>NC_056502.1:38943332-38969860 GCF_014905685.2 Nematolebias whitei
CCTCATTCGCCCCACTCTGGGCCCATGAGCAAGGCCCTTAACCCCCGTCTGCTCCTAAGCAGGTCTCTCTTGAAAATGAGTTCTCTTGGCTCAGTGTGACTACCTGTATAAATAAAGGGTCAATGAAAAAATGAAAAAAAAAAAAAAAATAGGTGGGCTATACATGTTCTCCCGTCCACGCTTCTCTGGGTTCTCCAGTTTCCTCCCACAGACCAAAAACATGCATGTCAGACTGATCGGTAACTCTAAATTGTCTCTAGGTGTGAGTGAGAGAGTGAATGGTCGTTTGTCTTGTTTGTCTCCATGATGGACTGGAGACCTGTCCATGATGTCCCCTGCCTCTTGCTCAGTGACTGCTGGATATAAGCACCAGTAACCCCTCATCACCACACACACACACTCACACTCACACGTGATCCAGAAAGGAGAAATGGGTAAAGGAAATGGATGAATAGACGTGGCAAACAGGAAAATATATATTTTGTTCATGGTCAGGGATTAAAACTAAATTACAATCCAAAATCTTCAAATGCAAAGTTGATATAAAAACTGTTGCTAAGCTAAGCCCCCAACCCCCACCCCCGCACTCCCAGTATCCTAGGCTGGAGAACTCATCCTTATTGGAAGGAACGGCCCAAAACAAAATCGCAAAAAATAAAAAAAGAAAGAAAGCAAAATGGTTGTTTGCCTATCATTTATGAATCAAAGTTTGTAATATGTATGGGTTTTTTTTTTTACGGGGTGGATTGGGGTGGGGGTGTAACAAGGCTGACAAGCTGCTCTTTGTCTGAATCAGAAGGCTGGAGAGGATGTAGCTTTTAACGGTCAGGGAAAAACAGAGTCCAAATTAGCATAAACAGGAACAAAAAGAAAAGGAGAGTGAGAAAAAAAAAGCCAACAAATAAAAGTGTTGTCAACAGGACCCCCCAGTGAGAAATTTCAATTTTATATACCTAATTATCCCTGTCAGATGGAGAAGAGTGACAAAAAGCTTTCTTTGTTCTCTGTCTTTATCTCCCACAACTCTCTCAATTAATCCCAGCATACGAATATGACTAATTGTCTCTCTGTTGCTCCGCAGCCACATAAATAATAATTTCAACCCATGTTTGAGTTGCGGGGGTGGCCATGCATCAGTTTATGATATTTGGACACAATGGATTGTGCATAATTCAGGTGATCACATTAGCAGGCCTGTGCAACCTCTCTGTAGGCATCACCCTCATCTGGCAGTTTCATAGCCTGCATAATACCTCTACACCACGCTTCCTTTATAAAACATGATGTTATTCTTCTCTGTTCTGTCACTTGGATTGTTTCTTTGTTTGGAATGATGATATTAGCATCATAATTAAACAGAAAGAGGGAAGTTGATGCCTGATTGATATAAGGTTTACGTGTAAACACTGGTGGTACCAATCAGGTTATTAAAATTTTTACATGTGTATTCCAGTTGAATCACTTAGATGGTATTTTTTAACATCTACACTAAAGGCTCCAGTATACTGCCGCGTATGTCCGTTCACACGTACGTACACGTGTACTGTACGCAGAGGGTTCAGTCATTAAACTCCAGCGTGCACCCTGAGCAGCTGCAGAGCAGCTTCACAGACAAGGGGCGTTTACCTTCGGGACAAATTGAGGTCGCTGATTGGTCATTTGCTGACACGACTACTGGATTGATTGACAGGTCGGGAAAAAGAAAAAAAAGTGAGCGCTGGCAGCCTCCGCCACAGCGGTGTTCTGTGTTTATATGTTGTTAATAAAAAGATCTAAAAACTAAAAAAAAAAACAGGGAGCGCTGGCTCTGCAGTTCACACATCAGACCAGCCCACCAGGAAATCTCCAGACCCTCCCGCAGCCACGCTGGACCTGAGTTTAATTCACTCGTGACAAATTCCTTCATTTCTCACCATTTCAGTCATGGCATCAACGGAAGTGGAAGAGATCACTTGCCTCTAGGCAAAAAAAAAAAAAAGAAAAGGCCAGATCAGAGATGAAGAAGAGGAATTTAATACATTGGTGTCACATACAAAACAGTCCATCGCTGGGCAGTTTATTGTGCGACACCGCGTACGCGTATGCGGTCGTAAAAATTGAGTTTTGCACGGACATGCCCTGGGAGGTACTCACGTACCTCTGTGTACGTACATGCGTACCTCTGCGTATGGATGTACGCGGCAGTATACTGGGGGCTAAAGTATACTTATTTACTTTTAATGTGAGCCCTTAATTATTTCTAGAATGCCTGCAGACCAAACAAATCATAGAAAAAAAACCTAAACTTAGCAAATATGATTAAATTTACTGTATCATTATATTAACTGAGGCAGCACGGTGACGCAACTGGTAGAGCTGCTGCCTCTCAGCGAGCAGGTCCTTGGTTCAAACCCCGGTCCAGGGGCCTTTCTAGGTGGAGTTTGCATGTTCTCTCCGTGCATGCGTGGGTTTTCTCCTGGTACTCCGGTTTCCTCCCACAGACCAAAAACATGCATGTTAGGCTGATTGGTAACTCTAAAATTGTCCCTAGGTGTGAGTGAGAAAGTTAATGGTTGTTTGTCTCGTTTGTCTCTATGTGTCCCTGTGATGGACTTGCAACCCATCCAGGGTGTACCCCGCCCCTCGCACAGTGATTGCTTGACATGGGCACCAGCGACCCCTGTGACCCAAAATGGAATAAGCGGGTAAAGATAATGGATGGATGGATGGATATAAAGCGATGTAAAATAATAAAAACAGGAACATGTCTGTTTTGGTTTATGTCATGAACTTAACAGATGTAAAGCCATTTATTATTTTATTTAATTCATTTTTTTATTCATTTAAAACAGACAAAATAAACAGAGCAAATTCATCAAAAAGAAAACATTGAATGAAAAGAGTGCAGAAAGAAGAAAAAAATTCTTATATCTCCAATTTATTTAAAAAAAAAACTTTAAACAAACAATCACTTAAATTAATCACCTTAATATCCACTTTAAAGCTAGGAATAAAAAACATGTTTTGTGTTAGCAGGATTTAATTATAACTTTGAAACTTATCTAACATTAATTGCCTTTTTGGACATACATGCATATATTTGTACAAATTGTATTTGCCTAGAGAGTGGAGATTATTGCAGCCTCATATAAAATCAATGATGATGATGATATTGGAACGAGATCGGTATCGGCCGATATCCAGATTTAGGTATCGGGATCGGATTGGAAGTAAAAAATGTGGATCGGTTCCCTACACACAACCTGTGTATTATATGTTAGTTATGTGCAATATCCATCCATCCATCCATCTTCTTCCGCTTATCCGGGGTCGGGTCGCGGGGGTAACAGCTTAAGTAGGGAGGCCCAGACTTCCCTCTCCCCAGCCACTTGGTCCAGCTCCTCCGTGAGAATCCCGAGGCATTCCCAGGCCAGCCGAGAAACATAGTCCCTCCAGCGTGTCCTGGGTCTTCCTCTGGGTCTCCTCCCGGTGGGACGTGTCCGGAACACCTCACCAGGGAGGGGTCCAGAAGGCATCCTAAACAGATGCCCGAGCCACCTCAACTGGCTCCTCTTGACGTGGAGAAGCAGCGGCTCTACTCTGAGTCCCTCCCGGATGATCGAGCTTCTCACCCTATCTCTAAGGGAAAGCCCAGACACCCTGCGGAGAAAACTCATTTCGGCCGCTTGTATCCGAGATCTCATTCTTTCGGTCACAACCCAAAGCTCATGACCATAGATGAGGGTGGGAACGTAGATCGATCGGTAAATTGAGAGCTTCGCCTTTTGACTCAGCTCTCTCTTCACCACGACAGACCTGTACAGCGCCCACTTCATTGCAGACGCTGCACCTATCCGCCTATCGATCTCAAGCAACATTTTTTGCTCATTTGTGAACAAGACCCCAAGATACTTGAACTCCTCCACTTGGGGCAGGACCTCCTCCCCGACCAGGAGAGGGAACTCTACCATTTTCTGGCTCAAGACCATGGCCTCGGATTTGGAGGAACTGATCTTCATCCCAGCCATGTTGCACTCGGCTGCGAAACGCTCCTGTGAAAGCTGTAGATCACGATCTGATGAAGCCAATAGGACCACATCATCTGCAAAAAGCAAAGACGCAATCCTAAGGCCACCAAAATGGATCCCCTCAACACCTTGGCTGTGCCTAGAAATTCTGTCCATAAAAGTTATGAACAGAATCAGTGACAAACGGCAGCCTTGGCGGAGTCCAACTCTCACTGGGAACAAATCCGACTTACTGCTGGCAATGCGGACCAGGCTCTGACACCGGTCATAAAGGGACCTAACAGCACGTATCAAAGGGCCTGGTACCCCTCCAGGACCCTGCTGAAAGTGTAGAGCTGGTCCAGTGTTCCACGACCAGGATGAAAACCGTACTGCTCCTCCTGAATATGAGGTTTGACTATCCAACAGACCCTCCTCTCCAGAACCCCTGAACAGACCTTACCAGGGAGGCTTAAGAGTGTGATTCCCCTGTAGTTGGAACACACTCTACAGTCCCCCTTTTTGAATAGGGGGACCACCACCCCGGTCTGCCAATCCAGGGGAACTTCCCCTGATGTCCACTCAATATTGCAGCGTCGCGTAAGCCAACACAACCCTACAACATCCAGAGCCTTAAGAAACTCTGGGCGAATCTCATCCACCCCTGGGGCCCTGCCACCGAGGAGCTTTTTAAACACTTCTATGACCTCAGCACCAGAGATTGGAGAGCCCGATCCAGAGTCCCCAGGCTCCGCTTCTTCAGTGGAAGACGGGCCGGTGGGATTGAGGAGGTCTTCAAAGTATTCTGCCCACCGACCCACGACATCTATCTAATATAAATTGTGCATTTAAGCTATTATGTGTGTGAAATACTGTGATTTTTTTTTAATACTAATTCATCCTACTTTTTTTTGCACCTTGCACCGTCATCATATTTTCCAAGTTCATGTTATACTTTTTCTCATAGTTTGGCTAGTCCTGCGAAATATAGTCTGAAGCAATCCATCCATCCATCCATCCATCCATCCATCCATCCATCCATCCATCCATCCATCCATCCATCCATCCATCCATCATCCATCATCCATCCATCCATCCATCCATCCATCCATCCATCCATCCATCCATCCATCCATCCATCCATCCATCCATCCATCCATCCATCCATCCATCCATCCCTACTTCTTCCTTTACGGGTCACGGAGGTCACTGGTGCCCATATCCAACCATCACTGTGTGAGAGGCGGGGGACACCTGGACAGGTCTCCAGTCCATCACAAACAAATAATTCAAAATATATAAATACAAAAGTAAACAGACTTCAGCCTACCATAGTACATTAAGCTTTAACTCAACATAAAATACAGACTTCACAGTTTTTCTTTAACCATATTACTCAAACATTTGCTCTATTTTCAAAACTTAACCTAATATGAAATATACAGACTTCACAGTCTTAACCGAATTGATTCATATTTGGTAAATCTTTAACAAAATTTCTAAACTTGTGCAAACCTGCACAAAAAAACTCTTCTGCACTGTAATTTATAAACCATAAACTGTGTCATTTAGAACTGGCTCCATGTGATGTGTCTCATCTGTTCGCTTCAACCTGTTAAAAAGACAAATTACATTAAGTTTGTTGTGTAAATTGTTTATATAAGTGTTAATATAATATGAGGAAAAAACAGTTACCTTTGAGCTGCAGTTGCATCAGAGCTTCTCCCACGTTATTCTTTGGTTCATGCTGGAGCTGTGTGGAGCTTCATCTACATGAAGGAATAACGTACATTGGATCCAGCATATTAAAAATAAATCTAAACCCCTCACCTTCCACTGAGCTGTTTGATCGTGAATCCTTTGTGACATAGCAGGAATGGAGAGGGAAGTCTTCGCAGCCTTTGAGGAATCAGCTGGAAGTGTGTTGCAGAGTTCGCTGGTCGGCTGCTTTAACTTTCATCTTCTGCACATTTTGTCGTATTTCCAAAATACTGTACCGTAATTTTATTTTACACTTCTTGCAAACAACCGTGTTCTTCTTAAGCTCTGTTTTCCCCCGGAACATTGTATGATCTGAACTGATTTTTAAAGATGAAGGAGCAGGTTGAATTGTGCTGTCCCTCTCCTCCATGCTAGCAGGCTCCATTCATATAAAGGGAGCTGGCTAACTAGCTTGCTGTACGGTGGCCTACATGGCCAAATTCTAAGGTGGCCGAGCGGACACATAATGCGATATGCAGTACGCTCGGGAGTAGGAGCGGAAAAAATAAAACTTAAACGCATTTTAAATTGATTTATAGGCCTTTAGAATTGATTCAGAATCGCCAGGACGAAGAATCTAGACTCTTTAATAAATCAAATTTTTTTCTGCACCCCTACATGCTTGGTTCCTGGTCATGAATATGTGCACTGCACAGTGAGGCAGGATGTGTTTTTAATAATGCTTACCAGACTGGTGACCTTGGGCTGCTAGCTGTATATGCAGGCTAAAATCTGCTCCTCTTTGAGCAGACATCACACACGTGGTTCAACATTAATTTAACATTAAAGCTATGTTTACATGGACACAAGGAATCAGGCCATTCGGAATAAAAATGCATCTTGTTAACACCCCATTCGGATTATTCTTTGTTGATTCAACTCGATCCGAAATAATTTGTAATCAGAATGAGACAGGTGGTTTATGCCGATTCATAATCCGAACTGTGTTCATGTAAACACTTAATTTTTTTTGTTTTTTTCTGATCATGAAAAATTGACTTGACTGCGCATGTGTGACCTATGTCTACCTGATGTATTTCTGCCTGGCTAATGCTAATAATATTAGCATGTTGGGGAAGTAAAACTGGTTGGTGAGCGACCCAACATTTTCTACTAGAAACTTTGGAAGAGCTCAAAATGATCTGTATCACCTGTAGCTCAGTCAGGGAGTGCAGTAACGTCTCCACCATCATTAAAACCTGTCGCGGGTCCATTTTGGTGCTCAGGTTTGTTTACGTTCATCACGGAAGTAAACCGGAAGTAGAACTTAATCTTTTGTGTTTTTTTTTAAGGAGAGTTTACCACTCTGCGCATGTCAGTACTTCTGTTCAGAATAAAAGCCCGTTGTATGTAAACGCTCGTCATGAACAGATTGTGCCCATATGAACGATGCATTTGGAATATTTAATCTGAAAACATTTCAATCCGGTCAAAAAATGTTGTGCATGTAAACATAGCTGTGATAAACATCCATAAACCTTTACCTAAATTCCTCTGACAGGTGAGAATTATCCTGTGTAAGTTCATAATTAATTGAAAAAGTGAAATTGTCAGTTATTTTCTGTCGTGTGCATTGTGTATGCCAGTACTGTTAATAAATAATAAAATATATGAGCTACAGCTAAACATTACCCACCACAATAGTTTTTATCTAGAACAATCTGCTCATTTTCAGAAAGTTTTAATCCAGCATCAAGAGCATATTTATAGTGTACTAACAGGAAGTCAGACTAATGTGCATTATATGCTAAGTATAAATACATGAATGAAAGCATAAATTACTTGATATAAATGAAAGTGATTTAAATGATGCTAATTAAACTTGCCATGGTCAGTTTATTTTCACAAAGTGTCCATCTGTGTATTCTTGTCAGAAACAAGGGAACGGGCATGATTATTTAAAATTTTAACAGAAATACTAGTTGATTATGTTATACTAACAATCAGCACATTCTCTTCACTGGACTGCTATATTTGCCTTAAAGCAAAGCACTGAGGGTAAGCAACTGTACATCATATCAATCATATCAATATTAGCAATACATTCTCTTAAATATTACACAAGCTAGTTGCTATGCTAAATACTAGAGAATTGGCGTACAGACAGTTATCCTTCATTAAAGACTAAGTGCATGTTATGCAAGGAGTTAATATTTCTGGAATAATAAGGAATAAGACCATTAGTTTAAGTTATTAGTCTAAGTG
The DNA here is from genome assembly GCF_014905685.2 of Nematolebias whitei. Taxonomy (NCBI): domain Eukaryota; kingdom Metazoa; phylum Chordata; class Actinopteri; order Cyprinodontiformes; family Rivulidae; genus Nematolebias; species Nematolebias whitei. The sequence continues at coordinate 38,951,285 of NC_056502.1, forward strand.
CAATTAACAACAGATGCTAGTAGCAAAGCTCTGGTTGGACTAAGTGGACATGTAAAGGACCTTATTACTTAAAGTGCTGCTACGTACTGGTCTGGTTAGACTGATTACAGCACTTACATTTTTATCAGTGGCAGAAGTGCTTTGGGTCAACATTTTGCCATTTCTGACCTTGATGGGAGGCTAATTATGGCATATGTGTGTCCTTTGTTTTCATGATATACATGATATATACGTTTATTTAAAAATAAAAAAGGCTATTTATATAAGTTTTGAATTGATGACACAGCGCACAGCACACAAGAAGATTGTGATGTGTCTTGCACACAGGGCTTAATTTGTAAATCAAACAATGCCAGAACACAAAAAGCAGGTGGGTGGGCAGGGGGGTCCTCCCCCAGAGAAATTTGAATAAAGTAGATGCCATTTCCCACATTCTGGTGTATTTTATAAAGGTTTATTACAGTAGATAACATGAACCAAAAGATGTAAACTCTGTTATTATTAAAATCTTTTTGACTGCAAAGCGTTGGTAATGCAACCTCGCTTCAGCTCTGCAGGTATGGGGCGTTCACTTCAGGACAAATTTGAGGTCACCAATTGATCAGTTGCTGGCATGCCCACTTGAGTGATTGACAGGTGGGTCGAAGATCCCCAAAAAATAATAATAATCAGATTTTACTGGCCCATTTAAGACTGTCATCATATTTATTCAGAATTTATTCAATATTTTGGTGAATCTAAAGTGGGGACAATCTATGTTGAAGCACAGACAGAGCGACTTGACCTCAGTCTGCTCATAGAGTACACTTATGTCCTCAGGCCATACTGTAGATAAAGCACCTCCAGCTCCTCAATAAAATGATCATAGGGCTTTTGTCGAGCCGGCGCCCACTGTGGGACAACAAGCTCAGCTCTGTTTTTGGTCACACTTAGAAAAAGCTGCCTAATATTTAGTGCTATGTCACTGGCAGAAAAGAGTTGCTCTTAATCCCCCTCTTGCTCAATTCTGGGAAACGTCCTGGTCACTCCGAAATCGCTTCTGATACTCTGAATGCACAACAAACAGCTTTATGAGCCGAGATCATTGTCACTTTTATGCAGTTCAGATAACTCCCGCAGTGATTCACACTTCAGATTGTTCACAAACGCACAGGAACGTATGCGTATAGTGCAAAACTTTAATTATATTTTTGTGTTTTTTAATCCAATCACCCATGACATTGAACTTTTAAGGGAGGAGATTTTTTTAAGAGCAGAAGCAGAAATGCAAAGCAATAGCTCTGATGTGATATTAGGAAGCTTGTTATGTTTAAAATGAGTGTTTATGTAATTATTTTCAGTTTACATATCCAATATAGGTTTTACACATTCAGAGCAGTCATATTTGTTCATAACTTTATTAGTAGTAAGCCTGAGAGTTACCGGATCTAAGAAAAGAGTTACCAGAACGCACCCTCTCAAAAAAAACGGGAGTTCTCAGATTCTGTTCCAACAGGATCCGGCTCAAATTAAGCTCTGCCTGTACATGTAAACAGTACAGAGTGGACATGGAGCACCTAGTAAGATGGCGGCCCAACTTTCACTGTCAATGACCATTTCCTTCTATTTCTTTATCAGTGGTTTTAACTAAAATCCAAAAATGGTTGTCATTTCCTGTGTCACAGGTAAAAAAAAAACATATCCCATGAGGAAGATGGAGACAAATATACACTTGTGAGAAGCACTCGGACGATAGCACTTAAGTGATGACGTTTGATTTTCGCTCAAACTCGTATCCAAAAAATAATCAGGGCAACATAAACACGATAAGCCAAACAGCTGAAACGTGTCTAAACAAAGCTGCTTTGAAACTCCCAAATAAAAATGTCCTCATTCACTCAAAGGGACAGAGAGGGAGGGGTGGGTGAGGAGTGTGTGTGTGTGTGTGTGTGTGTGTTGGGGGTGTATTGTTACATTTCATTAGACGCATTCCTTCTCTCTGGACTCTTGACCAGTTGCCATAGCATCTCAGCTGACCACAATTCATAAAATACTCCCCCCCCCCCCCCCCCAACTCTTGCTGTTTTATTTCCCTTTTTTTTTTACATTTCAAATAAAAGCCTTGAATCACCTCACAGCAGCAGGTTCTGCAGCACATCACTAAAACTTTACTAGCAACAACAAAACGGGAAACACCATCAACTTCACCCTCTACCACTGAAGTTAAAGATGTCCAACCATTAAAAGTTTAAGAAACTTTAAAAAAAAAATGACGATAGTTAAATAATCATGAACAACAACGTATACTTATGTCTAGTTTCTATCTGCATAAATATATATTCATATTGTAAGAACATCACACAGGGACGATGATAGGGAGGGTGTTTTTTTTATTACCATAGATGCTTAATCAATTTTCGATGACGTGCTGCTGAATACAGATGTTTTGTCAAAGAACTTGCAGTAGATACACAACGCACCCTTTGACAACCTGCCCATCTCGGTTTTGTAAGCAAGTGGTTGAAGGAAGAGTTACAGCCCTCAGAAGCCCTAAAAAAGAAGATATCTCCATTTTAATTAACTGTATAATTACATTTCTCGTTTTGTTCTCAATTTCATTAAGCATTAAAAAACTTAATTCAGGCTTTTTAATTAATAGTTAATATCTTACCTGTTGTAGATAGCGCTTTGACCATCTTTAATTCAAATGAAGAAATGATTTCTGACAGACCGTTCAGCTAACAGCTACTCAGTGTGAGGCCAAGAACAAACCTTATGTTCAAGGTTTATAAAACAAGATTTGCTTGAATTGCAATGATTTTTTTCAAAAGATTAGAGTTGCTTTAAGATGCCAGCGATCCACTTTGTTCTCGGCCTTGCATAGACAAACAGTTTGTGCGTGATTTGGGTCAGAATTAAACTTTTCAGGCCATTTTTTAAATTTGTCCTCTGCAGGTAAGATGTTAATAGTTTACATGCTTTTCCATGTAATGTATTGGTTTGGATTTAAAGTGCAAATGTTAAACCCCTCTCCATTTGTATAGTTTATGTAGCAAGTAATTCACTTTTAAATGTCAACACATTAAACTGTTAGTTTTGCTTTTTTTCTGTGTGTACATAAAACTCTTACGTCTTCAGCTGATCCAAAATGTTCTGATGAGAGTTTGAAGGAGTTTTAGCTTCTCTCCATTGACTCCCTGTCAAACTCAGAATATAATTTAAAATCTTACATCTAACATACAAAGCTCTCAACAACCTAGCTCCATTTTACAATTAAGATCTTACTGTGCCATATTTTCCAAATAGAGCACTTTGCTCTCAGACTGCAGGTTTACTTGTTTATTCTAGAGCTTCTAAACATAGAATGGGAGGAAGATATTTCAATTATCAGGCTCCTCTCCTGTGGAACCAACTCCCAATTTCTGTCCGTGAGGCTGACTGTCTTCTTTAATGATCAAGTTTACAACTTCCCTTTAAAATAAATCCTATAGTTAAGGTAAGCTTAGGCTTCCCAAGATATCCTCTAGCTATGCTGCTATATGCTTGGAATGCTGGAGGACCAATTTACCACATTTCTTTAGGGGGAGACTAATTGTAAAGTGGTACCAATATTTCAATTTACTGTATTTTTCAGCCTATAAGTTGCATCTTTTCGCCTAATTAGCATGCCCTGCAACTTAAACGCTGAAGCGACTTATTTATGGATATTTTTCCTTATTCATAAAACAATTTTTGGCTGAGATATGACCGTTTTCATTCATTCTGACATTGAAAATATTGAACACTACCATTTTGAGCCACTAGATGGCATTCGAGTAGTATGGCATGCTGTTGTGTCATTTTTGAAACGTTTCAGTCTGGCTTTTGTCAATATTACAGTATAGAAACCGCATTATTCAAAGTTGTGAATGATATTAGGATGAAATCAGATGCTGGCTGTTGTACTGTCTTAGTGCTCCTAGATCTTTCTGCTGCGTTTGATACAGTTGATCATACTATTCTATTGAGCCGGCTAAATTATTGCTAGGTGTTAGAGACACTGCTCTGAGGTGGTTCAAATCTTATCTTCATGACATAACTTTTCCGGTAATTTCTGGCAATAATTCCTCCAGTTCAGCTTCTCTCACCTGTGGTGTCCCCCAAGGGTCTATTCTTGGGCCACTATTATTTTCTATTTATATGCTACCACTTGGACAGGTTATTCATAAATTCAATGTTTCTTTTCATTTTTATGCAGACGATTCCCAGAGTTATTTGGCTATTAACCCACCTGACCTCTCCACACTCAATAAACTTCATCTCTGCCTTACAGACATCAAAACCTGGATGTCTGATCATTTTCTTTCACTCAACAATGATAAAACTGAGGTGATGGTTTTTGGCCCCATGGCCAAAAGGGATTTATTACTTCAGTCCCTTTCTGTTCTTGGTTTTAACTGCACTCGTGAAGCCAAAAATTTTGGGGTAACCTTTGATTCTGATCTTGGTTTTTCTAAACATTTTAAGAACATCACTAAAACAGCATTTTTTTCAAATTAAGAATATTGCCAAAATCAGAGCATTTATCTCTTTAACTGATGCAGAAACTCTTATTCATGCCTTTGTCTCTTGTCATCTTGATTATTGTAACTCTTTATTTTCTGGTCTGCCCCAAAGTTCTCTGTATCGTCTTCAACCAGTACAAAACACTGCAGCTAGAGTTCTCACAAGATAAATACCAGCACATCACTCCAGTTCTGTCCTCATTGCATTGGCTCCCTGTGGTTTTTAGAATTGATTTTAAAATGTTATTGTTTGTTTTTAAATCCCTGAATGGTCTTGCGCCAGCCTATCTATCTGAGCTTCTTACCCCCTACATCCCCTCTTGCAATCTCAGATCCTTAAATCTGTTCTTTACTTTCCACTCCCAGAACTCGACTGGTGACAGAAGGAGGGAGGGCTTTTATGGTCAGGGCTCCTAATTTGTGGAATGCTCTTCCTTTAAATATTAGACAGGCCTCTTCATTGTCTTCTTTTAAATCATTAATTAAAACTTACTTGTTTAATAAGGCTTTTAATATTTGAATTTCTTTATTTTTTTATGTTGTTATTTTAATTGATTTGGTATACTTTTGTGTTTCTGATGTCATTTATGATGTTTTAATTGATTATGTGAAGCACTTTGTAACATTTGTTTGAAAGGTGCTATACAAATAAATTATTATTATTATTATTATTATTATTATTATTATTATTATTATTATTATTATTATTATGTAATAGGTAAAAGTGGCTATTTCATTTCGCTGCACTGCCCCAGCGAAATGCAGCTAATTTGACCATTGAAGCCATTTCATTAAGTAAAAGTTCAACTGAGACAAACCTTTACTATAATGTCGAGCAAACAAATAATTGTTTTAGGTGCTTATTAAGGACAAGTTAGACTGAGACACATCTTTGCTATAATTTCAAGCAAACAAATAATTATTTTTAAGTGTTAATGTTGTAGGCAGCACGGTGGCGCAACTGGTAGAGCTGCTGCCTCTCAGCGAGCAGGTCCCTGGTTTAAATCCCGGTCTGGGGGCCTTTCTGGGTGGAGTTTGCATGTTCTCTCCGTGCATGCGTGGGTTTTCTCCAGGTGCTCCAGTTTCCTCCCACAGACCAAAAACATGCATGTTAGGCTGATTGGTAACTCTAAATTGTCCCTAGGTGTGAGTGAGAGAGTGAATGGTTGTTTGTCTCGTTTGTCTCTATGTGTCCCTGTGATGGACTTGCGACCCGTCCAGGGTGTACCCCGCCCCTCGCACAGTGATTGCTGGACATGGGCACCGGCGACCCCCGTGACCCAAAATGGAATAAACGGGTAAAGAAAATGGATGGATGGATGGATGTTAATGTTGTTAAATTATTGTAATAGTCCTCCTGTGCACGCTCCTGCGGCCGCCATTTGGCAGCCAATCGATTTTTTGTGTGTGTGTGTGTGTGTGGGGGGGGGGTGTAAAGCAGATTAATGTGGGGGATTTTGGGGGTCCTCCTCCAGAAAATTTTGAATAAAGTAGATGCCATTTCCTGGATTTAACGGGTTGTTAAACATCTCCGTTAACGTACACAAGTAAACACTTGATTTAACAACTATTTTAGAGAGCATGGCGCAACAACAGCTCTCCTTGTGTGAATAGAGCACGCTCTTCTCTCATCATCTGCTTCTCTCGCATCCTACCCGGTCAAAAACTGCTGGCACTAATGTTGCACTAAGCTAGCGTGCAACACATAAGGTGTTTCCCCCTCCTCCCCCAGCCCCGTCTACACAAACAAACAAACAAACAAAAAGATCGTAGAGATGAGCGCCCTGCCAAGGCAAGTGACTTTGGAGAAACACCACATGTGATGTGGTGAGTTGTTGCAGGTAACCAGGAAAACTCGGAGTGGACTTTTAGTGGTTTGCATATTCTCTTATTAATCAAGTGGAATGCATTTGTTCGCAATAAAACAGAAACAGCACTGGGTGAACTAAAGGCTCCCAAATACTCGGCGTACTTCAGTCCGCCGAGGTCCGCACGTACCAGATTAGACTCGAAGTGGACGCCCGCAAGGTATGTCCCTGCAAAGCTCAATTTTTACGACCGTTTACGCGTACTCTATGTCGCACAATAAACTGCCTGGCAACGGACTGTTTTGTATGTGACACTAATAAATGAAATTCCCCTTCTTCATCCATGGTCTGGTTTAATGGCCTTGTCTTTTGATTTTTTTGCCAAGAGGCAAGTGATCTCTTTCTGCTCGTCCATTGACACCATGACTGAAATTGTGAGAAATGAAGGAATTTGTCACAAGAGAATAAAAATCAGGCCTGGCGTAGTTTCGGGAAGGTCTGGAAATTTCCTGGAGGGCTGATGTAATGTGTGGGCTGCAGAGCCGCGCTCCGTTTTTTTTTTTGTTTGTTTTTGCTTTTTTTTTTAGAACTCTTTATTAACAACATATTAACACAGAACACCACTGCCACTGGGCTGCCAGCACTGTTTAAAAAATAATAATAATTAATGCGACCTATCATATCAGTAGGCACGTCAACAAATGACCATTTGGCGACCTCAATGTGTCCCGAAGGTAAACGCCCCTCGCCTGCGGAGCTGGCTGCAGCCCATCGGGATGTACGCTCGAGTATGAAGTCTCAACTGTCTGTGGACAGTGCACGCAGTGTCCGTGCAGCTTACATTACGCCCAAGTCTGTGGAAGCCTTAAGATTTCATGGTAAATGGGGTGGGGGGTGTCACAAATGAATATTTTTTAAATGTGAGAGGGACAGGTCCCCTTCACTTATAATTGATGTGATGCCTACGCACTGTCACCAATGTGTTGCTCAGAATTAGAGATTGCAACACAGTGAAGATTCAACACAGTCTACTTGCTTTCTTCCTTAGACAACTTTTACTATTTGCACAGTGCCCTGAGATGACTTTTGTTGTGAATCAATGCTATATAAATACATTTAATCGAATGGAATTGATTGGATAAAGATAAAAAAATCTGTCTTTCAGACCAGTGAATGTTGAAACCCTGTAAAGTGTTTAAAATGTAAACAAATATATTACATATTATATGACATCTGCTCAAATGGTCTTTTGCAAACAAGAAAAAAGTTTTATAGGACAGAAAATTAAAGAGTATAAAATGGGAAAGACAGATGAACTGGCCATTTTTAAACTAGTATCAATAAATAAATCAGGATAATCAGATAAAAAACCTGCATGAAATGACACCTGTTCAGTTAAAGTCCCACATAAAATCAAAATGCTCCATCACTCCTATCCAGTGTGGATAATTTAGTCAGTAAACTTTCCATACAAGCTGAAATTAGCATTTTTCCATCAAGAGTCAAGTGTCCACAAAAACATGATAACAAAAGCACCAGAAAATGATTTGCATTCAGTGTAATAATGGTTCCAGGACAAGGGCTGTTAAGTTTGAAATTAACATGTAAACAGTTGGAAAGTCTCCCCTGCTAAACCCTCAGCCCCTTTCTCCTCAGCCCCCACCCTTCTTTCCCTTTTTAGCGCCTTAATAAATTTACATAAAGCCTCACACAAAGACCTCCTTGTTCCTTTAAAATGGGCTACTTTTTAATGGAGACATATATTTGCAGGATTATATCAGCATTCAGTTGCAAATTGTGAGTTTAATACAGCAGTTGGAGCAGTCTATGAATAAAAGTATCATTTGAATGCGAGGGAACACCTGGTGCTGAGGGGCAGGGCTGTGTGGGGGGGCTTTGAGCTGACCTGGTGACAGTGCCAAGGCTTCACTTGTTCCTATTCTCCCAACCGCAGCCTTCATCGTTACACTGTACCTTTAAACTCCATCCATATCAAATGTACGAGACACTTTATGAAGTTAGTGACGAGTCAGACAAGTACATATTTTTCAGAGAAACTAACCATCTGAACGTGTCAGAGGAGCTCAAAATGAGTCCTGTTTGAAAAGTGAGTATTTATATTTTCTCTGAAACGACACATACTAAAATCTATTTGTAAAATAAGGGCGCTGTTTTTTCTGTGAAACCTGTGAAAACATAAAATTATTATTGTCATCACATTATTCGAGACCTTATGCTTGAATGTGGTTCTATGTTGTGAGTCTGAAAGTATAAGGTAAACACTCAAAATCACTATTGTAAGGAGATAAATAAATAAAAACGTAAAAAAAATACTATAAGAGGTTCCTTTTTTATTTGCATTGGCTGCATGAGAACAAAAAGTGTGGGGGGTGAGTGGGTGGAGGGGATCATGGAGGGAACTATTAGTACTATTTGGAGGAGCGAGGAAGGGGTATGGGGTCTATTCGTATGCACCCCACATCCACTCAACACACAATCAGTCCTGTATTGCGTTTTGCAAATTTATACCCAGGATGTTGGTTTAGAGTGTTTCCCTGAAAAAAAAAGTAAGAGGGAGAGAGAATGAAAGCAAGAGAGGATTTTTTTCAAGTAAGTGTCTGCTTTCATGAGCAAGAGTGATTGAGGCACACAAACAAACCTTTGTTTCTTAGCTCACAGATGCGAGGGCCGTGCTCTGATTTACGCTCCGCCTAACAACTTTTTTTGCCTGTTTTTTTATACTTTGAGACTAATATGATAAGAAAGAACAAGGTTACGGAAAGTCAAATGTCAGAAATACAGTATAGAAATGTACAAATACAGATTGGTATAGCATTTTTACTGTAAGGATCACTCATCTTTTAAATCTGTCGCTCTTTTTCAAATTATCTTTCAAGTACCGTAATACTCACGTTAGAAACAAACCGTGAAGAACACTGGTACAAAAATTGAAGCTAAGGGATCTTAACATTTTTTGCCTATTTATGATGGTAAACAATATGTTGTGTTTTTAGGTACTTTTAGTTACAGTACATCATCACATACAACAAAACAGACATAATCTTGAGACCGGAACTAAAGAATCTGTGAAGTGGGGTCAAAGATATTTGTTCTTCCATGATGGAGAGTAAAAATTGCTGTGTATTGTTTACTAGCATTTTGGATAAGCTACTACACATACTTGTGTAGTATGTACATATGCTGATATATATTCATACTGTTAAAACGGATTCTTTCATTTTTCTGGACTGTATAATGACGTGCATCTGAATTTAATAAAATGTGGACGTGAGACGTTAATTATCTTTGACTCACCAACGACAGTGGGTCATTTATTAACAGAATCAAGTTTAACACATCACACATTTACATTAATTGGCAAGAATTGAAAATAACGACAGCTTATTAATCAGTTTAGCAAGGAGTAAACAACACGGCGATTGTTTTCTCACTTCCAGCAAAACAACAAACGTCAACCACACGGCGGTGATTGACAAACTTTGCTTCAGACATTTCTAAAAATATCCGTAATGATTTTTAGCAGATAGAAGAATTTTAAAGATGGAAAGATGAAGTTTATCTACAGAGAGATGTGTGAGGGAATTTGTCTGTTTTAACCAGAACAGCACGCTCTTTTGGACCAGCTTGTCCCAACGGTACACTTTGGTTGAAGATCGACTTTTTACCTTTCTGAAGATATGTCAGTTCCGGCGTAAAGTTCCACTTCGAGCCACTTTTCAGCGTCTCCGTAAGAACAGCTAGACCTCGGGAGTCGTGAGATCATCCAGAACAGACATTTCATAATTCCCAGATCTTCTCTGGTTCAGTTTGATTTCCTTTCAGCAGCATCCTGAATTCCAGCCTTCATGAACTCTGGAACTGCTGGAGCTGCAAACTCTCCACCCGACTCCAACTGGAGGTGGAACCTCTTGCAGAACTCTCCATCAGCAGCTGACTCTATTTACAACTTACTGCTACTCAACTCTAACTCGAACTAGGAAGTACCAACATTTAAAGAAAGCTCACTTCCGGTTCATTTGAGAACTTTCTGATTGGTCGATTGACCAAAACAGAAGTGTGTTTTGTGATGTAAGGTGTTATGAAAAGTCAAGGAAAAAGATTAAGATTGTTTAAGAAGAGACAAAAGATTGTTATGAAGAATTCAGACTTCGTGGAGTCACTTCTCCAGTATCTTGCTGTAAAAGTTAAACATGACATTTCTTTTTCAGTAAACTTGCAGTTGACCGAAACTTGAACTTTGAACAACTTACACACTTGCTCACTGAAGACAGAAAATCAGACAATGCATCATTAACCTGATTTCTTCTTTGAATGAGGATTAAAAATTGTTATTACTGTTTCACAGTTGATTTAAATGAGTAGTTCACTTCAACATTTAAACATTGTTTGAACTAACACAATTTGATTATCAAAACATTTGTAAAATAGTAATGATAATAGAAAGTAGTCTTCTTTTACTTGATTAATTCAAGAAAGAAAGTCTCAGGATGGGTCAACCTGTATTTCTGGATTCAAATCAATGAAATGACAGTTTCTGTCCCATATGGTCCTTAAGGTCAAATCCTGACCTTAGGCCTAGTTCACTACACTTGGTAAAGTAACTGTTGTCACACACAAGGATGAAACCATCACACCACTCTAGATTTAGTTCTGGGGTTTGAGGGCCTAGGACCAAAATGTTTGGCCCATCGTCAAACCCTGGCTAGACCTTGGGGCAGGCAGCCAAGACCAAGCTCTTTAGACCTAAAGTGAACATCATGAGGGGCACACAGAGACGTGTTCTGACCAGTACTAGAGTCTGACTCAAGCTATGGGGTGACCTGCTTTGCAAGGGCAATCTTTTGCCAAATGGGTAGCGGTGAGACAAGCTACTCAAATAACAGGAAACCCAACAGAAAGGAGGGTGCACAGCTGGGAGCCAGAGACCACAAAAAACCTTGTCCAGATAGTCAAGTTTTATTGTTTTCTCAGTCCTCTGCAGGACCATGGTTGACATTGGCAGAGCCAGTCTCAAGACCTCCTTAAATCCTTCAACGTGTTTTAGTGTACCATACATGCATCCAGCCATCCATTTACTGTAGGTTATTTTCTCGCTTCATAACTGGTGCCGATGTTCAGCAGTCTTTGCGTAAGAGGTGGGGAATGGTCCTCAGTCCATCACAGGGCCACATGAGACAAGCAGTCATTCTTACACTCACATCTAGGAACAATTTAAAGTTACCAATTCCTAAAATGCATGTTTGTCATGTGTGGGGGAAAAAAGTACATGGAGTAGAAGTGGTCCTAACCTGTTTGGTGCCCTGGGTTAACAACCCCTCTGACTCCCCCCTCTCTGAGGCCTTATCACCCAACTACCACCCCAACCCACCCCTGGGTGAGCAGACACATTTCACTGTACCATATCATTTAGATTACCATGTACCATCACAGACACCCAAAGTATCTTTGAATATATTATTTAAAGAGTTTAAATTGAGGAAACTAGAATAATGCTATAAACACGTAGAGTAAGGCACACAAATACTGTACACCATGAATGTAAAAGTATACAGTTCAAATACAACAAATAAATACTGTAGAAAAAAATATAATTAAGATAAGGCATTTCTAAATTGCACAAAAAGAAGAACACTTAAGGAAATCTGTACAATTGTATTTTGATCAAGACACAAAATTCTCCACACAACTGTCAAGGAAGGACCTTTTCTGAACAAGACGGTTTACACTGTTGCACTTGAAGAAACACAAATTAATTTACACCAAATGTCATGTAAATCCTTACCCTTGTGAATCTACACTATTACTTTTCAAAGAAGAAATACAGATTAACGTGCACAACTGCCATCTCAATACTTGATTCTTCTTGCCTTCTTGATAAAAAGTCATCAATGATGTCATCACATGAAATCTGCTCAACAGCTCTATGGTTGATACTGACATAGCAAACAGCTAACAACCAAGACAAAACAAACAGGCCCACATATATGTCCATTTTTTGAAATATTCAGGAGACAAATCAACACCTCTTCCAGTTAGTGGCTATTTAACACGGTCCAAGCTCCATCACAAGAGCATGGCCTTTAGTAATTATAAGACTAATATTACTTTCCCATGTAATAGTTTAGTTTTATAAGAATTTCAATCTTCAAAATGGTGATATTTCCTGATGAAAACCCAATATGTCATCCTAAGCAGCTAAACGTAAACAGTTAGCATCTTATGTGATTAATTAATAGAAGCATATTTTGCAACAGGCTACAGTCTACATAACATAACCAGTTATCATGCTCCAGGAGGGGACACAGCTGCAAACCTTTATCTTTTGCTCATTTCTCCTCTTCTTCTTTTCTCATTTTCATAATCTGGGCACCTGCTACCTGTTTGTATCCATCTTCTATGTGTGTAATTGGCACTCCCTAAACAGGAGTCAAAACAGCTTAGGTCTAAACTAATTCACCTTCCTTGGTGTGTGGATTTTTTTTTAATTTTTTTTCATTGATTTAACATAAATAAAGCATGAACTGTATTCATAATATTATGAATGAAATGTTGCTTTGTTTGGGAGAAATCAATGGTGTGATTTACTTGGCGATTAGACGCATCCCTGTCCCAGCAAAGGAGACGAGAGAATCCCCCGTCCCCTCCCCTCTTTTCACAAGTGGTGTGTCAGACCTCAGCAGAAGCTACACACCCTGCACCTGGCCGAGGACACCCACTCCCCACAATATGAAACTGATATGTAGGCTAGAAGGCTGTATGAAATAATGTGTGTGTGTGTTGGGGGGTGGGGGTGGGGGCAGGGCCAGGTGCCTGTGCCACACTTGACAAGATGCCACCCTGGGCAGCTGCCTATATCGCTCATATCAGAAACCACCTCTGACATGGAGAAAAGTTACAAGTGCACGAGGAGAACCTGCGCAGAAAGTCCAGAAGGCAAAACTGTGAACTTCTCGTTGAGAGGCCACAACTAATTACTCCACCATGCTACCTGTGTTCAGATCTTTTTCTTATCACTGCTATTTATTTGGGCGTTCATACTGGGTTTTCTTTTTTTTTTTTGGAAACAGTAAAAATGTCCTCATAAGGAGTTATACAGACTACAACTGTTGCTGAGTTAGGAGCTATGTATTTGTTTGATAGGAATCACACAATATAACAATAAACTAACAAAAATGCTGCAGTTCACCGTATGGGAAAATGCAGATCATGGGCTCTACATGCTCCCATTATACCTGAAAACCAATAAATGCAATTATTTAATACTCTCAAACAGAACGTGATCAGTTTCCTGAGCTGAGCACACAGTAAAGTCAGCAGGCCAATGACAGCTTGTTTATGTCAGTCCCAATTAATAATTAGTTTAATGATTTGAGCGCTTGACATATGCCCCGGACAAACGCGGGCAGGAAAATGCACACTCAGTGCTGTTTGCATAAATCTACCATTTCAGCTCTGGTTGAACGGGGAACAGAGGGAAGAAAAAGAGAGGTGGGGGAATTATAGGACTCAGATGTGTGTGATTGGCGGTTCCCTGGGCTCTCAGGGTTACAGAGTTCAGAGAAAAGCCGATTATTGCTCTCCCTCAGGTCAAGCCTTCATAAATAAACACGGAGAGAGCCCGAGGCGCCATGTTTTAGTATGATTAGCATATCATACAGCCTATCGACATGGTACTTATCATATTACAGCACGGCCGTCCTCTGAGCGCACTGAGGTTACGTGTACGGGGCTACTGAGCATACATCTCTGTTCATTAGGAGGTTCCTCTGGGAGAGAATAAATCATATCAGCACGTGGTTATGGCAGCCCAGGCGTTTGACTCAGTCATACAGCGGTTAACCAGGGCCTTTAATAACCCGGAGAGGAACTGACAGCCAGCCTTACAATTGAAAACCAAGGAGGAGACAAGTGGCAATCACAGGGATGACTGCAGAGGGGAGGGAGATGCTGCTGTGGCATTTACAACTAATCTCTAAACCACTTTTTAACATTATGCATTTGTTTTATTCCTTGTTTATTTTTAATTTAATGTAGCATATGGTTACCTACAGTTCTAAGGAGCTCAATTTGATTTCTACTGTCCACAGTATTACATATAATTATAATGTAACTGAACAGTAAATTTAGGGGTAGCCATAGAGATTAGGTTCATTTAATAAACTTAAATACTGATACATACACAGTATATGCTAATATACAGTTCTTAACACTGGTCATATTACGTCAACAGCCTGCAGTTACACTGAGTACAAACAAGAAACCAGTAGCATGCAGAAGCTAGAAGACCATATTTTTAATCTTTTAAAAGAAACATCCTTACGTTGAAGTACTGTCGTACTTCATCAATCAAATTCAAGATGGTCACCACAGTCAACAGACCATAACAAATCCAAAAAATGGCTATAAGTTAGTCAGTTTTGCAGCGTCTGTGCTAAAATAGCCAAGATTCATCCACAAGACATACTTTAACAGCTGACATGGCTTTTACTTAAAACTTTTACACGTGTGAACTGTTCATTTTGTTAAAGAAAACTAGTTAACTTAATATGTCAAATCACAGCATTAACACTAGAAAAATTAATTAAGTCGAATGGTAAATTTAACCACTTTGATCAACGTTAGGTTTAGTGGAACTATACAAGCAGCACTACTTTACCTGGGAACGATCGTGGCTGAGATAAACCGACTCTACTGCTGGTAAGAGAAATGTGCGTTTGTTTGCACTGCACTGTAGTCCACTTCCTTCTTGCGGAGCGGTGCCCGGTCTGCTTACATTCACACAGTACTCGAACCGCGCTAGCGTTTTCTTATACCGGACCGAGACCTAGTTTTTAGGCGGGGCAGAGTTCACCTTTTTGTTCCATGACAGAGTTTGAAGGTGCGTTCACACATCCCAAAACGAACTGGACTTCCTAGGCAAATGGACTAGAGTTCGGAACAACAGGGCTGGGGTGAATGCACCCAAAGGGGATTCTGATACAAATTAGAATTCCTTACCCCACCTTGGTGAGCGCACTTCCTTAAAGAGGCCATTCTTGACTGGAAGAACAAGAGCACTGAAGCTGCTGAGTCCCACCTCTTCCTCAGACTCAGGGGAGTTTAGGAGCACATCAGAATGGCTAGCAGCTAATTGTAGCCCTTGGTCTGTGAGGTAAACTTTGGCATCTTAGTAAAAAATCTGGCGTAAATCCAAATCTTGTAGTGTTTCTGAGATTCAGGGGAAGTCCTCAGACATTGAGTTTTAAGAGAAGTCTTTTCTAGTTATTTTTTTTTTTTGCATTTATCACTTTTTTGTTACTGTTCTCTTTACACAATATTGTCTTTGCAAGTGTAAAATACTCGAGCAGTCACTGAAATCCAAGGATGTAACCTCATATGGAGCTGTCAGCTGCCTTGTGTGAAAAACAACATTCTCCATGGTCTTCTGCCTCATCTTCCACTCATGCTGAGTCCAATGTTGAAAAATGACAAAACAGAACTCCTAAAACCACTAAAATTTGACACCACTCTATTTGTGTTTTTATTTCCAGAAGAAGAATAAGAAGTGTCTTCTTCAGAAGTTTTTGTGTCGTTTCTTTCAGTAGTTCTTGGTGCAGCGCCACCACAGGCGAGGAGGGAACAGGTTGGTTCGATTGACTCAGTGCAGTGTGAATGCAAACCGCACCAGCTGAAAATTTAAACAAATGTTCTGAATATTGGTCCCCAACTGAACTGAGTCTACTGGACTATCAGGTGTGAAAACAACCAAAGCTGACCAGCTGGGTGGGTATACAATAAGCCAGGGCTATTCAACTGATGGCCCGCGTGCGTCTGGTCACCCACTTCAAATGTTATCATCCTTTTAATGGCCTATTATCAGTGTTGTCATCCCCATATGTAGCGTTCAGACTGCCCCTCCTGTACCTCCCTGTACCTCCTAGTGGTTTTAAAGGTTTGTTGTTAGCGTTGTTAGCACTGATAATAGGCTCGTGGTTAGGTTCAGAGTAAAGGGTCTGGGGCTTCGGTTTAGGGTCTGGGTTAGATTTAGGCTCAAGTGTAAGGGGTTAAGTTTAGGGTCAGTGCTGTGGGTCAAGTGTAAGGTTAGGTTTAGGAAAAAGGTTACATAAAGCTGACAAAAACAAACAACATAAAAAACATCCTGTTTAACTGTGTGCAATGCTGCATATTATCAATGATACAAACACAATTTTAAAACGGCTATGAGGCAGGAGGGACAATAACGTCCATGTAATGGGCTGATAACATCCGAAGACGCTGGCCTGGCCTACCAATGAGTTCATTAAAATAAAAAAATATATGTATTATTTTATTTTTTAAAATAGGATGGGGATGTCTGGCTTTTGGGTTCTGTTTATTGCATTTACGATTACAAAATAAACAAATGTAAAAGGTAACAGATCATTGTCATGTCCGGCCTCTGAGCAGTTTAGTTGAATAGCACCTGCAGGACAAACTGGAACATTAGATGGACATTTTTGCCTTGGAGCCGTGGTGGTGGGACAAAGCTGAGATCATCCTGTACACCTGAGAACGCACATCCAAACTCCAAAGAAAGGATCTGTACAACTCAGTTACATCTCTGGACAATCATTAGAAAAAAAAAAAAAAATGAGGACAAGAAATGCATTTAAAAGAATGTATTTGTCAGACTTGGACATTTCTAATAGCATTTTTGTCTTTATAATAAAAGGTAAAATTCAACTGTGTGTTATGAAACAATACATGATTCTGTATGTTTGTATGTGCACTTGTGCATTCTTAAGTGATACATCCGCTAGTGCCCACCTCCCGTGTCCCCACCTTCACCCACCCATGCAAATTAGAACTTCACACACGTTGCCACAAGCTGCTGGGTGCTCTGTGATTTCACACGACCAATTAAGACCCTCTTGGCAGTTGTGTGAACAGTTTCATTAGAGGAGATAATATTGCAAAGTGAAATGATAAGCAATCATTATGATTAATGCGCAGACATTACATTGTTCGTTAATGAGGTGTAAATGATCTCATTATTTTTTGAAAGAGTACAGATTAGATTAAAGTGGAGTGGACAGCGCTTCTCAGTGTTCAGACAAGTTAGTGTTAATTAGGCCCAATCTCCAGGAGCAAATGAGCCGCAACCCTTTGGTAAACAATTAGGCTTCCATAGCCCCGGGCTTAGATGGACAAGGAAAGGCAACTGAACGATAGATCACTAAAGATATGAACGTTGAAAGAGATTTTCTGTTAAACATCCACGAAGAGCAAGACAAAATGAACAAAGTCACATATCTGAAGCAAAGACTGGGCTTCTGAAATATGCCAGTATTATTCTGCTTCTTTGCAAAGCAGCATTCTTTAATATGTATTTTACTTAGCATCAAATATATAGAAAGTATGACATTACCAGGTTGCGCACAGACAAAGGAGCACATGCATGAGTGATGCTCTATTGCCTGCAAACTTTAAACTTCACAGCTGTTTTTACCAGAGGAACTTGAACTAAGCATAGTTCAAAATATTATTTTAATGATGAACATCTCCCTCAAGTGATAAACTTTAGGACAATTGACATGCAAAAAAGAGTACCGGTATGTTTTTTTCTCTAATGGACAGTTTAGTTGTATTTTTAAATTTAGCTGTGCATCACATCTGATTATTCCTATCTTTGAGAGGACCTGTTGAGAGAATGCAAATCTGTAACAAGAACACCTGAAGGCATGTAAACCATGAAGACTTCAGGTTCTATACATACCCAGCAGGAGTGCACATACATGCACCAGACTGCCACTGCTGGGGACTGGTTGTAGCTACAAAACCAAGATGAATTATGAACTAATCACCTTGAATTACACTCATCTGCATATATGAGCAAACTCCCATCCAGAAGTGATTCTAGAGTCTGACCTTTAGTGGTGCTTAGTAGAGTTGCACTTGGGTCCAAAAATATCTGACCTGACCTGACCCCAGCCCACAGCCATCATCTCTGAACCCCACCCAATCCGACAAATTAACAGTAATTGTCCACCCCCCACCCCCCACCCACCCCCCACCCCCCGGGACATTTTAATTAAGCTTTGACTGCTTATAAGACTATTATTAACAGTTGGTGGACACGTGGCTGAGCAAAGGGTGCAGAATATCGGAGCTGAGGAGCCATCAAAGCGCATCAACTGCTTCCCCTGCCTCTGTGTATATTGGACCCTGCTCTGACATGTCAGATATTTTGTGATCTCACCTGCTTG
>NC_056502.1:38969960-38972266 GCF_014905685.2 Nematolebias whitei
CCAAAAAAAAAAGCTTTGACTGCTTATACCAGTGACTATTATGGGGACAGAAGATCGGAGCTGAGGAGCCTTCAAAGCGCATTAAATGCTTCCCCTGCTTCTGCCTGCATTGAACCCTGCTCTGACATGTTGGATATTTTGTGATCTCACCTGCTTGGGTCGTTGGCTGTGCGCGTCCACTGAGTGCAGCTGAATGAACGTCCATTTGGGCTGATAGATCGCTGGCACTAGTCCATCTGAAGCTTAACTGAACTTTTTACCTCTTTCAACCAGCCTGTCAGCACACGATCAAATGGCTGCATGCGGCAGGTGATGTATGGCAAGCCTAGTTGGCATATAATTGGATCTTTGGCCGTGCGCATCCCTGATGCAATGCAAAGCCCGACAATGACCTGGCCCGCACATTAAGCACATTATTATGGCCTGGCCTGGTCCAAATCTGGGTCAGGCAGGGCAATGGCTCTTGGCTTGAACAACATGGCCATTGGTGTCAGAAGCATTCATAATGTGGGCGGGGGGACACACTAGTGGGGGGGGTATGGGGGTCCTCCCCCAGAAAATCTTTGAAGAAAGTTGATGCCATTTCCTGCATTCTGGTGTATTTTAACGGGTTGTTGAACATCTGTGTTTACCTGCATAAGTAAACACCTGATTCAGTAACTATTTTAGAGAGCAGCAAGAAGTAGCGCTAAGCTAGCGGCGTGCATTGCGCTACAGACATAGTGTTGTGCTTTACATTACACAGCCTAATAAATACTTTGTACAAATTCATTTTAGTTTTAACTGATCATAACAAGCATAGATTAAACGTATGCAACCAGAAGTTGCAACATACAGTATATCTACATGCAAAACGCACAAAACAAAAGTACTAGCTTTAAGCATTAACCTTTAATCCAACAATGTTCAGTCAGGTCATCTGGACGGATTCTTTTTTATCAGAGAGAGTCAGAGAGTCAGAGAGTCATAGATTCTTTATTGTCGTTCACACCTCATGTGGTACATGTGGTGGAGCGAAATTATGTACACAGAGTCCCAGTTACATCCAACAATAAAATGTATAAGAAAAACAGTAATAACATCTAAGATATGAACTAAAAAAAACATCAACTAAATATACACTAAGCACTCATAACATAAAACATTGAACATCAGCACAAACATGAACATGAGTCTGTGAGCAGATGTGCACGCATGAACACATCAACATTGAAACAGATCAACAGCAACATGAAACAGATCAGCAGCAACATGAAACAGATCAGCAGCAACATGATATGGTTTTTCACAGTGATTATTCTGGTTAGAGATTCATGAGTCTAACAGCCTCAGGGTAGAAGCTGTTCCTCAGTCTAGTGGTTCTACACTTAATGCTCCTCAACCTCCTTCCCGAGGGGAGTGGGGCAAAACATGTGTGTGCTGGGTGAGTGAGGTCCTTCATGATGCAGGTGGTCCTCTTCCTGCATCTAGAGGTGTAGATGTCTGTGATGGTGGGGAGGCTGATTCCGACAGACTTCTGTGCAGCTTTCACCACTCTCTGCAAAGCTTTTCTTTCTGCAGCTGTGCAGCCTCCATGCCACATGTTGATGCTGGAGCACAGGATGCTCTCCACTGCACACCTGTAGAAGGAGGTGAGGACTGAGCTTCCCAGACCAGCTCGCCTGTTTGCCTTATTGTGTGTGTGCTGAGACGTGACTGACTGAACAATGTTGGATTTTATACCTGGATTATTGAGCATGGACTTTGGCATTGGCCTTTAATTTAACCAATGAGCATACAATGTAATTATGACAGAAAATGGAGGATTTACCTGAAGTTACCTTCATACAGATGAACATGCGGTACTTCCTGTTTATCACTTGTATTCAGCTGCTCATGCGGTCGACCGCAGGGCTTCATCATCGTTTACATTTTTCCAGACTCAGTTTAGGTTTTGGGAATGGAATAAACTGTATTCCACCCGGGCAGCACGGTGGCACAACTGGTAGAGCTGCTGCCTCTCAGCGAGCAGGTCCCTGGTTCAAACCCCGGTCCAGGGGCCTTTCTGGGTGGAGTTTGCATGTTCTCTCCGTGCATGCGTGGGTTTTCTCCGGGTACTCCGGTTTCATCCCACAGACCAAAAACATGCATGTTAGGCTGATTGGTAACTCTAAATTGTCCCTAGGTGTGAGTGAGAGAGTGAATGGTTGTTTGTCTCGTTTGTCTCTATGTGGCCCTGTGATGGACTTGCG
The DNA here is from genome assembly GCF_014905685.2 of Nematolebias whitei. NCBI lineage: Eukaryota > Metazoa > Chordata > Actinopteri > Cyprinodontiformes > Rivulidae > Nematolebias > Nematolebias whitei. The sequence continues at coordinate 38,972,192 of NC_056502.1, forward strand.
ACCCGTCCAGGGTGTACCCCGCCCCTCACACAGTGATTGCTGGACATGGGCACCGGCGACCCCCGTGACCCAAAA
>NC_056502.1:38972366-38988794 GCF_014905685.2 Nematolebias whitei
ATATATATATGTATATATATAATTAAATGAATGAATAAATAAATAAATACATACATAAATAATATAGAATAAAATTTGGACTAAAAAAAATAAAACCTTAATATCTAGCAATGGAACAGCCAGACTTGAAAACAGTCTTAATAAACCACTTTTAGTTATAATTTCAGGCTGTTTTTGATAACAGAGACAGAAAACTTATGCAACAGTTTCATTGGGATGTGTCCCATTATTGTATACGTTACTGTAGGTCAGTGTCAATATGGCAGAACTAACCGATGGAACATGGATCACATTCTCCAGCTTAAGATAACATTTCATCTTCATCTTCTCTGTTTGTTCTTTGGGTAAGTTGCCTTTGTCCCACAAAAGGAAAAGAAGAAAAACGTTTTTTTTTTTGTTTTTTTTTTCATTAAAAAGCAGCTAAGAAACCCCAGAATTAAAAAAAACTATGTGATGAAGAAATAAGTATGAAAACTGATACATTTACAAAAATTTAACATTATTTTTATTATCTCAACTAAAAATTGATAAGAAAATGAGAACTAAATCATTCTGCTTAAGTTCAGAAGTTGTGTTTGATGAATTATAAACAGCTGTGCAGCTGTAGATGAGTGGTTAGAGCAGTCTTCTTCCAATGCAAGAGTTGACGGTTCGATTCCACCAGCAGTCACATGCCGAAGTTTCTCTGGGCAAGACAGTGAACCCCTCATTGTCTCTGATGTGTGTCTCATCAGTGTATGAACGTGATCCAAAGCATTGATTATTCTTTGTACAGATCCAGTAGAGTGCTGTATGAATGGGTACATGAGGCACAGATTGTGTTGTAAAGCGCTTTGAGTAACTCGATAAGATAGAAAGGTGCTATATAAGTACAGTCCATTTACCATTAATAAGCATGAATTAATTCAGTTTGAAAGTGAACTGAAAAGGGTGAACTTGCACAACACAAAATATTTGGCAACGTCAGCTCAAACTAGTTAAAACAATACATAAAACATCGGCTCAGGAGGTTTTAACTTTGGTTCTGTCATATAACACAATGTTCTTCCATAAACAATAACAGAGCAATGTTATATATATATATATATATATATATATATATATATATATATATATATATATATGCATATTTACTTTGAAGATATTTTGAGATCAAAAACATTCTAATCACAGCACTGAAATATAAAAACGTGCTCAGTGAGGAGCATCTTCTAGCTGCTCTCAAGGTGACACATCTATTTTCATTTTTAATAATGAAAAGATAAAGAAAATTCTAATGAGCACAAAACATGGAAGCTACTTTTGCTGAATCAAACAACACTTCTTTTTATTTAGTAAAAGGTTTTTATGTGAAGAAAACAAGCAAAAGCAAAAAAAAAAAAAAAGGCAAAGCTTTGTTGTTTTGTGAAATTCATTCATTCATTCATGACCCACATTTTTACTGCCCACTGAAATCTATGCGTCATGCTTCACTGGAAACTTTCCACAACGTCACAAAATAAACCAAAGAAAGGGTTTAAAGCAGTAGCATTTTCCTGAAATTGTAACTGCTGCATCGCTCCAGGTCTCTCCCATTTGGACGTAGACCTGCAGTCTGTCCTCAGAGGCAACGTCCGCCTGTGACCATTGATTTAACATCCTGGTTTTTGTCTGAACAGATATGCTTAGATTATGACAAGAAAGGTGATGCTGTAATCCCTCTGCCACAGGAGTTCTGTTTCAGAGACCTGCGGCCCTTATCAGTGATTGATAACGTTTAAATCAAAAACATATACAAGCATTAGGAAAGTCAATATTTTGCCAGCGACTGAAGGTGACCCCGAGTTCCTGTGTTTGCAGTTTGTGCGCGGAGGGCTTTGATGGTAAATTTGTGGGGTGGTTATGTGGGGAGGCTATTATGGATTTGCTATCTTAGCCTGAAGTGTTTGGAGCTGATTATGTGATTAAATCAATAATAATTTCTGTTTGGGCTCCTTTGCTCCTCTGCTTCATCTTCTTTTTCCTGTGTGGTTGAGTGGAACGGTGGGAGGGGAGTGCTGTACACAAGTACAAATGCAGGCGCACACAAACACACACACAAACAACCATATGCTGCAAAAAAAAAAAAAACAACAACTGTGCCACAGCTGGCACAGTGAGCACACTGGAGGAGCCAACAAACTTTAGATGGAGGAATACTTTGTGTACAGGAAATATCAGGTTTGATAATCGGACAGTCAGAGTGGTACAGCTTTTAAAAGTGTTTTGTTTTATTGAGTATTCTTTAGTTAATTTTTGGGTGGGATTTAAAAAAACATACTGAAATACCTGTAAATTGACAGTACTTTCCCAGGTCTGTCATGTGGTTTTAGTATGAGTATGTAAGAATGTTGAATTGACTGAATAAGTTTCACTGTCTGTACATTGCACCTTGTGAAGCCAAACTGTTTTATTTTTCTAAATTACTGCTTTATGTTATAGTGATAATTAGTCAAATATCTTATGTAAAACTTGTTAGTCAGTTTAAAAACATATTTTAGCTATATCATATATCATAGATATATTGATGTATTGTTATATCGTAGATATCATTGATATTGTATATCTTAGATCCTTATTTACTTTTCTTTTCATACTTTATATTATGCTATCTTGGGAGTAACTGGAACCCTGTGTACATAATTTTGTTCCACCTCACGTAACACGTTCGAAATGACAATAAAGTCGACTTGAACTTGAACTTGAAATAACAAATGAAGAGAATTTTCCAAATTATCATCACAGGCAGGGCAGCTGATTTGAAACCAGAAAGTTGCAGGTTAAACTCCCGGCCATCACATGTCGTGGTGTCCTTGAGCAAGACATCCAATCCCTAACTGGTGCCGGGGTGCTTACATAGCTGCCCACTGCTCCACCTGGGTGGAGGTGTGATGGGTTAAATGCAGAGAACTGATTTTGTCATTGTATAGAAATATACAATGATGACAACACATAGCAAAAGTAAACTAGATAGAATCTAAATAGTGGTGTTTTATGTTCTTTAAGTCTTCAGGGCCTGTACTTAACTATAGGCCTGTGAATAAACATATGTGTTTATCAGTTAAACCCTTAAAGTTGATGCCTTTTTTATTCATAAACAGCAAAGATCAAAATTCACTCCTCTCCATAATTTTCTGTCGTCTCTGAAGCAGCTCTGGGCAGAAATCACAACTAAACAAATTCCATACAAGATTCCTGACCTGCCTCAGTGCTCCAAATGTGAAACCGGATGACGCCCAACACCTCCGTTACTTCCACCTCCGTGCTCCTCCGTTCAGACCTCACACCCCGGCGTGGCGACTTGTGCCAGCCACTCCTTAGCAACCCTGGTCGCTCCCCTCTTCGCCTCTGCCAGGTTTGTTGTTATGTCTAGACTCCAGGAAATGCAACATTACATTTGTTTACAACCAACAGGAACTAGAACAAGAAGCTGTTACGTGATTAAAGAGTGCTACCCTGAGAGAGTGTGTGTGTGGCTCAACCCCCTGGGTTTGGCAACAATTGCCGGGTTTCAGGCAAACCAAAATGGTGAAAGAAAGCTGCTGTGTGTGTGTGTGTGTGTGTGTGTGTGTGTGTGTGTGTCAGTGTTCAAAACTAAATATTCCTGCTACTGGAAGCAACACACAGCCAAAGTATGAGTTTGTGGCTGTTTGAGCGTGCAACTTTTTACACTATGCATTTAGTGTGTCTGTGGGCGCACGTGTGCGATTTTGTGCGGCTGAGTTAACTTTCAATCCCCCAGCACCCTCTTAAATCTATACCCAATAAAAATCAGCACCGGCTTGAAAAACAAAACCCAGGGAAACATCTGTAAGACATTGATTTCGCAGATTGCAAACCAACTGCATGGCTAATGAGAAAAGAAATCATTTTTGATTAATTAACCCAAAATTGGAGAATCTAAGCTGCCACCAGGGAGATGACAAGTGCTGCAGGCCGGATCAGGAGGAGACGACGTACAGTAAGAGCCGGTTTAAGATCGGCTTCACGGAGCGAGCGGAGAACGAGAAGGGGAAAAGTTTGAAAGTGTTAGTCGCTGAGGTATGGCTCCCATTATGGAGCCAAATTTACTGAGTGCCTCTGTGGTGATCAAATAGGAGCTAAATATTTTCCACTTGGATAACGTGCCCGTTCGGTTATGAGGATAAACGTGTTTAGAGCATGCGTGGATATTTACTGCCCTTAGTACCATTTCTTTCTGATTCACACTCATCGTTCTACCAACGTTTTAAAGAACTGCTGTACTTCCTCATAACTAAATGGACAGTTTGAACAGTCATAATTCAGATTCACATGGCGCTGGCAGTCTAGCTCTTTGGATCCCTCCTTTAGAGTAAAAACAAGTTTATGTTCTGACTCCATCCTTGTTTTCCTGGATCTTTGATAGTGACGCTTCATTTTTATTGCAGTGACACAACTTCGGGCACACATTGTCATTTTCTGCACAGACGGCTCATGAAACGGATCGGAGACATTTAATCAGAGCTAAACCCCCCCACTAGATATAACATAATGTATGACTTTACACGACTCACAAGCTTCTCTGTTTCTTGGATGGTGCACTGATTATTTTTTAATAACCTTGCAATGTTGCAAACTTGAATGCTACTATTTAATTAGGATGAAAAACATGCACAATGATGCATTATTTCAAGTAATATTTCATAAAACTACACTTACTGTAACAAAATGTAATAAACAACTGTGTTCTATCTTTAAAAATATAATAATTACACTTTCTGTGGTTAAAAAAAATCACTTAAAACCAGCTTTTATTGTAAAAGTATTATTATATTATTAATATAATATATATATATATATATATATATATATATTAATTGAGCATGCATCAGGATATTATATTATTAGTTTGTTTTCACATTTTAATAATGTTTTTACGTTTAACAGTTTAACTAAATATTTGTTGCAGATTTCTTATAAACATTATCAATCATAATAATTACCTCAGAAATGAAAAGCCTATGAACATTATTTATTATATTTTGAGGAGGAAGAGGGTATATAAAGTGACATTTAAGACATTTCTTTGCCATTATTGCTTTTTTCCATCGTTTTTTCATATTATAAGAAATAGTGATACACCAGCTTGTATAATTTTTTTTAATTTATTTTTTACATCTCATTAAATATATATGATGCAATGATACTTTCTGTAGAGGCACGTGACCACAGTGGTGTTTAATTTGTAAATTAGTTGTTCCCCATCACAGTGTGAAGAGAAATCCTCCATCCAGCTGTATGTGCACGTTGTGAGCATGATAACTTGAAAAATAAGTGAGGTAACAACTTCCATTTTGGTATGTGGCTGCATCTAAGCATAAGAAATGATCTTTTAGAAAATTGGGTTGCAATGTCAAAATCCAATATGGCCACCACCATATACAAAGTATGTAAATGTCATGTATATCTAAATTGACAAAGTCTAACATTTGAGGAAACTTTGCTTTCTAGTTTTTATATTGTTTATATTGTTCTTTAAATGATTGGGGTGGCCAAAGATAAATTTGTGGTGGCCAAGGTGACCATTAGCCTCCCCCTAGCTCCGCCATTGCACCTGGTGGTGGATAAAATTGCTCCCTCCAATTGCCAGGATCCATTCTTCTGCACAGTCTGGGACAAGCTAACAACAATTAAAAAAAATCTCTATTCTTCTCCACAATGTAACTCCTGTTCACTTGAATATATTGCACCAAAAACATTGAGGTTTACCTGCATTCCTTTTCATTTCCAGTCCAGAAAACCTTGAAAAATGCAACCATTTACTGTTCAAATCCTTCAGTGATAGAAGACAACAACTTGTTATTAATCAATATAGTTGTATTATCGATGAGCTGTTTGGCACACGAACACACTCAGTTTTACTGTAGGTCTGCTAGAATTTCTTTTTTTTTTTTGCACAATTTTTTTTTTTTTGTGTGTGTGTGTTTCAATTTTAAGCAACATTTATGAAAACTGAAGTTCAGCCTTGCATGGTCTAAAGATACACTTTGATTCTAGTGATAAAGTTGATGAACACTTTTGTTTTTGTATGCTCAACAGAATTCTCGTTTTTTTTATTATTATTTAAGCAATGCCTCCAAAACCCAAGTTAAATCTTACTTAACCAAAACTTAGTTCTATTTCGTATAGGCTTCACAATTTAAGGCTATTGCTAGTGGGTTTATCCCTTCGTGCGCAGCGCAGCACTGAAAACTTTCGTCCACGCCCACCTGCTGTGTGGGCCTCACCCCCGGTCCGTACAAATTATGGTGAGACCGGGTAATCGGCTCCCATTTTTTTCTTCAGCAAGCAACCAGCACTGCTTTTACAAGAACGCAATATCCAGCACCAGCACTATCCGCCTGTGCCCGTCCTGCAAGACCGGCTACATTTTGAGTTTCGACCAGTACGACATCTGTGAAGGATGCCTGGGTCCCCACTACACCGACCTCGCCTCCTCTTGTCGTCCCTGTGACCTCCTCCCCCCTGAGGAGAAGCAGAGACGAGCAGCCTTGTTCAAGGCTAACATGGAGGAGTGCTGATCTAGCGGGAAGGTTTGGCTCCACCCCGGTGCCCCAGCGCACTGACCCCATCTGGACTCGTTTCCCAGCAGTGACGTCCTACTGGAACGAGGCTGCAGCTGGACCTGGTAAGCTGAGGGTGCCCATCTCCACCTTCGCTCCCATCACCAGAGTGGAGGGGTTTACTGAGCGGAATTTTCCCTCAGTCCCCCCCCCGGAGCCAAGACTGGTGGAAGCACTTTGAGCAAAAGTGTCCAGATTGGACCAACGTCCTGTCCCTCCAGGGAGACACGACCAGATGGTGACGTCGCTCCCCAATCGAGCCCACCAGTGTGCTTTCCAGGCGGCTGCAGTAAACAACAATGTCGCTCTGCTGGCCTACAGCATTTCCAAAAGGCTGGAGGACACAGACCTGCCTGAGGAGATGAGCTCGCTCTGCAAAGCGTCTGATGTCATCCTGAACCTGTGCGCCTCCTCTGCAGTCTGTTTGTCTCACATCGCCACCTGGATGACGATGATCCAGAGGTCCACCTGGCTCCGACTCTCCCCATCCAGGCCGGAAAAGCTGCAGAAGGACCTGCTGGAGGGCCCCATCATGACGGACGCACTGTTCGGGGCCAATTTCAAGGCCATGCTTGAAAAGTCAAAGAAGTCGGAGGTGTCGGAAACTGTGTGCCACCTGATGAAGCCGCAGCCCTCCTTCTGCAAGCCCCCCCCCCCCCCCACACACACACACACCGCCTCCTGCTGGAGGGATCACCGTGGTCATAGGCAGCAGCAGAGATGTTACACAGCTGCAGCAGGGACCCCTCGCCCCACTCTGCCGTTACCCCCTCCCGCCAGAGAACAGCACTTCTCATAACGCCAACCAGCGACTCAGCGCTTCCCCAGAGACCGCCAACAGGCGCTGCCTTGAAACAACCAGCTGCAGGGCCCACGGGGGAGACGACACAAGAAATGACGCTTTGCGGAGGATGTGTGTGTGCATAATAATGACATGAGTTTTAAAATAAAACGAAAACATAATTTAGAGAGTAAAGTGTCTTCTGATTTCAGCCTGTCTGTCAGATCGAATGATCTCACAGCGGCCTCTCTTCACACATCCTTCACACAAAATGAGCCGGTAACCTCAAAACATGTTTTTAAAAGTCACCGCAGCTCAAGAAATCACATAAAATTCTCGCTTGACACATCAGCTAGAAATTATCTTTTTCAGCAGACCGAGCCCAGAAAAGACCCCGCTTTCAGCCCAGGTTGTTTTCTGACATTTCTGACCGCAGCGGGAGCAAACGTGTTTCCCCACGGCAACTGCAATCTCCACCTAAACGGCGTTGCATTTCTAAAAGCACTCACGCCTCTTCTCAGTGCGCGTCAGCTCACAGCAACTCTAATGTGAGCCCGCAGCCTGAGCGCAGCACAGAGGCGTTTCCAGGGCCCTTTCTGCGAGCCCCCCCCACACCCCCCCCCCCCGGATCACTCTAGTAATTCTGGAGCAGGTGACAGCGGTGGGGGCTTTAACTTGGCTGACGTCTGTAAAAGACATGACACAACACAAAAACGCGTGCCCGCTCCCCGAGCGTTACACAGAGTGGCAACGACTGTGTTCCCTGGAAAGATGGATGAACCGTCTTATCAGAAGAGGTTACACGCTGCAGTTTGCAGCTCAACCCTACCGTTCAGAGGGATTATAGAGACAGTTCTGTCATCTCCAGAACAGATCTCGTTTCTCCACTCAGAAGTTCAGGAATTACTGATAAAAAAATTAATTTCCAGGGTTCCCACACAGGGAAAACACAGGGTTTTACTCACACTACTTCCTTGTCCCATAAAAGACCGGAGGAATGAGACCCATCCTCAACCTGTCCATGTTCAACAATTTGATCATGGAGAGACAATTCCACATGCTGACAACCAAACAGCTGTTGGACAACATTCACCAGAACGATTGATTTACCTCCATAGATCTAAAAGACACTTATTTTCACATTGCAATCATTCCAAAACACAGAAAGTTCCTGCGCTTCTCCTTCCAAGGGACCCAGTACCAGTACAACAGGCTCCAGTTCGGCTATTCCCTCACCCCATGCACGTTTTCAAAATGTGTGGAGACGGCTCTGCAGCCGTTACACAGAGTAGGAATGAGAATTATTTTCTACCTGTGTGATCTGCTGCTGTTAACTCGATCCAGGCAGGAAGCAGCCGCACAAACGAAAGTGCTGACATTACACCTGCTGAAGCTGGGTTTTGCCATAAACTGGGAAAAGAGTTCGGTTCTCCTGGCCCAGATGATCATTTATCTGGGAGGGAGCTAAACTCAGTCACTATGAGAGCCCACTTATCACAGTCGAGAGTCGAAGCTCTGAAAGCTCAGCTCCACAGCATAAAACCCAGCAGAGTAGTAACGTCTGTCTCAATCATGAAACTTTTGGGTATGATGTCCTCAGCTCACGCTGTGGTTCCGCTGGGCTTACTCCACATGAAACGCCTTCAGAGAAGGTTCGCCCGCCTGCGCATAGATCCGGTGCGTCAGAAGAGGCGGATGATCTCTGTGCCCCCCTCCGTGGGAACCGACCTGAATCACTGGGGAAACCCTCTCACTCTGTCAGAGGGTGTTCCTATCAGCAGGCCTACGTCACACGTCTCGGTTTTCCCAGATGTGTCCCTTTCAGGCTGGGGAGGAACATCCCTGTCTCAGGCGGTGGGGTCGCTGTGGCCAGCTCAAACATCAGCTCATATAAACGTTTTGCAATGTCTCACAGTTTGGAATATGATTCAGCATTTTGCTCTGATCCACACAGACAACAAAGTGACTGTAGCTTACATAAACCAGCAGGGAGGCATGCGCTCAGCCCAACTGTTACGCATTGTGAGACAGCTGCTGTGTTGGACACACAAAAACCTGCTCTCCATCAGAGCAGTGTACAGCCCCAGCATCATGAACAGAGGAGTGGACATAATGTCCAGGGGCGATCCTCGCCACGGAGACTGGAGCCTCAACCCCAAGCTGATTTCTTGGATTTGGAGCAGGTTCGGCCGAGCAGCAGTGGATTTGTTTGCCACACGGGAGAATGTCCAGTGTCATTTATAGTTCTCACTGAGCACACGGGACGACCCACCGTTAGGAGTGGATGCTTTTGCCCACAGCCCGTGGCCACAAATGCTCCTTTACGCATTCCCTCCAGTCCCTCTAATACCACAGTTTCTTAACCAAGTCCGGGAGGAAGAACTGTCAGCCATTCTGGTAGCCCCCGAGCACGTGAGCATCCCGTGGTTCCCAAACCTGCAACGTCTGTTATCGGGGCGGCCATGGAGAGACGATGCTCTCCTCTAGGCAGGAGGAGCGATCAGGAGTCACCCAGAAATAGGCCAGCATCTTTGGGTCTGGCCTCTGAGCAGATCTGCTTAGAGAAAATGGGTCTCTCTCAGGAAGTGGTGCGTACAATCCAAGACTCGCGAGTTGCTTCCACCACAGCACTGTACACATCAAAGTGGACAGCTTTTCAGCGCTGGTGCACGGAGAAAGCTGTAGAGGCCATCTCATGTCCATTAGGTGGCATGCTGTCCTTTCTGCAGCAGCTGATGGACAGAAATTTAGCTTTCAGCACAATTAAAACTTATGCTGTAGCTATTTCTTCTTGTCATGAGTGCTTAGGTGACAGAACAGTTTTTGATCACCCGCTAATGAAGCGTTTCCTAAAAGGTTTATGGAGACACAGACTGATGTCACGCCCACTAGCTCCACAGTGGGACCTAACAATGGTTCTACGAGCTCTGATCAAAGCTCCTTTCAAGCCTTTAGATAAGGTGTCACTTAAATTCCTGTCACTTAAAACAGCCCTGCTGTTGGCTTTGACATCAGCAAAGAGAGTGAGCAATTTATCTGCACTCTCTGCTACCCCGTCATGCCTCAGGATTCAAGCTGATGGCAGCTCAGCTGGGCTGAGACCTAACCCAGCTTTCATACCAAAAACATTACAAGCTCATTTAAATCGAGAATGATAACATTGAAGGGGTTTTACCTGCCCTCTCAAATCAGAAGAAGAAGCATCATCTCATCTCCTCTCTCCTGTGCATGTGCTGGCATGTTACATAGCACGCACGGCTCCTCTGCGCCAGACTCTGCGTCTGTTTGTACATTATAGGGACGTCTCTGCAGGTCGCCCGTTATCCACTCAGCGCCTTTCACACTGGCTGTGTGAGGCTATTTTTGAAGCTTACAGGGCATCAGGATTGGAGTCTCCAGGGAATCTCAGCGCTCATTTTCACCAGAGGAATTGTATCTTCTACAGCTTTGCATGGAGGAATGACAGTGGAGGACATTTGTACAGCGGCCGCTTGGACATCACCTTGTTCATTTATTCGCTTCTATCTGCGTGATGTTTCTGTTTTCTCCATGACCCATTATGTTCTTAGTGTTCTAACAGAATGAATTTTACTTATTTCATGGAATTTTGTTTTAAACTCACATCTGCCTGCATGCAACTACAGTGTGAGATATTTATTATCAGTCACAAGTTTATGACTGCTGTTTTTATTATTACTAATCAGTTCATGACTACTGTTACCAATCAGTTCATTTGTTATTAATCAGTTTATATTTAGAACTACTGTTTTATGCTGCTCCGTTTAAAAACTTTTTGCTATTCAGTAGCTTTCAACACCAGATGATCTGTGTTTTGAACCTGTATGCTCCACACTGGTTAGTCGTCATATTTATTATCTGCATTGTTTTTATGTCTACATTCTGATTTACCTCATTTTGTATATTGCTTTGTGTGTTGCCTGTTTTTCTGTCTGTCCAGCACTTTGGTTGGCCTTGTCGCTATTTTAAGTACTCTATAAATAAAATGGTATGGAATGGTATGGTATATTGAAGAGCTGTTGACCTGCTCTGCTCACTGTTACACAGTTACAATTTGTAACCTCTGTTCTTTTCCATTCTCAGCAGCAGGACTGCTTTCAGCCTTCCCTTTTTCCCCGTCGGAAACCTTTTCTCTCCGGGACGCTCCTGTGCATGGAATGTGTAATTATGTAGCACGCTCCTGTGCATGGAATGGACAGCCCTGCTGTCACACAGAAGGCTGAGTGATGAAATGTTTTTTGGTGCAAGCGGGTGCTTCATATTGTGTCTGAATGGACCCAGTGAGGCATAGACTACATCCTGCTTCACCTTTAACCCACTAGCGATAGCCTTAAAGGGCGAAGCCTATACGAAATAAAACGTTGGTTACGTACTGTAACCCCAGATTCTATGAGTATACGTGCAGCCCTCTGGGCCTCACTGGTTCCTAAATGGCTAAAGAAAAAAAAGCTATTTGGGAGCCGCTTACCCGGTCTCACCGTAATTTATGCGGACTGGGGGTGAGGCCCACACAGCAGGTGGGCGTGGACTAAAGTTTTCAGTGCAGATCTGCGCGCGAAGGGATAAACCTACTAGCGATAGCCTTAAAGGGCTGCGCCTAAACTCATAGAATCTGGGGTTACAGTACGTAACCAACAATTTTTATTCTGGTGATAAAGATGATTAATATTTTTTAATAAATTATAAACCAGATAAATCAATAACCTATACTAGGGCTATTCAACGAAATTGCTCAGGTGGCCACAGTTACTGAAAACCAAGAGCTCATGGGCCAGACATCCAGCAGTTACTAAGTACCAGTAAGTTTGTTAAAGGGTTTTAATTTAGTTCTATTTAAAAATGAACCCATTGGTGGGCTGAAATGAGCTCACCCATGGTCCCGATTTGGCCCATGGGCCACCAGTTGAACAGCCCTGATGTAAATTGTGGTGCCTTTATTTTCTTAAATTAAACCAACAGCAAAGCATCACGGCTGGTTGTGAATACACACATATATGTGTGCTTCGAGTAAAACCAAACTGAGTCATCCTTATGCGCTCAGACACACAACTAAACTCCACCACCACTGTCTGCAGGGGGGGTCAAGGAGCCCAGTGGAGCTGCTCCCACATCACAGCTGCTTCTCCAAGGTCAGCGAGGAACTCGGAGGGTTTATTTGTCCAACTTTTTTATTTGCTTTCTAATGCAGCAGAATTGACAGATCTGCCTGAAAAGAATCTCAGCGTCTAAAGAGTGTGGGAAATTTCCTCACCCCAAAGAAGTCCCTTCGTCCCCTTCCTCGTTTTAATTCTATTAGTTTTTTCATAATTAATTAGAATCCAGACTATTTACCCCTGCTGCCTTCATTTTACCGTTTCTTCAGCTCCAGGAAGCATAATGGTCAAAGTGTAGCAGCTCAACAGGGTGTTGCAGTAACAACCTCCCAGCCCCTCTGATGGCGAGACAGTGGGCCATTGTGAAGCTGAAGCGACACGGATTTATAGCCGCAGCCCCAGCTTCCCAGAATGCAATGTCACTCTGTCACAATGTCATCAATCTGCTGTCTTTGACCAAAGACAAAGAGGGAAAAAATTGCCATAGAAAAAAGGGGCACAACGGCAACTTATTCATGCGTGATCTCATTATTATCAGCTGCCTGTGCTGTAGGTAAAATGTGTGAAAAACAAGTTTAGTTACAAAACCTGTAACCCAAGGGTTTGTTCGGTTATAAACGTTCATCAAGATTTTTATATTTTACTTCAAAATTTGGGTTAAGTTTTATCACAAAACAGCATAATGTTGTTTTCTTCTAACATGAGCTTTTCCCACGATTTACACACACAGGCTGATTTATCAGCTTCATAAAGAAGAGATTCTGAGTCTCTTTTTTTTTTTTTAAACGAGAAAAAGAAACCTAAATCCTCATGATTAATATGCTCTCAAACACTCTCATGGCCATGGCAACCAAGCTAGCTTGCCGTGCCATGTGGAGGATCCGGCCCGGACATAAAAGTTCTGCTCGTTTCCAACTCTTGCAGACGTCCCTGCAGCTCAGAACAGCTACAGCCCTGAATGTCTCACTGCCTCCACTAGTTTTCAAGCTGGAAATTCAGCAATACTCAAATGTACAAACATGGTGACAACAGTCCCATTTTTTAATCCTATTATCTCCTCGTCACACTCACACTCCAACCATCTCTGGATTTTAGTGCGTCCATATTTCTGGAAATACGTAAGTGAATATTTGAATACAGTCATGACATAAACTATAACCTATAAACCTTACACAGAAAATAAGCACATGATTAAATTCAATTCATCTATCGAGATAATCACATATACAGCAAGAGAAGATGTACAAAGTAGAAAAAAACTGTTGATGTTACACGGTATCGCTGAGCTCAAGTTCAAGGGGGAGTTAAAAAGTGGAGACTTTTCAGTGCAGAAAAATTCTACTAAAAGACAGAACCAGTTAACTATTATTGGTATTTTACCCTCATTAGAGTTATTCATCAGACAAACATAAAGGAGCAGGAACATTTGAAAAGGAAAACACTGATTTGATATAAACTAGAAAACTTTTATCTTCTGTAACAATCCGAGCTGAAACAAGCGTACATTTATCACCCATCGACACACAATTATACATTAATGCAGTAATCTATAGGGGTAGTGGTGGCACAGAGCTTAGAGGAGGTGGGCCTGTGATCGGAAGGTCACCAGTTCAACTCCCCATAACGACAACATCAAAATTTCAATGTCAAAAAGCCCCCACGCCTGTCTACACCCTCATTTGCCCCACTCTGAGCCCTTGAGCAAGACCCTTAATGCCCATCATCTGCTCCTCTGGGTGCCCTAGACAGCAGCTCTCTGATCCATAGAGGGCTGTGGTAGCTCTGTGGTCTGTGGTTGTGTCAGTTAGGACATCCAGCGTAAAAATAATTGCAAAGTCTTCATGTGACTTAGTTTGCTGTGGTGACCCCTGAAGAAGGAAGCAGCCAAAAATAAATAAATACATAAAAATACAATAATCTTTAGCAATGGCCTGGACAAGCAAATACCTTCTATAACATTTGACCTTGATTTGTGACCTTGACCTTGGATTTGAGGTCAGGACAAAAGCATGCAACAATCATCTAGTGATGATGCATACGTGTTGGAAGTCTTGTTAAATTATCTAGAGTGAGTCAGGAGTTATGGGCCAGACAAGAGACAGATTACAGCCATACATACAGAGAGTAGACCGTAAGTTGCCCCGCCTTCGATGGGCGTATAAAAACTCTGACGATACGTATAAACTGCAGAATGAGAACAATGAACAAAATAATGTAAAGCAGTCAAACAGGTTTATGCAAGAGAGATGAGGGGTGCATGTTTTATCACCAGTTTGCCAAATCTGAATATCCATTCATTCATTTTGGGTCACGGGGGTCACTGGTGCCCATATCCAGCAGTCACTGTGTGAGAGGCGGGGGCCACCCTGGACAGGTCTCCAGTCCGTCACAGGGACACACAGAGACAAATGAGACAAACAACCATTCACTCTCACTCACACCTAGGGACAATTTAGTTACCAATCAGTCTAACATGCATGTTTTTGGTTTGTGGGAGAAAACCGGAGTACCCAGAGAAAACACACATGCACAGAGAGAACATACAAACTCCAACCCAGAAAGGTCTCCAACCGGGATTTGAACCAGCGAGCTGCTCACCGAGAGGCAGCAGCTCTACCAACTGCACCACTGTGCCACTAAAGCTGATTTTTTTTGTTTTGTTTTCCATTTTATGTTTAACTGATTTTTTAAATTACAAATTAATTTTGTGAAGTTACTATGCAAATTAAAAATAAATGCTGTAATTAACTGAACTAGTATTAACAAATCAATACACGAAGTGTAAAATTGATGATTTTACAATCTTCTTGGGGTTTTTTTTTTATCAGAAACAAAATAATACCAAAACATGTTTTTCCCTTTTGTTGCACTTGTAGAGTGAGGGCAACATATTACAAGTAGAGGAGAGAAATAAATTCAAATGTCAGTCCCATTATGCCAGTATTGATACGGCATGGTGCTAACGTGGATATTGCTAATGTTGATTTTTGGAGTCTGCGTAGGATAAAAATATCCTCTATTAATTTATTACTTACTCAAAGAAGCCACACTTGAGTAAACGAGAACATTTTTAACTGGTTTACTTGCAAGGGCACACTTTTCCAACATGTTACACAGGTGTACAGAAGTTTTACATGCATGGACGCCAGTCACGAGAATCTGCCACAGGCAGCGTGCGAGGCTTGTTTTTATAACCTTATCAGCTCCCGGCTCACAGGCAGACACTGATGACCTTGGCCACACAGCTGCACATGCAGGATCAAAGCAGATCTCTCTGAGAGAGAGAAAAGAACTTGCTGCTAGCTCAAACACATGGTTCATGGGCAGTTAATATTCTCAGCAATAGTAGTTAAAAAAACATCCACGAACCTTGACCGAAACTCCCTGACAGTCCCTACCATCTGGGTCACACATATTTTAACTTTAATGGGTCTACAATGTTGTAAAAGACCCATACTGCAAATTTTGTATCAAAAGTCTTAAACTTGAATATAAAGGGAAGCTTGCATGGGCACACACTGAATTTCAGGAGTTTTGAAGGTAAACTGTGCATTGAGAAAGAAATGGTTAAGAAAATAAAAATGTCTTCATTTTGATGCATAAATAGTTTAAGGAGTGCAAAGAGAAAGATATATTTGATTTTGTTACGTTGATCCAGCTCATAAAAGTATGTAACATTACAGTCCAAGTTGGACATTCTATGGTAAAACCTTTAATCATGAAACCTACCGTCTAAATTGTGCACAACCCTTAAAAATGTCAAAATATGAAATCCCACCCTCACTAAAACATATGTTTCTATTGTAAAGTCTGCTTGAGTTGTAAATAGCTGAATTTCTCCCTTATCAGTGGTGCTAGAAATGAAAATACAAAAAAAATAAAAATAAATAAATAAATAAATAAATAAATAAATACATACATATACTTTCATCAG
>NC_056502.1:38988894-38991057 GCF_014905685.2 Nematolebias whitei
TATATATATATGTAAATGATATGCTGCCATTTCTTTTCAGTAGTTCTGCTCTCACATGAGAAATCACCACCACCATGTTTCTCTCAAGTCAGAACATAAAGTAGCACAACAACTGAGACACATTGATATATTTGAATTAGATACAAAAAAAAAAGTGATTTTATTTATTTTATCTTATTTTTTGTGGAGAGGAGGTTAAAATTGTATAATTTTTGCAAAGAAAACATCCATCCATCCATTATCTTTACCCACTTATTCCATTTTGGGTCACGGGGGTCGCTGGTGCCCATGTCCAGCAATCACTGTGCGAGGTACACCCTGGACGGGTCGCAAGTCCATCACAGGGCCACATAGAGACAGATGAGACAAACAACCATTCACTCTCTCACTCACACCTAGGGAAAATTTAGAGTTACCAATCAGCCTAACATGCATGTTTTTGGTCTGTGAGAGGAAACTGAGGACCCGGAGAAAACCCACGCATGCACAGAGAGAACATGCAAACTCCACCCAGAAAGGCCCCTGGACCGGGGTTTGAACCAGGGACCTGCTTGCTGAGAGGCAGCAGCTCTACCAGTTGCGCCACCGTGCTGCCCCAAAGAAAACATACTTTCACTCATTGTTGAAAGGATGGGGTTCATTTTGAAGTACACACAGTGGACAATACAATGCTTAAAAATAATTTAGGGCTATGTTAATTT
The DNA here is from genome assembly GCF_014905685.2 of Nematolebias whitei. Lineage (NCBI taxonomy): Eukaryota > Metazoa > Chordata > Actinopteri > Cyprinodontiformes > Rivulidae > Nematolebias > Nematolebias whitei. The sequence goes on from NC_056502.1 coordinate 38,989,596, forward strand.
CAGAATAAAAAAATATTTTTTTTGTAGACAATACTTGTGTAGTTATAATGATTTTTCAGTGCTAATTAGTTTGTTTATTGTTAATTAAGATCTCCATAATGTTTTTCTATTTTAAAAGGATCATCTGTTTCATCTTTTTCCACAAAACAATACTTTAAGGTTAAAATTATGTCCAACAGTGGGCACACTAAAGGCAGTTAGAAAAAAACAAAGATGTGTAGTTGTTAGGAGGGGAAGGAAGTCAGGAGGAAGATATGAATTGAACCGGAAAGAGCCTTGTGTCTAATGCTTGCCACATTCGCTCTTGAATGAAGGTCTAATTACCCATCGGTATTTGGTGCCAGCGTTCCCAGGTCCCAGCAGCCCCTAGGCCTGAGCAGGCAATGAGCGTCCAGAGCCAGCTGCCTCCCAAACACTTGCAGGTATACGGGCCGGACTAATAGTCCTACCACAAGGGAGCCAGATGAAAGAGCAGGAAACTGTTGCCAGAAGCCCTGAAAGGATTAATGTGAAGACAGAGGAGAGATGTAGGCATGTGTTAGGCTCTGACCCCATGTTAGCTTTCATACCTGTTTATGCTTGATGTTTACAACCTGTATATAAAGTGAAAGCTAGAGATGACAGAGATGATGAATTTTACATTGAACACTTGTAACTTCTTGTCAAGATGCACATCATTGTACATGTTCATACAGCCCATAAGCTTACATTGTTATTTTATTGAGACCTTGTATTCTTGATTTAAAAAAATGAAACTTTATTTATCTGAATCAGCAAATTACTGTAGCTTTTCTCATGCCTGGCAATAGGCAGTGCAAATTGTCAGGGCAACAAACCAGCCTGTCCTCCTGTATGTCGCGGTTCATGGGAGCTCCTGTGTTAGATGCATCCTCTGTCGCATGGGTAGTGTCTCTTTTTCCGCTGTCCAATGGCTTTTTGATTTGGTGTACCAAGCCAAATGAACCCCTGCCCAGTTTAAACCTGGGTATTATTTACCCCAGGCCAGCGTATACCCGAGGGAATAAACAATCCTAGGCCAAACTGTACCTGAGGGTGTAAAATAGCCTATTGGCCAAACTGAAACTATACCCCTTCAGGCCAGAATATACCAATTTATATATCCTTATATATCCATAAGCTGGCCTGAAGGATGTGAATATGTCAATTTATAAGCCAGCGTATAAACTGGCCCAGGCCAAGTGCACTGTATAATCAAATTTAGGCCCCTTTGCCCTAGGTATAGTCCAGACAGGGACACTATGACCTGTTACAACTGGTCACTCTGCCATATGAATTAAACTATCCACTGAACCTCCCCATCAGTCTCCTTAACAGCTTCCATTAGTTAGATGAAAGGATGGATGAGTGAATGGATGGATGGATGGATGGATGGATGGATGGATGGATGGATGGATGGATGGATGGATGGATGGATGGATGGATGGATGGATGGATGGATGGA
>NC_056502.1:38991157-39005969 GCF_014905685.2 Nematolebias whitei
CTATATATATATATATATATATAGTATTCATACAGTACAGTAGTTTTAGGGACTATGTGATAAACAATAAATATATTTTTAGAAGTCCAAATATATAATACATTTTTCTTCACATTACTCTGCTTGTTTTTATTCACATGAACCCTCACTTATTGCGTGACCCGTCACATCATGTGCTCTCCCAGTGAAAGCACGCTCTTCAATAGTTTGTGTCAAAACAACATTAATTTTACAGCAACTGTACAATATTTTGTCATTTGCAATCTGGCAACCACGTCACTTGTGTCATTAAAATTCCATTGTCTTGCAAAGCTTTTATGCTCTAGAAATAAAGCTGTTATGGACAGCCAACAAATGCGTTTCTTTAGATGTACAGGAAACAAGACGGAGGAAGGCACTTACGGAGCGTGTTTGCACAAAACATTAAAGCGTGAATGTTAAAAGAAAAAGAGGGAAACTCACCCACTGTGACCGAGCTGTGATGTGAGGTTTACTGTTGATGCCTTGAATCTTTCAGGTACCCGATGTGAGTCTCCTTTAATTTACTGTGTCAATAACACTGCAGTGGAAACACAGCCAGCATGATAGATGGAGACATTTTGTATGGACCTCTCTCCAAAGTGCCAATTGTTGAAAGTAAAATAAATAAAAAGTGCCATTATCTAAATCAGCTCACATGCAGCTGCTGCTGCTGCACATATAACTGCTGCTTAGGGAGCTGATGTTAGCTTTGACTCATTTCCATCAGCATTTTCATCAACAGTCACCATTGTTTAAAAAAACCCCGAAAAGCTAAATTTAAGTTTCACTGCTGAGCATGAACTAGTTGGAGAAAACAAAGTCTCGTATTCTCGATCCCATCCAATCATCCCGGTAGTCTAAAAAAGTTTGATTGACTTCCATTACAGTTAAGGGCTCGATTGTTGTTGTGGACAAAAGGTCTTAACAGGAGGACACAAAGTTCAATTAAAGGAAGAGCGGAAAGGTGAGCATTGATTTTAAAAGACAGTTTTTCAAACTGCACCCCTGAGCACAGGGCACGGCTGAAGCCACAGCACTGATGACACTAATTCTTCAGGGAAATTTATGTTAGCTGGTGTCTAGACGTTTTATTACTGGGCCAGAGCAATAGAGAATAACTCCTTCATTTCCAAGTCTCAACTAAATATTTAAAGCAAAAATACTTTCAATCTCTGTAGAAATATTCTATTTCTGCAGGCGCCCCAGGCCAGGCAACGGAAGTGTTACAGCCAGCCGCTGCTGCAATTCAAGCTTGCTAATAACTATTTTATGTAACTAGCTGTGTAATGTGAAATTAATAGAGTTGTAAATGTGTATTTTTTATTCATTTTCATTATCATAAACTGTGTGTGGACAGGAGATGCAAAAGAATATGCATGTTTTTAAAACCAAGAATAGCCTGATGTGGATACAGTTCTTTCATAATATGCTGTTGGTGAAAAATGTTAAAATATGCTAATTTAATTGTATTATATTAGGGACCCTGACATCCACAGGACCAAACATGGCGCAGAAGGGGCACATTGATAATTCATTGGACGTCAGTAACACTTGATAAGGTAGAAACGTACTGTATAATTGCTATAATTGAGTCTTTAAACTGAACAGACCAGTTTCTTCAGGAAAAACTAAGATCTCGTCCAGCATCTTTAGGAAAACTGGGAGTAGTCTGGCACACTAGCCATCTTCATAGGTTCTTCATGTTGAAGTGGGAACAGTCTAGGCACAAGCTGGAAACTTGGATTGCCAGGCAGGCATGTTCCAGCTCAAGGCATGTCAGCCACACCTGGTGTGCATCCTTACTCCAGATTTTGTTCCCGCGCATGCAGAGATGAGCCACGTGTCACCCCCTCCTCCAGTGTGAGGGGGCGTGGAATCCATTTTGGTCACTGGTTAAGTGACCGACTGAAAATGGGCCGAGCCAACAGGTGTGTGTTAATACAGAGAACTACGGTACTCGCAAAGATGAAGGGTTCACCACTCAATGGTGAAGGCTAATGCTACATCAGCTAGCGCCTGTCAATTCATTCAACCTTTATGCAGGTTAGTCCCACTGACCCTCCAGGACTCATTTACAAGAGAGACATGATTTTAAAAAAGAATAATGACAACAGCAGACTATCATAAAAAGCATATGAATTGAAATATTGGTACCACTTTACAACAAGCCTCCCCTTATAGATGGCTAATAAATAGTTTATAGATAGGTTGTTACTTTCTCTATAAACACTTTAAAGTTCATTAATAATTGTTTATTATGCATTAATTAAGGGTGACAGAGAGACAAAACTGACCAGTTTCTTGCCAAATACTGAGCAAAATCTGCCACATATATATTTCATCTAGAGTTGTTATATTAAACATTTCAGACTAAATTACTAACTTGTAAGAACAATAAGCATTTGTAAAACTATTTTTTAGGATATAATATCAGTTGTAGATACTTCTAATGCAGCGATAAAGTACAATATTATATGCTAAAGAATTAGGTTTACACATGCTTGTGCTCACAAGGTAGTAACTTAGTCTGAAATGTTTAATATAACATCTCTAGATTAAATATTTAGGTGAACAGATTTGGCAAGAAACTGGTCAGTTTTGTCTCTGTTATTAATGGTTTATAAAATGTTTTTACAGGAAACAATCACTTGTCTATAAACTATTTATTAGCCATTCATAAGGGGAGCCTTATTGTAAAGTGGTACCGAAAAAATAAATGGAAGAAAATGATATTAAAGAACGAAACAAAAACAGCTACAATGTAAAGCAGTGTAGAAACTAAAAACAGGAACATGTCTGCGTTGTTTTTTTTCCAGGAACTTAACAGATATTTGAAGCCACTTAGAGAGGTCAAGGTCGAGAGCTTCAATTGTTTTTGTAAAATATTCCAGGAAACAGGAGCAGAGTAGGAGAAGGCCCTTTTGCCTAGTTCAGTCCTCATTGAGGGAACACTGCAGGTAATAATGTCCTGAGAGCGCACGCTGTAGCTGCACTCACACAGAGACATGTAGGAGGAGATGTATGAAGGCAACAGACCAAGAAGTGATTTAAAGATGAAAATGTACCAGTGAGAGAGTCTGCGTGAAGTTAATGGTGACCAGTTAACCAGTGAATACAGGGTGCAGTGGTGGGTACGATAATCACAGCCAGTTATGAATCTTAGTGCACCATGATAGACAGCATCCAACATCTGCAGGGTTCTTGTAGGAGCATTCATGGAAATAATGTCACCGTAATCAAATGAAGGGAAGGAAAGTCGCAGTTACAAGGTGTTTCCTAGCATTCAGAGTTAGACAGGATCTATTTCCGAAGAAAAAAAAAACAGTTTAACTTTAATTTTCTTTACCAAGTTTTCCACATGGAGCTTAAGAGAGAGATGTGAATCAACCAAGATACCCAAATATTTGTAAGAAAAGTTAGCTAAATTTGCTCCGGTATACGGACAGTAAGGCTAGCCTGCTAAAAAAAAAAGTTAGATATGCAACAAAGAAAGAAGAGGGTTTTGAAGCTGTTTCGTAGAACAAGTAATTTAAAGCGTAGCTGATGCAAGCATCAACATCACCAGCCGGTAAAGATTGGTGTAATAAGTGCTTCTGAAAAAAAAAAAAAAGATATTGAAACAAATTGTATGAATGAAAATGGATTACCAGTAAATGTAGATCTTGAAAATCATAAAAAAAAATAAAAAGTTAAATATTTACATCTGTTCACCCAAATAAATGTCAAAAACAATAAACATATATGTTTTGTTAAGATTCTGGTATTTTAAGAGCAAAATCCCCCCCTGCCCCCTGCCCCCACACACAGGGGTTGATTAGCAGGGCTCCTGTGAGTGTGTGTCACATTTTAGTGGAAAATTACAGCTCTTTCAACAATTCCTCGGTTGGAATCCCATTCTAAAGTGGTTTTATCTGCAAATCACAATTATTTTGTTCATGTTCTGTTTTAATGGGCACACCCGCTGGGCTGAAGAAGACACTTTGCTATTCATAAATGTATTACTGCTGGGGAATCATTAACTCATTGTTAGCGGTGCGAGTGAAGGCTTATTGACATGACAACATTCAAACAGCAGTTTTTGTCTTCAAGCCACATGCCCGTGCCGCTGAAAACAATGTCATCTACCCCATTTTCACCACTCCCCTTGTGTGTTTGAGCTTAGTGGAAGTGACAAAAAAAAAAAAAAGAAAAGAGCCGAAGATAAATGTATGCTGTGTTCTTGAGAGGACGGAGGAGGGTCTCTTTATAAGGATGTGAAATGATGGACTGAAATCTGCTGGAAATTATATAGTTCTGTTTTTGCCAACTTAAGAGTTCAAACAATGACAAAAGAAAGCAGAGGCGAAAAAATAAAAACCAGAACGTGTGAATTTTCTGTAAGCTCTGTCTGATATTTATGTCTGCTGACGAGTCGACGCGTTAGTTTGCACAGATGGTGACCATCCTCGGTCAACATTCAAATAAAACCTGAATGATCGTCTCCCTCTGTGTTCAGTTATTTCTCTCTGGACGAACGCAGACCCAGATAAAATGGTGTAAAACGGTTTAAGTAGGCACAAGTAGAAAAGAAAAGTAGAATCATTTTTCTCTGCTTGTGCAAACCTTTCTGCCCTGTTGAACTTTATTCAATTCTGTTGTTCGCTTCTTCCTGTCTGACTCCCTGTGTCCGCTCTTCTCATGCACAACTCACGTTTTTCTGTTTGTGTTTTCTGTACTGGGTTCTGTAGATTCAGGCTGAATGGAAGAATTTATTGGAAATAAAAAATCCCCCAGAGGTGAATCAGAAATATTAAGTCTTAAATCTGAGAGTTTATTGTGGAGACATGATCTGAGTTAGTCGTAATTTATTTATCCCGACGGGCCAAGCTCCACCTACACATTTATTAAAATGTGGCCTTCAATTAGGAAGGGGTTGTTCTTAAAGCTCACAAGCCATTTGAAGACCTGATTGTAGGTGGGTAAATTCTCAGAAAAACAATAATAAAGAGAAGTGATGTCCATTTAACATAAACTTAAAGTTAGCAAAGTCCTAATTAATAAATTAAATATACAGGTCCTTCTCAAAAAATTAGCATATTGTGATAAAGGTCATTATTTTCCATAATGTAATGATAAAAATGAAACTTTCATATATTTCAGATTCATTGCACACCAACTGAAATATTTCAGGTCTTTAATTGTTTTAATACTGATGATTATGGCATACAGCTCATGAAAACCCAAAATGCCTGTCCCAAAAAATTAGCATATCATGAAAAGGTTCTCTAAACAAGCTATTAACCTAACCATCTGAATCAACGACGTAACTCTAAACACCTGCAAAAGATTCCTGAGGCTTTTAAAAACTCCCAGCCTTGTTCATTACTCAAAACCACAATCATGGGTAAGACTGCCGACCTGACTGCTGTCCAGAAGGCCATCATTGACACCCTCAAGCAAGAGGGTAAGACACAGAAAGAAATTGCTGAACCAATAGGCTGTTCCCAGAGTGCTGTATCAAGGCACCTCAGTGGGAAGTCTGTGGGAAGGGAAAAGTGTGGCAGAAAACGCTGCACAACGAGAAGAGGTGACCGGACCTTGAGGAGGATTGTGGAGAAGGGCCGATTCCAGACCTTGGGGGACCTGTGGAAGCAGTGGACTGAGTCTGGAGTAGAAACATCCAGAGCCACCGTGCACAGGCGTGTGCAGGAAATGGGCTACAGGTGCCACATTCCCCAGGACAAGCCACTCTTGAACCAGAAACAGTGGCAGAAGCACCTGACCTGGGCTACAGAGAAGCAGCACTGGACTGTTGCTCAGTGGTCCAAAGTACTTTTTTCGGATGAAAGCAAATTTTGCATGTCATTCAGAAATCAAGGTGCCAGAGTCTGGAGGAAGACTGGGGAGAAGGAAATGTCAGAAGTCCAGTGTGACGCACCCACAGTCAGTGATGGTCTGGGGTGCCATGTCAGCTGCTGGTGTTGGTCCACTGTGTTTTATCAAGGGCAGGGTCAATGCAGCTAGCTATCAGGAGATTTTGGAGCACTTCATGCTTCCATCTGCTGAAAAGCTTTATGGAGATGAAGATTTCATTTTTCAGCACGACCTGGCACCTGCTCACAGTGCCAGAACCACTGGTAAATGGTTTACTGACCATGGTATTACTGTGCTCAATTGGCCTGCCAACTCTCCTGACCTGAACCCCATAGAGAACCTGTGGGATATTGTGAAGAGAAAGTTGAGAGACGCAAGACCCAACACTCTGGATGAGCTTAAGGCCGCTATCGAAGCATCCTGGGCCTCCATAACACCTCAGCAGTGCCACAGGCTGATTGTCTCCATGCCACGCCCCATTGAAGCAGTCATTCATGCAAAAGGATTCCCGACCAAGTATTGAGTGCATAACTGAACATGATTATTTGAAGGTTGGTGTTTTTGTATTAAAAACATTTGTCTTTCATTGGTGGGATGAAATATGCTAATTTTTTGGGACAGGCATTTTGGGTTTTCATGAGCTGTATGCCATAATCATCAGTATTAAAACAATTAAAGACCTGAAATATTTCAGTTGGTGTGCAATGAATCTGAAATATATGAAAGTTTCATTTTTATCATTACATTATGGAAAATAATGACCTTTATCACAATATGCTAATTTTTTGACAAGGATCTGTATTGTGAGTTGTTGTTTAAAGGTGCATGGGGTTGAACTGAGAAATTACTTTCATCAGATAAAAACAGATACTTCAAAAATCAACGCAAAATAACCCATTGGTGTTTTTAGCTGTTCAAAAGTCTCAATGTTTATTTTTCTTTATAAAATAAGTTTTCAATTTTTGTTGTCACATTTTCACTAATGTTTTTCCGCATTCATGTTAAACATTTTGTTCATGCAATACTTACAAAGGTAAACCATGACATGCTACTAGCAGGCCAGAACGTTCACATTAGCCACATAGCAATACACAAAAATAATTAGCCTGGTTTTGGATGCTCTCAAGACAGTAGTTGTATTTATTTATTAACATTTATTAAACAAGGCAAATCCCATTACGAACACAGATCTCTTTTACAAGTAGGAACTGGGGCCTGAAGGCAGCCCAACAAGCATGGTTTGGGCTGTGGGAGGAAGCCAGTGTACCTAGAGAAAACCCAAGCAAACACGAGGACATTAAGCACACTTCCCACAGAAAGACCCCAGGACCTTCTAGCTGTTAAGGTCCTGAATTCTAAGTCCTAAGCCTTCGGGCTGCACAAATAACATACAGTGGTGCTTGAAAGTTTGCAACCCCTGAAGAATATTCTGTATTTCTGCATAAATATGATGCAAAACATCATCAGATTTTTACAAAAGTCCTAACAGTAAACAAAGAGAAATCAGTTAAACAAATGAGACAAAAATATTACACTTGGTCATTTATCTAATGAGAAAAATGATCCAATATTCAAGTTCATGTAACTTTATTGTCATTTCCATTAGGGATGCACTGATCCACTTTTTTAAACTTCCAATCCGATCCCGATACCTAAATCTGAGTCTCGGCCGATACCGATCCAGTTCCGATATCATCATCATCATCACTGATTTTATATGAGGCTGTAATAATCTCCTCTCAAGTATAATTTGTACAAATATTTGCATGCATGTCCAAAAAGGCAACTTGAGGTAAGTTTTATTAATGTTGGATACGTTTTAAAGTTAGAATTAAATTCTGCTAACACAAACCATGTTTCTTTTTATTCCTAGCTTTAAAGTGGATATTAAAGTGATTAAGTGATTGTTTAATGTTATTTTATATATATTTTTTTAAATAAGGGGCAGATATAAGAATTTTTTTCTTCTTTCTGTACTCTTTTCATTCAGTGTTTTCTTTTTGATGATTTTTTTTTTTTATTTTGATTCTTTTAAATTAAATAAAATGTTAAATGGCTTCAAACATCTGCTTAGTTCATGGCATAAACCAACAGACATGTTCCTGTTTTTAGTATTTTACATCACTTTATAATGTAGCTGTTTTTTTTTTCTTCTTGTTGTTGTTGTTGGTTTTAATATACAGTGAACCCTCGCTATAATGCAGTTCATCTTTCAGGGTCTCGCTGCTTCACAGATTTGCATCGTGCATTGTGTTCAGCATTCTGATTGGCTAAAGAGTCTCTCCAGTACAGTAGTTATTTGTAAAAAACGTTTATACAGTACTTTTATTTGCTAAACAAATGCTTGGGCCTGTAAAAAGGTTTTGTTCTTTGGTTTGAATGTATTATGGAGTATTTCATTGTATAATAATTGTAAAAAAAAAATAAAGGTTACTACTTCTCGGATTTTGCCTATCACGGGTTCTTTTTGGAACGTAACCCCCGTGAAAAACGAAGGTTCACTGTATATAATTTTCAAATTGTATGTTTTTTTTTATGATTGTCTACTGTTGTACTGATAAATATCTCCTGGAGGGTAAACTATATCTTGACTGCAAGTATCAAGCTGAGAAATCCTTTGTTTTCTACAACTGATAGCTGTTGGTCATTAATTATGATAAAGTTTTGCAACTTCTCGGTAAACATTTGAGCTCCGGGGCTTCAGCGATGTCTTCTTCTTGTTCAACCCAAAGCAGGCAGCCTGATTTCGGTCAGCCATGCTCAGTCCGCTCCTCCTCAGAGACAGGCAGATTGGACCCGGATGGCCGGTGTCGAGTCGCCTATTTCGGTTTGAGCAAAGAGTAGCGCCCCGCTGAAGACACGGAGCTTAAATGTTCAACATAAAACTAACTTTAACGTGGTTTAATGTGGCGCTATGACTCTGCAGACATTGCGCGTTGCTGTCTTGTTTTGTGGTGTTTTTAGTGTAAAATACTTCCACACAGCGGACATGTTTAGATGAAAAGTTTGTTAGCTGTTAGCCACAGTGCTGCTAACTCAGTCCTCACGTTGTAGCTGGCTGCAAACTATGAGCTGGATTTCCTGAATGTGAGGCGGGTCTTATTACTCTGGGTTCATGAGACACGCCGCCGTTCAGGAAATCCATTCCATAGTTTGAAGCTGGCATGCATCGTGGATCGGAAATCTGTGCAGGTTGGATTGGAAAAATCCGATATGTACAGTAAATTATGCTGGTATCGGAGGTCGATACTGGATCGGATCTGCCCCATCCCTAATTTCCATCACATGTGGTACATGAGGTGGAATGAAATTATGTACACAGTGTTCCAGTTACACCCCAAAATAAAAAAATTATAAAGTATAAAAAGAAACAGTAAAAAAGCTAGATTTACGCTAAACAAGCACCAAATGGTACGCTAAAAGATCTAAGATGTATGCTAAACACTAATAATGTAAAACAATATGGTGAAACAACAGCAGCCTGAACATATTACATATTTGTGAGTGGTTAAAGTATGTGAACCTCTAGGTTTAGCAGTTACTTTTAAGGTGAAATTAGAGTCAGTTGTCTACTCCTCTGGCTCTCGCTCAAGACAACGAAATCGACAAAATCTTTTCAACAAAATGACAGGGTCCTGGAGAACCCTCTTGCCCGGCTGAGATTAATGCTGTGGGGTACATCAGACATCAACTGATCTGTCTCTTAGTTCTGTCTCAGGAGGACGCTGAAAACGTTTAAATACAGTATTTGGATTTATGATAGCAGGGGTTCTGCTCTTTGGCATCGGCGGGGCTCTGTTTTATCAACTTGAAGAAGACTTTGGCAGCAGTTACAGCCATGGCAAGCTTCCGAGTCTATGTATGGTACGTGCTATGAGGACTCAAAATCAGCTGATTAATGAGCTAAACCTAAGATGGAGGCGATTTGTGAGAATTGCAGGCCACCTGCAGCTTTAGGACTCAGCAGCATGTGGGATCGACCTTGGGGAGGCTCATTACACGGATCAGTGGAGTGGAATACCCATAAATTTGGCCATTTTGGACTGAGAAATTTCCAGCAGGACTCAAAGTTGACGAGAAAAAAACAGTCTGCCTGAAGAAAAATCAACAATTGTGGCTTATCTGAATCTGACTCCCCTGTTTGGCCTCAGATACGAGCCGACTGTCAAATTTCTCCTGGGACATGGGTAATTAGGGAAAAAGCTTTGTCTATCGAAAAAAGGACCCCAGAGGAATTTCTAATCAATTGAAGGTTTCTCTCACATTGGCTGATGTTAATGTTCATGAGTCCACCATCAGGAGAACACTGAACAACAATGGTGTTCATGGCAGGTTGAAGGAGAAAGACACTGCTCTCCAAAAAGAACATTGCTGCTCATCTGCAGTTTGATAAAGATCACGTGAACAAGCCAGAAGACTGCTGGAAGAATGTTTTGTGGATGGATGAACTGAATCTAAGAGAAGGTGGGTCATGCAGCAAGACAATGACCCTAAGTACACAAGTGGTTCTAACAAAGAATAGGCCAAGAAGAATAAAGTTCATGTTTTGGCCAAAAGAATGACCAAATCAAAGTCCTGAACTTAATCCAATCCAGATGTTGTGGAAGGACCTGAAGCAGCAGTTAATGTGAAGAAACCACCAACATCCAGAGCTGAATCTGTTCTGTACGGAGGATTGGGCTAAAATTCCTGTAGGACTGATCAACAGTTCCCAGAAACGTTTAGTTTCTGTTGTTGCTGCACGGGAAGGGGGTGGGGGGTGGGGGGTAGGTCACACCAGGTACTGAAAGCAAAGGTTCACATACTTTTACCACTCACAAATATGTAATATTGGATCATTTTCCTCCATAAACAAATGACCAAGTGTAATATTTTTGTCTCGTTTGTTTAACTGGGTTCTCTTTATCTACTTTTAGGACTTGTGTGAAAATCTGATGATGGTTTAGGTCAAATTTATGTACAAAGTAGAAATATTAAAAATTAAGAAGGGTTCACAAACTTTCAAGCACCACTATAGCTGTAACACAATTTATTAACTTTTTCACCAAATGGCCAAAGTTTGAAAGTATAGTCTGGTCAATTTGAAAGAGATGTTCTTTTAAAACGTTATCAAGAATATGGAACATGAAGAAAAGGGCAGAAGCCTTTCTCCAGGGGCTAGGCTAGCCAAGCTAGGTCCCCTTTTATAGCAGTATTAAGACATAAAACAACAGTTGCTCAAAAATATCATATTGGTGTGAAAGAGCACTATATTAGCTAAACGTCTACACTTTTGCATAACATTGCTAATTTAGTTTGTTGCTGTTTTCTAACCGAACAGTGTCTGTGTTATTATGCAAATACTGAGTCTAAATGTGTCAGCCTGCCAGGAGGAGAGTAAACATTTGGACTGAGCGATCATGTTTTTCAGGTAGGCCGATACATTCAGAGGCCTCATGAGACAAACATTCACAACGTACGTTGTTCAGATGAGAAAACTGTGACAAACTCAATTAATAATATCATTCATAAGTGCAGATGTTTAATGTCAGCTTGAACTCTTTCATTATATTTCATAACTATGAAAATGATATAAATGGTTTTGGTGGTCAACTAGTATATCCTGGAGGAAGACTTCTGCCTTCCTCTCTGTACAGCATGTTCTGTGACTGATATCCCGGCTGACTAACTGATGGTAATCATTTGACAGAATATTAATTTCAAAAGCCACACTATAATTTTATTGGTGACAGTGTGAGGACAAAGTGAGACTGAAAGCAGAGACTGAACAAAAGAGCCTCTTAAAACAGATTTCCTCTTGTTTTAGTTTATAGGGATCTAAGTGACAGTAGGGGTTGAACGACTACATCATTTTAAAACTCGACATTAACATAATAAAACTCGAGTAGAACTTGAGTACTTGATGACATCATAGGATCTAAAGAGACAAAAATAAATAAATAAATAAAACCGCAAATAAAGGTCATTATTTACAAAAAAAGACCAACAAAACATTGGGAGCATATATTATGATCCTACCATTTATCATACTGCAAATAAGTCACAGGAAAAACTAAACTATTAGTTATTATTATTAAACTGCAAAAGTGAAGAAATGTGCATCACGGCAAAAGTGGGGGGGTCGACCACCCCGCACCACCGCCAGGTGTGGTGCGCATTAAGTTTAGTTTTAGAGATTAATATGTTTATAGATTTTTTTTTATAGGTTTAGAGATTAATTTTTTTGCTTTTTGTTTGTGAAACAAGGTCAAAGGAAGCTGGTTCTGGTTCGGTCATTGGACCCAGTGTTACACCATATTCTGTGACCTGCAACAGTGCAACACCGCCCCCTACGGTCACAATATATGGTGGTCACAAAATATGGTGTAACACTGGTTCGCAATGTGCTCCAAACAGTCAGGAAGTAGTTTCATTTTCTGCTTCCTTACTTTAGTTGAACCAGAAGATTCATCTTTAGTGAAATATTTCCACACTATTGATGCATTTCTACCTGTTTGTCAAGACTTTGCCTGTTGTGCTCCATCCGTCTGCTTGAAGGAATCCATTTTGTAACCCGCGCCTGGTGCGGATCACGTGACGCAATGACGTAATGGCGGCGTAATGACGTCACCACGAATACTCGACGTGAAATTAAAAACCCCAATAGGTGCCCTAGGAATTGATATGTAGATTACTCGAGTAGTCTGTTAAAACCCTAAGTGACAGTACACAGAACAGGCTTGTATGTCATCTGTCTATCAAAAGCTACTTATTTTGACACTTCATGAACAAAAAAAGTTTCAAAAAGGTTTCCATAATGAAAAGCTCTTTTTTTTTTTTACAAAAATATGTTTTTGTGTGTGGATTCAGCAGAAAATCTCTGTAGCATGAAGCTGCACTGCTCTAACTATGACCCCTGACCCTTATTCATCTTTCAGACTCACCATGAATCGTGTTTTTTAAAGTTACCTCTGACTTCAATTATGTCTGTTGTTTTTCTACACATTTCTCATCCTTGGATACAGAGTCAGCTACAGTCTGACTAATGTTTTTCTTATTTCTTCTTATGTTTCTAAGAAAGAAAAACAAATCATTAATGAAGTTTGTTTTATTTGATTAAGTGTGAACATGAATAATTTTGATTGTTGTTTTCAATCATTATAATGAAATCATGTGAAATATTACAATGTGAATAGCATATTTCTCTGTTCTGTTTTTCAGAAAGTGATTATTCTTTCAGAGACACCTGTGAAAAAGTACTCTTTGAGCTGGAAGCTGTTTTCTTCAGAGGGGAAGTCACAATGTCCCTGAGAGTAGTCAAAATAATCTTCTCAGAGCTGTTGTTATTCACAAAGATCCTTTGTGTAAAAAAAAACAAAAAAAAAACAGTTCGCTTTGGACCCCCGACCTGAGCGGTTCGTTTTGGACTCCCGATGCGGAGAGATCATCTCCGGTCCACTCGTTCATCTCCTGAGCAGATAAACATGTCACTCAAATTACAATTGTTAGAAGTTTAGATAACTGCAGAAGATGAAGCTTTTCTTACTGCAAGACTCACGTTCTCGGCTAAAGGTTGCGATGGACGATGCACCTTCTCATCAGCTGTTGCCCTCACAGAGTCCTGAAGCTGTCACAGTGACGGTCAGCTACCTTTAGGCAGTTCCCGGTGAGTCCTCCTCATGGTGTCCCTGGTCAGATCCACCAGAGAACCCCAGAAAGACGAATGACCTGGTGCCTTCAACACTGACCCGGTAAGGAGCAGAACCTGGTAACATGATGCAACTCTTGGTCTGGTTATACTATTTTAAGCTGATGCAACTTGGTAAAGCATTTCCTGCTTGCAGTGATGATAAATGACTTCATCTGATCACAGTAAATAACTTATTTTAACCAAAATCCAAAGTAAACTATTAATTAAAATAGTCAAACTTTGTCTAAATTGATGCGCATATAAAACTAAAATAATTCCTGCTCAAAGAGTCAATTTTGCCTTAGATAAGAGAATTACGCCTTGATTGATTGATTCATTATTATTGTTCCAAAAAAGTTCAATCTGGTCCTCTGGACATTCAAAAAAACCAAAAACAAAACAAAGCAAAAAAATCTAGAAACGTTTCGTCTCTCATCCAAGAGACTTCCTCAGTCTGAGGTGCTGTATTCAGCTCAGTCTCTTAAATAGCACCTTCTCAGAGTGGATCAACCAGTTTGCTGCTGACAACCAAAACCAACTGATCACATGCTCAAGAAGGACCATCAGCCTAACAATGGATCATTAGCACACTGATGGCTGTTTACTATTCACAGAGGGCTGAGTGATACTAGCAATCACAGCATTGTAAGAGGAGGACAGTTGAACCCGGAGGCCTCCACCCCTGTTTAATGATGAATGATTTCTTTTCACAAAGATGGCCTCCTTTACTCCTCTCTCAAACCATCGTTCCTCTCTATCCAGGATGTGAACATCTTCATCCCTGAAAGAGTGACCGCTGGCCTGGAGATGAGTGTAGACCGCAGAGTCCTGGCCTGATGATGTTGATCTTCTGTGCTGGGCCATCCTTTTGGCCAGTGGCTGTTTAGTTTCCCCGATGTAAGACTGATCACAGCCCTCCTGACACTGAACAGCATACACAACATTACTCTGTTTGTGCCGGGGGACTGGATCTTTGGGATGAACCAGTCTTTGCCGTAATGTATTTTGGGGTTTAAAAGCCACTGGGACGTTATGTTTAGAAAATAAACGTCTCAGTTTCTCTGATACTCCCTCAACATACGGAATGACCACTGGTCTGGGTCTGGGTTCCTCCTTTTCACCTGATGGCTGACTGGAGTCCTGTTTGGGTTTCTTCTCTGCTTTCAGGAAGGCCCAGTTAGGATATCCACATTGCTCTAGAGCCTGTCTTGTGTGGGATTTCTCCTTCTGCCTGGCTCCTGAGCTAGTGGGGACGCTGTCTGCTCTGTG
>NC_056502.1:39006069-39008710 GCF_014905685.2 Nematolebias whitei
CATGGTGTGATGGGTTAAACGCAGAGAGACAATTTCGTTTTGTATGGGAACATACAATGATGCCAACACCACCCATCCATTATCTTTTACCTACTTCTTCCATTTTGGGTCATGGGGGTTGCTGCTGCCCATATCCAGCAATCACTGTACGAGGGGCGGGGTACACCCTGGACAGGTCTCCAGTCCATCACAGAGACGCACAGAAACAAACCAGACAAACATTCACTCTCTCACTCACACCTAGAGACAATTTAGAGTTACCAATCAGTCTAACATGCATGTTTTTGGTCTGTGGGAGGAAACCAGAGAACCTGGAGAAAATCCACGCATGCACGGAGAGAACATGCAAACTCCAGCCAGAAAGACCCCCCTGGCCAGGATTTGATCCGGCGACCTTCTTGCTCAGAGGAAACAGCTCTACCAGTTGAGCCACCATACCACCCACAGTTTACTTCACCTTAGATTTCTAGTTGAACTACAGTTTTGTTCTTAAGTGGGATAATCTGTATCCTCTACTTGTTCAGAGAGAAATGACTTATTATAAATAATATTGTAATAAAGTTGGCTTTATGTTGCCATGGAGTCATATAGGTAACAACACCAAATCATCCGTGGTGCTATATAAATCATTGTTTTCCTGCTTTTTCACTCTCTCTTAGAGACACGGCTGTTGGTGGAGTATGTGCAGTCTTGCCACTCATTACAGCAGCTATGAAAGCCAGACTAATGGATATGAAAGTCTGATCAATTGGCCAGGAAAGAGAGATTAGGGAGGGATGAGTCACCATATTCCTTCTTCTTGACAACCATGTCATGTCTCTCGGCCCCTCCAGAGACTCTGCTGATTGATGCCCATCTTTTATCAGTTCAGCTTTAATCTGACAGACCATGCCTTTCATAATCATATCAGCAGAAATCCATATTACACCGGCCTGTCTTCCCCACCTGTGGAGCAGCATACGTTCACTTTTAAGGAAGTCGTCCCAAAAAGAAAGGGAATACAAGGGGAGGGGGAATGGCGACAACAGACATGAAAACGCATCTTTATCTTTTCATCACATTCTGGAAAAAAATACAAAGCGTTAGAGGAGATGGAGGCTGAGAAAAGCTTGTTGTGTACAAGGAAACAGTGATTGTAAGAGACGTTCTGAAGTGACACTCTCTCCTGAAAGCAGCCAAACAAACAAACAGAGGGTGAGACCAAGTGCAATCGCTGACCTTTGTTCAAAGAAGCCATCTAATCTGTTTCCACTTTACTTAATTAGAAAAAACAGAGGGATTTTTAATGTGCCCGGTGTTAATGGGAAACAGCTCACAGGTGCTAATTAAACACAAGAAAAAGTGATCTCTTTGGTCACTTTGAGGCCGTCAATCTGTTTATTCAGCCACTGCAGATTGACCGACTCAGCTCCGATTGCTGTTGTTAGTAAAGTCATATCACAGCTTCCCTGACTTTTTATTGTACGTGAACAAATATTCATGTGTCAATCATATAAACGCTTCAGAAGTAAGAAAGACTCAGTCTGGTCTCTGTTCAAATATGGCAACACGGTAATTTAAGCCTTTTTTTTCCCGTGGCTGACGGCTTTTCCCCACTGAAAGCTAAATCCTTACGCAGACGCTGATTAACTGCTGCTTTACAGGATCAACAGAGGAAACATGTGTGCCCTTGAGGTGGCTAATACATTCGTTTCCTCTGTGACTCTGTTAGAAGAAGACAGTGCAGCTGCTCGGGCAAAGCACTTTTTCAAGTATTAAATATCTGAAGGGCGGCGAGAAGTGGGGGACTTTGATCTCAACCTAAAAAACAAGAGACGAGACAAACGTATAAAAGAAATGAGCGAAATATTTCAAAATATGTCAATATTAAACTTTAAACTCACTGAGTTTGAGCAGGGCTGAACATTTTTATTATAACTTTTTAAACAATTGTATCGATGATGTGTTTCTATTCACACATTTCATGCTGATGTACTCGTGCCACACCACCCCAGTAAGGACAGCTCTACTGTTGTGGTTTCTAGAGCACAGAGTAAATGGGAGCATGCACAACTTGTGCCGCTACGTCTAAAGAGCTCCGTGTTTTCTGTCGACAGCAATATGTCAAAATAAAACTTTCCGCTTTGGAAAGCATTTTTAAAAATCTCAGTTTCTGTCACCAGACGCACCGTTTGCATGTGGATGGGAAGTGCACACGTAACAAAACCCGTACTGCGATCAGCACCTACAACTTTCAACATGAAACTATTAATGGTCCATAAAAAAGGTTTTGTTGTGTATTTTAGTGATAAATGTTCAAATAAAATTGTCCTCAATTTTGCAAACTGCTTCCAGGAAGTCTTAGGATTTTTAGGTCGGTGTTATAATAATTACTGTTAAACAAAAATCATGTAACAGCTTTTTTCAACTGGATGCACATTTTGCATCAGTTTCATGTTTTGTTTTTCTTGAACATTATAATATTTTTTATATTTATAATGTCATTTCGCTTAATTCTATTTATTCGTTTGAGTTTAAAGGTGAGGTTTAGGTTTAATTAGTTGAACCTGACTCAAAAGAGGAGTGAATCAGCACAAAAATATTATATATATATATATATATATTTATAAAGAAAGGGATTATAATTTTTGCGTATTTATAA
>NC_056502.1:39008810-39019055 GCF_014905685.2 Nematolebias whitei
GCACTGAAAATCTCTGGGGGGCACCAAAACCAGAAATGAGTACAAAGATTTGTTATTTTTGTTAAATATAGGTTATTTAACAATTACAGCAATTTGGGAGTTAGGGAATCATCTTCTGGTAGTCTACTTCAAATTTATTTTTTATTTTTTTTATTACTTTGTACTTTTTACAGTTGATGTTTATAAATTAGAAAAGCCCTGCACTGAACTTATTAAGGCTTGTTCTCTCCAAAATTTACATTTATAAAAAAATATATACATTATGAATATCTTCTTCCTGAGACCCTGCATCCTGACCCTGCAATGTTGACATCATTGGTTTTAGACTAGTTGTCTTTATTCAGAGGTTCCACATTTTAATGTTTTATTTATTTATTTATAAAAAAAAAAAAAAAAGCAAAGTTCATGCTCAATAATGCAGGTATAAAATCCAACAATGTTCAGTCAGGTCAGCTGGACAGTTTTGTTGTTGTTGTTGCTGTTGGTGTGTGTGTGTGTGTGTGTGTGTGTGTGTGTGTGTGTGTGTGTGTGTGCTGAGATGTTTCGCCCTCCATCCAGAAGACTTCATCAGTCTGAGGAAACAGCAAAACAATACTGATTCTCCACTAGCAGCTTATTTCAATGTGGAATAAATGTAAAAAAAAAGTATATATATATATATATATATATATATATATGTATAGAGCTCTTTTACATTAAATAGCTACGGGAAATTAAAAGGAAAAAGTTGGGACTCAAGAGGATAAAACTGTTTGGCCATGTGGGGTGGGGGTGGGGGAGGGTATTTCCCCGTCAGGCCCCACTTTGGTGGTGCCCCTGTTCTGTGAGCTCTCTCCAAATAAATTATGATTTGGTTAAATTTGTTTAACAATTATTTGTTGTTTGCAAAAACTTGTACGATGTCGTTCTTCTGTTTAAACATCCAGCAGTCTAAAGGACTGCTTATGTTTACGTTTAATATTCATATGGAGCACGAAACCAGTGCAGATTATTGCTTCCTGCCTGACGTGGAACCAGCAGCCGATGACCTCCGCCCTCAGTTATGTACCCTTAACCACATTAAAGGCCCTCATGTATGGGCAGTGTGTGGTCTGCCTCTCAGGGAAGGCAGGGGGACGCAGAAAACAAATTAGCTATCTTGACCTTGGCCCAAGTTTCCCTTCTAGCCTTCACCCCCCTCCTCCTCCTCTTCCTCCCTGCCCTTCATCAGGCTGCTTCAAGGGTCAGCTGACAACACGCCTCTGTTGCTCTCCACAGCGGGGTTATATTAGGATCAGAAGCTCAAACACCGAGGGCCTGACATGCGTCATAGAAAATCACATTTACGAGTTCAGTTTTTGAAGCCGCTCGGTGTGGTCGGGGCCTTAATGTCATATTTGTGGTGCGCGGAGGAAGGAGTTATTTTGAGCAGAAAACACATGAGAAATTGAAAATTGAAGCTCATTTTTTAAAGCACTTTTGTCACAAACGCATCATAAGTGGAAAATCCTCAGTCGTGATACGGGGATGAACAGAAGCTACAGTTCGGCTGCGTTGGTGGCTAAAATCAGAGACCTTCAGCCATAGGGGTGAGAAGAATCCTCCCAGTGATAGATATTGGATTGTAACACCGACAAGCAAACCTAATTCCCCCACTTCACGTACAAGCACGTCTTTGTAGACCAGAGTTCAGCTTTAGAGAAAAAAAGTCCACCTGGGGTGTTGAGAAGAGGGACAGAGCAGCTCCGTGTTAATCCTCATACTCCTCATTGATCTTTGAGGACTCTTTCATCTCGTGCGCAGCTTATTCCTACATATATTTCATAACGTGATACATCGTGCATCAATAACGCCGCTTGCAGCGTTGATCGACCCCCGGAGCCAAGTAAACACGTCTTTAACACGCCGGACTGTCACTCCTGGCAGATACAACGCGTCCTCATTAGACGGCCTAATTATGACAAAGATAAATGGTTTACGTGACAGAACGTCTCCGGAGAAGTTAATAACTGCGTATGGAAGACGAAGAGGCCTCTGAGCGTGGCTAAAGAGAAAACAAGCAGCTCGTGACACATGTTTACGGCTCGCCACGTTGACACTGCATGAGCTGGGGGAGATTTATTTGCTGTATGATTCAGCTGGTGTTCTGGGAATGGATACCAAAAAATACGTATAAATATATACAGTAAAATGACTCAAGTACACGGCTTTGGCTGTGTACCAGATCGACCGTATCCTTCTGACTAAACGGCAGCTTAAGCCAGAGCAATTTCCTCCGTGCTTTCAGCAGGCAGCCAAGGACAAATGATTATAGGTGTGAGCTTCGAGGAACACTCAGGCTGTTTGCTGGTTATTCCTTAAATGTGCAGCCGCTCCTGGACTCGTACTGTTACACTTTGTGTCATGGACAGTTTTAATGCAAATAATAAAATATACAGTCTGGAGCAGATGTTGTTGTTTTAGCTCGTTCTTCCCTGTTGGGTGAATTTAAACTGCCTGTTAAGCTTGTATCAAATGTATTTTATTGTCTATTCCATAAAAGAAGTTATATTGTTTTTGTTTATTTGTGTAAATTGTTATCAAATAATATTGTTTTAACTGAATTAAAAGTTCATTATTTTGTCAATGTCGGAGTTAAATAACTTTTATTATTTTATGGATAAACGTGAAAAATTAATAATTTTCTTTGATTTTTATATCAAGTTTGTAATGGTTTTTTTTTTGTTTTTTTAAGTTTGTAAATTGTGTTTCCATTTACAGTTTCTGTTACTTTTAACTCATACTTTTTTATATTTTATTGGTTAAATAGGATTATTGGCTTGTTTGGCTAATATGTAAATTATTTTGAACGTTGTTATAAAACAAGTTTAAATTTGATTGTCAACTTTTTTTTCTTTTTCTAAAATAAGAACAGTTTTTGAACCTTTGGCGACGAAGAAGTCCACGTCTGCAGAGAACAACTTGCTGTGTCCTACAGATGCTGCTACACCACTTTCTATGAACAGAGCTACTATTTACAAAGTTTTTAAAATTCTGCAGACACAAGTTTTCTTTTATTATTTATTTTTTTTATTTTCACTAAAAGCCATGTGGAAGGGACATGCAAACGCAGCAGAAAATCTTTTTCTAAAATTTCAAAGTACTGTAAATAAAGTCTTTATTAGCTAATTGATTTATTGATATGGCGCCCATATTTTATTTACGTTATTCCATTATCTTAATTTTACAACCTTGCCGTTTCTTAATTGTCCATTTTTTAGTATTGTTTATTTTGATTTGTATATAAAAAAAAAAAATATATATATATATATATATATATATATTTATATATATGTGTGTGTGTGTGTGTGTGTGTGTGTATGGGGCGGGGGTTTGAATGAATGTGCACAGAATAAGAGTTTTTTGTTGTTTTGTGTGACATTGTCCCTTAATGTGAAAACATGAAAATGAAACTTTTACAAAATATCAAAAGTAATAAAAGAGAACTTAAAGGAAACTAAAACAAAATAACAGTCACAGACTTTTGAAAACTGTAGTAACGTGCTGATGCCGTAAAGTTGCCCAGACATGTTTAGTTGTGCTGGTGCGTGTAACACAACCTTCTGGTTCATGTAAAGTGTTGTTGGAGCTGCTGATGACATGGACGAGTGTGTGTCTGCCAATTCTCCCCAAGCGAGGTCACATGACCGGCAGTCTGGGTCCAGACAGGAGGAAGTGAAAGTGCCACTGCAGCCACAACACAGGTTGGCTCTCGAACACGGTTTTCCGCTTTAGCTCTTGTAGTTTTACTCAAAAATCTACTAGACTTACTTGATGAGCAGAGACAGAGGATGAGCCGAATTTAATGATGCAACAATAAACTAAAGGGAAGGAGCTGGAGGCAAAAAGGACTTCTAGTTAAATAAAAATAGAACAATGAGCGACAAAAAAGCGACACTATTTCTTATAAAAAAGTACAAGAAATATACAATAAAACCATTTACTTTTTAACATGTATGATATATATATATGTATATATATATTATAGAAACTACTGTTTAATGTGATCACATAGGTGTATAAAACAACCTAAAGTCACAGCAGAGGAAGCTTCTTTCTGTCGTTTAATGAGCCGAGTCCTGGAAGTGATTTGCTCTACAAATAGGACGCACTACAGGTCCCTGCGTCTGCTTTTATTTTGCCGTAGGATTTGACATCAGAGAAAGTCAAACTCCAGAGGGTCGACGACGACGGCGGCAAACGTGGAAGTGTGAGAACTCAAACGGAAGGGGGATGGCTATTTGTCAGCAGTGAAGAAAGACATAAAGAGCAGCGTCTCACTGAGATCGTTGCTCTAAATGAAATACCTGCAGATTACATGTTGCTGTGCAGTTGCAGGGGATTCAATTTTAATTAGGGTTTTGGAGACATCTTTTATCAGACTGTCACTAATTTCTCTCGTTCTCTTCCACCCACACACACATTCACACACACATTTGCATTCAAAAGTGCAACTATACCGCCACGAGATAAAACATACACGACTTTATACCACAATTTGTTTGATGCTTCATTTTTTTAAAGCACTAATCTAAAGAATAAGACGCTGGTTCATTTCTTTATGGAAGAAAACATTACTTCAACTTTTTAACTGTGTTTTCTTGGGGGCAAAGGTGATAATTAATTTGGCTCAAGGAGACACACATGAAGAAGAAACACAAATACACACACAAATAAATAAATAGCCTTCGTGCCTTCAGTCCCAAAATGGTCATTTCTAACATGATCAGTCAGTGGAAGGATGCTGCGAGAAAAAATACTCTGATGCTCTGAGGTTTTCCACAACTACCAAGATTGTTTTTGCTTTTGCTTTGCCAAAAGAATCTCTCCGTCAAAAATGAGAATACCTAAATGCTGATTTAGCAGATGTTCACTTGGCTTTTAAAAGACATTTATAAAAACTTCCTTCAGTTTTCTAACACGGTAACTTGTAAAACGTCCTCCTCCGACCTTGTGTTTTATCTGTGCGGTGCGGTTGGTTGGCTTGTCTCCCTCCCTTCATTCCTGGCCCTCCTCCATTGTTAGTCACCTAGTTTATTGGCTGGAGCAGCCGTGGCGTACTGGACATCATCTGAAACCACAAACGACAGGATGCAATAAGCTGGAGAATAGCAGCAATCTGAGGAAAGTTCTCCACTCTCACCCGCGCCCTAACTCTCTGTCTTCTTATCCTGGGCAGAAAATAAAAAAATCAATACGGCCTTACAGGGCTTGATAAAAGTGCTGGACAGGGAGAGAAGCAGCGCTGGATATAGTAAATTAAAGTGATCAAAATTTTCCAGTTGACTCAGCCCGCAGCCTACATAAACTAACAACCCTGTCTCCCCAACTGTCCGTCAACCCCCCCCCCCCCCCCTCCCCCCCTCCCCCCCCCCCCCACCCCCCCCCCCCCCCCCCCCCCGCCATCTCTATTCTCTGCTTCAGGATTATTTCAGTCTTTCTGCTTCATTGCTTTTCTATTATTGGTATGCTTTATTTTAGATTACTTATGCAAAACTGTATAAATTAATGTAGCAACCAAAGTGCTGCTTTAGTCTAAGGCGTGCAAAGTGTGTGTTTGTGTTTGAAATAAATTTTCAATTTCAGCCGGAGCTGCAGAAGACTGAATGAAATGTACCAGCTGCTGCGTGTGAAAGGCGCATGAGGCCGTTCTCAGCACTCCGTTACTTTTAGACACCTCTGAGAACATCAGGTGTTCCTGCTCAGTGGAATTTTATTTACCCAAAAAATAGCATTACATATATACAATTACAAATACTACAATACGATACAAGTATCATCACATTGAAATATCATTACTATAAAAAAAGAAGAAAGAAAAAATAACTTTTTCCTACTCTTTTAGAAATGTCAACTCTTGGTTGTATGGTGGCCTTAAAGTACAAAAACACTGATTTAAAATAAGCAATTTAATTAAATGCAATAAACAAGAAAAAAGCAAAACTACAAAAAAAGAGAAAAAAGTAAATGGAAAGAATATGCAATCATACATTTTATAAAATAGGGACACTGCAACCGACTTTTACAAATTAAAAAAATATAAATATATATATTCATTTGAAAATACAGAAAATTTGCATTTTACATAACAAGAAAAACAACTTTTTTCTTACTAAATAAAACTGCATTTCACAAAACTGACCAAAATTTGTTAAACTTCTGGATTATATTTTATACAATTTGAGAAAAGAAAAAAGAAAAGCAAATTACACACAGTTTTACAGTATATTTTAACGTACGGTAGCTAACTTGTCCTCGCGACAAGTAAAATTGTGTTTACAAGTTGTTAAACCTTAACCGAATAAATTGCAAAAACTTTTTTTTTCAGTAATTTATAAATACTCGCTCTAACAACTGTAGTACTAAACCTTGAATTGAAAAACATTAAAGCATTTAACAAAATATGAGTAAAATGTACTAACTTTGACAAAAACAAATAGAACATTTCACAAAATACATAAAAAAAATTCACATCTCACTAAACATGAAAATAAAAACACTAGTAAACATTTGTAAACATTACAAATTATGACAAAAACAGTCAGATAAAAAAAAACACAACTAGAGCACTTTACAGAAAGTACCTTCAGATTTCACCAAACACGAACAAGTTTCCTGTAAATAATAAGGAAAAACAACAAAACACCACCGTGACGAAAAAAACTACAGATTTTGTTTCATAAACTTCAGTTTCCAGGAGAGGAAAGTGACGTCACATTAAACAAAATCATTTCACAAACCACGGCAAAAAGTAGAAGTACCTTGAAAACTAACGCAAAGATAAAACAGTCGCATTCATACATTAACTTTCATAAACACAAAAAAGACAAAACACAACCCCATTTTAAAACCTGCCACCATGTTACGTTCTGGTGTTTATTTGTCACATGCAGGTGAACACGAGGTCAACAGTGCAATGACATGTTCAGGATGAGAAGAACCGATTCGACTCGCAAACAAACAAACAAACAAACAATAAAAACCTAAGGATGAGAAAAACGAATGTGACTCGTTAAAAACAAACACACACACAAAACAAATATCATAAAGCATGCAGTACAAAATAAAGTACCAAAAAGTGAAAAAGAAATATAATATTTACAAAGTCCTAAATAAATTTAGTAAACAACAACATAGTATAATATAACAGTGCAAGTAGGATGAATGAGTATAAATATGAGTAATATAGCTAAAAAGCACGTGATATATATTGTACATATCACATAAACTGCACAGGTTGTGTGCAGGTTATTGCTTACCATGTTTAATGAATTATGACGACATAAACGAAACACAACTTTATTACAAAAACAAACAAACAAACATTATAAACTCATAAAAACCTAATCTCAGTTTAATTTGTTAAAACTTGTACAGACTACAGATCATGAGCCTGGATGTTTGTAACGAGATGATGTTGAGTCTCATTTCTTAAATGTCCCCAAACCCAAATGTCCCTGACAGACTGCCTGCTTCTGTGCGTACTAATGAAAGTATTTGTCTTCGTGTGTACTTTTGGTTCTCGTTACTGCCACGTCCATGTACAGTTATTGAGACTGCAGCCATTTCTGTACACTGAGTGGTGCAGGGACTGTTCGCCTGACGGCTGCCCATCATCAACCACTACGAACACTCAGATGGTCCTTTGATGAAAAATCATCCTATACTGTTCCTAATCAAATCTGAAAATAGTTTATTTATTTTTTTTTTTAGTTTGGTAAGAATGATTTCAAATCCTCCCATAAACTCCAAGTCACTTTCCATTTAGTGTCCCTTCAGGGAGAAACTGACCCATTGAAACCCATTCTAAATGTATTTATTGATTTCATATTTATCATATCATAAACTAATTCATTCCTTTCAGTTACAAGTTGTTGTTTTTAATAATTTCCATCCTCTTTATGTTAACGCAGTAGCAGGTGCTGTCTCATTTAAAGGTGGCTGTAAAATCACCACGCACGCGTCAGTCTGCTAAGAAAAGGTGTCTCCTTCATGGGTGAAGGTTGTTGTCAAGCCCAGTCCCTCATCGCGTCCAACAAAACTGTTTTAATTCAGATGTAAAGAGCAAAAACACACGTGTGTTGGGCACAAAGATAAAAAAAAAAACAATAGTTCCACGTCATACAGGGTTGATGGAGGGGCTTTATAAAAACTTTGGACTGGGTTTTATTTTATTTTTTTGTTAAAAATTCTATTATGACATTTAGAGGGTAAAAAATGTCCTTCTTTTTTTTCCCACTTAAATATTGCCTTAAAATAATTGTCAATTTCTAAACAAACTGTCCTGCAGAGTTTTGTAACACTCCCCCCCCCCCCCCCCACACACACACACACACACACACAAACATGTAGTTTGGTTATAAGTTTAAACATCAGTTTGAGTTTTAAACCAACATGTTGAGACAAACACGTTGACAGTGACTAATTTAGAATTAATCAAATTGTCATTATTCTTCTATATGAGCTGCATTTATTTATTATTATTTATTTTTCAATGTTGTTAGCCTGGTATTGTATATTTTTTTATTTATATCATTCTTATAAAATTACCTAACATGTTATTTTACCGAACATATATTATGTCTTTATATTGCATATCTATTTTGTCGATAACTAAAAGTTATTTAACTTTAACCAAAGTTCAATTTTCTCAGTGACAGTTTATGTTTATTACAAATGAGTGAAATGAATGTTTATTTTAATATTTTAAATGAATGTTGTGATCACAGAGGTCATTTTTGCTGCTTTTTGTTTCAGTAATCACACTGGAATGAAAAATAAAAACATGAACTGCACACAAAGTACGACATATCTAAGTTTTATATTTCTATAACTAGAAGGCCAGGGTGGGCTCATTACTGGTGCAGTTCACATTCTGCACGTGTTGCTCACTGTGGGCAGTGACTCATATCAAGTAATAACAGAAACTAAAGGAAATGGCACCAAACAAAACAGGAAATGGCATCAATCTGTTGGAACAATCTCAAAGTCTAAACAAGTTCGGTCCTCATAATTTCTCATAAAAATGAAACGTGGCTTTTTGAGAAATGCATCTAAATTCTCTTCTTTGTTGTCATTGTTGTGGCATGTTTGAGTTTTGTCTTTTTATTAAACTGTTTTGTTCAAGGCCAAGTTTTCAGATGTATGAAAATGTGAATATATAAGGTGCTCTAAGCTGTTCTAGATCATTGGGTTAATATCACTAAATGCTCTTCAAACATGTTTACAAGCAATCTTGCACAACTTTACAGTAAACTTGGACAAAAGGCAAGGATCGATGTCCAGTATACAGGGACTTTGCAGAGACCTACGCAGTCTATCTGCAGCTTGGTTCGTTCCACCAGAACCACACGCTATAGCCTCTTTCCTGCATCAGGCTCCGACCTGTCATGGCGGCCGTCTCCATGATCCTCCATCACTTTGAGATCATTTGTCCTGTCCAAGGCCAGCAGGGAGGCCAAATTCAGATAAACAACAACTGTTTGGGCCGCCAGACTCTGATTTCTGTCTGCCTTCAAGTTCTGCTGGTACACTCAATGGTGAATTCAAACAGACAGAATTAGTGGACATTCTGCCCGGTCTGTTCTCGGTTTAGCTTTCCTTCATGCTGGTGAGTTCCAGAGCCTCAAGTGGCCTACGGTTCTCAGAAATCGTGTCCAGTTTGCAACTGAGCTCGGAAAGCATACGAGTCTGAGAGCTCGAGACACGGATTAGTCCTTTACATAACGCTGACAGCTTCACTATAGCCGAAACTGCTGCCGACGTCGTCCTAATTTGTCAATATCCTAGGTATCTACCGTTTCCAAAAATCAGAAATCCTGTTATCATAAATCCAATAGTGTACACTTCTTCTATGTCCTCCACGGACAGCACAGATAGGCACACGATCTTCCACTCACTCCGGGAATCCATGACATACCCAGCTGCATGGGTCTGTTCAGGGCATGAGGGCTCTCCAGCACCCTGTCGTCTGGTGGGAAAAAAAAATCAATTACGTTGAAGGACCAGCTGACCAAATCCATAATCATTTTTGATTTAGAGGATGTGTAAAGAGAGGCTCTGAGGTTGACAGGACAAGAGATCAAAAAAAAAAAAAAAAAAATAGGAAGGAGGGAGGATAAGAGCAAGTCTTCGTCGAAGGCGAAAGAGAGAATGAACACAGAACCAGAACAAACAGAACAAACAGAACCACATTGCTAACAGGACCATGCTGCTAGCAGCATGGTC
>NC_056502.1:39019065-39020790 GCF_014905685.2 Nematolebias whitei
TGGTCATGGTCCTGCTAGCAGCATGGTCATGGTCCTGCTAGCAGCATCCTGCTAGCAGCATGGTCCTGCTAATGCTTTTAAAAGTCATATTTACCCAGTATTTGGTTAATGATCACTTTAGCAGATTATGTCTACACTATTCAAACATACTGACAATTTTTAGTCAGGTCATCTGGACAGTTTCAGATGACCTGACTAAAAATTGTTGGATTGTATACCTGGATTATTGAGCATGGACTTTTTTTGGTTTATATTTAAACATAGTTTATTCTGTACATCCCCATTATATGATGTTAGAATGGCTTGATATGGTCTTCAGGCAAGAGATCAGTGGGCTCCTCGTTATGCATGGAAGGTCGTGAAAGGTCTCAGGCTTGCACCAAACTTCCATAGCAAGGTTGTAACCGTTTATCATCGTAGTGACAAAATATTGAGGCCCTAGGAGGAAAGTGGGGAAGTGTGATGGGACAGGTACGACACAAAGTGGTGTAATATGGACATTTGAGAGTTTCACATGAGACCTACCATGTTAGCCATAAGTCTACGCTGAAATACTTGGATAAGTTCAAATTTATTTCTGAAGCTCATTTACAAACAACTGCCACTGGCCAAATCACTGAACATGATATGGTCCAGACAAACTAACAACAAAATAAAACAAGTCGACATTTAGTAAAACACATTAAAAAAATTACACAATTTTAAACAATGGAGAGAAAAGAAGAAAAACTTTAAGCTCTTGCGTTGTAGTTAAAGCCAAAGAGTTCACAAGTATTTAAAGACGAGTTTAAAAGTGTTGATTGTTGAAGCATGTCTGAAATGAAGGGGCAGCTGGTTCCTGTAAGTGCTGCAACAGCAAACATCTGATCACCTCTGTGGACCAGCCTGGTCCTTGGAACAATTAAAAGTGAATAATTATTAGATCTAATGGACCTGGAGGGCATGTAAGTCTGCAGGAGGTCCGATAGATGCACATGGGCCAGATCATTCAGTGCCTTATAGGTCAACGATAACATTTTAAAATCATTTCTAGCATGAACATGGAGCCAATGAAAAGAAGTCTTCCCTGTAGGGATATGTTCACACTTTTTGGATCATGTCAGAAGTGCAGCAGCATTCAGACCAACAGAACCCATGAGAGGCTCATCTGGCTAACACAAACATACAAAGTTATAATATTTTAGTTGTGAAGTGATTAAAACTAGGGATGCACCGATCCACTTTTTTTTTTAACTTCCGATCCGATCCCGATACCTAAACCTGGATAACGGCCGATACCGATCCAGTTCCGATATCATGATCATCATTGATTTTATATGAGGCTGTAATAATCTCCTCTCAAGTATAATTTGTACAAATATATGCATGCATGTCCAAAAAGGCAACTTGAGGTAAGTTTTATTAATGTTGGATAAGTTTTAAAGTTAGAATTAAATTCTGCTAACACAAAACATGTTTCTTTTTATTCCTAGTTTTAAATTTGATATTAAAGTTATTAATTTAAGTGATTGTTTGTTTAAAGTTATTTTATATTTTTTTTAAATAAGGGGCAAATATATATTTTTTTCTTATTTCTGCACTCTTCATTCAATGTTTTCTTTTTGATGTTTTTTTTTTTTGTTCATTGTTTCTCTTTTAAATGAATGAATTCAATAAAATATTAAATGGCTTTACATCTGCTAAGTTCATGGCATAAACCAACACAGACATGTTCCTGTTTTTAGT
>NC_056502.1:39020890-39032078 GCF_014905685.2 Nematolebias whitei
TGCTTCGTTCTGGTCTTGTACCAATCTGGGTTCCGCTAGTCATTACAAGGGGTAGGTTTTCTACACAGCACAATGTGCACTGCTCCCAAAAGTCATAGCACAATATTCAAGACTGAGCAGCATTTTGAAGTATTTTTACATTGACTTTTTTTTCAAAGCTATAGGAGAATTAGAAAATCAAAATTTGACAGAAATTAAAGAATAATGGCTGAATAATAAATGTCGTTTTTTCATGTGTATGCATTGGCACTGCTAATAACTACATACATCTTTTACCAGCATGGGGTTTTAGTGAGGACTGTAGCATCTTGATATTATTTTGAGATTCCCACTATTCCTCAACCTGCTGTGTTAATGTCCCATTCAGCTGTGCGTTTCAAGAGTGGGTGCAATGAGCGATAAATGATTATGTTTATGGTTGAGAAACAGTTTTGTTTTTCTGACACCAGTAGAAAATATAAATTACTGACCGCAATGCAATCTGACCGACTGCAGAAGAGGGGATGTTTTAGTTGTCTGTGTAATTAAGTCTTTGCTGTAGAGCTGAAACCACAACAATGAGATAATGTATTTATCATAGCATACTGTTGTCCAGTAAAACTCACTTATTTACTATTATTAATTGACTATGTATGAGGCAACATAATAAATAATGAATAAAAAGTTATTATAAACATCAGCTATTTTCTTTCGTGGTAGTTTATTACTATATTTATGTGGCAGCCAAACGTTTTACCACCAGGGTGTAGATTTCCATTGATCTCCAAGAAGAACTTACTCTAGAAAATCAAGCTACCATTAAAATAGTTAATCTCAATTGATGCAAAACCATGTGCAGTCTCGTTTTAACCCAACAACTCCCAGGTGAAACACTCCACATGATCTTTTCAGCAGATCATCAATAACCTGTGCATATCTGCATTTAGGCATCATTAGTTCATCTGTCACAGCAGGTCAGTGTCAATATGCCTGGCAAGCTCTCACTTAACAGATGTTTAGTGTTGTCCTGTGTGCCCACGTGCCTTGCTTTATGCTTAACGCACCAGTGGACACAGATGCGCGTCGCTATGGAAACTTCATTCATCTGCAAATCTCACCGGAAACGCTTGAAATCCCCCTTTCTACCGCCACCACTACCACCACCATTCCAATCAAACCTAATTATATTGCTTTTCTTGTTCAACAATAAAGAAGGTTGCTGGGGGTGGATAGGAGGGTGAGATTTAATGTAATTATTGAGACATTTCTTTCCCTACACAGCCAGGCAAGAGTGAGATTCACCGTGATGGACGCTGCTTGTCAAAATGTCTATTGATGAAGCGCAAAAACCCAATTTGCAGTCATAAGGCAACTACCTTCCAATTATGTTAGTGCCAGAGCATTCCTCAAGCCCAACAACTCCAATCCTTCTCTCTTTTCTGAGTAGCTAGACCATTGCCCTTGGCAGACAGGTACCAAATGGGTTGCTCTCTGCATGCTACCTTTAATGTTTTATTGATTTGCTTAGCATACACCCTGATTCAACTCACATATTCCAACACTATTGCCCTTTGTACTCACAACCTGACCTACCCCACATGAAAATGACAATATTGAAATGTGGTAAATCTGTCACCCCACTTCTGTGAAGAATATTCCACATATTACAGTATAGATATTTCAGTGGTTAACAGAACAGCAGTGTTAACCCTCCTCCAACTTAATGACTTCTTTCATCACAATTGTATCTCCTCTCCATCAACCAATCAATCTGAATTTGGTAACTTATCAAAGCCATGAATGAAATGAGAAAGGGGACTTAAGGGAATATTTTCCATTTTTTGTGACGATACAAAAAAATGAAAAGTAAAAGTAGGTGAAATGGACCACTCAAGAATAAATCTGCTCACCATGGAGAAAGAGAAATGGACTAAACATTTCGAAAGAGAGTTGGGAAGGTAATGAGGAAAGAAAATGTCGCCCACGCTACAAATAATATGCAAGACCATTGAGTCCAAGTTTCTCATCCCACTTAATACGAGTTCTCACAACCATCATTCATTTGGGGATTCAATTACGTCAGTCTGAAGAATGTATCAGAGCGTAACAGTCAGGCAAATATTTCCCTCAAAAAGTATTATACGTAAGAATCCATTGTTATCCAACGAGGGTACCATGATGCTAAAAATTCAAACAAGTGTAGCAGAGGATGCTTGCATACAACTAAAACTGCATTTGAATGTGCATGCGTCTTTGAGTGTGTGAGCAAGTGTGTGCGTTCTGGTGCATGTGTTGATGATGAATATGTGTCTGCCATGTCCTCAGACTCCCTGAGCAGAGAGAGGGACCCTCAGATAGAATACACAACAGGGACAGAGACAGCTTATTCCCAGACAATGTCAATAGCTCAAGGGTAAAACCATTTGTCACCTCAGTGAAATCTCTCTAAATGTATACATTTATTATTGTCGTGCTTTAATTGATCGTACGGCACCGAGAGAAATACCAAGGGTCTGTAATACACAGCTATCTCCTTTACAAATCACTCTCTGCAACGCTTCAAGGGCACATGAAGCTCCTCCAAGACAAAGAAAGAAAGGATATGGTTTCTTACGCTTGATGTTACACATTAACCAAGCTGTACTTGGGCAGCTGTGGCTGAGTGGTTAGAGCAGTTGTCCTCCAGTGTAAGAGTTGGGGATTCAATTCCACCAGCAGTCACATGCTGAAGTGTCCCTGGGCAAGACACTGAACCCCTCATGGCCTCTGATGTGTGTCCCATCAGTGTATGAATATGATAAAGCTCTGATTATTCTTTGTACAGATCTAGTAGAGTGCTGTATGAATGGGTAGATGAGGGCACAGATTGTGTTGTAAAGAGCTTTGAGTATCTTGATAAGATAGAAAGGTACAGTCCATTTACTATTTACTTTGATTAATGTTTAGGCTTCTTTTGGTACTTTTTTCTTTTATTACATTGATTCTTTTTGGTTCTTTTACAAACCAAAAATAGGGATGTCAGTAAGCATTGCCTTCTCCTACTCCGCTCCTGTTTCCTGGAATATCTTACAAAAAGATTTGAAGCTCTCGACCTTGACCTCTCTAAGTGTCTTTAAGAATCTGTTGGACACCTGGCAGGGTCCAATGCAGACATGTTCCTGTTGTTAGTTTTCTACATTTGTCTTGGAATCTAGCTGTTTTTTGTTTTGTTACCTTTTCCTTTTAGCCATCCTATTTGTTAAAAAAAAACAAAAAAACTGTAGTATTCTTTTTTATAACTGTTTATTGTTGTTGCTGTTGTCCATTGTTGTCATCTTTCTTTGTTGAAATCAGGTCTCTCTTGTAAATGAGTCCTCGAGGCTCAATGGGATTTACCTGTAGAAATAAAGGTTGATTGATGACATGCACTAAGATGTGAGCAAAGGATTCATGCAAAAACCAAAGTCTATTTGAAAATGTTTTACACATTGACTCTACTGCTCAGACCTATTTTAGTTTGCTTTAACCAGACTTGTGTAACACCTTTCAGTCCAACGCTGGTGCTGTTGACAGACATATAACTGTGAAGAAAAATGAACCTAACAGGAACAGCCGGCAGCTACACTGAGACAATCGAATGATACTAAGATCCAACATCTATCTCTGAGAGAATTACAAAAAAAGGCCTGAAATCACCTATGCAAATATTTTAATGACACTGCAGTTTCCTGATGCATAGTACTAATCAGTTAAAATGTATCTGTGCATGAAATCTCTCTCTTGTAAATGAGTCCTCGAGACTCAATGGGATTAACCTGTCTAAATAAAGGTTGAATGAAAATCATTGTTCATCGTCAGTAATCAGTAATGTACTTTAAGGGGACACAACTTTATACAATGCATCAGAAATGTATGACAGTAAGAAGAAGTTTTTAGTCCCAGAAATAGCTAAATCCATTTTGTCTTCTGGTTAATTTCCAACAATAAATAGGAGTGTTACGTGTCCACGTGCTCATGATTAAGCAGTAAAACTTCAGCAAAAGTACAAGTCAGTAAAGCCACAGTGGTAAAAAATGGTTCAGGTTTTCATCATGAATTGCAATGGATGGTATTTTTAAAGCAAAAGTGCTACTGTACATCCCACATACATACCACTGGAGTTAGGTGAGTTTGAAACCTATGATTTATATTAATAATAATAATAATAATAATAATAATAATAATCTTATTATTATTAACAACAACTGTCAGGGTGTTTTGGTCAAGGTTTGTGGATGTTTATAACTACTACAATGTTACTATAATGTTATAATGTCTACTACTAATGTAAACTGCCCATGGACCATGTGTTTGAGCAGAGAGTTATTTTCTAGAGGGCTGAATGAGGAGATGATTTGATCCTGCATGTGCAGCTGTGATTCAGGAGTTCAGGTGAAGCAGCTCAGAGAGGTAAGATGGGGCAAGACCACTTAAACTTTTAAAAATAAATTAAATTAAAACAAATTCTGAAATGAGCAGGTAGCCAATGGAGTGAAGCCAGGGCGGGGGAGATACGTTCTGTCGTATGAACTCCAGTTAGAAGCTGAGCAGCAACTGGATTCATCTGAGGGAGGACTGGCTGACTCTGAGGTAAGTTGAGGATTTTTACTTTGAATGTGAATATTGAAATGATCCCAGTTAATTAACTGAAATGGTCTCATGTGTTAGAATTTTGGATAATATGATTAAACAACAACAAACCAAACTCACATGTTTTCTGCTCCGTCAGTAGCTGCCAGACGGCAAACTGATAGCGAGCAAAAACACATCAGTCTGTTGGGTTTGTATTAAGAGCGTGAACACATTAAAATAGTTTATTTGTTTGAGAAGGATTGTTTAGTGTTGTGCTTATGGTCAAAGCTTCAGTTCAGTTGAATTGAATGGCTTTTTTTTTTTTGTCCAAAGTAGCTGATGATAACTGAATGGGGCGATACAGGATGGCTCCAACATCCGAACACAATATCTACAGTTCTCCTGATTTAGGGCCTGTTTACACAAGAATGACTTCTGGAAATGTTAGTGTTTTTAAAAATGTTTGTTGGGGTGAATCAACAACAACACAAACAGCCCATTTACCGTACATGGATCTACTAAAGTTTCTATGCTAGACCAGGTTGCCAAATAAGAAATGAAGAAGTTTTGTACTGTTGCTTTAAAATGATTGTATTTGACACTAACTGTCATATGTGCGCAGCACGGTGGCGCAACTGGTAGAGCTGCTGCCTCTCAGCGAGCAGGTCCTTGGTTCAAACCCCGGTCCAGGGGCCTTTCTGGGTGGAGTTTGCATGTTCTCTCCGTGCATGCGTGGGTTTTCTCCGGGTACTCCGGTTTCCTCCCACAGACCAAAAACATGCATGTTAGGCT
This sequence comes from Nematolebias whitei, assembly GCF_014905685.2. NCBI lineage: Eukaryota > Metazoa > Chordata > Actinopteri > Cyprinodontiformes > Rivulidae > Nematolebias > Nematolebias whitei. Next base: position 39,026,252 of record NC_056502.1, read on the forward strand.
GATTGGTAACTCTAAATTGTCCCTAGGTGCGAGTGAGAGAGTGAATGGTTGTTTGTCTCGTTTGTCTCTATGTGTCCCTGTGATGGACTTGCGACCCGTCCAGGGTGTACCCCGCCCCTTGCACAGGGATTGCTGGACATGGGCACCAGTGACCCCCGTGACCCAAAATGGAACAAACGGGTAAAGATAATGGATGGATGGATGGATGGATGGATGGATGGATGGATGGATGGATGTCATATGTGCTGAGTGAGTGCTGTAGATGAGGTGTGTGTAGTGTTAGATGAACATGTGCGCAGAAAAGAAGTGGGTAAAACACATGCTTATGTTTATCTGGTAACCCTGGACACATGCAGTGTCTCATGACCACTGGCAAATACAGAAACATCCCTACGGACCTAAGGTTTTGTTGGTTTACTTCTATATGCTGAAAATGGGTGAGCAGCACAAAAACACTCCTATCTCTGCCATTTATTGTAACTGGGTTTTTTTGTACAAACACATTTTGACTGCAGCTACATGTACTGCACACTTTTTTTTACGCCTGTGGAGTATTTCACAGCTCTGCAGGGGATTTCCCACAAATCTCCACTCTGAAACAAGGATTCAGAAACCTTCAGCTGGAGCAAGAACGACGGCTGTTGTTGTGTAAATGAACAGTCGAACCGCGGCAGAAAAGCTATGGATTTACTCAAAAAGCGTGTCATGCAAATGTAGTGGCTACTACATTAAATACCTTTGGGTCCTTTAAATAAAACAGTAGACACCTTGGTTCTGTTTGACAGCAAAACGGGGGTTTTATTTGAAGCTTTACCTCTAAGGTGAAACAGCCAGAAATACCTTGAGACCTCAAAAGACAGAACCCCTGTCTCAAGTAGCCACTAAACAAACAGGAACATAAAGTTTTATTTTAAGAATCAAGGTTTTTTCTAGTTCTTGTACATTTTCATACATCATGGTGTATTCCTGATGAATGCTTTGAGAACTTCAGGTCCACACTCAACGTAAGCAAAGCCCTCGACTTAATGGAAGAACCACATGGAAGCTTGACCTTCAATAGGCTGGCCGTAATCTTTAAGTAAACAATTATGGAAAAGTTGAAAAAGTGTAGAATCTAAAATAAGCATGAATGAATCTGTCTCTGCACGCAAAATAAAATAACGATTAAAATGACTGTCAAGAATAAATATCTGGATGCATGCAGGGCTGTAAAGCTCCATAAAGACAGAGCTTGGCATTCAAACAACTTTTGCAAAACTTCTTGTTGGCCGGGAAATTTGACCGTTGTCTCCAGTCAGCGACTTCAGCTGTTTTTGTAGGTTAACACATAGTAATAGGAATCTGGTGTCACGTAAAATTGTGTTTAAAGTTGTTTTTTTAATTCAAGGACATATTAACAATTGATATAAGATACATTTTATTTTTGTCCTGCTTCATGACTTTGCCATGCTTACTTTTTAGTGAGGAATAAAGTCAATATGTGGAAACAGTTTTGGCTTTTTGGGATGCTTAGGGTCAGAACCGTCATCAGTGGAATGCCATAACTTCATCACAGTGTTTGTTTTGTTGTTGTTTGTTTTTGTGTCACAACCCCTATGCTTTACATTTACTATGTTGTGTTCCATTTATGTCACATGTTGCAACTCAGATCTGGGAATTGCTATCAAACTAACTGTGTTCCCATTGCAAGACAGAAAACTGGTAGGATTTGCAAAATGCTGTGCTCTACCAAGTTAAGTTTTGTTAACAAGCCAAGCCAGAAATAGATAACACTGCAGCACATGTTCAGTAACAGAACGTGTGCAAATTATTTACTGAAAGACAAACAAAAATTTAAAAAAAAGTTTGTCACTGTGTTACATATTTTCAAATGGATAATAGTTTGTTAGGTCAAGAATTTCCAACTTCCTGAGCTGGATTTATGATTTTGGGTGGGGTGGTGGAGATGTTCTGATTCATTTTTCCAACTTGGGAACTATAAAGTCAGACTTTCAGTACAAATATAATGCACCATACTCTAATTACACGTGTCTGAATGACTTCCTGTTCTGCATAAGAGCCCATTGTAAAACATTTTATTAAAACACAAAGAGCTTCAGTTATTATTATTATTTAAGAAAAAAGCCATACTGTATTCTTAAACTCATTATCAGTCCATGTAAAATGCTATCATTTGCTAAATAATTACATTTCCTCTAAGTACATCAATACACACACACACACACACAATCTGAACCCACACGTACATAAATCATGCATTTCCTCTTGAATCCACTCAAATAAAACAGGTCTCTCTTGAAAATGAGTCCTCATCACTCAATGAGACTAACCTGAACAAATAAAGGTTGAATGAGAAATACAAAAAGTCATAATCACAATTTTAGATTACATTAGTACTTTTATTCCTCAGCTTTACATTTTTTTACTACAGTTTCATAAAATAAACTTATGACAAATATATTATTTATAACCGCGCCTGCCATGTTTTCTTTTGTCCATTTGTACTAGCTGTGTGCCGCCGTCAACCTCTTGATGTATTTGCACTTGTTTTTAAACTCGCAGTTTGTTTTCTTCTGTTTGCATTTTAAGAAATTGCTGTCCTATTTAAATGTACCAGCAATTATCTCCTGAATTCGTTCATGCTGGTAATGTCAGCATAAAACAATAATGCGTGTAACATGCAAAGTGTATTCTGACATCTGTTCACGAGCCATCCAGCGTCCCCTCTGATATTCACTTTCTATTGAGATCATTTTCAATTGATTCTTTATGAGTCATTTCGAAGCTAATGGCTTGTGAGCGGCACGATGAAGAGAGGACCGGTGGGAGCAGACTCCCCGACTGACGGAGACATCAGAAAGTAGTGGCACATGCAGCAACACCGAAGGGATGAAGACAGAAAAAAGTGATCAACATTCTGCTGAGATTTGTGCATAAAAGACCACAATCACATAGCTCTTGTCCATGATTAGATTCTAAAGTGCCAATTATGTTGCGTCAAAAACTAAAATGAGAGGTTGACACTCTACAATAAAGCAAATAATTTCCAGTTGGAGGCACAGAAAAATGTTAATATGAGGGGTGGAAGATGGGGTGAGGAGGATCTCAGATTAAGGAAGTAGCTAATAATGTTTAATGGTGCGTGTCAGGAAGCCACAGTATGCTGGGGAAACACAGCTGGCTTCATTTTGTAAACTATTTGATATACACATCTATCCCGCTCACAATTATCAACTGCTCTTATGCCACTGGGGACAGTTTAGGGACTCCAGTCACAAACATTTTCTCCAGGCTGTTCAATTGTAAAGCAAAGGGCCTCCATGAAATACTAGGTTTCAGTGCTCGTATACTTAACATTCAAGATCAGTTGGAAATACAACACGGGCGTATGAGAGAATTGAATGAACTTTAAAGAAGCAGCTTTGTAAGGAAGTGTTTATTTCTGAAAGTGTGTGGAGATGTGTAAGAAACTTCAAAAAGATCTTCCCATTAATTACTCTATAACAATGCTCCCTCATAAAAGATGACGACCTCACTATGTTGTCCATGACCTATACATCCTATTAAAATATATCTGGATTGCAGCTAATTAACTAAACCTCCATCAGTGTGAAGACAATCATAATGCTGCAATACGATGCTCTCCCTACACTCACTAAAACAGTGCACCCCCACTCTAAATATACCCTCGGTTGGGCAGGACTGTCTCAGACCACATCAGGCTGCAGGTCTGTTTGAATTCTAGGTGTTTGAGTGATTTTGTCACAAAACAGTTGTAGCCTAGGTGTAATGATTGCAGCTATACCCAGAGACAAGGACCAAAGAGAACAGATACCAAGACACTAATCCATTTACAGTGTTTATTTACAAAGGTGGGAAAATCATCATGATTACTGATGATTATTAGTTGATGGTAGGGGTCAGTTGTGGGGGTAGCTGATCCAATGGTTCCAGGGTGAAGAAGGTGCAGGTTGCAACAAAGGTTCTGGGCAGGAGGCAGGCAAGTGGTAGGAGGGCATGGAGGCAGCCGAGGAGGCACACGAGAGCTCGAGGTCCACAGAGGAGACTCCAGGGACAGGAGGACATCAGGGATTATCTGAAAGCATGGAGAAATATACAATTTGTTACGTACTATTCAGTTTAACCCACAAGTAAATGGCTAGAACAGAACTACCATTGGCAGGTAAAGCTCCAGTTCCTGCTGAATGTCCTCTGCAGCCATTTATGCTCCTCTTGCTCATCAAGTCCATGATCCTCAGGTGCTGATTGGTGCTCAGATGAGGCTGCAGGGAGCTGGCAGGGCAGAGCTCCCACACAAAGCATGAAACCAGCATGGCAAGTCCTATTTCATATTCGTGACAGCTGTCACACCAGTATGTGAGAAACCCTGTAAAACCACCACAGCCTTGCTAAGGAAGCTTTGTGCATGCTTAAAACCATTCCTGTCTTTAAAAGCAATATAACTATAAGGTAGACAAATCCAAGGCCAATAGCAAGTATCAGTCTAGGGTCCTGATAGATGCCTCTTTTTTTTAGATCTATGTGGTATTATGGTAGCTGATCATTTGATCTATGATTTTACAACAGCAGTTTTAAAATAAAGCCACTGTAAAACATTGTGGTGCACTTTGTAATGTAAATTGACTAAATGAACTTAAAGCACTTTCCAATCATATCAAGACACTCAAAACACTTTACAACACAATCTGTGCCTGTTTTACTCATTCATACAACACTCTACTAGATCTATACAGAGACTAATCAGAGCTTTATCACATTCATACACTGATGGGACACACATCGGAGACTATGAGGGGTTCAGGGTCTTGCCCAGGGACACTTCAGCATGTGACTGCTGGTGGAATCGAACCCCCAACTCTTGCACTGGAGGACGACTGCTCTAACCACTCAGCCACAGCTGCTTAATATGTCAATATATCTACCATATAGAAGGAAAAATGAAAGCCGTTCCGTAGCTAGTTGCAAGATTTACAATTCAAATATTTCCCACCTAAAATCTTAATATTTTGCTGAGTACATCGAGTTCACTTGGCTAATGTTTACAGCTAGCATGGCTAGGCAACAGACTTTAGGGAAAAGTTAAAAGAAGAGACAAGTTTCCACAGGATGGCGATACGTAGGTGGCTGAATTTATTGGTCTGGATGACCAACTTATCGATGCGGAGGAGAAAATAGATTTTCATCACATTTTGGTTATATTGATGCCACAGCTAATTGTTTCCTCGTGGTGTTACAAAACCAACACAGCACTACCTAAGCTGTATTACAAAGTTTAGCATCACCAGGCATTATTTTATTCAATAGGATAAAAAAAAATAATAATAAAATAAAGGATTAACAGGTTTATTTTCCTTACAGCAAAGAACTGCAGTGGTGTTAAGCAAAAAATGACATTGATTTTAATAAGTGTTGTGTAGTTATGGTATGTAATAATCACATCTGTGCTGTAAAATAAACAAACTAAATTGGCCAAATTGAAATCTTTAATGACAGATAGTTATTTTTGTTTTTTTTTTGGACAAAAAAAAAAAAAAAGATTAATTGAACAATTTTTACAAAAAATGCTTGAAAACTGAAATTTATGGCATTGTTTAACTTTTATAACACAGTAATAGTTGCCTTAAAAAATTTCTGGAAACTTTACATTGCACTAAAACTGCAAAATTCACATTTGTCACATTGTAGATATAAATTATGTGCAGAGTGATATAAGTGCCAAAAAGGTGAACAACAAGAAAAATACTAATGATATGAACAAAATTCAAAAAGCGTTCAATACAAAAACAACTGGACTTTATTTGTAACA
>NC_056502.1:39032178-39041990 GCF_014905685.2 Nematolebias whitei
ATATATGTACAGTATACACACACACACACACAAAGATACATATAATATCATAATATTTTTTCCAGTTTGTGCACCTTTGTGGTGTTTTTGTTGTTTAGTTTTTTGCCTCCTCACAGTGGTCAAATAATTGTCAGTCAGCAGCAGATTTAGTGTCAAAGGCCCAGAAGGATAAAACACTCACGGGTACAAAGCTATATTCTCTGTGTGGAAGGATTTACACTGTACTGCAGCACGGATAGGCCATCATTAAATCATTATGATTGCACAACCTTTGGCTTCTGAGCTTTTGTTTTTCTTTTCTTTACTTTCTTTACTTTCTATTTTTCTTCTTTTTTTTTTTTTTTTTTTTTACCCACCACAGTACGGTATGTGAAAAAAAAAAAAAAGTATCATGAACTTAAAAAATTGGATGTGGTATAACAAACCTCTTGGCTTTGATGGCTCTAATTTAAACTATTATGTTCTTGTGGTTTCCTGATCCTATTATAAATATTTGAAGGGAAGTATTTGTCATTATGATACTGTATATCAGCAGAGATGGGGTTCCTGTACAAGTAAAGCCCAGTTATTTAGTTACATAAACACATTTATGGGAAACCCTTGACCTGGAAGTGATGGCAGTAATGACAAACAGAGGATGTGGTTGTGTTGCTACTACTATTATTATTATTATTATGTTTCTTCCTAGATTTGGTAGAACACAATGTAACATTTGCAAACTTAAAAATGTTCTCAGACTGGTGAAACATGTTACTATACTGAAGTTATACAACTTTACGCTACCTTAAAACCATTTCAATGCCAACTCCCTTACTTAGCAGCTCTATGGTGGCCTTAACAAGCATTGTGAATGCTGCTGCTAGCCAGCGGTACTAAGTGTTTATCGTATTGCACAGAGTGCAGGTGACAGTAATTGTCAGCAGATGACAGTGGCGGGTCCCCAATATGGACCAGATGGTGATGCAAGGGTCATGCACTTATAGCTGCAGGGGACGGGGAACAAGGTGGAGGGTAGAACAGACCATGATAAAGGTGAAAGAATGGGACAAGAAAGACCCATCAGGGACTCAGTGGACAGGGTGCATGCTCCCTGTTATGCAGAATAAAACACACAAAATAGGAACGTCATTTTGATCCTGTAGGAAGCCACAGGAGGAGCAGGGAAGGTGACGCTCCACTTAGCATCATGTTATTTGGAGCATCAGTGCATTTAGGAAAGTTTGCTATTGTAAAACTGCCAGCTTCCTGTTGCCATGTGCCCTCCATGCCACGTTAGCTCTCAAAGCTCGTGCTCACTCAGTGTAAACCATACTCTGGGAATAAATGCTCACATATACAAACACATATGCAAAGTACTCTACGCTGCAGCAGTCAGGACCACTCAGGCAGATATGTGATCAAAACCACACAAAGTGGCAATCACTGTTTGAAGTCAATGGTGGGTATAAGCCAGTGTAGGGAACATTAACAGCTATTAATATGGCACTTAAGTCCCAGATAACAGGATGTGGGTTTGCTTCCCCCTCTGTGTGGAGCTTGTGTGCTTGCTCTCCAGGCGTTCTTTACAAACAGTTGACTCTAAATTTCCATAAATATGAAGAGAAGTGTTTTGTCTGTGCTTCAGCCTAGTGACAGAAGACTGTCTCACTGAACTTGGACATACACAAGCTGGTAAATGGCTGAAGATGTTGCTCATAGGCTGGCTTTGAAAGAGGATGTTTGTCAGGATAACTTGTTCCACACAGCCTGAAAAGTCCAGGTTTTTAGAAACTTTTAACAAACATCAAAGTTCATGCTCAATAATCTAGGTAAGAAATCCAACAAGGTTCAGTCAGGTCATCTGGACAGTTTCTTTTTTTTTTGTTGAGACGTTTTGTCCTTCATCCGAAGGACTTCATCAGTCCAAGGTGCCACGACAAACTCAGTCCCAGAAGCAGCACACTCACATAGTGGGCCAATCAGTTTGCTGGTGAGAAGATGGTTTCTGGGGCCCTCCCACTCCTCCATTGACTCCTATAAAGTCCTTTGGCTGAAGGACGAAACGTCTCAACAACACCAAAAAACAAAAAACATCCAGATGATCTGACTTTACCTTGTTGGATTTTTTACCTGGTTTATTGAGCATGAACTTTGATGTTTTGAACCACTTTGGCTATGGCTGCCTCAGAGGAGTCGACGGGGAAGAGGGGGACCCCAGAAACCATCTTATCACCAACAAACTGGTTGACCCACTATGTGAAGGTGCTACGTATGGGTTTGAGTTTGTTGTGACTCCTCAGACTGATGAAGTCCTTTGGATGAAGGAACAAACGTCTCAACAAAAAAAGAAACTGTCCAGAGGACCTGACTTAACTTTTAATAAAACTTTTCCAAGCTTCTTTAAATAATCACAAAGTCCCTGATTGGTTGTCGGTCACATATTGTTCTGTTCTCTGGTGGGATTAAAATAATCTAAGGATGATGCATCTCTCAGGTCTGCACGGTGGAATTTTAACATCAACAGAGGGAAATAGAGGACTTGTTTCTTAGTTTTGAGCTTTAAGTGAAAATGTTGAGGAAAAAGTCAAACTAGTATTTCAAAACCAGTGTCAAAATAAGACATTATTTTGATATTTAAAGGGGAATCAAAAACTAAATGATCATGAAAAGACCTGCAATAGATTTTATGAAAAAAAAAAAAAGGAATTATTTAAGCAAATCCTAATTTGATTCAGATCTGTGCTCAGTCTGTACAATTACTTACAAGCTCCTAGAAGTTTGAGCTTCTGTCGAGTTTTACTAGAGATCAATGTTTTATTAACAAGAGATCAGTATTTTTTAAAGTTTTAGATGATTTGAGAGTATTTTGTGGTCAACATTTAATGTTTATGTATGCAACTCTTCTTGTGACGGACTGAAATGAATAAACTGCACCAGGGTTAGGAAAATATTGTGTTGATTTTTTTGTAGTTTACCCTAGAAAGTTGTATCAAGAACCTTTTGTTAAATTATTATGAAAAATGTAACAATATACTGTAAATATATCCTAGTAAAAAAATTGGTAATTAAAAAATACATTCAAATACTAATAAAATGTGTTTATATTATAATCCTGGACAAAAAGGGTAGATGTTTAACACCTTTATGTCTGCCATCAATGTGCACAGGAACTGTACACCGAATAAAAAACGTGATACTGGGACTGTTCTTTCCATGGGATTCGATGTCTCGTAAAATGCCACTCGAAAACCCCCATTAGTTCATTTCCCTCGTGGTTAATTAACATCTGGTCTTGACCTTTCCAGTGGATAGGTGCAACATTATCTTGAAAGTCAAGGTTACAAAACTATGCATCAAAGCAGACTGATTACTGATCAGCAGCGTGAAGAGGAGAGGCGTTGGCAAAAAGCTGCTTCTCAAGTGACCCGGGTGGCAATCAGAAATGAAAAACAAACAAACAAACAAATGAATAAATAAAAACATTTAAACTGTAGAAATGACTGCATAAAAATTAAACACTTTTTTTAAATCACACATATTAAAGCAAACTTGCCGCACATAAGACTTGCCTTTAAGAACCTCTAAGAAAAACATCATAATATACAAAATATATATAAAACTGACAGTCCTGAAACTTAAAATACATAAATAGAATGTTACACTTAGAGGGTTTTTAATCCTAATCCTTCAAACTTCACACAGAAACAAACAATTTAAATTTAGTGCTGGGGAGACGTATAAGTCTGTTCAGCCAAAACACTGACTTGAAAGTTAGAAAGAATGGTTTGTTCAAAGATCATTTAATTTACATGAAGATCACTAATGGGTTATAAATGGTCACAAGTGGCTGACAGGTAAATAATGAACACCTGAGAGAAAAGTGATGGCATCCGGAGGGGTAGTGTTATCAGGGAGTTGCTGTACTGGACTGAAGCGCTTTTGACAACAAATTTTCATAATAAATACCAATGAATTTTTGGAAAGATAACATTAGTAAGGTATAGCAATGATAATACTACTACTAATAATAATGTCGTTGAGATGAACAGTTGATGAATTATTCACTTGTGCAGTTTCAGGAAGTGATGTCAAATGGGAATGCTTGCATGCAACCAGAGAAATGCTACAATGGCTAACAACACAGACAGTAGAGAAGAATTCGGTTTCTTTAGATTATTTTGACTCACTATCAGAGAGATGAAGAAGAGTCTGAGTTCAGATAAAATTATTTCAATAAAGACCAAGAAGTTACCCTTTTTAAAGAGTTAGCCTTTGATGTCACTTCCTGTTTCACTTTGGCTGCTCCCAGTTTAAAACAAAATGTGCCTGTTATATAGCATAATGGGGAAAAAAACGTATTGTACACAATTTTTTTAATATTTACATGTTTTATTCTACATTTTGTATTTGTATGACATACATGTCACAGACAGTCACCAGACACAAGATGTCTCTTCTCATAGCTGTTGTGTTCCACTGGAAAGTTCAGAAAGCATCAAAGCATCCTCACTGAGGTTAGAAGTTCAACTTTTCCATTGTTGTTGTTGCAACAACTTATCAAGTAAAATGCTGTGACATTATATTTTTAAAAATCAGGGATAATTCATGTTTGTTTGGAATTTGGATCGATAGAAGAAGAGACGTTACCTGTTATTGTACCATTCATTCAACCTTTATTAATACAGGTTAGTCTCATTGAGTCACAAGGACTAGTTTTCAAGAGAGACCTGTTTTAAACAAAAAACACAGATGAGGTACAAACATAAAATGCATATAAAATAAAAAGTAAATGAAAGTAATGATAAAAAACAAAATAGAAACAAGCTACATTATAAACTGGGTAAAACAGGGACATGTGTGCGTTGGTTTTTGACATGAACTTAGATGTTGTTTAAAATCTCTTAGAGAGGTCAAGGTCGAGAGCTTCAGGTCTTTTTGCAAGGTGTTCCAGGAAACAGGAGCGGAGCAGGAGAAGGCCCTTTTGTTCAGTCCACACTGAGGGTACACTGCAGGTAATGATGTCCTGAGAGCGCACGCTGTAGCTGCACTCACGCAGAGACATGTAGGAGGAGATGTATGAAGGCAACAGACCAAGAAGTGATGAAAAGATGAAAATGTACCAGTATGAGAATCTTCATGAAGTTAATGATGACCAGTTAACCAGTGAATACAGCGTATCAGTAGAAAGTGTTGGTTTGTTTCTAGCATGAAACCTGCATTGTATTTACTCACTTTAGTTTCAGACGGTGCCCCTCAATCTTATTATTAATATTATTATTATTAATATTGACTATTAGTTGTTTTCTTATTTTAGTTTACACTCACTGATTGGAAGGGTAAATGCAGAAATATTGTTTTTGGGTATCACTTGTTTATTGTTTCTAAATCTTACTTTTTCAGGCTTTTCTAACAAAAAAAAATGTTGCACACTTTTAAAAATATAAAATACTTATTAAGGAAATATTATAAATAAAACATTGATTTTTTAAAATGAATTAGGTATTATTTTATTTTATTTAGCCAAACTTGTATGTTGGAAACACACATAAATCAAGTGTCTCTTTACCCACCTGGTGTAACACCCCCCCCCCCCCCCTACAACCTCCACATGAGAATAAACAGGGATTTTTGAAGTACACTGCATGAACATTATCCATACAAGCTGCTTCTAAGCCAGGTCTCTGATCCCTATTCATTACGTCAAAACATGGAAGAGACATTTCTATTACCACGCCAGATGTCCAAATCAGCCGTGTTGTTTCAGTACTTACTGCGCTCAGCCTCCCCAGTCACACCGTTTATTTACGTAGGGGATCTGTGGCGGCTGAGGGGTAGTCCTGGCTAATTGTGAGCAGCTGTAATATCACAGGCCCATCATTAGGAGGGCAACGGCTTTGCACATGCATTCATAATCCACCCTGAAGTGGAATAACAGCAACGTCCGCCGACCGCTACTGAATTAGCAGATTGTTAGTGTGGTCTAATTTTTACACTTTGTTTATGAAAGACTAAACCGCTCAACATGATTAGCACCCACAACAGTGTGATGGTTCTCTGGGGAGGCAATGAGCAGAAGAGAAACGTAAAGCGTCCCATCAGAGGGATTTGCACAAGTCATCTGTGTGTGCACTGAAAAAGAAGAGACTGCTCTGAAACTGTACGCAGATAAATTTAACCATTTCTCATGAAGGATTTGACACGAATATAAATTATGGAACTGCATCTTTGCACATATTTGTTTGTATGAAGTGTAAGCAATTTATCTCATGACTCTCTGGAGGGAGTTTAATGAAACTCTAACAAAGTAATCACTTACCCTACAAAGCTCTCAACAACCTAGCTCCATCTTATAGTTCCATATTTTCCTAACAGAGCACTTCGCTCTCAGACTGCAGGATTACTTGTTGTTCCTAGAGTTTCCAAAGCAGAATGCAGGCTCCTCTCTTATGGAACCAACTTCCAGTTTCTGTCTGTGAGGATGACACATGGTCCAGTTTTAAGACTGGACTCAAGACTTTCCTTTATGATAAATCCTATAGTTAGTCGGCTTGGTTTCCTGACCTGTTCCTTATCCTATGCTGCTATAACCTTAGACTGCTGGAAAACAAATGTACCTAATGTCATCAACTGAACAGTTACAAATACATACAAATGAATAGTTTGTATTTGTAATTATTATTTAACATGTGATTTCTGTCTTTTTGTCTTTCCTCCTAGAGAAAACCTGCTCGCCTCCATCTTGGACCTGTCACTGTGTTTGTTTCCTCCTTCCTGTTCCTCTCAAACCCAGCCGGTCGAAGCAGATGACCACTTGTCCTGAGCCTGGTTCTACTAAAGGTTTCTTCCTCACGAGGGAGTTTTTCCTTTCCACTGTCGCCTTCCTGCTTGCTCAAAATGGAAGACTATGATGAAGTGAAAGCTCAAAGCAGTCTGCTCCTCAGATAAATAACTTTAACTGTCATTATGTGAATGTTTCTGTCCAGGGCCCTGAGATGACTTCTGTTGTGACTTGGTGCTATAGAAATAAACTGAACTGAACTGAAATAGAATAGATATACACATGTACAAGTGATACTATTTCAGAGTTAACCCAGTTTAAGATGACATCTACAGCTAATAAACCTTAAACACACAACATGTCTATAACTTATTGAGCTTTACAGATATTGTGCTCATATTTATTGTAGTATTTGCTGGAAGTCTTCCCCATCACGCACGTTGAGTGCTACACACTGCGCAACAGCTTTGCTTAAAACTTTAGCTTTAAATGTTGGATTCAACCAACAGTCGCTCCAATTCAAGATGTCTTCCAGACTTATTTAAACTTAGCAAACAAAACATTAACTATTTCCCAAAAAGTTTTAAATATACTGAGTTTTTGATGTAGTAGGTATGAGTCTTCCAAAGCACGTGTTAACAGCTTGTGCAGGGTTTTGTTTTTGCATGAGACTGATGCATAATCTTATTTTCCAAATAAGACAAACGAGCTATAGATTGTTTCTCAACAAAACATGATGCAAATTTAAAATATTTTTTGTAAAATTTAATAGCCAATATTGTATTTTTTTTTTCAGCTGCTCCCGTCTTCAGGGGTCCCACAGTGAACTAAGCTGCACAAAGACTTGGCCACTGGATGTCCTTCCTGACAACCACAGACACCGAGCTACCACAGCCCTCTGTGTGGAGCAGAGAGCTGCTATCTAGGACACCTGGGAGGGGCAGATGGTGGGGGTTAAAGGCTTTGCTCAAGGGCCCGGAATGGGGGAAATGAGGATGGAGGCAGCTGTGGGGGCTTCGCCTTCCCACTCACATTTTGATGTCAGTCTGGGGAGTTGAACCGGCGACCTTCCGATCACAGGCCCACCTTCTCTCGCCTCTGCACCACCACTCCTCCACCATAGGCAAAAATGTATTTCTTTTTAAGTATGGTATAGATTGCTTTACATTAGAAAAAATTACAGTAAAACTTGATTTAAAAGGTTTTATTTTAATGTATGAACGTGATCTAAAGCTCTGATTAGTCTCATTAGAACGATTTGTTCAATTAGCTTTGTAGAGATCTGGTGCTGTGGTGATGGGTAAATGAGGACACAGATTGTTGTGTAAAGCACTTTGAGCATCTTGAAATAAGATAGAAAAGTGCTATACAGTCCATTTACCATTTAAATAGTTAAACACAACTTTGGGATTTCATCAAGTCTATGTGAAGCATAGGAACACATTAATACCAGTATAACTTTAAAAACCCCACTCAAGGAGGTTCTGGCTGTTTATAATACAAACCTGAGGATAGAATGATGAAATATAGACAAACAATGTCAGAAAAACCTTCAATCCGTTTACTGTTTACAGGAACATTGGCAGACGTCTTGGTGTGCCCTTTTCGTCATATTTCCTTGTTGATATTTGAATTTGTCAGTGTAAGTCAGGACTGGAGAATGTTTTCATAATCTGGTTTTATTATAAACATCACTGGCCGGTGTTGAAAAATGAAGCTAAAAAGACAACAACGCCACCACCGCGGCCATTCGCTTGGTCAGAAGTGGACCACACACAGTGCTGCAACAAGGCTGTGCGTGAAGAAGATATTAGAATAGGCAAACTAGAGACAAGCCCCACCAGACGCCCAGTGTGCTCTCTGGACATGTTTTGATTTGGATAAACAACGGCATTATTGCGATAGCGTGGCTGTAGATGCTGCTTTTGAGTATGGCCCTTTGGTGTCGCATGAAGACAAAAACAAACTGGTTTGTGGAAAATCAGAAGATGCACATCCTGTATTTTAAAACGTGTTTTCTGAATGCGTTTTGTTTGTGTGCGAGACGCAGACACACACGGGGCGAAGAGACAGCGACGCAACACAATGAAAGGGTCTTGTTTCAAACATTTAGAGAAACCTATTTATATTTATCTGTGACGCGGTGGCACAAGTCTTCTACAGTTTCGAGTTTCTGCTCTTTCAGATTACTTGTGCGGAGTCACACTGAGTAACCGCCTCCCTCAGAAAACATCTTACTCTTGTTTTGTTTTGGGTGAAGGTTTTCAAGATGGCCCGTCTCCATTTTCAGTACATGTGCAGATTATCAGCTATATCTACCACCCTGATCTCAACCCGGACCTCTCATTACTGAAGCTTTGCATAGAAGAAGCTGCATCAATATTAGATGATCATAACGGGAAGAGAAGGCCACTCATACGTTTACGGTTGCCCCTCGCTTCATTACAGCACAATGTGCCCAACAAGGCCAAGAGATCAGCGCAACACGAGAAGCTATGAGTCACGATGAACCACCTGTGTGTTCGTTACAATACTGCTGCAGACATCCTTTTACAATGTGAACCTTTCCTTTGTCAGATAATGACCGCGCTGTGTCATCAAGCTGTTAATTGTTTAAATTATATAAAGTGCTCGACGGGGAAGAGATCAGGCCCTTTGGGCCATAGAAAACTCATCAACCTGTGTCTTTGAAGTCCTTACTGGGAGCACTGGAGCACAGGCATGTTCAGAGTCCTTAAAGTGTGGCCACAAAGTTGTAAGCATTCTTTTTTCCTCTAAATTTGCTGATCGAAGCATGAAGAGATCAAGCCCTGACTGAAAAACCTGAACTCAACAACTGTGTTCATAAACTGTCTGTATAAAGTTTAAAGTCTTTAAAGTGTTTAGGTTCAGAATTACACACAGCCTCCGTCATGTAATCAGCTTATTGGTGATTTTTTTTTATTTTATTTTACAAAGAAAGTTCTGACTCAAAACATCACAAGTTGTACCCCCCCAAAAACCCCCCCTCCAATAATATATATGTTCATTTTTCCTCAGCACTCCACCATCAGCA
>NC_056502.1:39042090-39042617 GCF_014905685.2 Nematolebias whitei
TCCTGTACACACACACACACACACACACACACACACACACACACACACACACACACACACACACACACCACAGCAGGGTTTAATTTATTCATTTATTTAAACATGCAAACAACTCAACAAAGTTTTTCAGCAGCATAACTTTTCATTTGTTTAGGTTTAATTATACCAATGTTTATTGTATTATTTTGTTTAAAAAATGCAACTGATAGTTGTTGTTTTTTTGTATTGTGTTTAATTTCAGAATTACAGGCAATCTTGATCAAGTAGACAACCATTAAACTTGGACTTATCACATAACAGTGTTTTCTTTGGATCTTTGGACGGGGATAAATTATTCTAACTGACCTGGCAACACAGCAAACACAGCAGTGAAGGCTACCTATGGGACAGAGCTGGTTGGCAGGCCGCAGACTGACGGAAGTCTTCCAGATGGAAGACGAAAGGTTTCTCCCATAAAGAAACTGGTCCAGATGACATGATTTAAACTTTTCTGTTATTATCTACCTGGATGATTGAGTTTACAAACC
>NC_056502.1:39042717-39046174 GCF_014905685.2 Nematolebias whitei
CCCCCCCCCCCCCCCCCCGCCTTTTGACTACACTGAAAGTGACAAAAGGTAAATATGATTTTGGTTAATAATTTTAAGACAGCAACTAAATAAAAATGTGGATTTTGTCAAAAATAAAATAAAAAAATTGACCTAACAGCCAGTCGTTCTAAGCTCTTTCAGCATCAATAATCCCATGCTCGAGACTGTCCACACAAAAATTGTGTTTTGTGACTACGCAAATCTTTTTAAAATTTTTATTCATTTCAGCTTTATGTCCACATGGAATTTACACTTCAGGATCCCCAAACTGTATTTTTAAAAACTAGTTCCAGAGTGAAAAAAATCCCATATGACCATCTAAGTATATTTGTGGAGACAGCTAAGCTTTTACACATTTTTCTCTGTTTTATGGGTAGATGAGACCATTTTTGGAAACAATGCACCTTTTTAATTATTCTTTTTAAAAAAAGTGTTTCTTTGGAAAAAATATGTTTCCATGTGAGAGTGAATGTTTGTTTGTCTCGTTTGTCTCTATATGTCCCTGTGATGGACTTATGACCTGTCCAGGGTGTACCCCGCCCCTCACACAGTGATTGCTGGACATGGGCACCGGCGACCCCCGTGACGCAAAATGGAAGAAGCAGATAATGGATGGATGGATGGATGTTTCCATGTGGACAAGGTTTTGGATATTGCCCAGCTTTTTAATTATTATTATTATTATTATTAATAATAATCTTTATCAAAACAGACAAAGGTTAATGAGATATGTGTCAAATATGAGAAAACTAGGACATTCTGATGAGAAACTGTCAAGCAGAAAAATATATATTCTCTAAATGAATATTTCTAATTCCAACAGGCCGAACAAAAAGGTGTTAAAGTGCTGTCTACTTTTTTCTGACAGTAGTTTCAACTCAGAGCTAACAGTTTGTACCCAATGTATCTTGAGAAAACATAATGAAACTCAGTAATCCAACAATGTTAAGTCAGGTCCTCTGATTTCTTTTTTGTTGAAATGTTCTTTCCTTCATCCAAAGGACTTCTTCAGTCCGAGGAACCACAACAAGCTCAGTCCCACAAGCAGCACACTCACATAGTGTTACCAGTACTGAATATGACAAAGTCCATCCTCAATAATCCAGGTAAAAACATCTAACAAAATTAAATCAGGTCTTCTGGATGGTTTCTTTTATTGTTGACTCCAGAAACTATGTTATCACCATCAAACTGGTTGGCCCACTATGTGAGTGTGCTGCTTGTGGGACTGAGATTTATTGTGACTCCTTGGACTGATGAAGTCCTTTGGATGAAAGATGAAACATTTCAACAAATAAAATAAACCATCCAGAGGACCCGACTTAACTTTGTTTGATTTTTTACCTGGATTATCAAGCATGAACTTTGTCATATTCAGCGATTTACTGTAAATTCCTGCTAATTGAATTGCAAATCAATCAGTGGTTTCTGTAATAAAAACGTTGCTATTTTACACATGAGCAACTGGTGTTGCAAAGATGACGTAAATAAAGCAAGTATTCTCTGAGTCAATGCAATAATTTAATAAAAAAGTTGCTATTTTACAAATTCTTGCAATGACTCAGATAATATTTGCTTTATTTACGTCATCTTTGCAACACCAGCTGAGTTTTCTTCTTGTGCAAGACATTGAAAGAATACAAGTAACAAGTGGACATTGGCCCGACAGTCTCATGTCTCTACCTTCATAAGTTGCTCTGCCTCTGTGCTCTCAGAGTGTAACGGCGGCGTTCTCTGGCTGGTTCTCCAGAGACAGATCAAGGTCAGGCCAGGAGCTGCAGAAAGCTGTGGGATAGTGAGTGTTTGGTTTGTGTGTTTGTGTAGATACTGTATGTGTGTTGGGCTGCTGGAGGTAGACAGTGAGAGAGATGCCTCAGGACCCTGACGGCTCCGGTTGCCTGAGCCATGACCGCCGGGGTGGAGGAGGCTAGCCGCAGATCGATTGTCGCGGAGCTCTGTCCCTGCAGTGGAGGGGCGATTGGATGCAGCTCGCTGGGACTGAATGACATAAGCCCAGACGTCTAAGTGTCCCATTAGCAAGACTGCCGTTCATGTCCTGGTACCCCCCCTCCCCATCTCTCACCTCGCCACTGCTGAAACTGGCATCATATGGAAACAGCTCAGGTGTTCCCATCAATTGCTTGAGGCTGACATCAACACAGAGCAGCAGCTGATATGGAGCCAGTAACTCTGCATGAGGCACTTCTTATCCTCCATACTTTACAATTAAATCTTTATGACCTTTGCAAATCATCCTGGAAAGCTGACACTCCAAGTGAATGTGCACATGTGTGTGTGTGTTTACATGCATGTGTGTGTTTGTATTTTTGTGTTTGCATATGTTTACGGTCAAACAAAGCAGGGGACACCCAGGACACGTGTGCACTTTCTCCACATTAAGTCCACAAGATGACACACTGCGGTCGGATTGTTGTGGACAATTTCTAAACACACAAGAAATGATGACAAAACAGGCGAGGCCACACACAGAGACGCTGCAGTGACGCTCGGCCCGCTGGCTGCAAACATGGAGG
Organism: Nematolebias whitei; assembly: GCF_014905685.2. NCBI lineage: Eukaryota > Metazoa > Chordata > Actinopteri > Cyprinodontiformes > Rivulidae > Nematolebias > Nematolebias whitei. Next base: position 39,045,273 of record NC_056502.1, read on the forward strand.
CAGAGCCGAGCTCACGCCGCCGCACATGCGCTCACACGTTCCTGTCCTCACCTTAAAAATGCATATGCGTCTCAAAATCAGTCGTTATGGGTCAGAATATCTACTTTTTATTAATATTTATCCCTAAACTTTGAATCTATTTAATCATTAACTGCTTTAGTTTCATAAAAAGAGCTCCTACATTTAATTTTTATAAAACCCACTGCGCCAGGCAGTCTCAATAAAGGGAAACTACATGCCTGGACAGAAATAGGGACTTTTCAGCAAGCAAAACATAAATAAATAAGGCCTGATAGTTAAATTATGAAAATAATAAATATGCCACAGAGCATGAACTCCAAACCTCTAAGCAACTGTGAACTCCAAAATAGATCCAGAGAGCTCTGATCTTTGAGAGCAGATGTTCAGGAAGTTGTTCTTTTAGCCGTTTGAAAGTTCAGAGATGTCTGTTTGAAAAGCTGCCGAGCCGAGCATGTTTATAGAATGAAAAAAATAATAATTCTGATAAGTTTTAATGTAAAATAAAACATTTGTTCATCTTTTGGTGGGAACATTTACTTCAGACGAGTCAAACTGGAAGTGACACAAGCAGCGGGAGAGAGTCGAGCAACTCAAACACAACGTGGTGCTTTTTTTTTTTTTTATTATTCGAGAATGACTCAAAGAAAAACAAATGGCTTCCAACTGTTGTGACTTATGTGCCTTTGTATAAAATATGTACAGCTTGCAATCAGAAAAAAGCACATTTCAGATGATTGCAACTTTTAATCTAACAAAATGTGTTTCCTTTACAGCTTCTTTTATCGTTTGATTTTGATAATAAAAATCCCCAAAATAGGAAATGAAAGTGTATCAATGTGTTTGATTCCATTACCAACATACAATAATAATCATGTGCATAT
>NC_056502.1:39046274-39055516 GCF_014905685.2 Nematolebias whitei
AATTGGCGGCCATCATGGAGAAGGCTGCAGGCAGTGGAAACCTTACAGCGCTGGGATACCCACTACCAACGGTAGAGTTGTTCTAGCCAGTCTATCTCTAGGAAGCCTATGATTATTAATGCATCGTGTTTTTATCTGCATTCTCAGAGTTCACCTGCCATCCTGCCACTCTGCTGTGAAAACCTTTGTGAGATTCTCATCCTCCTGCATTCCTTCAGCTGCTCTGTGCCACCACCACTCACCTGCCTGTTTTTGAATTACTCTGCTCTACGCTCTGGATTTTGTTGGATATTGTTGGGTACCCTATCTCTGCTACTACCTTGACCATCTCCAGTAAGAAAACCCATCACCAGAATTCTACTAAAATCCTCCAAGCAATCTACTCACTTCTCCCTCTGCCCCACAGTAGAACCAGCACCCTGGGATGATATCGCTTTAATATTCCACTTTGTAAATAAACACTGTAAATTGATATTTAGTCCTGGTCTCTGTTTTGTCTCAGTCCTTTCATTCTGGGTACACCTGTTAATATAACAGGATCCCTCCCTCAGTCGTTTTACAAAGCCTGTATCACACTTATTGCAAAGAAAAGGAAATATCCAATGGAATGTCTCATACAGACCTATTTCTCTCCTGAATACAGATGTCAAAATGTTATCTAAAATTCTTGCCCGTAGGCTTGAAAGTGTCCTACCATCGGCTATTTCAAAATACCAAATAGGTTTCATTAAAGACCGCCATTCATATTTTAATATACGAAGGCTGCTTACTATAGTTTATGCCAGCCCCACAGTCTCGGATGAGTGTGCAGTCTCTCTTGATGCTGAAAAAGCCTTTGATCGGGTTGAGTTTTACTACATTTTTGTAGTCCTTTTATTAGATTTGGTTTTGGGAGAAAATTAATTTCATGGATTAAATTGTATCATCCGCTATCTGCTACAGTTCATACTAAGTCTCAAACCTCAAAACCATTTAAATTACAAAGAGGCACCCACCAGGGCTGTCCTCTTAGCCCTCTGCTTTTTGATCTATCCATAGAGCCCCTCACCATTGCACTAAATACCAGTCAGATATCCAGCATTTGGAGAAATGACATTCAACATAAGGTGTCACTTTATGCAGTCAACCTTTTACTTTTTATCTCAAAGCCATCAACTTCACTGCCTTTTGCCCTCAATCTGCTTAACCAGTTTGGCCAGCTCTCCGGGTTTAAGCTGAACCTTACCAAAAGTGAGTTTTTCCCTTTTAAGTAGTAAAGTAAATATGTTAGATTACCAATCTGCCGTTCAGAATTGAAAAACAAAAAGTCACATATCTGGGTATCAGTGACAACAAAACATAAAAAACTGTTCAACGAGAATTTGCCTTCACTGTTAATCCAAGTGAAAAGATCCCTCACAAAATGGACGCCACTTTCCATGTTCTTGGTAGGATGTATCAACTCAATTAAAATGACTATATTACCCAAATCTTTACACCTTTTTCAGGCACTACCTATTTTTATTCCCAATATGATTTTTAATGAGCTGGATTTGATTTTTTCATCCTACACCTGGAGGGGTAAATGCCCAAGGCTTAATATGATGCATCTTTAAAAACCTAAAGAAGAGGGGGTTGGCCCTCCCCAACTTTCTGTTTTATTATTGGGCTTCTAACCTTAAATGATTAGTGTTCTGGTATTTTTACCATAATCTGAGTGACTGCCCTGACTGGGTGTCTATGGAATTAGACAGCAACAATAATATATCTATACTGGCTATGTTTTGTTCTCCACTTTCACTCTTCTTACCCAAATCCATTTTAAATTCTGTAGTAAAACATTCACTGAAAATAGGGGCCAGTTTAGGAAATATTTTAAACTTCAGGATTTTTTTTCCTTCTAAACCCCATTGCACTCATTTTAAGCACATTTTCATAGAGAAGAAATTGGCATAATTTGAACAATTTAGCAATAAGTATGGTCTATCACAATCCCACTTTTTCAGATATTTACAAGCCAAAAATTGTATTCAGTCCCATCTTTCAGGCTCAGTTTCTCTACCAGAGCCTACACTGTTGGAAACCATCTTACTTTTGAATCCAAGCCGTAAAGGGCTGATTTCATGGCTTTACAATCTAATGCTAAACATGATAGAGACCTCCTCACCCAAACTCAAAACTTTATAGGAGGAGGACTTAGCCATGACCATTCCAGATAAGACATCGGCTTCTATACTTAAACTTGTTAAAACAACATCTCTGTGCATGTGCCACTGTCTTATTCAGTTTAAAGTGGTATATAGAGCCCACTTCTCCAAAAGCAAACTGTCTTGTATCTATCCAGAAATCACCCCATACTGTGACAAATGCAAAACTGCTGAGGCCAGACTGGTTCAAATGTACTGGTGGTCCTGTCCCAGTCTTGGTCAGTTCTGGACAAATGTTTTTCACACCCTGTCCAGATTCCTCAAAGTTGCAGTAACACCTAGCCGTATCCTGGCTCTTTTTGGCTTTAGTGGTGAGGAGTTACCTTTACCAGCCAAAAAGACAGGCATTGTCTTTTTTTGTTCCTTGTTAGCGAGGCATGCATTTCCAATCAGAAGGAGGGGTGCTGCTCCTCCAACTCACAAACAGTGGTTATATGACCTTATGCCGTGCTTGAAACTGGAAAAAATAAGACGTTCTCTTCAACATTCTACTGGGAAATTTAAAACAACATGGGGCCCCTTTCTTGACACATTTCAAAATAAACAATAATATTTCAGGTGAATTATATTTTATTAAAATGTGCTCTCCCTTCTTGCAAGGGTTAAGGATGTAGTGTTCAGACATAGGGCAGTGACCTGGGTAGGAGTGAATGGGATTATTTTGTAGGGATTATTTTGAAGATTTTTTGCTTTGTTTGTTTAAGTATGTTGTTTAAATAGACTATATGTATGACTCCTTTGTACCCATGGGTTCCTATTTGTATGTATAAAGAGAAAAACTTTAATAAATAGACAGTGATTAAGAAAAGCTCCACTGTAGCGGAGCTCTGTGAGTTGGACAAGATCTGCCCTGTGTTCCTCAAGGCTCTGAACTTTGCTGAGTTGTCTTGTTTTACATGTCTTTGCAGCATCCTGTGGTCATTGGTGGCAGTGTTACTGGGGTGGCAGTTCCTCTTTTCAAAAAGGGGAACTGGAGGGTGTGTAAAGATACAGGGGAATCCCATTCCTAGGCTCCCTGGTAAGGTTTATTGAGGGATGTGGAATAGAAAAGAAAAACGGTCCATGGTTAAACAACACATTTAGGAACAACAATAAGTTTGGTCTGGGCTGTGGAGCACTGAATCAGCTGTTTCTCCTTGCTAGTGTCTTTAAGGTATCATGGGAGTTATCCCAGCAATGTCTACATGGAATTTGGCAAAGTCTTGTTAAACATATTGTTGACTATTTTCCTGATGTTGCACTATAAGGCATGCTCCGTAAAAGTGAGATTGGGGGTTCATTGCTACAGCCCATTCAGTCCCTATACACACATATACAAAGGGAAATAGGCTTATTCTCATTGCCTGCACTAAGTGGGACCCCTGGGAGTTGGACTCCACGAGGGATGACCATTATCACAGATTTTTTTGCATAACTTTTATGGACAGAATTTACCGGCACATTCTCGGGAAGGAGAAAGTCTAATTTGATGCCCTCAGGATTCCATCTCTGCTATTAGCGAATGATGTGGTCCTGTTGACGTCCTTGGTCCATAATTAGCTCACTCTGGAGAGGTTTGTAGCCAAATACAAAGCCATCCTCTAAATCTGAAGCCATTGTCGTGTTTTGATTCACCCTTCCTACTCTTTTACGGTTTACTTTTAAACACAACATTCATATGGCACACTACCTGTCCCCCCAAAATTAAACCCATATCTCTGATCCCTCTGAATATACACCAAGCAAAAATTTAAATGCTGGGAGGCTGGGATATATGCACAGTTATAGTGAAAGAGTGGTGTCATTTGCAGTAAGATTATGGGTTAAAGGTGGAATGGGATTAGATTGGGGATCAGCTCTGAACATTGTTTGCACGTGTGACGGACAGTTTGACAGATTAGGTCAGGGAGGAGCCATCATGGACTGTGAGGTTTGCATTTGACCCTCTGATCTGTAGTAAGAGAAGGCAGCAGGTGGAAGAGAGCATGGAGAGGTGATGAACAGGAAAAATATACAATCTGGTTAAATGTGCTAATCTACACTGAACAAAACTATAAAAACACTTTTGTTCTTGCTCCCATTTTTCACGAGTTGAACTTAAAACTTTTGCTATCTCACAAAATGCCTTTTTTTCTTTCAAATTCTGTTCACAAATTTGTGTAAATATGTGTTTGGTGAGCACTTCTCCTTTGCCTCTGTCAACATGTCCATTACTAGTGCAAACAAGAAGGGGTTCAGAGCTGATCCCGGGTCTAATCCCACCCCACCTTTAACCCATTCATCACTCCCACAGCACATGGCATTACTTTGTTACTGTTCTTGTACAAATATCTCAAGGGTGCAGATGCTGCATTTATACAGAGGCCTTTTTATAGCTGCAAGTATGTCATTGTGAAGAGTTTTGGTAAAACTGTAGTGATTCACATCATGTGGTTAGTCTGCCATCTTCTTGATTCACCCCATCTGGCTCTGATTCAACTATGGTCCGAATGTATTATAAGAAATTTTGTGACGTCCAAATGTTGAATGACTGTCCCCAGGTAGAAGCTCGACCTTCACATCCCACACCTGACACCTGCATGCACGTCAGGTCTACATTAGGCTGTGGTCTGTTTTAAAATCTTCTAGGAGTACAGCAGTAACCACACATTTATTTTAACAAAATTTGCATGAAATGGACACACTGGTGCGATTTAACTGTTTGCATCCAGATGAAAAACTCATCAGTTCAGACTGAGTCATCCATAAACTAATATATTTATATAAGCACGTGAACAAAAAAAAAAGAGAAACACTTTTTTTCCCTCTCGCACAGTGAATTTGATGCCATTGAAACCCTCTTGACTCGGAACCAGACTTAATAAAGTGCTGCTCCTCTGGGACAGAACATGCTGCCCTGCTGTGGATTCATCTGAAGTCATTTTATTCCACCCTGCAGCCTTAAGCGTCCCCACAGTTTCTGGAAAGCTGATCAGGCAGTATGTTTTTCACATGAATCCTGAAGTGGGTGTTCCCAACCTCAGAAAGTGATCCCAATCACAAGGAATACCCCGATGCTGCAGTTTGGACCCTCAGTGCTGAAACCAAATAATATAATTGTGAAATGAGGGATCCCTCTCCAGGAAACACACTTGAAAAGGAAAACTGGCTGACATTCTCCTTGGTAACTTTCATGGTTTATTCTAAAAGCACACTTTTACTAAGTAATAGTCTCATTTTACAAATAATCATTTTACATTCAGGCACTGGACAGGTCTGGGATTCTTTTCTTTTTCTTTGTGGCTATTACAGTCATATTTGCAACATTTTCACAGAGTGACTCAGATGATGATGATTCATGAATTCATGATTTTTTTTTTTTTTTCCTCAGAAATAAACTAACCTGTGTCCAAAAATCAAGACTTTAATGTGGATCATACCTCATTTGTGCAAATATTGTTTTGTCAAAAGCCTTGATGGAAACCTTGCGCTCAGATTTTACAGTGCTGTGTGTAGAATGAACAAATATTCATGTTTGTTAGCAAAAAATCTCGTGAGCCACTAGATGGATTTTAATCAAACTGGCATAATGTACAAAGTTTGCATTGCATGTAAACCTTCATCTAATTATCTTTTGGTGTCAGCCCAATTTAAGATGATTGCCATGGCCAAATCAAATTTGAAACATGAAAAAAAAACTGTTAAGCTTTGCAAATTGTATAGATTTTAACATCAAATTTGATGTGTTAGTAGCTAAAAGTGATTCCCAACACATATTGCAAGTCCAAACAGATTGTGCAGCATCTTTGGTTAAAATTTGCCATTAACTGTTTGGGGTATACTTTTTTTTTGTCTGTTAACAACATATTCCAGGAACAACAAGACCAATTTTAATAACATTTTCAGGAAATAATCATCACACACACATTAAAAGCTGTTTACATTTTGGAGCCTATCTAATTCAAAATAGCCAGTAAAGTCAACTGACCTTAGCACAAAAAAATGATATAATTGTGTAAATGTACAGATATGGTGCTACAATTTGATGCATTATAGTTTAAAGTCATGCACAACACATACTCAAAGTCATGCTTATTGTGTGAGCTTTTTGTTTTAAACTTTTGCAGTTAACTATTGGAGTTATCTTGTTAGCAAAATATAATGAACATATGTTCAATAATATGAACAACTGGACAGATTTTAACAAAATGTTCAAAAAGTAAACTGCACAACTTTTGAAGTGATTTCCATTCAAGATGGCTACCACAACTGATTAGTATTAGTTAACACCAAAACAGCTCTAACTTGGTCAGTTTTCTAGATAATGAGCTAGAAATTGATGTAATAGTTGAGGCTGATCCTTAACACACATTCTGAGTTTAAAACTTTACTACTAAAAAGTTTGGTCAGCACCGGCTGTTTATCAGAATGTATTTCTGTGGAACTTCTAGTAAACAAAATTATTTGATGCACATCTACAACTGATGAATCTTTTGGATCCAATTCAAATTTAGGACTTTGTTAGGATAAGTCAACTGACCTTAAAATGACCATAACTCAGGTAGTTTTGCAGATATTGAGCTAAAGGTTGGTGTGGTAGCGGCTGACAGTCATCCACACATAGGCGTCACAACAATTATATGTGAAGAGGACGTGTCGCTTTACATTTAAATTTTTTCGTGTGGACCCACCCTGACCCCAACTGCTACTCCACCACATCGAGAGGAGTCAGTTGAGGTGGTTCGGGCATCTGGTAGGGATGGTCCCTGGGTGCCTCCCTAGGGAGGTGCTTCAGGCATGTCCGACTGGGAGGAGGCCCCGGGGAAGACCCAGGACACACTGGAGAGACTCTCGGTTGGCCTGGGACCGCCTTGAGGTCCTCCTAGAAGAGCTTCAAGAGGTGGCTGTGGAAAGAGATGTCTGGGCCTCCCTGCTCAAGCTGCTGCCCCCGAGACCAGACTTTGGAACAAGCGGTAGATAATGGAAGGATGGATGGAGCCACCCCCCACCCCCACCCCACCAAAATTTACCATGAAATATTAGTTCACCCAGTGCTGTTTCTATTTCTTTGTGAACAAATACATTCTACTTGATTAATAGGAGAATATTCAAACCACTAAAAATTCACTCCGGGATTTCCTGGTTACCTACAACAACTCAACTCACCGCATAGAGTGTTTCCCCGAGGTCACAAGGTCACTTGACAGGGCGGGGGTAGGAGGGAGAGACTCCTCTGTTATGTGCGCTAGCTTAGCGCCACATTAGTGCGGGCAGTTGGTTGACCGGGGTCGTTAGGATGTGTGAGAGAAGCAGAGCGCTACGTCTAGCATCTTCGTGTCTGTAGTCCCGGCAGTTCTTGACCCTGGGGGTGGTGGTGGTGGGTTGGGTTAGGTTGCATGGGAGAATATTTTGGGGGAGTGGTGGCACAGAGTTTAGAGAAGATGGACCTGTGATTGGAAAGTCGCAGGTTCAACTCCCGGTACCATCAACATCAAAATGTGGGTAGAATGGCATTTACCTGTCTAAATAAAGGTTGAATGAATGAATGAAAAGGTGAAACACCCACACCTGCCTCCACCCTCATTTGCCCCAATCTAGGGTCCTGAGCAAGGCCCTTAACCCCCACCATCTGCTCCTAAAAATAGGTCTCTCTTGAAAATGAGATCTCGTGACTCAGTGAGACTACCTGAATAAATAAAGAGTAAATGAAAAAAAGTGGAGCGTGCTCTATTCACATAAGGTGAGCTGTTGGTCAGGCTATTTCTTGTGACGTGCTCTCTAAAATAGTTATTGAACCAAGTTTGTAGGTAAACGTAGATGTTTAACTAATACACTAAAGTGCAGGGAATGGCATCTACTTTATTCATAATTTTCTGGTGGAGGACCCCACAACTTACTGTATATTCTGAGTGTGACATCTCATTATATCACATGAGATCATAGCATAACTGACATTTAAGGTTTAACCAACAAGCTGATCTTAGACTGGCATGAAAGGCAGTGGGCATTCCTAATGAAAAGCTATGTCCAGTTTTTTAGGTTGGCGTAGTGTATCCAAAACATTTGTGAGCATAAAGTGTATTTTTGGGAAAGAAGTTATTTCTACACATGGTATCAGTTTGATAATTTTTGCACATGGTGCCATATTTACCAGAACCCATGGTGAAATAATGCCTTACTGTACAGAGGTGCATGGGGGGTTGGAAATATGAAGCATTCTTTCCTGAATAAAAGGCTGTTGAGAAATCCTGCATGCCTTCTTGCTTTGTTAGGCTGTCAGTCCAGGCAGCAGGAGGCAGTGTTACTCAACATCTCCAGTGTGACACATCATCGCTGCTATCTCCATGCAGACGCTTCTCAGAAACCATTAGGACTCACCTCGACAGTAAAAGAAAATTTAGAGGTGCCAAACGAAGAGAAACACAAGCATGCTGAGAAATCCCACCGCACACCTGTGAGCACATGTGAAGTGAGGCCCATTGCCAAACCTAATAACTTCTTCTCTTGTAGTTCTGGATGCACATCTGCTCAGTGTCTGTGCTCCATGGAGAATCAAGGTTAGGTCTTGTCAGAGGGAATCCCTGTGTGCCCCACTGAGAACATGCATTGCACAATGAAACCCCCATCGTCATAATTTTCCTAACTCCTGACTCACTGCTTCAGCTTCTTACATTTCCCAGAAAGCCATGCCAGGCTGTGAGTGAGAAGACCTCCAGACCAAAGAGAGTTACCACTTTTCCACCAATCTGACTGTTGGAGCACGAGTACTGCTTCTGTTCAGGGCTGCATGTGAGCTTCTTGGAGATCCTCAGGGTGAAAAACATTTTCCTGAATCCATTTTTGTCTCATCACACAGACCAGACCAACACAGCAGCTTGTCATGGAGGAGACCGGCTGCCACTGCGGCTGTTCCTTTATCACAGACTGATGATGTGATCTCGAAGGGAGTTCACGTGATCAGGTTCTTGTGATCACACAAGCATTTAACCAAAAATAAATAAATAAAATAAAAATAAAGGAATTTAACTATTGTGGGGAGATTGTCCAACACCAGAGCATATATATATATATATATATATATATATATATATATATATA
>NC_056502.1:39055616-39065652 GCF_014905685.2 Nematolebias whitei
TATATATATATATAATTTTCTTATAATTTTCAATTCATATGCTCTTTTACAAATGTCTACTGATATACTGATAAATATCTCCTGGAGGGTAAACTATATCTTGGCTGCAAGTATCAAGCTGTGAAATCCTTCGTTTTCTACAACTGATAGTGGTTGGTCATTAATTACGATGAAGTTTAGCAACTTCTATGTAAACAGAAATCCATTCCTTAGTTTGATGCCAACGTGCAGAGCAGCTGGCAGGGAATCACATGAGGAGTTTCAGCAGACACAGACATGCATCATGTATCGGAAATCTCTGCAGGTTGGATCGGAAAATCCGATACGCAAATTATGCTGGTATCCGAGGCCGATACCAATACTGGATCGGCCCCATCCCTAATTAAAACATGGATCGCTCACTCAAACTCTAGAAAATATCAAACTGTTTTCACTTTAGATAAAAGGTAGTCCTATCTAGATGAGATCGTAGAAACAATTTAACTTGTTAGTGATTGTATGCAATGCTTAATTTGAGCAGGATCCTGCCAGAACAGGATCTGGGAACTGTTATTTTGACAGGGTGCATTCCAGTAACTGTTTGCTTGGATCTGTTATCTCTCAGGCTTACTATTAATAAAGTTATGAACAAATACGACTGCCTTGAACAAATAAAGCTTATATTGGATGTACACTGAAAATAATTACATAAACACTCATTTTAAACACAACAGCCACTTATGACTTCCTAATATCTGAACTTCTGAAATGCTACTTGAAGCTGCCTCTTCAAGTAGCATTTCAACCTCTACCCTTAAAAGAATCTTCACCCCTAAAAGCGTGGTTGGGGTGAGTGCCAACCGAGCTAACCAGGCAGTCAGTCGTACGCGAGCAGGAGCCCACAGACAGCCGCCATGAACAGATGGAGGAGGTGCCTGGAGGTTTCACATGTGGAGTCAGACAACAGTAAATTCAGCGGAGAAGAGTCAGGTGTGGAACCATCAAGTAAGCAGGAGGGGGAGTAGGATGCTTGACAGAAATGGAGTGTTTACAAATCTAGATAAACATATAAGTTTAACAACCCATTAAAGTACACACAAATACAGGAAATTTCATCTACTTCATTCAAAATTTTCTGGAGGAGGACCCCAGACTCCCCCCCCCCCCCTCACCCAGGCAGCCTGCCCACTATTTGCATTCTGTCATCAGTCGGTTGACAAATTAAGCCCTAATTGTATGTAATGTGTTTCACCAGCATAGACTGTAGTGAGAATGCAGGACAGTATCAAGGATGCAACAATGGCAGGAAAAATCCTCTTTGATGGTGACTAAAGCCGCTTTGCCGTTGATAAGTATGACTCCACTTGACTCTTGTTTTATCGGTTCTTCAGGTGCCAGTGAATTGTCATCAGTGCAAAGTGGGCAGTATCATACATGGTCATTGTGTTCAAGCTTCTCCACCCATTGTGGTCCTTAATCACCCTATAATCAGACTTCTATTTATCGGCCAGTGGCCCTCACCCCGATAGTCACTAAATGCTTCGAAAAACTGGTCATGACCCACATTAAAACAACCATCAACATCAACGAGGACCCTCATCAGTATGCATACCATGAGAACCAATCAATAGAGGATGCCATCTCCTCTGTGGTCCACACTGCTCTCACCCACCTGGAGCAGAAGGACTCTTGCGTCCATATGCTCTTTGTGGACTTCACGTCTGCCTTCAACACCATGATCCCTCAAACGCTGATGGACAAACTACTCACACTAGGACTAAGCCCCTCCATTTGCAACTGGGTACTAGACTTCTTAACAAACAGACCACAGTCAGTGAGGATTCACAACTTCTCCTCATCCACCATAACCCTCAGCACTGGATCTCCTCAGGGATGTGTGTTGAGCCCCCTCCTGTTTACTCTGCTCAAGTATGATTGTGCAGCTACCCAAAAAAGGGTGTCACACTGTAAAGTTTGCAGATGATACAGTGGTGGTGGGATGCATCACAAGCAATGATGAGTCCGGCTACAGACAGGAGGTGGAACACCTGGAGAGCTGGTGCAAAGAGAATAACCTTCACATCAATGCGAAGAAGACAAAGGAGATGATTGTGGACTTCAGAAGGAACAAACACACCTACACCCCCTGAACATAAGAGGATTTGCGGTGGAAGTGGTCTCCAGCTACAAGTACTTGGGTGTACACCTGAATGACAACCTCAGCTGGAGCAACAACACCACCAGCCTGATCAAGAAAGCTCATCAGAAACTCTACTTCCTCTGGCGTCTGAGACGAGCTGGACTGGGAAGTTCAGTCCTCACCTCCTTCTACAGGTGTGCAGTGGAGAGCATCCTCTGCTCCAGCATCAATGTGTGGCATGGAGGCTGCACAGCTGCAGAAAGAAAAGCCTTGCAGAGAGTGGTGAAGGCTGCACAGAAGATGTTGGAGTCAGCCTCCCCACCATCACAGACATCTACACCTCCAGATGCAGGAAGAGGGCCACCTGCGTCATGAAGGACCCCACTCACCCAGCACACACACTTTTTGCCCCGCCCACTTCAGGCAGGAGGTTGAGGAGCATTAAGTGTAGAACCACTTGACTGAGGAACAGCTTCTACCCTGAGGCTGTTAGACTCATGAATCTCTAACCAGAATAATCACTGTGAAAAATCACATCATGTTGCTGCTGATCTGTTTCAATGTTGATGCTGATCTGTTTCATGTTGCTGCTGATCTGTTTCAATGTTGCTGCTGATCTGTTTCATGTTGATGTGTTCATGCGTGCTCATCTGCTCACACAGACTCATGTTCATGTTTGTGCTGATGTTTGACATAATGTTTTTATGCTATTAGTGCTTAGTGTATTTTTAGTTGATGTTTTTCTAAGTTCATATCTTAGATGTTATTACCGTTTTTCTTTTACATTTTATTGTTGGATGTAACTGGGACCCTGTGTACATAATTTCGCACCACCACATGTGGTGTGAACGACAATAAAGAATCTCAGACTCTGACAATTTCAAGACAGCAACGTGCAATGTCTGCAGAGCTGCTGTACCGAGAGGAAGAAGCTCCATCGTGACCTACAATCCATCGAACTTAATAAACATTTGAAATAGCACCACATTAAAGAGCACGAGGATTGTTTATCCAGGCACCGCGGTAAAGTTAGTTTTACATTGGACGTTCGAGCTCCGTGGCTTCAGCGGTGTGTTCCTCTCGTTCAGTCTGAAGCAGACAGTCTGATTTCAGTCAGCCGCGCTCAGACTGTCCGTCTTGGAGGAGGAGCAGACTGAGCACGACTGACTGAGATCAGACTGTCTGCTTCACAGCTTGATTGAATATTTGCAGCCAAGATATAGTTTACGTTTACCCTCCAGGATATTTATCAGTACAACAGTAGACAACCTTAAAAAAACATGACTTGAAAAACAAAAGAAAATTATATTAAAAAAAGAAAGAAACAAAAACAGCTACATTATAAAGCGATGTAAAATACTAAAAACAGGAACGTCTGTGTTGGTTTATGCCATGAACTTAACAGATGTTTGAAGCCATTTAATCACTTTAATATCCACTTTGTGTTGTTTTTATGCTATTAGTGCTTAGTGTCTAGTTGATGTGTTTCTTAGTTCATATCTTAGATCTTGTTGCTGTTTTTCTTTTACATTTTATCGTGGAATGTAACTGGGACCCTGTGTACATAATCTCGTTCCACCACGTGTACCACATGTGGTGTGTATGACAGTAAAACTCTTTGACTGATTTTGACTTTAAAGCTAAGAATAAAAACATATTTTGTGTTAGCAAGATTTAATTCCAACTTTGAAACTTATCCAACATTTATAAAACTTACCTCAAGTTGCCTTTTTGGACATGCTTGCATATATTTGTACAACATGTACTTGCCTGTAGAGAGATTATTAAAGCCTCATATAAAATCAATAATGATTATGATATCGGAATAGTATCGTATCGGCCGATATCCAGATTTAGGTTTTGCGATCGTATCGGAAGTAAAAAAAAAGTGGATGGGTGCATCCCTAGTTCTAATGTGTACAGCCATAAAGGTCACACTTCAGTGGGCAGCCCTCATTATAATTTTTGGTGATATTATTTTCTATTCACAATATATTGTCAGTTTTACAAACTAAGCTAAGGAAGTGTGAACTGGAGCTGAAAGTCCAAGTAAATAATTAAAAATGCATTTTCATTCATTTAACTAGGGGTGCACCGATTGCAGTTTTCTGGCCGATCACGGATTTCTAAAATGTCTGACCTGCCGATTCTTGTTCTGGCCGATACCGATATAGTTTTATAAGTAACACTGTCAGGTGTTATAAAGTCACAATGCACCTTCAATTTTCCAATCTTACTTTATTGAAAAACATACCCTTGAACAATATCCTAGAAACAATACAAACTTGTTTTAACTGGCCATGAGGTAGTGCTCTGAAATATAAATCAAGTTCAGACAATTGTTGTTAAAACTACAAAAAAAATCTGTAAAATCAGTTCCTCAAGTAAGTATCGTCCGATTTCCCCAAATTAAGGAAATCGGACGATAAATCAGTGCACCCCCTACATTTAACCTTTATTTTCACAGTTAGTCTCATTGAGTCATGAGGACTCATTTTCAAGTGAGACCTGTTTTAGACAGACAACATATAGAGTACAGAATGATAATGTTAACAACAATAAATAGGATAACTGATTGTATGTTTGTGACTTATAATGACTCCTATTATTTTATAGTATTTATACATGCTTTATTGAAATGTATGAGCCAAGGAAATTGGTACACTCACTAAAAGAGTTCCTCGCTGCAAATCTTTATGAAATTAGTTTGTTGCTGCCTTCCAAACCTCTGCATTAGTTTATCCTGATTTTTTTTAGCCACAATAAAAAGCATACAATACAAATGCACAGTTAAAATCTTTATGTAAAGGCTGCTGATGCTTACAGTGTAAAGTCCCAACAAGCCATTATTCACAGTATGAACTCTGTGAATATCAACTTGCTCTTTAGTTCAATGCAATTCATCCTGTCACCAACACTGTTAGAAATGAGCGCAGCCACACACTAATTTAATTACGATAATTCAGGCAGCAGCTGACTCACTCTGCTTATGCTTGGCCCATGCCAGCCACCACGCACGGCCCCCCCTTTGGCACCTTGTCCATCTAACAGTAAGAAGGGATTAATAGGGATTGTCAAATCCAGTTTAGTCTCATGGTGTGTGAGCTTTATCACACGGCTAATCTGTTCTGGCTGTTTTTGTGTTGCGTGGGCTCCATCACTGACTGAGTCCTATTGTTAGTGGTAGGAGCATCACAGTTTTATCATAACCTTATCTATTTCAAGTCAAGCCGTGACAAACCTTTGTATCAGAAGGGACTGCCATCTTTAGAGTGGAACATTGTCTCGTCTGAAGATTTGACCTACTGCACTCAGTCAGAGTCTCCGTTTCTTAAAGTTCCTGTTGACGATGTATTAATCCTTCTGTGGTTGCTTTGCTTGATGATTATCACGTGTGGCAACCCCCAACTGACACCAAGGCCGATTAAGATGACCTCCGTTGCATGTTTATGTGCATTCCTTCCCGTGTGTATTTGTGTGTGACATTGGACGTGTGTGTCAGGAATCGGCTTAAAAGAAACGCGACTTACTTGGGCCCTTGTTACTGTGACCTAATATCCTGTTGACTGAAGTTAGGAGACAGCCTTTAGACACCTAAATCCAGCCGTAACCCAGAACACACGTCCTGTTAGCTCACATCACTGGGACCAAGGAACTGCAAGACTTTTTTAAAAGAAATAATAAATCAGTCTTACATTTTCAGAACACCCATGTTCAAACCAGATACAGAGTGATGGTTCCTTACAAATCAAACAAAACAAAACCTCTAAAACTATCTTTTCACGAGAGTTTTGACACTTCATCTCACTTTGATTAATCACTTCCACACTGATTTAATGAAATCTGTAAATAAATACATACATTTATATTTGTTATTTTAATAATCATACAGAATATAGAACAATTCAGTACACTATAAGTCAATTGCACAAGTTCAGAGGATTACCACCGAATCCTCTTTCTGAGCGTGTTACATTGAGACAGCAGATATGAAAATCCCACTGGTCAAACACGTTTTTGTAACTGTTCATTTTAACTATTTTGTAAAGCAATGAATTTCTAATTCATACCAGAAATGTGTGAATCTAGTTTAGGGCTGAGGTAGCTCAGTGACCAGTTCTATTGACTCGTAATCCTACGGCTGCAGGTTTGAGCCCAGCGTGTGTCAAGAAGGGCGATCAACTTTTTTTCATGCAAATGATCTCACTTTAGTTATCCCTGAATACGTGAGCAACTGAAAGACAAATATGTAAATGTAAAAGTATATCTTAGTCAGCCGCGTGTGTTACGCCTTGTACTTTAGATGTTTTTGCATGATTTGAATTCCTTTCTCGCTTTAGATGCACTATTTTCCGTGCACCTCTGCGATGCTTTTTGACATTCTGTAACAGCTAAATAAATACAAGTATTTAGTGTACACTGCAGAGCAGTTCAAATATGCAGCAGTTAAACCCTGCAGAAGCTTTAGGTGACCACAGGTATGAAGACTGCTATCATTAAATGTAGTGTTGAGAAAGATCGCCTGCACCACATGCCACGATGCTTTCAAATGAACCTGAAACGTGCAGCTTCCTTTGTTCACCCGGAGCGTTGCTGCCCTTTCGTCCAACACCTGATGTTATCCAGAGAGTGTCTGCATGTGCAGTTTGCAGCAGGTACTTCTGAAGCTTAGCTCAGCCTTATAGCAAGCGTGATCGATGACTTTGTTGCCATGTAAACACACACATCCATACCTCACCCCTTTGCGATCCATACATACACACACACACACGAGGTGGTACACACGCATCAAACACACATGTGCTTGATTTTAAAGGGTCCTAAATCACAGCTAAGCAATTGACTGATCAATGACAGAAATGAGTAACACTGCAGAGTGTTAACAGGGCTGCTTTTGTCAGTTTCTTTATTTTGCTCCATTTTTATCACGGATTATATTTCTCTCAGAGTTGGACAGCTGCAAGCCCCACTGAGGTATTAATTAAAATCTAAATACTAAATATTGATTGATGCCTTATCAGGGCATAGCAGTTGGTCCGCAGCCTATTGATCCAGCCTGTGATTTATTATCATATTTAAGAAAAATCATTTTGCGTGATTATACGAGGTAATGGATTTTTAGCAAGGGTGTAATTCTTGTTTGTGTTTTCCCCCCCCTGTATGGTGTTTGGTATGTAAAGGATAGAGCAGATTTCTCAAATGCGTTTGGAGATGAGTGATATCCTTGGTCCCGTGTCCCCTCCCCCTGAATTCCCCTTTCAGCCCTGCCTGGCCTGTGAGGAACCAAAGCTTGTCTAAAAGAACGATCCCACTGCTCTTGTCATTGGGAATAATGGGTATTGGGATTACCTTTTTAATCACAACAAAGATTAACAGATGGTATGAGAACAGTTATTAGCAAGCATCTTGCACTCATCAAATCAATAAGATGATTTGTAATCAGGCTGTTGGAGCGAGTGAAAAGGGAACCGTGGATGTTCCCAGTGAAAGATCCTGGCAATCAGAGGCTACTGTGTAGCAATTACCTCCCCACCAAATAGGTACTCTTCCTCCACTGGCTGGCAGTCCTCCAAAACACACGCCAGACTGATAGCAACACGAGGCATTAACACGGCAAAACACAAAACACTGCACGGGTAACCTTGTATTTCAGGTGTTTGGTTGCTCTGTGATTTCATTTCATTTGTGCCTTTTAATTTGGTGGGTTTCTCCTTGTAGTTGAGGGGGGAAATCTAAATGTTTACACATGCTGTCTCTCACGACAAAAGACCATATAGCTCATTAGCTGGCAACCATAAATAAGTCAGCCGGGACAAAGAAAGAAGACTATAGGAACTCCAGAGAAAAGGTTTCCTCGTACAAATATTTCTCCCTGGAGACAGGGGCAAGAAAAAAAAAAAGAGAAAGACTGAATGTTGCCATGTCGTAGCATTCAGTACTGTAAACTGAAGATTGTAAAATTGCCCTAATGCAATCAAAACTTTATTTTTTTTTTTTCATCTCAGCTGCTTCAGATACTCAGACGCTTTCTGGTTCTCACAAAATTCAATGTGGCAACCATATGGAAGACAAAAGGATTTTGGGAAGTGTGTGATCTGTTTCTTCATTATTCACAGAGAGAAGGTTTTGTAATTGGCACCGTTTCCTTGTTTTATTCCTTGTTTGGACATTGAAAAGTCAAGCAGAAGTGGGATGTGACCCAGCTTACACTAGATGAGTAAATACACCGAGTATACACACTAACCCGAAAAACTGGAAACATTTGTAGACGTTGGTCTATATCAGTGTCTATTTGTTAAACATAAAAAAAACACTCATTTTAAATTGACATGTTGAAGGTTATCAGCCACCCAGGACTCAGCAATCCTAAAAAGACTAAAAAAGCTGCTTTATTTTTTACCCTCATGAGAGAGGGGATGGAGAGTGATTGTATTTATTAATTTTTCTATTTATTTAGTATATATAAGTTTTTATTTTAGTTCATTTGCCCACATTTATGGTACAGTATTTTCTGCCGTACACGTCGCACCACCCTATAAGTCACATCAGTCCAAATATGTCTAAAAAAGTAGAAAAATCTATAAATATGTCACTTTGCCGTATACGTTGCATCTTATGCTTTACCGCTGATGCGTCGCGTTTGTTACGCGCGACCGCTGACAACCTGGAAATGTGGGCCGAACCCAGAAATGTGGGCCGGTGTTGTGCCAAAAATTGATTGGGTGCCAAATGGCGGCCGCGGGAGCGTGCACGGGAGGACTTTAACAAGAAATTAACAAGATTGGCACGTAAAAACAATTATTTGTTTGCTCAAAATTATAGCAAATGTGTGTCTCAGTCAAATGTTTGCTTAATAAATGCACTTTAATGGTTAAATGAGCTGCATTTCACCGGGGCAGTGCAGCTGGTTTGACTTGCAGCAAGCAGAAGGAAAGTGGGGAGTCTATGGCAAGCCAATTGTGTCATTAATAGCTGGTGAAGATTCTCAGTCATCCAGGACATAGTAAATTCAAAAAAGTTAGAGAAAAAAAATCAATTAAGTATAAAGTATAATAATTAAGTCCAGTTGTTTTTGTCTTGAACTTTTTAGAATTTGTCATAATAGCCACGTTTATCTATTACATGATACAACGACTGCTCTGCTGTCATCTAATGACTTGAAATGGTACTGTTCAATTTTGTTTCAGTCAGAATGAATGAAATACAGCCATATCTCAGCCCAAAATTGGCTTATAAATATGGGAAAAAAATGCATAAATACGTTGCTTCAACCTATAAGTTGCAGGGCATGTAAATTATGCAAAAAAACGTGACTTATAGGCAGAAAAATATGATAATTTGTTGTTGGTAGTGAAGAGTTTCCAGCCCTTATGTTAAAAATACAGCTTTTCTAACATTTAATGTATTTACACATCTGCGGTTTCTCTCTGCAGAGTAGCTGCCCACAGAAAGGTACAAGCCTGAAAAGGCATGTTGAAAGATGAAAACTATCATGGCTGTCACTTGAACTTATAAAATCTTAATATCCTCTCATAAAACAAATAAATAAAAAAGTAGCCAGTAGCAAGTCCAGTGGAATTCACTAATACACATGCAGGAAAACACCGTATAGCAAACTAAATAAAGACGTAAAAGACGAACCTGCACTTAACTGTGAGGTAACTTTCATCAGCGTGAAGTTGTGAAGCAGCACACACACACGCACACACACACACAGAGTCTCCTCTACTGGCACACAGAACCATAGCCCACACTGTGAGAGAGAACACTTACCAGGAATGAGCGAGGCAAATGGAGCCAAAACAATGACAATATGAAGTAACTGATGCTGTTTAAATATTCAAAGGCCTCTATTGAACAGACACTATGGCACACACACACACACACACACACACACACACACACACACACACACAC
>NC_056502.1:39065662-39067332 GCF_014905685.2 Nematolebias whitei
CACACACACACACACACACACACACACACACACACACACACACACACACACACACACACACACACACACACACACACACATATATAATGGGCTTCAGATCCATGCTGTCCTCTGCTCTGGCAGGACATCAAGGCTGACACATCTATGTTACTTTTGTAGTAAATAATAATATTAATAAAGCTACAAATATAACCTTAAAATTACTTTTTTTGAAATTTAAGAACAAACAAATATACAATTATCAACATTCATTCACAATACTGCAGACGCACATGCCCCTCCCCCTGCACAAACACACATCTAGAGTCACTCCACGAGTGGCTAATATCTTCCCAAGGTCAAACCTGACAAGGAATTCCAATGAGATTAAGTGTCATCAGTGCGGCTTTAGCCCCTTTCTGCTCATTGTTCTTGGAAAACGGCATTAGAGATGAAACTGACCTTAAGTCTTTGTGCCATAAAACCTTGTTCCTTCCTCTTGATACTGTGCTGAAATCATAGGAAAGATGTTTGATACAAGGCCTGCAAAGTGAGACAATGTACATCCAGGAGGCTCGTCTGATCTGATCCTAGGTCTGCAGTTTCATTAAAAAGGTCAAATCAACTCAGGCTGTAGCTGAAATGCACACAAACTTCAATTATTAACCTTGTAGTTACGATATGCATGAGTCATAAAACTGATCTTTCTTTCACTGATGGAAGTTTTTTGTTGTTGTTTTTTCGAACCTTATAAAACTGTTAATGCTTGTGGTTTCCTATTTCCTGAGCTTTTGCACAAATAACAAGAACCTCAGTTCAGATATTATCTGTTCATAAGGGAAAGTTTATGTTTGTGCGAAAAGGGGGGATTGGAAATACCCTCCATTCATGGACATTTTGAGTATACCTTGAAGTATAAATGAGGTGCTTCTATTTTGGTGTGGCTGCATCTAGGTGTAAGAAATGTTCCTTTCGAAAATTGGGTTGCCATGTCAGGTTGTTTTCACACCAGATAGTCCGGTAGACTCGGTTCGGTTGGGGACCAATATTCATAACATTTGTTTACATTTGAGCTGGTGCATTTGTATTCACACTGCACTGTGCAGTTGAGCCAACCTGTTGAACCAACCTATTCCCCCTCTCGCCTGTGGGGGCGCTGCACCAAGAACTACTGAAAGAAACAACACAAAAACCTCTGAAGACACTTCTTCTTCTTCTGGAAATAAAAACAAAAACGGAGTGGCATTAAGTTTTAGCAGTTTTAGGATTTCTATTTTGTCATTTTTCAAAAATGGACTCAGCATGAGCAGAAGATGAGACAGAAGACCGTGGAGAAAATTGTTTTTCACACAAGGCAGCTGACGGCTCCATATGAGGTAAGAGAAATGCGTGTTTGTTTGTCCTGCGCTGTACTCCACTTCTTGCTTGTGGAGCGGGGCCGGGTCTGATTACATTCACACTGTACTCAAACCGCGCTGGAGTTCACTTCTACCGGACTGAGACCTAGGTTTTAGCCCGGGCCAGAGTTCGCCTTTTTGTTCCGTGACAGAGTTCGATGGCGCGTTCACACCTCCCTAAACGAACCGGACTACCTAGGAAAACAAGCTAGAATTCGATTAAAGTGGACTAAACAGGGCTGGTGTGAATGCACCCTCAGTATCCAAGAAGGCCACCGCCTTATATGTATATAT
>NC_056502.1:39067432-39076591 GCF_014905685.2 Nematolebias whitei
TTTTTTTTTTTGGTGTGTGGCTGCATCTAGGCGGAAGAAAAGTTCTTAACTAAGTTAACTGGGACATTACGTCAAAATTCAAGATGGCTGCGTCCAAAGATATGTAAACCTTGTGAGCTGAATATCTTGAAAAATGAGCAACTTCTTTTTTTGTGTGTGGTTGTATCTGTACATGTGAAAGGTCACTATCAAAAACTGGGTTGCTACGTCAAAATGCAGGATGCCCCCCATCATGAAGTATATATGTACAACAACCTCCCCAGTCATTTGAGGAAACAATCATTTTTTATTTTTATATTGATATACAACATAGTTTCCTCAAATGATTAGCATAAAAAAGCATATCTATTTTATTCTATTCTATTTTTTTTTTTATCTTTAACAAGTCCAACCTGCTGCACATTCTTTCTAGCCTGATCCCTCCATCTCGCCAGTCGGCACAAGTCCTTCTCACCCTCTTTAGTATCCAGCCTCCAAAACAACTCATCGTACATCTTCTGCTTTGCCTTTGCCACCTCCCCATTTGCTCTACATCGCATCTCCTTATATTCCTGTCTCCTTTCTTCAGTCTTCTCACTGTCATTTTTTTTTCTTGGCAAACTCTTTCTCATAATAGCTTCTTGTTTCTTTTTATATTGGTTAAAGCATAGTTTTCTCAAAGGATTAGAATACCATTAGTTACCATTAAGTTGACTGAAGAACATGAAGATCTC
Organism: Nematolebias whitei; assembly: GCF_014905685.2. Taxonomy (NCBI): domain Eukaryota; kingdom Metazoa; phylum Chordata; class Actinopteri; order Cyprinodontiformes; family Rivulidae; genus Nematolebias; species Nematolebias whitei. The sequence continues at coordinate 39,068,146 of NC_056502.1, forward strand.
TATAAAATATCCTTTACGTGAGTTTAGTTCTACTGATCTGAGCGTATTCTTGTTTGGAGGCCTTTATAGAGAAGCAGCAGCCTCATCGGTGTGTCAGAGAGCATTTAGAGCTCTGCCCCTCACACTGAATTTGACACATAGTCTATTGGTGGCAGCAATGAGCATTTTGTCAACTCTTCTCAAGCGCCAGCTCGACGTCCAATTACGCACCGTTGACTAATTTAATTACAGTAGCTGGAGAAAATAGGTTGATTCAATTCATTTCAATTAGGCCCAGTTGAACCGGTCAGATCAGATTTTACTCATCTCAGGTACAAAGCTGCCTGTCACATTTTATCTCAGGCTGTCTCAACTGAGGACAGATAAGTGGTTTGTGATATGGCCAAAAAAAAATAGGGGTTAGGTTTTTCTAGTGCTAGTTCTGTGAGGGATGTGAGAGTCCACTTTCAGGACAGGATCACAGCCTCAGTTAAATCACTCATTACTTATGGATGATATCCATAAATTTGTACCAGATTAAGCGATTCTTACATGTTTAAATTAAAAAAAGCAAAGCTGGCAAACATTAAGGTACAAAAACACTTGAGCATTATTTTTTTAACTGGCAGAATCTGTACATATTGAAGGTCTTCAACAGTTTCCTTCTTTAAAGATGGTGTCACTTTCACAACAGTATTTTAAATTTGGACTCTACTGAATAGATATTTACATTTAATGATATAACATCACGAGCAGCACGGTGGCGCAACTGGTAGAGCTGCTGCCTCTCAGCGAGCAGGTCCTTGGTTCAAACCCCGGTCCAGGGGCCTTTCTGGGTGGAGTTTGCATGTTCTCTCCGTGCATGCGTGGGTTTTCTCCGGGTGCTCCGGTTTCCTCCCACAGACCAAAAACATGCATGTTAGGCTGATTGGTAACTCTAAATTGTCCCTAGGTGTGCGTGAGAGAGTGAATGGTTGTTTGTCTCGTTTGTCTCTATGTCGCCCTGTGATGGACTTGCGACCCGTCCAGGGTGTACCCCGCCCCTCGCACAGTGATTGCTGGACATGGGCACCGGTGACCCCCTTGACCCAAAATGGAATAAACAGGTAAAGATAATGGATGGATGGATGTTACATCACCATTTTAAGGTAACTACAGCATAGACTAGAAGATTGCACAACAAAAAACAACAATTAAGCTCCTTCTGCTAAATTACTAATGCTCATGGGTGGAAGTAATGAATTACAAATAGACACATTACAGTAATTAAGTAGATTTTTTTGGGTACTTGTACTTTTATGAGTATTTCTTTCAATTGTGTAATTTTACTCATACTTAAGTACAATTTAGACCATGTAATCTACTTTTAAAATCAGAAGTCGCTACTGAGTATGGCTGCAATTTGAATTAATATTCAAATGTTCATTTGCATCTTTGTAGCCAATAAGGCTCTCAGATCATGATCGCACCAATTACCTATGACGTAAACAAAAGACAACTCCGTAGAGAATTATTTATGGACTGAAGATTTGGGGGGGAGAAAAAAGCCAAAATGGAGACAGAGGACAACACTGTCAACAGAGAAAATGAGGAGGTAAAGGCTGAGGACGAGTGCCCGTGGCCGTACCTAGAGGAATGTTTCATGTACAGAGGGTGAAAAGGAGACAGCGTCCAGATGCAAACTTTGTTTGATCTCTACGGTGATCTAATCTCAAAAAACATATTGCGGTATACGAGGTTTTACAGCTACATGTATGCTATTGCTGTTGTATTGTTTGTATGTGTGGTTATCTTAGATATTGTCACTGCCATCGGTATTTCTGGTACTAAAATAAGACGGAGCTTCTGAGCGTCTGAGAAATGTGCTTTGAATGTAGATATTATCTACAATAAATCCAATTGAATGCATTCTATTGACAGCACAGTAAAAAATCAATTGGTTAAAAAGTAATTAATACTCTGAGTAGTTTTTGAAAAAAATACTTTGTACTTTTACTTAAGTATTTTTTGTAACACCAGTACTTTTACTTGTAACTGAGTACAACTTAAGATGTGTAACAGTACTTATACTTGAGTACAAATTTTCAGTACTCTTCCCACCTCTGCTAATGCTGAAATAAACTGTGACTATGCCAACATTTCTTATGAATGAAAGTATTTAAAATAAAACATAAAAGTATGTCATTAGCTATTTACAATGTTTCCTATTCAGCTACTTCTTCTTGTGGTAGTGATAGAGATACGTTCAATACCACATAATTTAAGATATAAAATAACGATCCCAGCTAACTCTTTAAGCTTCTTCTTCTTTTGGCTTTTCCTCCTTCAGTGGTTGCCACAGTAAGTCAACCTCCTCCATCTTTCTCTGTCCTCTGTGTCCTCACCCCAACTTCCTCCAGGTCTTTCTAAGGCCCCATTTACACGGACACGGCGGCGGGAAACGTAGTTTTTTTTTTTCGGATGTTGATTCGAGAAAAAAAAATCCACGTTGACACAGCGCATATACTGTGTTTACATGAATCCCCCGAATCTGCTGTAGTTTACATGCCAGGTCATTAGTTGGCGCTGTGAATTTTGTACATTCATCTAATGCGCATGCATACTGCCTGGGACTGCTCCCAGTAAGGACTTTCCTCTGGTCTGAATGCCCAGCTAAAAACAACTTAACAAATTAAAGCTGGATTTTGGCTAGATTTTGGATACAAGTTGACAGACTGAACGGCAATCGGACTGCTTCATCTAACAGCTCAACACCGGTCGCTGAGCAGACCAGAACTGATGAGGATGATGTCAGACTTTCTACTCCAGTGATAATCAGTAGAGGATTTACAGAAGGAAAATCAACGTTCTTAATAATGCTAGCTTGTGTTTACTTTGGTTACACAACAAACAACTGAGTTTTTATTTATCTTGCGAGAAGAAGCTGTCCTCCCACCAGAGATAGACTGGTTCCGAACAAGTATACACTTCAGCCCAAAGCTCGTCCCGAAACTTGGTGGTGCAGAAGGACCTCGTCCAAGAGAGAGATGTTGGAGTAGCTATTCACTTAAAATTGCCCTCCGTTCTTTTTTCTAATCCATTCAATATTTTAAGCTGCATTAAGCAAAGGAGTAACAGCCTGAACAAGCCAGATAAACAACATTGCGTCAGCAACCAGGATGACAACAGAGGGAAAGGGTAGAGTTCAGGTTATAGTTCGGTTGACATATTTTAATAGTGTGTTCAGTTTTCTTATCACAGTGCTTGTGTGACATACAGTGTATGGTATTGAATAAATAAATAAAAATTAAACCTGATGTCTTCCTTTTCAACTTTAATAACACACAATACGTTTCACATCGTTTAAATCTCATAACTTGAATTACATAATGTCCCGATAGTTTCATTTAGCTCAGATAGCTTCATTACATCTCCCACCACTAAAGAAATACTGTTTATTATTGTTAAACTGTTATTATTTAGCACACTTAGTATGTTATAGTCCAGCACGGCACATGAAATATCCGCCTGCCTTGACTGCGTCGTTCAATAAATAACAATATTAGAACTGGATCCAACTGGCGTCTCTTCCCAACACATATGTCGGTCACAACATTCTGGTGTAGATTAACTATGAGCCCCAAATTACATTCCATCAGTTGTAGCACATAAAACAGTATGTTATACTCTGACGCCATTGTTGTAGATAGAAATATGCCGCTGGTTCGCACGTGCATGAAATATACGCCTGTGCGCATGTGCTTTAACACATCAGCGGGAGCTGTTTACATAACAGTGGGCGACCGCCTCAAAAACCTCCACTTTGAGAGATGGGTTGACAAACCTCCGGATTCAAAGAGGGAGGCCACTGGTGTTGTGTAAATGAACAGCCGAACCATAGGGAGAAAGGTGCTGTTTCACTCAAAATACGCGCCATGTAAACGGCGCCTAACTGCATCCATATATCTCCTCTTTGGTCTCCCTTTTTGTCTTTTTCCTGGCAGCTGCATTTCTAACATCTTTCTACCAATATACCCACTGTTCCTCCTCTAGGCATGTCCAAACCATCTCAGTCTGGCCTCTCTATCCTTGAATCCCAGTTGTTCAGCCTGTGCTGTACCTCTGATGATTCAATTCAGTTTATTTATATAGCGCCAAATCACAACAAAGTTGTCTCAGGGCACTTTACAGGAACATTCACATACATAAAAGCCAATTAGTAAAGTACTCTATCTAAGGAGGCCAGCAGACAAGTTGAATATTGGCTTTGTTGCAGTCTCCCATTCTGAGCAAGCACAATGGCGACAGTGGAAAGGAAAAACTCCATTTTAAAAGGAAGAAATGATAGATCCATGATCTCATTCCTAATCTTATCCATCCTTGTCATTCCTAAGGAGAACCTCATCATCTTCATTTATGCCACTTCCAGTTCTTTCTCCTTTCATTTTGTCAGTGCCACTGTCTCCAGACCATACAACATACTGTAGCTGATCCCATCACTGCCTTGTAAATTTTTCTTTTGACCTTTGCTGATACCGTTTTATTGCAAATCACCTCTGCAACATTTATCAATCCACTCCATCCTGCCTGGACTCTCTTCTTCACCTCTTTACCACACTCCCCATTTTCCTGGACAGTGGACCCCAAGTACTTGAAGTCCTGCACCCTTGTGACCTCTGCTCCTTTTAGACTCACTGTTCCACCGGCCTCCCTCTCATTCACACACATGGACTCTGTCTTACTATGGCTGACTTTCATTCCTCTTCTTTCATTCTTCTCACAACCATCCAATGCTGTCTGGTCACGCACTCCCCTGCCACAACTTTACAGTCTCCAATCTCCCCCAGGTTTCCTCTTCTACACCGAATGTAGTAGACCTGTGTACTCCTTCCTCCACTCTTATAGGTCATTCTATGTTCCTCTCTCTTTTGGAAATAAGTGTTGACTACAGCCATTTCCATTCTCCTGGCAAAAATCACCACCCTCAGTCCTTACTGCTTTATTTCCATTACACCAAACCTACCCATCACTTCTTCATCCCCTCTGTTTCCTTCACCAATGTGTCCATTCAGGTCTGCTCTGATCACCACTCTCTCCTCCCTGGGAATACTCTCTATCACTTCATCCAGATACTTCCAATATGACCTTTACATCACATCCAGTCTGTGAAGCATAACCATGCCATCATTTAGCATTAGACCTTATACGTCTACATTCAGACATCACCCTATCTAACACTCTTTTCACCTCTACTATATTGTTTGCTAATTCCTCCTTCAGAACTTCAGGACTTTGATTCATAACTGGCTGTGATTATTGTACTCATCATTGCACCCTGTATTCACTGGTTAACTGGACATCATTAACTTCATGCAGACTCTCTCACTGGTACATTTTCATCTTTAAATCACTTCTTGGTCTGCTGCCTTCATACATCTCCTCCTACATGTCTCTGCGTGAGTGCAGCTACAGCGTGCGCTCTCAGGACATTATTACCTGCAGTGTTCCCTCAATGAGGACTGAACTAGGCAAAAGGGCCTTCTCCTACTCCGCTCCTGTTTCCTGGAATATCTTTCAAAAAGATCTGAAGCTCTCGACCTTGACCTCTCTAAGTGGCTTTAAGAATCTGTTGGACTTCTGGCAGGGACCAATGCAGACATGTTCCTGTTTTTAGTTTTCTACATTCACCTTAGAATCTAGCTGTTTTTTGTTACTTTTCTTTTTTTTTTTTTTGCCATCCTATTTGTTAAAAAAAATATGTATGACTTTTTTATAACTGTTTATTGTTGTCGCTGTTGTGCATTGTTGTCATCATTCTTTGTTGAAATCAGGTCTCTCTTGTAAATGAGTCCTCGAGGCTCAATGGGATTTACCTGTCTAAATAAAGGTTGAATGAAAAAAAAAGGACCACCCCTACTCCATTTCTCTTTCTATCCACACCATAGTAAAACAGTTTAAACCCTGCTCCAATGCTGCGAGTCTTGCTGCTCTTCCACTTGGTCTCTTGGACACATAAAACTTCTACCTTCCTTCTCTGCATCATGTCAGCCAACTCTCTACCTTTGCGTGTTGTTGTCCCCACATTTAGAGTTGCAACCCTCAGTCCTACATTCTTGGCTTTTCTTTTCTCCCTCTGCCTCCTGACACGTTGCCCTCATCATCTTTTTCAACTAACGGTAGCACAATTTCCACCGGCACCCTGTTTGTCAACAGCACCAGTGATGGTCGTTGTTAACTTGGGCCTCGATTGATCTGGTATGCTGTCACATGAACTTGCATAGTAGTTTTGGCAAAGACGTTTTACATTGGATGCCCTTCATGACACATCCTAGGCTTGGAACTGGCACAAGGGAGACACTGGCTTATGCTCCCTATTGGCTAGTTTCCATCTAACTCTTTAATAACATGATTAATTTAGAGATAACACTAAGGAAAAGAGAAAGGTTCAGATCAAAGTTAGATAAAAATATGACCGAGCAGGTTACTATATTGATGACACTTTGGATGAACAAATCATGGCTGTTGAAACTGTTGGAGCCACACAGTACATCTTACAACAAAACCACCACAACATGACTCAAGTACATAAAGGTTTAACACCTTCTTTTTTTATTTTTGATGACTGAGGAACAACATGAACATAAATATTTTACTGCATGTTATAACTATTGAGGTATACATAACATGATATTGACTTTAAGAACTTTGATTTACTCATAACATGACATAACATGAATAATTGAAAAAATGGATTGGGACTTGGGGACTGGGCAGCACGGTGGCACAACTGGTAGAGCTGCTGCCTCTCAGCAAGCAGGTCCCTGGTTCAAACCCCGGTCCAGGGGCCTTTCTGGGTGGAGTTTGCATGTTCTCTCCGTGCATGCGTGGGTTTTCTCCGGGTACTCCAGTTTCCTCCCACAGACCAAAAACATGCATGTTAGGCTGATTGGTAACTCTACATTGTCTCTAGGTGTGAGTGAGAGAGTGAATGGTTGTTTGTCTCTATGTGTCCCTGTGATGGACTGGAAACCTGTACAGTACTCCGCCTCTCACACAGTGATGGCTGGACATAGGCACCAGTGACCCTTGCGACCCAAAAAGGAAGAAGCAGCTAAAGATAATGGATGGATTGGGATTTGATACGAGTTGAGACTGAATCTAAGATGACTCAGATACATGTCTAGGATAAAATTATCTTGACCCTAACATCCCTATTAGAATTACGTGTCACTGTTGTTTTAATGGTCAGTGGCTGAAAAGATTGGAAGCTGCTAAACCACAGGGACGACCTGATAACCTGTTTCTAACTTCCTTGTATTTTACAGTCTATGATACAGTTTGGTGCCCCTCCATTTTCTATCAAGTCCAACTTTAAACTCATGTCTGGCAATGCCACTGGTCTGTAGTCCAGAATACCAAATAAGCCAACATACAATCTACACAATTAACTTACGACCAACTCAGTTAGCAACATGGAATTTTAAACCATTGTTTTGTTTTATTTATTGACATTTATTTAACCAGGCACATCTAATTAAGGTCATAGATCTCTTTTACAATGGAGGTCTGGGCCTGAAGGCAGGCCAAATGTGCATGTTTTGGACTGTGGGAGGAAACCAGCATACTCAGAGAAATCCCACGCAAACACAAGAACATGCAAACTCCACACAGGAAGACCCCAGATCCAAAACAGGAACTGAACCCAGGACCTTCTTGCTGTGAGGCAACAGTGCTAACCTCTAATCCATCGTGTTACACCTTCACTTGATACGTTGATATTAAAATGAAACACTTGTTAAGTATCAAGACATGAAGGTAATCAGCAGTTAAGAAGAGGCAGGAGTGACATGTTTGACAGAAAATGAAAGTAAAGAAGTGGAAATGATCACTCGGAATAATCCATCCAATAACAGAATAAGCTTCCATGTGACTGATTGGTGCGCGTGGAGCCCAGGGACTGCGCCATAGGCTGCTCCAGCCTCCTGCCGCTGATTGGACGCTGACGCAAAGAGCTCATATGTTTTTTTTTTTTCAGGCAGCGCAACTCCAGCGGTCATATCACATCCTCCAGTGCTGAGGACGCGCGCACCACCGCGTCCTCGGACACTGATGAAGCGGTTGGCTGCAGGCTGGCGCACCCCCGTCATGTTTTATGCGAATCGATTAAAAAATATATAAAATATATATATATAACTTTATTTACCTTTTCTTATTGGTGTCTTCCTCGCCTCACCCCCCTCCCCGGGTCCTCGGTCCCCGGCAGCCTCCCTGCAGACTGCATGGAGCTCTGAGAGGAGAAATGAGGAGTTCCTGCACAAACTCTGCCCGCGCACTTACAAAAAAAGACCATTTTTTTCTTCCTTACCTTCCGCGCAGATCCTGGGGGGGGGGGAGGCGAGGAAGACACCAATAAGAAAAGGTAAATCCCCCCCCCCCCCTCCCTCCTCGCCCCCCCCTCCCGCCCCCCCGCCCCCTCTCTCCCCCACCC
>NC_056502.1:39076991-39090238 GCF_014905685.2 Nematolebias whitei
CATCCCTCCCCCCCCCCCCCCCCATCTCTCCCTCTCCCTCCCTCTCTGAGGCGCATCAGAAAACAGGTTTTTAGTATCAACTTCTGCAACTTTATTTTTTTTTTATGTCTCATCAACAGCAGCCAGATTTAAAGCTGTAAAAGCTTCCAGGTTAAGAAATAAATACACCCCCCACCCCCCCACCCCCCTCCTCCTCCTTTTGTATGTCTGCCCCGGATTAAATGGCACCTGGTTTTAAATGGCACCTTCCCTTCGTTTCCCCTCGTTCCTTTCATCATCAGCAAAATAAAGATTAGGCCCACAGAGGAGATGGGGAGGTCTTTCTCTCAGAGGGATCTTCATTCCTCCGCCTTTGTGATGATATTGATGATGATGATGGCCAAGTGGACAGTTTGATTTTTGTGCGGTGAGCTAGTTATAAAGAATCAATATTATATCAAGGGGGTAACTTTGGTGATAAAGGACTTCAGCCACTGTGGCTATTCATCATAAGTCTGTAGCAGCAGATAGGTCAAAAGAAATTATATTGCTCTAAAGAGTGTGTCTCCTTATCTCCCGGTACCAGGGGGAGTGGAGGACACGCCGATCGATACACTACTTGCTGTGGACTCCTTGCAATTATCAATAGCTGATTTTTGTCTTCCTGGGGGCTGCATCTATTAATACCAGATAATAACAAGTCCCCCCCACCACCACCCTTCCCCACACCCCCCTTTTTCTGGACACGACTTCAGAGGATGATGAAGGGAGATGAGAAGAGGAAAAGTTTGCTCCCGTGAGGCCGACCTTGTTGTCAACAGATTTCTGTCTGTCACACGAGGCGCGAGGCACGGGGGGAGTCAAACAGACTGGAGGGGGAGGGGGCAGCTCATGTCAGCTAAAAACAAACAACAACAAAAAAAGATGTCATAGAAAAGGAGGGATTTTGAAGTTTTGCGCGCAAATTGACATAAAAATACAATTATGTGCAGTATTTTTTTTACAACAATTGTAAATGTTTTCCATGAACAACAACATTATTTTACAGAAATGATGCGCGTGCGTTTGATCCTCTGCGCGCACATTATGAAAAAAAAAAAAAAAGGTCAAAGAGCATAAAGGTGCATGTGAAACCTGACGCAACTTTCCCCAGCTCTTTTAAATTCCACATTTTTACGAATAAAAATTAAAATCATGTCCATCCGTTTGGACACGAGGAGGCCAAACTTTGACTCTCCATCATTCCATTTATGACATTTTACATTTTTATTCATGATTTATAGAAGACACTGCACTGATGAAAGGCGCGCGCTGAGCGGAGCTGTGATGGGAGGTCAGGGTGACGCGCGGAGGCTGAGCACGAGCCTCTCTACAGTAACGTGGTGCTACATCCTAGTGGTGGCTGAAAGCAATGGGCTGAACCTTTTTCTTGGGGGTTGACACACACACACACACACACACACAGCGCAGCCCCCACTCCACACACTCACACACACACTCACACACACGTAGAGCCATGTCCAACAACCAGAGAGCCCGACGCTGCGCGCGCTGCTGCCAGAAGATGAATCCAAAGTTCGATGCCGAGAAAGAAAGAGCCTGAGTGAAGTTCTTGTTTGGATCGAACCTGCTTTTTGCGTTTGTTTGTTTTTTAAAGAAGAAAGTCACTTTTATTTATTTATTTGGAGAGCGCGCGCACCGACCGAGGAGGAGAGGAGGGTGCAGCCGGGGAGGGGGGGTTGCTGAAACACGCAGGAGGAGCGAAGCAGAGAAAGAAGCCTGGAAGCACTTCTTCTGTTTCATTTGTGCTAATCGGAATCATGATGAGTGTCAGGTCCCGCTGACTGACCGCGGCTCACGGGACAAGAAGTTTTGGCAAAGCGGAGTTTGCGCCAGGAAACCTCCCCCCGCAAAGCAAACATCCACTTTACCCGCAGAGATAACACACACACACACACACACTTTGAAGTCCTGAAACACGTTCAAGTCGCTTGTCTTCCAGCAGGAGTAAAGTTCAGCCTCCGACAGGGGAACGAGGAAAAGTTAAGGACAGCGCGAGGAGACGGACACTTTCAGAAGTTGTGCGCAAAATGAAGTGATGCACATCAGAAGAGTGCGCGCTTTGTGAGAGTGGAGGGGAGAGGAGCCCGGCGTCCCCAGTTGGAGACCTCACAGTGAACTGGGCAGAACTGGTGTGTTGTGTTGTTGGGGGAGGAAAAGAAAGACAAAAAAAAAAAAAAAAAAAGGGCGACGGACAAAGTCTGAGAGTGAAGCAGCTAATTGCTTAGCCCGTCCCTCATTACCATATCCAATGCGCGTCCGCTGGACTCCAGCCAATCCTCCCCACCTTCACACGGTGCCATTAATCGCGTGGCATTATTCACTATCATAATTATTATCCCGACATGCGCAATCCGACGCACAGCAGCGGCGGCGGCGGCGGCAGAAGCAGCAACAGCCGCTGATCCCCCCCCACCCCCACCCCACCCCCCAACTCTGCTGCCGTCCCGGACACTTTTCTGCGAACTTTTTGTGCGCGTGGATCCCGTGGCTGATGCAGCTGCAAAACGCAGACGCATCTCGCAGCGCGAACTCAGCAGCAGCAGCACCTTCAGCCCTGACGCCCCCAGCAGCAGCAGCAGCAGCAGCAGCAGCATGTCGCGACGCAAACAAGCCAAGCCGCAGCAGCTCAAGTCGGACGAGGATCCAGCTGTGGTGGACTCCGAGCACGGTGAGTGGACCCGAGCAGCTGCAGCTCCCGTGCGTCCGTGCATTTCATCCTCGGAATAAACGAGTTCTTGGTTCAGCAGCAGCGGAGGAGCTGGACATGTTTTCAGCTCCGACGCTTTGATTGAGGTAAAAGTTTCACAGAGAGGACAGAAGTAGAACATTGTCACGATTCAAGTTTTATTTTAATCCCCTTCCATGTGTTGTCCTGCCTGACAGATGACTTCCAGGATTAAGAGCCTCACACTCTGTACACTGTGCTGCCACAGGCCTTTTTATTCAGGATTATTTTACAGAGGCCTTTTTTATTCAGGATTATTTTACAGAGGCCTTTTTTATTCAGGATTATTTTACAGAGGCCTTTTTTTATTCAGGATTATTTTACAGAGGCCTGTTCAAACTGCAACTGATTTCAAGCTGTTTTATGTCCCAACATCAGAGCTGGACTCTTACACTTGATTTGGTTTCCTCAGACACACAACTCTGCAAACATCCACCAACAGATGGCTTTAAATGAGCCCTGCAATTATTCATTTGAAATAGAAAACATTCAGAGTGATATAAATGTGTTAGTTTCCATCAAAAGCAGTTGTGCTTATTATTATTTGTTGAAGAGCACGCCTGCCTTTTGTCCTGTGGGCGCTTGCCTGGAACTCGGAGGGACAAAATGCGGAGTCTGTTGCAGGTCGAAGCCTTGTTTTGTCATGGAAATGTTTTTTGTTTACCCTCCTCACATAAATTTAGCACACTTGATTTGTTCCCTTTCGCTCAAGATCGCTCGACAGAGCCTGTCCTCGCCATATGGAGGGCAGGATTATTTATCCTGCAGGCCAACAGAAACAGCCTCACCGAGTTGGAAAGAACTGGATGGGAACAATTAAGATTAAAAAAATAAAATAAAAGTTAAATAATGAAAAGATTGATTTTCAGCGACGTTTCGTGTGTTTGGCTTGTTTTGTTTTGCTCCTCGACATTTTAGAAATACGATTAGAATTTATTGTGTTCATTTTTAAAGAATGGTTTTCAGCAAATCACTGCTACTATGTCACTACTCACAAATACGCACGTGCACACACACTTCTCCAGGCTTCTTTAGAAAAAAAAAGTGTGATGTAATCTTTGGGGAGAGAGGCTGTCTTTGCATGAAATGTTGGTGTGTGTGTGTGTGTGTGTGTGTGTGTGTGTGTGTGTGGTGGTGGGGGGGTCACATTAATGACTCCTGGCTCTTTTGTCCCATTTACTCTTCGGGGTGTTTGTAATTTATGGGCTGTTCACATGCACAAAACACAAACACTGTTTGAGTGTTGACATCACCCCCATTTTCCTTTTTAAATTCTGGTCAGAGATGCACGACATCCATCAGGTTTCTCTCCTGTTGGATTGAGGAATTCATTCATTTTACGTTTATTTTTAACTGAACTATTCATTTGAGTCAGAATTAGAATAAAAAAAATTCAGACTCAAACATTCAAGAAGTGGAAACATGAGGGGAACGAGCCAATTCAGATGAATTTAGAAATACAACTCTGGAATTTGCTCTTGTTTTTGACACGCACCTTAAAACTAAACACACACACACACACACACACATACTGTAGACTGACAATGGCATTGTGTTGATGACTGGAAGTTGCCGTGGAATGTTCCTGCTGGACAGTGGCTCAGTGTTCAGGAGCAGATGCAGCACAGCAACAATCCTGAGCATGTGGCCCGGCACACAGAGCCCATACACACTTAAATAAACCTAATAACACCGTGTCGCATCCAAAGCTGCTTTACACGACAAGCTCCTAATGTCATACTGTCCGTGCGTGGTCGCAGCGTGATCGGATTCTCCGCCCGTTGCTCCTGCGGTGCAGCCTGTGACGAACGCCATCGATCGCCGGCTTTGACGATTTGTCGCGTTTTTAAACGGAATAAATTCAGTAGTTCCCGCCGCCAGCAGCCGCCCGATATAGACTTTAAATCCACTGGTGCTGCAGAAGTACGGCACCGGGCCTGCGCTCAGATGGACTTATGGAGCGTGTCCATTCGAGCACATTTCATAAAATATCACAACGTAGAACGCTTTCAGGTTTTCATCGATCCTTCTCGTGTTTCGCTGCAGCTCCGAGAGGTCACTTTAACACCCCGCAGCCCCGAAAATCAAGTGCCAACAAGCTCTCATCTCCCCCTCCTCAGGCCTTCAGGACACTTGCTCGCCCCCAGCGTAGGGGGGACATGAAGGGGTAGTGTATGTGTGTTAGCATGGTGTGAAAAGAAGAAGGAAGGGTGGGGTTAGAGGGGGAGTCAGCTTAGGAGTGCTTTTACAAAGCCTGCTGACTTAACCTTTGTGTCGTCCCGGCCAGCCAGATCCTGCCTGGAGGTGTGGAGCTGCTTGGACAATTAGAACATGTGTGCCGCTGACCCTGGCAGCGCAGCTTACTCGTGTCCTCCAAAGTGCAAGCGGGCTGTTCACCGCACGGCCACTTCCTCAGCTGGTGTCACTGAAGGGGTGTGTGTAGGTGGTGGTGGGGGCATTTGTTGATAAAAACAAGTCAAAACACACTCCAGAGGATTTATCATTAGATGTATAAGGTCCCACGCAGGAGGGGATTTTTTTGACTGAATATTACCTTAAACGTCTCTGAGAGGACGTTTGAACTGCACTTCCTGTCCCGTCTGTGCAGCTGAATTGGAAAACTTGCATTTTAGCGTTGAAATATTTAGTTTTCCCGCCTCCACACAACTGTTGATGAGGAGAAGAAAAAAATGTAGCAAAGTGATAAAATCCCTGCTGACAGTGACAACATAGTTGCGGCCCCCTTCCCCTGCAGTGAGGGGGGGCTTTGTTTGCCTTTTGTTTTAATTCCTTCTCACCACTGGGCCTGCGGACCACCCACACAGCCGAGCGGAGGACGTCTTCGAGAAGCCACTCGAATGCGGCTGCGTCTTAATCACTGCTCAGCGCTGAAAACACACGGCAGCAAGTGCGTTTGTGACTGAGAGGAAGAGGAGGCAGCGCTTAACAACAGACAGCAGGGTTTAGCTCCAAGCTAACCTTCGCCTACTAAAGCTGTGCATTTGGTCGTTGGATGGATTTACTTTTGCTTAGGTGATTTTATAAAATAACATAAATTAACACAATGGATAGTCAGTTCAAAGCAGTGTAACATTTTTGAATGTTATATATTAAAAGAAGCACAGATTTATTAAATATGCTCTTTGCATGAAAGCATGGCCGCCCATCAGATCCTCCCTGGCTCCTCACATAAAGACATCTTGACGAGCGACAGAGTCATCTGGACTGAGTGCCGTCATCGAATACCGTGTTGCACAAACAAATCGTTAATGTTTTGGCTGCTGCACATCTGCAGGCGATGACAAAGGCCCGTGTGTCTGTGCAGATGTGACTGTACCACCGTGCAGCAGGGCTGACCGGCCCGATGGCACGCTCGCAGCGCTCAGGGCGCTCGAGCCTCTGCAGCACAGAGGATGCTCACGATTAATCCAGGAAACGCTTACCAGGACAGTTCTTTTAAAGGTTTCTTGGTTTAAATCAAAAATGGACAGCCTACTTGTCAAATCGGATGTTTTTTTGTGTTTCACCTAAAATAGTTCAAATCATTTAAATAGTGCGTGAAAGTCGTTTAAAATAAAACAGAAATTAAAATTGCGGGTTTGGACCCAGCAGGCCTTTGTTTTTCTCAGCCTGAGCAGGAAGAGTGATGCTGTTAGACCTCCATGGATCCTTTAAAGCAGAAATACTGTACGTGCACACTGTTCTCATGATAAACTCTGCGTAGGCTGCCAAATTTGATTTTACTATTTTTTAAAGTACAATGCAAAGAAATAGGATAAGATTTTTATGTGTTTTTATAAAAAAAAACACTATTCTTAGGAATGGGGACATTTGTACCTATTTTTTCTTTGTTCTCGAACACATTCAGTGAACATCAGCTGATTTAACATTCTATATTTGGGATTTCAACGTAGCTTTCCGAGTAAAACATTAAAAACAGATTCAGAGCCTTCAATGACTGCATCCAGCTAAATATTTACATCTGGGTAAATGAAGACTTTTAAAGGAATTAAAAACTGATTGGATTTTGTTTTCCGTTCTCTTCCTATAGGGCTGAGGAAATCAATAACACCCTGTGACACACACACGCACACACACACGCACAAAAACATGCACACCTTTTCACTGTCTTGCAAATAACCGTAAAACGTGGCTGTGACAGCTGCACAACGCATTCTGCTGCACTCGGATGCTGAACGCAGCTGTTTTATTATTATTATTATTATGAGCACGGGCTTTTTTATTTTTTTAAATACCTTGCATGGAGGTTTAAAGATGATCAGGTGGTCGTGGTTCTGTTTTGTATTGCTGTAATTACCACTGACTAATTGTTGCAGCGCTCAAACTCACACAGTCAGCAGCATATTTCTGCATCTTAATGGTTCTTTTTTAATTTCCTCAAATGGCAACGCACACACGATTTCACCTGTCTGCAGCGTTTTCCAGCAATTAAGGCTGGGGATTTATAATTTAGAACAAAACGTTTCGTAATATTCTTATGATGACTTGAGCGACACGCGTAAAAGGGATAAACCCGCCGACAGGGAAGATAATAAAAATCAGCTTCAATTTACAAATGTGTTTTGAAGAAGAATTAAAACAAATGCTGCTTGAATGAATTCTTTTATTGCTTTCATTAATATTTGTTCATATAAATTGATTGTTTAAATTAAACCAGGAGGACAATAAGAGGAATTGTGTTAGTATTTTTAAGGTTTCACCAGTCTCTGGGAACATTGTTCGTCTATGAAAATGTGCGATTGTGTGTGTTTGTGTGTGTGAGGTCAGAGGCGTACAAAGGCCCCCACTTGTAATTGTACGAATGAATAAAAGAGATTGACAGTAATACCATTCTAATAACTAATCAGCTCAACACAATGCCTACTCATTTGTGTTGACCTTTCAACCCTCAATTATGGAAATGTGTTCTGCTGTCCGCCGCTGGGTTAAGGAGCTTTTTAGCTCCATGTCACGTGTCACTTACATTTCCAATCTCTGGCTCCATTTCACTTCTCGTTTTTTTTTTTTTTTCAGTTTATTTTATTTTTATTTTCAGGAGCAAAATTACATGCTCATATTGGAGTTGCATGAATATAAAGATATTATAATATCACCGATGGTTAATCGGTTTTTGATTTTATTTGGCAACGTGCAGGTTTTACACTCGCACAAAGTCTGTCCGAAATGATTCTGTTTATAATTAATTAAGTCAAAGACACAGCAGAGCATCGTGCACCTCCTCCCCCCCCCTTCCCTTTGGTCGCTGACTACAGGGGGGAGTGATGAATTTCTTTACTAATGAGTCACTGTAATTGGCACATCCCCCTATATGTCTGCTTTACGGCAGCTCACTCCACTTTTATTCTACTTTTACAACATAAATCCAAGATTTATTTAATGAATTTAACACTTTTTGGATGACAATTATAAAAATAATAATAATAAGATTAAAATAAACAGGGTAACATGTTCATAGTGTAAAATGAATAAATAATTCCTAAATTCATGAATATATTAAACGTTTGTTGCGTCGTTATTTGAACACAAAGCTTTAGACGAATGTAGATGACTGTGACTGAGTTTACTTCTTATAGCATTAAAATGAGTTGTACACACACAAACACAGATTTTATAATTATATTTTAAAAAGATAAAATAAATAAACCCACAGCGGAGGCCTTTATTCCATGATTTTGTTCAGGTGTGAATCAGGTCAGAGCTTGTGCCGGTTTGTTTGACTCTTGAGGGCTGCCTGTGGAAGAGGAAGTGGCTCGCTACAACTGTGATTAAACATGTGTAACTAATCAGAGACTTTGGTGCCATGGCACAAGTATGTAATTTGTAGTCTTGTGTCAAAAAGCTTGGGAGAAAGACACAGACAAAGCAACACAGTATATCTTTTATCCCTTAACAAGAGCAATTCTGAAGCAGTTTGAGTAAAAAAAGAAAAAGAAGAAAACTTCTCAAAGTCAGCTTTCTTTAGTCACGCAGATTACAGTCCTTTGATTTTTAGGGTTAAAACGTTAGCAGTTAGAAAAGCCTAAGCTTTTAAAATTCAGGTGGAAATGACTGAGCTTGATAGCAGAGGGGAATCCTAATGGGGCCATCAAAGTCCCTATTTGTACCCAACAGATGAGGCAGCTGTGAATTGTATGAAATATTGGAAATCAATACGTTCTATGGAATTTCATTAAGCAGCAGTATCCACAATTGATAGGCCCTCATAATTTGATGGATTGCACAAAGAAAATTATTAGCTGGCTCTATGGAGAGGGTGTGAATGCACAAATCTGGGTCTTGAGGATTGGGGAACTAGGGTAATTTGTTGAGAGTAAAAAATAAATAAAAAGTATATTGATTTTTGCTATGTTAAAAAACTCAAAGGTTAAACCTTTGCTGCATTTCACTGCGAAAAAATGTGTGAATTCTTTATTGATTAATTATTCATTTATTCTTTTATCCTCCTCCTTTCTTTCCTTGTCATCCCCTCCCACGACCCTCTTCCCTCCCTCCCTGCAGCCCGGGGTGAAGTGCTGGATGATGCTGACAGCGGGAATGAGAGCCGCAGCGGCAGCGAAGAGACTCATGTATGTGAAAAGTGTTGTGCCGAGTTCTTCAAGTGGTCAGATTTCTGTGAACATTTAAAGAGCTGTACTAAGAACCCCCTGGTGCTCATAGTGAATGACAATGAGGATACGCCTAACCCCTCACAGGAGTACCCCTCAGAGCCCTCACCTGTTCTTAGCTGCCCCAGTGAGCAAGATGACAGCGAGGATGCAAGGGAGGGCAACCAGAGTCCTGTCGGTGAGGTAGATGACATCCCAGAGACAGATAACTTAAATGAGGTCAGTGTCCTGGAAAAGGAGGATGAGCAGATGGAGCTGGAGCTTTCTCCTGACAAAAACATAGAAGCCGAAGACAGAGATGTGACATCCCCTGAGCCAGATGGCTCCCTACCTCAGCTCAACGATGTGGTCCCCACTGCTGTTACAAGCTACGCCATGCCAAGCACCAATGTTACCTTGGAGACTCTGCATGGCACTCGGGTTGCAGTTGCCCAGTTTTCACAGAGTGTAAGGGCAGCAGCAGGCAGTGGGGTTTCCACTATGGCTATTCCTATGATCCTGGATCAGCTTATGGCCCTTCAGCAACAGCAGATTCATCAACTCCAGCTAATAGAACAAATCCGAAGTCAGGTGGCCCTCATGAACAGACAGTCTCCCCCACAATCTGCTGTCAACCTCCATCACAACGCGGCTGCTGGAAGCCAGGGATCTGTATCCTCCTGTGTCCCTCCTGTTGCAAGTCAGCTTCATCTGCATAACTTCATCACACCCCCTGTCCATCAGCTGCCTGTCAGGTTGCCAGCCACTCTTAGTGGACAAGGCCCTTCACCTCTGACCTCAGCAATAGAAGGGTCTCTCACTCAAACACCGCAGAGTAGTACTCAGCAATCCACTTCTTCAGTTCCAAATACATCCACAAATAATTCAGTATTTCCCCCACCAAGTGGGGCTGGATTGTCATCTCTACACTCCTCCTGCTCTGCTACTGTCTCAACTAACAACAGTAACACTAGCAGTTGCATAACAGGAAGTGGTGGCATAAGTAGCAGCTCGGCTCTTCCTAGAAACTCCACTACCCCTCCCTCACTAAATCACAGCAGCATCTTGAGCTCTGCCTCCAGTCTACCACTGATACCTCACAGCTCCTCGAGCAGCGTCATCTTCCCCAATCCACTGGCCAGCATAGCAGCCACAGCCAATGCACTTGACCCCCTTTCAGCGCTAATGAAGCACCGCAAGGGAAAGCCCCCCAATGTGTCTGTGTTTGACACCAAGCCCAGTTCTGAAGACCCCTTCTTTAAGCATAAGTGTCGATTTTGTGCCAAGGTCTTTGGCAGTGACAGTGCTCTGCAGATCCACCTGCGTTCCCACACTGGAGAGAGGCCCTATAAATGCAACATATGTGGTAACCGATTTTCCACCAAGGGAAATTTGAAGGTCCATTTCCAAAGGCACAAAGAAAAATACCCACACATTCAAATGAACCCTTACCCTGTACCAGAGTACCTGGACAATGTTCCAACAAGCTCTGGCATTCCATATGGCATGTCCTTGCCCCCAGAAAAACCTGTTACCACATGGCTGGACAGTAAACCTGTCCTCCCCACTGTCCCCACCTCTGTTGGGCTTCAGCTGCCTGCAACACTCCCAAGTATGATTGGAGGTTATAACGAGTCCCCGAGTCTCACTCCACTTAACAGGTCACCTCAAAGACCCTCTCCACCCACAAGTGAGTGTGCATCTTTGTCCCCAAATATCACCACTGACTCTGGCATGACCACTACTTCACCCTCCCCAAAACCCAGCTTTGGAAGTGATGCACCTCCTCTCTTGAAACCTGAAGGCATTCTCCTGTCCCCAACTTGTTCTACAAGGCCTGGAGAAAACGCAATCACCACAACTACAGTAACTCAAGTGCTTCTTTCCTCCACTGTCACCACCACAACACCATCAGGTAGTGGCCAAGTCACTGAGCCTATCAGTAGCCCAAACTCTGTTTCTAATTCCATCTCTCATCCAGTCCTTCCAATGCTGTCTGACCAGTTTAAGGCCAAGTTTCCCTTTGGAGGCCTCCTAGACTCTATGCAAACCTCAGAGACATCAAAGCTGCAGCAGCTCGTTGAGAACATTGATAAGAAGATGACTGATCCGAACCAGTGTGTTATATGTCATCGTGTTCTAAGCTGCCAGAGCGCTCTGAAGATGCACTACCGTATCCACACTGGCGAGAGGCCATTCAAATGCAAGATATGTGGACGAGCTTTTACCACTAAGGGAAACCTAAAAACACACTTTGGTGTCCACAGGTCTAAACCCCCACTTCGAGTCCAGCACTCCTGCCCTATATGTCAGAAAAAGTTCACCAATGCTGTTGTGCTACAACAGCACATCCGTATGCACATGGGAGGGCAGATTCCCAACACCCCAGTCCCAGAAAGTCTACAAGAGATGGAAACCGATGTTTCCTTTGATGAGAAGAGCTTAGATGCAATGAGCAACTATGATGATGATCTGCTGGATGAAATGGAGCAGGCTATGGATGATGAGGTGGACTTTAAAGATGGAGAATTTGACCCATCTAAACCTTACTCACCTGGGAGCTCCCCACCAACTTCCATCATTTCCAGCATTGCTGCGATGGAAAACCAAATGAAGATGATTGACTCCACTGCCAACATAACCCGCTCATTTGGCCTGAAGCCTTCACAGAATGGCTGCAGCTTTGCAGGGGATACTGACTGTTTTACAGCCGATTCCTTGAATGCAGTGGGGGATGCTGAAAGTCAAAGCTTGGGGAGCCCCACTTTGTCAGAGTCTTCTGGCTCAATGCATCATTTGTCCCCAGTTCACAGCCATTCTGAGAGCCAGCGGTCCAAGTCCCCAGCTACACTCAGTAATAATAACAGCAGTGCCATGATGGCAGAAGAGGGCCAGGAGAATATTGCAGCTGGCTTGACAACAGTGAAGTCAGAAAAATCAGAGACCCCTTCTCCGCTTTCTGGAAATGAAGGCACTGGGGCCCTTGATCTGACTGCCACTCAACCTGGCAGACATTTCATCAAGGAGGAGAGCCACTTCAACATGTTGTTTCTAAACAGAGATCGGGGTGAGTAGAAGCAAATGTGGCTAAAAT
Source organism: Nematolebias whitei (assembly GCF_014905685.2). Taxonomy (NCBI): domain Eukaryota; kingdom Metazoa; phylum Chordata; class Actinopteri; order Cyprinodontiformes; family Rivulidae; genus Nematolebias; species Nematolebias whitei. The sequence goes on from NC_056502.1 coordinate 39,089,458, forward strand.
ATAACATATAAAATCAGTTCAGTATTGGTACAAATCTCAGTCAGTATTATGAACATGTATGCAATAAATAACCAAAAATTACTGGTGTAAACCTGAATAGTGTTAAAAAAAGATAAAATGATTAATATGGCAGCTATGAGACTCTTTCATTAGCAGAACAGATGTAATTTATTATGACGGTATTACAAATATTAATCTTTGTTTTTTCTTAATGTTTTTCAGGCCTTGGTACACCTAATTTAGCAAGCACTGCATCAAACATGATCAAAATGGAAATGAATGGACATGGCAAGTCTTTGAGCGACAATTCACACTTGCCTGTGGGCATTCAGGTTCCAGCTGCAGCACCCCCAACCACAGCGAGTCCTAGCATCAATCCTATGTTGGCCCCCCCACCTCCACGTCGGACTCCTAAGCAACACAACTGCCACTCGTGTGGAAAGAACTTTTCTTCAGCTAGCGCTCTGCAAATCCATGAGCGGACACACACAGGAGAGAAACCATTTGCCTGCTCTATTTGTGGAAGGGCTTTTACCACAAAGGGCAACCTGAAGGTATATCATTTAATAAAAGATTAACATCATAGAGCCATTAGATCAAAAACATAAAATTCTTCATAGGTGTAACACATAGCTTTGGGTAAATATTCCTAGACAACGTAAGGCCTCTTTACTCTGCTTTGGTTATTTAAAAAACACATTTTCGGTTGCATTTGCACCTCATGTCTAAATTGTAATAAGAAAAAAAAAATTTTTTAAAGACTAAATTTTTGGTGACTACA
>NC_056502.1:39090638-39101947 GCF_014905685.2 Nematolebias whitei
TGTATCCTGAAGGTTTTTCTCCATGTTTTGATATGTTTGTGAATTTCTTGCCATTTCTGATGCAGCATTATGAGTATTATCTTGTTTTTGCTAATGTGTAGAAGGATAACAATATAAACAGTTAAATGAATAGTTCAAAACATGTCCTATGTAGTGTAGATGGGGTCTTAAAGTAACTTCAGTTTCATTCTACCAGGTAATATTAAACTCAAAGTGTTAATTTTAAATGTTATTTCCTGTGAGATGTTCATCCTATTATTCAATAGCTTTAGCTGAATTTGTGATCTATCTGTGATATATGCACACCTTTACTCTAATAATATATTTTCAAGAAAAAAAAAACACCTTTTGTTTTGTTTATTTGCATGTCTCCCCCCCCTTTAAGTTTAAACCTAAACTTTTCTTAATTAAGATGTTAATTGGTTGTGGACATTCTTACATTGAAAGACTTAAAAGTTAAAACATTTGTTGTTGCTGCTGCTTCTAGGTTCATATGGGAACGCACATGTGGAACAATGCTCCAGCCCGGAGGGGTCGGCGCCTGTCGGTGGAGAACCCCATGGCCTTGTTGGGTGGAGACGCCATGAAGTTCAGTGAGATGTTTCAAAAGGATCTGGCAGCTCGGGCCATGAACGTCGACCCCGGCTTCTGGAACCAGTACGCTGCTGTCATCACCAATGGCCTGGCCATGAAGAACAATGAGATTTCTGTGATTCAGAACGGAGGCATCACCCAGCTGCCCGTCAGCCTCGGAGGAGCAGGAATCACCTCTTTGGGAGCTATGCCCGGCGGGTTGGACCGTGTACACACTGGCAGCAGCCCTCCCATGACGGGAATGGAGAAGGCTGGTCTGGAGGTTGCAGCCAGCCGTCCGTTTTCAAGATACATGGAGGAGAACAAGGAAATTGGGATTAATTAGAAAACCTGTCTGTATTACCTAAGGTAGCAGTTTAACAAAAACTAAAAGATGAGAAAACTATTGGAGGGAAAGTGCTGATCCAGTTTAAACTCGTGCATATTAAACTGTGTACAGATTAAAGACGTTTTGTTTGATTTTGGAAATATAGTATTTAGTACTGATTAGGGGCCTTTGCCCTTCACCTTCCCCGTCTCACTTGATATTTGGTCTACACAAAGAAAACTTTGTCACTTGTTTGAGAAAATGTCGTCTTGCAAAATAATGCATGGTACTTATTTGTTTTTCTCCGTACGTTTGACTGCTTTTACGAATTCCTTTGAGAAACCAGGATCCTGCCCAGTGATAACGGACAAGCGTCACATCTGGACGGGACGAACACACTTTAAGAACAGTTTTCTTTAAAGACAGTTGGACATTTGTCTCGCAACTCTGTTTGTGGTTGCTCTTTTAAATACGAGGGCCCCGCTCGTTGACGGACTGAAGAACAGAATGAAGTTCAGTGTTTTTTGTGCTCGCCTGATATATATATATTATTTTCTCATGAACTAGAAAACTTGAAAAAACAACGTTTAAACTATTTTAATCTTTCCATTTAGTCTCTCAGCATTGTCTTATACTGTTGTCCCGTGTCCTTACTATTTATGACAATAACAAAAAAAGCGGGTATACAAAGTATATTTAACAGCCCAAGCATTTTATTCTTTTTTTTTTTTTTTTACTGCAGGTTTACTGCTGAAAGTCCCTGTCAATAAAGACAATGTGTCCTTTTATTTGAACAACGGAGAAAACTTGTAGGTTTTGTTTGGATATTTGTTGACACCATGTGTATCTTCTTATAGGATAAAAAGGCAAACGATATCCAAAGCTGCTATGACCACAACCCAGCTTTTAACCTTTGTAAAAATAAAAATAAAATCAAAATAAAGAAGAAAGAGGTGAAACTTTTGAAGAAATATCTATGTATAGAAATACAGACAAATCTAAAACAGGTATGCATATTTTGTATCACATAAAATAGACTTCATGAGTTGAGAGTATTTGTCATGTTTGTGAATGCACTTTTTAAAAACGAGACTTTTGTCTGTGAGTTACCGTTAACCTTTTGACCGATCTATCTATCTATCACGTGCTGTTTTTATTGTTTCCAGCCGACACTCCTCCAGCTCACAGAGTCGCTCCTCTGTTGTTGCATCTGTGCTACTCGTCAGAGTGCAAACTCATCACTCAATCAAAACCTTCTCCAATAAAAAAAGGAAACGAGCGTGTGTCTGAATGGCCTCCATATCTGCTGTTATTGACTCGTTCACGTCACGTTTTTAACTGTACGCATTAAACTTTGAGAGAAATGTGAACCAGAACTCTGGAATAATCACTTTTCGTTTAAAATAAATTGTTTTAAAATAGGTTTAGATGCCATAACGTGTTTAGAACTTTCATATGCAGCATATAAAAAAATAATAATAATTAAGTGTAATTTATGTGGTTAGTTTTTGTTTTATGAATAAGATACGTGTCATTTCTGGTTTATTTCAGCAATATTTATTTTAAACTTTTGGGCCACATCACTGTAAAATAACAGTTTCCACACCTTTCGTATAATTTCGGGGCAAATTCTCTTCTAAAAGCTAATAAAATTATTTTATTTTATGCTTTAATGTTGTTTTGAAGGAAAAAAAAAACCAAGATTTTATTTTATTCTGTTTACTTGTGTTTATTTATGAATAGATTGCACTTGTATATCATTTTAACCAGACAATTAAAACACAGTGATAACTGGTCTAAAACACCCAGCTTGTGAATAACAGCATATATTCTTATTAGACACAGATCGTGGGAATAAGATGTTTCCAAGTTTCCAAATTAAATTTAGTCATCTTTAAATAGAAAACAATTATAGAAGGTAACACTTTTTAAATCCTACAAGATAAAACCGACTTTGTAGCAAATACTTGTTGATCAGGATTTCTTTGTCAATAACAACATAAAATTAACATGTTTTTTAATTTGAATCAAAATAACCTTAAAGTCACTATTTTGTTCAATGTGATGAGAAGACGTAGTAATGAATTGTTTTGTTTAAAAAAATATGAAAAGATTTTTTCTTCCCAGGTTAAAACGTCTGTTGGAGCTGCTTCAGCAGTGTCCATGTGTGAGACGGCGCTTAGACTGAGCGAAGCTGAAGCTGCGCTGTACGGTGAAGTTACAGTGTGTGTGTGTGTGTGTGTGTGTGTGTGTGTGTGTCAAGTGGTGACAGCTTTCTCTCAGCATTCGGTCCTCCTGGTGCCGGACACTCGACACATGTTCCACATATGTGTGAACACACACTTGCACAATCTCACACCCTGACACAAATACCACTGTTCCCAGTTTTGCTAATAAAATAAAATAAATCAGAGAGAGAAACAAACATGTTCACGGTGAACAATATCCAGACACGTTATGTGCAGAATAAAAGAGAAGAATTCATTGAAATCGTAACTGTAGATTAATAACTACAGTATTTGTGGCAAATTACCAAAGTAATTTAGACTTGTGTTCATTACTACAAACATTTAAAAAATCTAAATGTTTTGCTGCTTTTACACTCCCACTCACATACAAACAGTTTGTCTAGTGAGAAACACTGATACCTTTAAAGAAGCTCGTCAAATTGGCTATTTTTAATTTTGTGCAAGCCCACTTTCACTTAGTCTCCTCAAAACAAACATGGAGCTGCTTTGTTCAGCATTTTTTATGTTAATTTATTTTTATCCTGCCACTGTCAAACATTATTTGTGTGCTAAAATACCAGTAGTGTTTATTTGAGAATAAAAAAAAAATGTTTTCACTGTATTTGAAATGTTCACCCTTTCACTCATGCAGACTATGTAGACTAAATCTGGAACGGCCTGTTTTATCATTTCAGCACTTCAGCCATGTGTCATATAATGAACCGTCAGCCAGATACTTTAGATTATGTGTCTAAATGTTTGGTGAGCACATGATTTCTTTATTAACATCAACTGAGATCAATTTGAAACCCAAATGTTTAAATGCAACTGCTACACTTTTTATATTGTATCTATTTATACAACCATGATGGATGGCAGCTGTAACTGTGTCACAAGCTTCAATATACTGAAACTATGAAATATCTTTATAATCTTCTTCTTTCAGCTGCTCCTTCTTCAGGGGTCGCCACAGCGAACTAACTCACATGAAGACTTGGAGATTTTTTTAACGCCGGATGCCCTTCGTGACACAACCACTGACCACCGAGCTACTCCAGCCACCTGTGTGGAGCAGAGAGCTGCTAGCTAGGGGTGCACGGGGAAGCAGATGGTGGGGGTTAAGGGCCTTGCTCAAGGGCCCAGAGTGGGGCAAATGAGCGTGGAGGCAGGTGTGGGTGCTTCACCTATCCACCCACATTTTGATGTTGTCGTTACAGGGAATTGGACCGGCGACCTTCCAATTACAGGCTCACCTGCTCTAACCTCTGTGCCACCACTCCCATGATATATCTTTATCTACAAAATATATTTGAATAATTTTGAAAGTGTAATAAAATGAGCAGAATAACATTATGATGGCTGAAATGCGGATAGTTTTTTTTTTGTTAACATGTTTCATATTTAGATAGACTTATTAAAATATATTTTTATTTCACAATTTATAAGGACTTCCCAAGCTCTCAGCTCAAACAGACATTAAAAAGAGACATTGGACTCATCTAATGTTTAAAAGCATTTTTAACAAGTCTGAGGATCACCATGATGACCTGGTGATGTTAGCATTAGCCTCCTGTAGTCTGCTGTGTTAGCGCAGGCCACAATGCATCATGGTATATTGTCACCAATGCAGTTTACAATTTATGTAAATGTTTTATTTTTATTTTCTTTATTGGATATAAAAACTGTAGTGAAATTTTTGAACAGCCTTACAAAATGGCCAATGGGCATATCAAACTGCCTTGCAGAACATGCAGACAAGCTAGGTGTCTTCTTTCTCGTCATTTTGATCGGTGCTGTAACCGTTAATGTGGTTGTTTCCTCCACCCAGTGGCACGGCACGACTATTTCAACATTTTTGTTAGACTGTGAGGATGGAAAGAAAAAATAGAGTAATATAGATAGGACTTTAGATTTTTAAGTCTTCGAGTGAAAGATCACGGCTGTAAACTTATTCAGTTTGCATGTGGAGAGCAGTAAATCATGTTTGGAGTCAAAAATGAATGATTCTAGCTGTTCAAAGTATAAAAATTAAAGTTATTGTTGCAAGGTTTTCAATGTGATTGTACACTTTGTCAAGCTTTTTTTTTTTAAACATTTAAAATACAACCAGCCTATATAGGTCTTGAGGGGAGTGCATTCACTGTGTGACCTCTATGTTGCTGGTAGTTTTGCCTCTTGAGAAGCTGGTACAGAAGTCTAATATCCACAAGTCACAGTTTTTTAGATATCTGCAGCTGAGACATTTTGTGAGGTCTAACTCTGATTGTTTTCCTTTGTACCCCTCTAAATATGTTGTGGTTAAGATTTTGGAATGCAGGTCTGATACCAAGGGGCCCTTAGTAAGATCTATACACTGCTTAGTTCATACCATGACACCAGTTTGGACTCCCTGAAACTGAAATGGGAAATGTACCTGGAGGAATCCATATCAGACTCAACCTGGAGAAAGATTATTAAGAACATTTCCTCATCTTCTAAAAACATTTACTCATTTTAAGTCTATCGGACATGCTGTAATTCAATTCACATGTGGCACTTGTCCAAACACAAGTTGTCTAAGATCCAAGCCAACCTGGACCCCGCATGTAATCAGTGTAAAGAAACTCCAGCTACTCTCCTGCATACATTCTGGACCTGTCTCAAACTGCAGAGCTTTTGGCAATCTATTTTTGACACCTTCTCTGGAATATGTGGCAAACCTGTACCCATCACCACTCGTCTCACTGTTTGGGGTGGTCCCTGTGGAGACGTCCTTCAGGAAGGACGAGAAGGATGTGATTGCTTTTGGCTCTCTTTTGTCCAGGATAATTTTTTGTGCATTTGGAAGGACCCACACCCCCAGCATATGTACATTGGATAAGAGAGGTGATATGTCATGTCCATCTAGAAAAAAATAATCAGATACCAGTACACCCCAAAGGGTTCTGTTAAGATTTTGGGACACTTGGCAGCCTTTCACGTTGTAAGTAGAAAACAATTAATTTAAGTTTAAGCGTGCGACTGATCCAGTGAGGCAGGGAAGGGGTGGAGGGTTGTTCTATGTTTTGTCTTTTTTCTTTTGCTGCATGTTCAAAAAATAAATGAAAAATCAATAAATGACTTTGATAAAAAATACAATTATATTACACCATTGTAGATACAAAATGGAGTGGGTTGATCATGAAATATGAAGTGATATGTATATCCATAGTGAATAAATAACTCCAGTCAAACCAGTCAGTCACCAAGCCAGTTAACCTCTGCTGCCTCTGATTGGTCCACCAGAGACCAGCTTACATTAACTTTCACCACTGAGTTATGTGTGTTTATTTTCCTGTTATTGTTGCTGTTATACCTATATCCATATTCATTTTGATGGAGGAGAGTTAAGTTCGTCCTTGAGTTTTTATTTGTTTAGTTTGCCTGAGCTGATCTTATAATGTAGAGCTTTTTGTGAGCCCATTGTTTAGACGTTGTGCTGACAGATGATCACAAGGCCTGCTCTGAGGAAATGTTGAATAATGAAGAAATTTCATACTGACTGTTTTATTTTCTTCTTCTTCCTTTCTCAGGGAAGGCTCTCATTTTGCTCATATATGTGTGGAAACAAAATAAATTCCACTCGTGCTTGCACTCATGCGCTCGCATTTAGCAAATCATTTTGCAGACAGCCAGTATACATGAATGTGAGGACTGTTGTTTCAGACTCTAAAGTGGCAATTCTTCTCAAATTTATAATATTGTTCGGCAGGAACGGCAGATTTTACCTCGGGCAGATTCAGCTGGGATGTTGTCCTTCCTCCTCACCAAGAGGTTACGTAAGGTTAGAAACTATGACACTGATTAAACCAGTAAAGGCTGTTTTATGACTTTCTGTGTTGGGATTTTATTATGTTTTTCCATTAAGCAATAGAATACATTGTAATTTCCAACATCTGAAGTGCATCCAGGTTTTTTTTTTTTTTTTACTAGTGCATAACTTTTAATAGAAACCAGGGTAGTGCAGATAAGGGATTATTTGGGCTAAGTCCATTTAAGACATACTTTAACAAGATTAATTTTAGACTAATTATGTAAGGAAATACTGGTTACATGTTTGGGGGATTTTCAAACTTTTTTTTTTTTTTTTGTGAAACATGGCAGCTTTGTTTCTACTTTGTATTTATTTCAGCACACAGTTGATTCCTCTGCCTTATCTTGTGTTTTATCTGGTCCTGACTCAAATTTTTGTGCGCTACCTGTTTGAGTTGTGACAGTTGGGCATGGCACAGTGTGAACAGACAGGCCATCACTGGGACATGGCTGTCGGCTGTTTGTTTAATGCCCTGCCTACTGTGAAAGTCTCCCTGAAACAGGCGCAGTAAATATCCCCATTGATCCAGAGGCAGGGGGCCCTACGATGATGTAGTGGTGAAGAGCCTTGGGAGTAAATCTAACCGACAGTAATCCAATCCCATTCTCAAGGCTGTGGAATCTGAGATAGGTGCTTTAAATCCAAAAGTGTGCCTTTTTTGCACAGTTTTTCTGCCTTTGTTGGTTCAGCTCCTCTTGTTCTTCACTTCTACGTCTTGGATCAAGTCGATCCATAGCGTGCTGAAGTGCTTTGGTAGCTATCCTTTATATTTGTTTGAATTCAGAGTTGCTTTAATGATGCTACAAATTTAGTCTCCTGGTCGTTTGGCTGTCACATTCACTCCTACACCTCTACCGCTTTTGCTTGTCTGAAGCATGTGCATCCAGCTGAAATACAAACTCTAAAGTTAAGAGAGTGTGAAAGGTGTGTGTGTGTGTGTGTGTGCGTGCACACATAATAAGACTCCTTAGCAGGTAATCAGTGTTTTTCTGCAAGGTAAAGATGCAATGGAAATTGTGAAACCTCATTAGGCTGGATTTTTTTTCCTTTGATGACTAAGAGTTGCCTAGCTAACTGTTGACTTGCTGCTTAGCTGCTCCAGCAGTGTAAGTTTTCATGCAAGGCTTTCAAGATGACAGCGTTATCACTCCTGATCCACTGAAGAAAAGGTCTGCGTGACCACAAATTCAAATTATTTCCTGTGTGGGTGATTTGCTGAGGCATTATGCTCTTTAGCCTTGTAGCACGAATGCATTAACCATTCGCTACAGCAAGGGCCCTTTGACTCAGCTGATCAAGGGCTAGTTGTGGTTACCCACTAACATCAAATTTATTTTTGATCCACTTTGCTCAGTACAGTCAGTGATAGCTGGTGGCCATAAACCTGCATTCATTTTCACTCACCGCCAGTGAGCGCAGGGAGACAGACGACCAGAGAGAGTAGAAGACACTATGGTTATTTTAAACACTGCAGTCAAAGCTACAAGTACTGTTGAAATCATTTTGACATCCATGTGCACAAAATGGATTTACATATATAGGATTTTGGTTCTTCTTTTTTCTCAATGCTTCCCATCGAAATGCAAAAGGTTGGCGGTAATGTTTTTACCTGTTTCTATCAACATTTGTCTGCCGGTTAGCAAAATATTTCATGAACCACCAAATAGATTTTAATGAAACTTTAGAAAGGAGTCATTAAATTAATTTCTACAACTGGTTATCATTTGGAGAAAATTTTATTCACAATGGCCGACACAGCTCAAAAACACATACATGGCTTTAACTCAGTCAGTTTTACTGATGTGAAAATTTGGTGTGGTAGTAACTGAGAATCAGTCTCAACACAAGCTGTAAGCATTCACTGGTTGCACTGGTTCTTAGTTTAAAACTCAGCTATTAAATATTGATGTCAACCTTGCCTGTCTGTTAGCAAAATATGTAATGAATCAAGGAAACTGATTTCAATGAATCTCCCAGAAAATAATCATTAGACACACATCTGAAAGTAAATTACTTTAAAAGTCAGCCCATGCAGTTAAATAAGCTGCAAGAGCCAAGTGACCTTAGAAAAACGCTATAGCTTAATCAATTTCAAATACATTGAGCCAAAATGTAATGCAATAGTCATTGTCATTCCAACAAAAGCTCCGAGTGCAACGCATTCCACAACAACTTTGCTTTCAACTTTGGCAACTGTAGGACTTAATCCAGTCTGCCGGTTGGCAAAATATCTCACAAACTCGACAGATTTTGATAAAAGTCCCTCAAGGAAAGCTGTTTGTATGAGTATTTCAGCATAGCTTTGATCCAATAGCTTTGTATTTTCCATGATGAACATGCGTCAAGATGATTTTATTGAGTTTACCCAATTTTGGGAATAATTTAAAGTTGACTGACTTCATACATTTCCTAATGAACTGTTGGACAGATGGACTCTGAAGTGATGCGCTTGTCATGTTGTGCACAAGTGCCTAATGAAAGCTAGAAAAGAAGTGCAAGGAAATGTGTGTCTGAGAGGGGGTCTTTTTGAGAAAACAAAATCAATGAATGCATGAAACATAGTGGTGGTCCACCTGAAAGAGGACGTGTCATCAATTAATCAAACTTGGTGAACAGGGTCAATTTATCAGAGTACGTTGCAGATCAGCTATTGGGTTCAGCTTCGACGTGACAAATGCCGGACCTCCTCTGTGTTCCCAAGGTTGCAGATCGATAGAGATCATCACTGTGATGTGGCCTTTTATCTCACAACCTGCTTCCTTAAGCCTTATATTATTCCCAACACTGATATCTCAAAGGAGGCGGAAGGTTGAGAAGGGCACCAGTCTGATTGTGTCTTTTCCATTTCTCCACTTATGAGCATTATTTGGTCAAACTATTTTCAGGACTTTTTGGACCCAAAAAGCTGTGAAAATTACGTTTAATGCTACATACATTTGACATTTAGTTTTTTTTTATTTAAATCCCTCTGAGTAGTGCCATTGCTTGCTGAAGATGCCTTTCACAAGATGGTTTTCCCTCTGAGGCACTTATTCAAATATGTCAAATTTGACTGAGTGAAACCCCTCTAAACTCCTATTGATTTGTGCTGTTATGGAAATCCATGCCAATAAACTGTCATGACAGTAACAATCCAATGATTAGACTCCACTTCCGCCACATGACAGGAAAGAGCTTCTTCATTATCAGAGACCATACAGGAAAATTGAAATGTCCAACTAAGCTATGCTTTAAGTATTGACTTGTTTCAGCCTCAATAAAGTGTGATTATAGTCCGGTCATTTTGTGTAATGTTTTCTACTTGTTTTATCTTCTGTAAAGCTATTCTACAACGTTTGATTTGTGAAAGTCTATCAAATGTGTTGATTTACCTAAGATTTCACTACAACCATTTCCATCCACTTTTTCTGCTCTTCTGCGGTCGTGTTACAAAGGTAACAGATTCAGGAAGAAAATCCAGATACCCCTTTCTCCAGCAACACTCTTCAACTCCTTCTGGGGGATACTGAGGAGTTTCCAGGCCAAAGAGGATATACAATTTCTCCAATGAGTGAATCTGCCCAGAGTCTTTTTCCAGTGGGACTTATCCAGAAAACCTTAAGAAGGTGGCACCCAACAGATATCCAGATAAGATGCTTGAACCACCTCACCTGACTGCTGTCATTGTGGAGGAGCAGTGCCTTGACTCTAAGTTTCCTGTGTCTAAGGCTGAGCCTGGGTTTTACTATAGAGGAATGGAAACTCGTTTTATCCACTTGTGTACAGGATCCTCTTTGGGATATATCACATAACCATAGGTGAGGAATGGATAATAGACAGACATCAGTTAAGAGTTTGGCTTTCAGTCCAGTTCCTTCTCCACCACAGAAGACCAGGGCAACACCCTCATTCCATGGCTGATGCCTCTGTGATAGAAACAAGCTGTAAGCCAATGTCCTCCATCGCTGAGGGATTTTAACCGTTTGCAGTTTTTGAGATGAGTGTTTTTCTGGACTGGCTTGAACAGGGAATGCAAGTGAACCTTACAGTTTTTGATGCAAGATATTCAAGTGGGTAAGAGCTTCACTGTGTAGAAGAACGGATGTACATTTCTTTTGCTTGTCTGAGGCAGTGCAGAGTGATTGATCCTGGCAAGTAAGGGAGCGATTTTATCAACCGCCAGGCACAACAGCAGAGTCAGGAATGGTTGCCAATGGTTTAATAGTCAACCTACACTAACGGTCACCCCAATATAAAATTTAGTAATATAAAAACTAGAAAGCATAGTTCTTTCAAATTATAGATGTAGTAGGGTTACACATATGGAAGCACACACATACATACATATATATGTGCATAGAGGTTGATA
>NC_056502.1:39102347-39120051 GCF_014905685.2 Nematolebias whitei
ATATATATATATATATTTACAGGGTTGGCCAACTTACATTTTGATGTCGCTACCAAATTTTTGATAAGGAATATTTTGATGCCTAGATGCAGTCACACACCAAAGCAGAAGTCGGTACCTCACTTATTTTTCAAGTTATCATGCTCACAACACAGCCAGACAAACAGAGGTTATTCCCAATTCTCCTCTTCACTCCACAACGGGGGACAAGAAATGTCACATCAGCCACCTATCCCTAGAAAAATTTTGAAGTTAACTTCTGTTCAACTAGTTTGTTTATTTCAGCTGGCATCATAGAATTACATCAGCAAAGCAAAATCCATTGGACATAATGTGAATATGCTCTAGGCATCATGCAAAATTTAAGCAATTTTGGTCTATACATGTTCATTATGCATCCTGGACTCCAGCTTTGTCAAATCTGTTCAGTTCCTTTGCAAGTGCTGAAACGTTACACCTGGCCCAGTGTGTAAAATATGCATGTGGACACTATCGGTTACATGGTTCTAGTCTGCTCCAGCTGGGAGAAAATGAGGATATTACAACTCACTCTGTGTTTCACCAGACAGACCTAGTTTCCCAACACTGATTTGAAGCGGTTCCTGCTATCTGCTGTTCATTAGATGAGATTTCAGCTGCTGCTGCAGCTGCAGGAATGAATAAAGTCAAGCTTTACAGAACTTGACTCAACAGCAGCACTCTGCAAATAGCAGGAGCAGTTCTTAACTTGCTCTTTTTGAGAGAAAACAGATTTGTATCTGAAATTGCAGCTGGGAGTTTACCAAATACAGTACATACAATTATTATCCAAGGCTTCAAAAAAAAAAAAAGATAGAAGATAATCCTATTGCATTTATGGTGACTCTAAAAGTTTGGATACATGTTGTTAAACCATTGTTTTGTTTTGTTTATATAATTTGGTTCCTTTTCACTTAATCTATCTTATTTGCATATTCTGTCTTTGCAGACCTTGGCTACAAAATTGCACTTTGATAAAAAAAAAAAAAAGGAGACTGAGAAGCAATACAGAAGGCCGACTGAAGCAGATCACTAAAACTGGACAAGTCGTTGAAGCACATTACAGTGTACATTAAAAAGCATAAGAAAGCCGAGCTCAGCACAACCTGCGACACCAACCTTACTCGTGCTGTTTTTGATGCTGCCTGACTCTGAACGGTACTTGCTGATGTATGAAATCTAAAGAGTTCAGCGTTGTCACTGTCAGTGATTGACATGATGAGAGGATCAATGTAAAAACCTCACTGCCAAGCAATAATCCATCCAAAGTGATCGCGTTTAAAATTGCCTGAGGCTATTGATTATATGTGCAGGCCCAGAGAGCAAAGCAACAATAATCAAGTTGGCTAAAGAGGCTTTTTTGTCCTTTTGTTATATATTTAGCTGTGCTTGTTTCTTTCATATTATATTCAGCATTTTTGGTTGTTTACACAGAAAGCTCAATTTGTTGGACTTCCTTTTACAAGCATGGAGAAAGAAGAAAAAGCTGATATGTAAAGATGCTATTTCAGTTAGCGTACTTTAGCATACACATTTTTCCCTTGAGTCTGATCCTGTGCTACAGGTTGAAGACCTAACCACAACTTGAACCAACATATAACTAGAGAAATAACATTTCCTGCAAAAATGCAGTGTAAATGCTTGTTGCTGAAAAACTTGCAGAAAAACAGCTGAAATTAGCTAAAACATGCTGAAATGTAGCTGAAATGGCAGAACAAGCCTAAGCTAGCAAAATAAAGCAAAAATGACATATATTTGGTGAATTACATTTAAATTGCAGAAATGAGCAAATAAAGAAAAAAATAGCTAAAAAAAGCTGACATTAGAAAAAAAATAGGGGAATAGTAACTCAAATACATAAAGAAGCATAAATTACCAAAAGGAACTGTAGAGAGTGCAATTGTTCCCAATTTCACTGAAAGATGCAGAAACGAACACAAAAAAGTGGAAGAAATTTGAAAACAGCAGAAGTTTTAAAAACAAAGAAAACAAAAAAACAGCTAAAGAAACAGAAAGAAGCTTAAATTACCAGAAGGAAGTGGGGAGAGCACAACTGTGTCCAATTAGGCTGAAAGAAGCCACAATTAGCACAAAAAGTGGAAGATATCTGAAAAAGCAGAAATTCCAAAAATAAAAGCAGCTGAATAATAGCTAAAGAAGCTTAAGTTACCAGGGGGGAGGGGAGAGAGCACAAATTTCCCAATTAGGCAGAAACAAGCAGAAATGAGCACAAAAAGTGGAAGATATCATAAAAGGCAGAAATAATAAAAACAACAGCTGAATAATAGCTAAAAAAGCAGAAAGAAGCTTAAATTACCAGAAGGAAATGGAACGCACAATTGTGCCTAATTAGGGACAAAAGAAGCAGAAATGAGCACAAAAAAGTGGAAATTATCTGAAAAAAGCAGAAATGTGTAAACAACAACAACAAAAGCCTAAGAGCTGAATATTAGCTAAATAAACAGAAATAAGCTTAAATTACAAGAAGGAAGTGGAGAGAGAACAACTGTGCCCAATTAGGTTTAAAGAAGCAGAAATGGGCACAACAAAGTGGAATAAGTCTGAAAAAGCTGAAATATGTAGAAACAACAATAACAACAACAACATGTGAGTAGTGGCTAAAAAGAAGTAGAAATAGGCTTAAAATATTAAATACCAGAAGTAATTGGAGAGAGCACATTTTTGCTGAATTAGGCTGAAAAGTATAAATGAGTGCAAACAATTGAATTAGCTAATAAAGCTAAAATTAGCATAAAACAGCTACATTTTAGCTGAAATAGCTGAAACTTGCAAAAATAAGCTGAACAGAACATAACAAGATGAAATTAGCAGGAAGAAGTTAGAAGAAACACAAACATTTTGTAGTTTGCAGAATAAAGCTGAAAGGAGCACAAAACAGCTGAAAAACTGCTGAAATCAGCTGAAAGTAGCTAATTTTGTTCTTTCAAAAGGCAAAAAGAAGCTGAAGCAAAACATAATGCGAAAGGAGGTTGTAAACAGATCTAAAGATTTGAAGGATGTAAAATGAGCTCAATTCATTTATGAGGAAGAAAAATGACAGAAAAGGCTAAATATCTCAAAAAGCTAAAGTTGCACCAATACCAAAAAAGTAGCTATAAGAAATATGAACAGGATCACAATAGTGTGAATGTGTATTCACACAATTATTCTGTCACAATGGAGTCGACGTCCACATCCGAAGAATTAAAAGAGACAGAACAGGTTGCCATTTCAGCAGCCTACAACATTATGTAGGACAAAGTGGTCCATGATCACAGTAGACCATTGCATTACATCTTATCATTTCCTCTGGAACTGAAACCTAAACTGAGACTCATCAATAATGCACCCATGATCTCCTATTTAAACGCTCTCAATGGCAGCCTGAGCTACTGCAGCATCTCCTCACCTCTCCCTCCCACTTCTTTTCATACATTTCTTTAACGGGTGAATTCTTACCAAATAATCTCCGCAACGAGGACTTGAAAATACCTGCCCTCTCATTTAGGAGCTCGGTTTTCTGCTTTGATTTTCCCATTAGTCCAATGCCCAAGATTCATTTAGTCTATTTATTAAAACCCACACACAACCGATCTCTTCATAATGACCTTTTTTAATTCTGCAGTCCAAAGTGAAATGCCAAGCTTTTCTCTCTGGACAAAACAATATTCTTGACTACACAGGGTGACAGATGCTCCGCAATGCATCTCTCTTACGCTCTACCTGAATTATTAAATACTCAGAATCTGGTTAAGCAGTATACATTTTCCTAAAGGTCAGAAAGTTCATTAACTATGAACTGCCATTGCTTGTGTCCTTGTGTATTTCTCTATTTGGTGTAGATTTACCGCAGGGCTTATATGACTGTTAAAGCAGAACTTCTTCTTTTGCTACACAAATCTTAAAGGACTATTTCAGATCTTTTAAAGTGGTCTTCTGTTGACAGGTTCTGAACTATCAATATCTTCCCACTTTCATCTGCTTCTTGCTGGAGAAATAGAGTTTAATTTGGCTGGATTGGTAAACCTACTGCTAGTCCTAAAGGGGTTGAGAGTAAAGTGGATTACCGTTGTGTTAAAATAAAACAAATAACATAAAAACAGAACTTTTGCAATCACTATATTAAAAATCTTTATATTGCCGTCAGTTTTGCATTATTTGTTATTCTTGTGGTAAGTTCTAAATATTTCCATGACCGTTGTGCAGTTATGCTGGAAGTGCCTCAGTTTGCACAGGAAGTGCTACAGCTAGCTTCTACTGCTGCAGTTTACCCTTGTAAATTGCCATATAAATCGATGTAAATGCAACTGTAATTGTGTAAAGAAAAACTGCTGGTGGTGTAAGGTGTATGAAATGTTAAGAAATACTTAAAATTATATATTTTTTCCATTGTAAATTTCATCAAATCATTTTAGTGTCCCTGCTCAGATTAAAATGTTCTGCACTTGTGTTTCTTGTGAAGTATGAAATGTCCCAGGCAGAAAACTTTTGTTCTCATTCTTGCCAGTTCTTGCCAACGATGCAACTGTTAGCTTGTGAATCCTGTGAGAACAAGCGGTACTCCGATGTAAACGTCGATCAAGGCTTTGAATAGTGCATGTTTTTTAGTTTTCAAGATGAGTGTTTTTTCTGCACTGTAACTGAATATGGAATGCAAGTAAACCTTAATGTTTTATCTGTTGGAGTTCCAATTTAAGAACCAGAGGGATTTTAAAAAAGTTGTTATTTTTTTTGCTCATCCCAGGCAGCGCAGTGACAGATCCTAGTGAGTGAAGGGAGCAGTTGTATCCACCACCAGGTACATATGCAGAGTTGGTGGTGGCCAACGATGCCAGTCTGGATGTCCCACAGTATCTTAGGCCTTCCATTCTCTACCACCCTTGGTTGAGTCTCCCACTTTGACTGTGGGACCTCCAGTCCATACTCAGTACAGATTTTCCTTTATACATTTCCAGCCACTTGGTTATGATGTTCCATGTATGATTTTCATACCTGGATCTTACAGCCTGCTATGATGTGTTGGACTGTCTCAAGGGCATCTTTGCACAGCCTGCATCGTGGCTCTTGTCTGGTAACGTAGACATCTGCCTCTAAAGCTCTTATGCTGAGGGTCTGTTCATGTGCTACCATGATTAGTGCCTCTGTGCTGTCCTTCAGTCCAGCCCTCTCAAGCCACATCTTCATCCTGAGGATGAAGACCCATTTGCCTCTACCTCTCATCAGCAGGAATCTTCAGGTGGTGTGTGTGTGTGTGTGTGTGTTCATAATATTTTACAAAGTTTAGAACAAGTGTTCAGTTGTTGCACATTTTAATCAATATTTTCTTGTTGCCGGGTGATAGAAAATAGTCATTCAAAAGGTTAAGGCTTTCCATGACCGTTGTGCAATTAAATTTGTGTCTTGGCAATGCAGATTCTCTTCAATGTTCAGTTGTTGTGCAGTTTAATCTGTGTTTCTTTTTTTTGAAAAGTAATATTGTAGATTCATTTATTTTAAGAATGGTAAGACTTTACATGACAGCTGTGCAAATTAATTTGTGTTTCTTGAAGTGCAATAGTGTAAGTTGTCTTGTTCTGAAAAGGTTTCGACCTTCCTTGACAGTTGTGCAGAGAAGTGTATGTCTTGATGACTGACTGATTTGTTTCGCCTCAAACTTGTCCTAAATGTTGACAAAACCAAAGGGATGCTTTTTTCAAATAGGAAGTTGGTCCCAGCAGTTCTTCCTCCGATTTTATCCTCAAATGGTGTCCCCATTGAGTTTGTTGATTCCTATAAATATTTGGGTATCTTGGTCGACTCACATCTTTCTTTTAAGCTCCATGTGGAAAACTTGGTAAAGAAACTGAAAGTTAAACAGGGTTTCTTTTTCAGAAACAAATCCTGTCTAACCCTGAATGCTAGAAAACTTCTTGTATCTGTGACTTTCCTTCCCTCCATTGATTACGGTGACATTATTTACATGAACGCTTCTACAAGAACCCTGCAGATGTTGGATGCTGTCTATCATGGTGCACTAAGATTCATAACTGGCTGTGATTATCGTACCCACCACTGCACCCTGTATTCACTGGTTAACTGGACATCATTAACTTCACGCAGACTCTCTCACTGGTACATTTTCATCTTTAAATCCCTTCTTGGTCTGCTGCCTTCATACATCTCCTCCTACATGTCTCTGCGTGAGTGCAGCTACAGCGTGCGCTCTCAGGACATTATTACCTGCAGTGTTCCCTCAGTGAGGACTGAACTAGGCAAAAGGGCCTTCTCCTACTCCGCTCCTGTTTCCTGGAATATCTTACAAAAAGATTTGAAGCTCTCGACCTTGACCTCTCTAAGTGTCTTTAAGAATCTGTTGGACTCCTGGCAGGGACCAATGCAGACATGTTCCTGTTTTTAGTTTTCTACATTTGTCTTGGAATCTAGCTGTTTTTTGTTTTGTTACCTTTTCCTTTTAGTCATCCTATTTGTTAAAAAAAAAAAAAAAACTGTAGTATGCTTTTTTATATCTGTCTATTTTTGTCGCTGTTGTCCATTGTTGTCATCTTTCTTTGTTGAAATCAGGTCTCTCGTGTAAATGAGTCCTCGAGGCTCAATGGGATTTACCTGTCTAAATAAAGGTTGATTGATTGATCAAAGTGCAATAGAGGTACAGATTTTCTTAAGTGTTCTTTTATTGGTGCAATTTGGAAATATCTTATTTTAATTGTATTTATTTTCTACAGTATTTATTTTTATTTGGGGATATAAAGGTCACAGATGTTTTTTCACTTACTAATGTCAAATGTTATATAACCATGTGTGTGTTAGAGTTGTTTTGTCTTTGCAAAGTGGAGCCTGCAGAAGCACGGAGCCTTTCACCTGATAAACTCAAGGCTCTAAGCTGGAAAGCAGAGCTATCTTGACCTCGCCTTTGTACCATTATAAAAAAGACACTTCTTTATAGTAGTTGTGGGCAGACTTAGTGGTCCGGGCATGATGCAGCATCCCGTATGCTGGTTTTCAACGCTGTTCCATCTTGCAAGATTAAAAACCTGGGTGATAAAGATCTTCTCCTTTCCTGTGTGGTTTATTTATTTAATGAGTTGATGATAGGATAATTCAATTATCCAACAATTTTCATCAATTTCAAGTTTTTCAAAAAAAATATTCAAAAAATTGTGTGTGTCTGTAATGGTACATGGTAATCTGATTGATATGTAATAGCAGTGTGTCCACACCCCCAGGGGTGGGGTGACAGGAGTTGAGTGATGCAAACTCAGGGGAGGGGAGGCACCAGAGATGTTGCTAGCCCAGGGCACCAAACAGCCTAAGGCCGCCCCTGGGTGAGGTGGATAAGTGAGTCGATGTCTCACTCATTTTTGTCTTACAGCTTGAGTCATCTATGCAGAGAAGGTGACTGGTGATTGTTCCACTCTGGAGTCATCCATACCGTCCATAGCCACTCTCTGTGCAATGATCAGGCTGGGAGGCTTCAGGTCTATACAGAACAGAAGTGGAGAGAGTGCATGTCTAGATGAAGCTACACACCAAAATGGAAGTTGGTACCTCTTTTATTTTTCAATTTACAACAAAGATGGACAAATGATATTTCCAGTTCCCCCTCATGCTCATGAAAGTAAAGGACGAAAGCGAGATAGCTGGCCTGCATCTGAATATCAAAACAACGAAGATCATGTCCACAGCTGTAAATAAGAACATTAGCGTTAACATTAATTATGAATAGATTGAAGTGGTGGATAAGTTTATATTCCTCGGCTCCTACATAGACTGCATGGCAACTGCACACCTGAAATCAAGCGTAGATTAGCACTGGGGCGTGCGGTGATGATATCCATGAACAAAATTTGGATGAGCAGATACATAAGCCTCCAAACTAAATGTAGATTAGTCAACGCAATTGTGTTTCCAAATGCTATATATGGAAGCGAAACATGGACCACGAAGAAATTAGACAGGAGAAAAATTGATGCTTTTGAGCTATGGTGTTGGAGGAGACTCCTACGAATTTCGTGGACAGCACATATCACCAAACTCGAAGTCCTGGAGCGAATCAAATCGTTAGAAGCCAGAATCACCAAACAGCGATTAGCCATCATCGGCCACGTGATGAGAAGCCGCTCCTTGGAGAAGGACATCATGCTCGGAATGGTTAGCGGACATAGAGGACAAGGCCGACCAAGAACTCACTGGCTTGAAACCATTAAACAGGATACGAACCTGACATTTGACAAAATAAAAGAAGCCGTATATGATCGTCAAAAATGGAGAACGTTGATCCAACAAGTGACCGAGAATCGACCACGATTGAACGGATAGTAGTAGTAGTTCCCCCTCTTTGCTCCACGGCAGGGGACAATTAAACATTGTTCTCTAAATGGAGCTTGATCAAAGTACTACTGTAGCAATCATGTTTCAGTCACAGGATAGCCACGTTAGATTTTGTTCGGAGTTGGTCAGGGATCTCCAACATTATGAGGCAACATTCCATCTTCAAGAGATGTTTTAGTTGATTTTTCTGACTTGGAACTTGGAAATTCTGAATTCCAAGCATGAATAGAATGCACCATAAGACCACAGTGGGTTTCTGCCATTAAAAAAACAAACAAACAAAAAAACTTATGTCTCCAGATTTTCTAGTGGTTGATGCCAACAATATTTTGTAAACTTTCACATAACTGTCTATTTTGTTTCACAAGGTATATTTATACATAATTTTATGGTTATCTGCAAGCACTTCTTCTGGAGCAGCTTGGGACACTTCCAACAATAACACTATATAATTTCTGCAGAATAATAATGCAGTGAAAATGTAATAACTGTGTAAAGGATGTCAACGTAGCGTTTGCAGGAACTACTATACAACGTTTGAGATTAGAGCTGTTTTATGCCGGCAGCCTGATCTCGGCTAGGCCAAGAGAACGGTCAAAACTAAACTGTTTCTACAAACTGGTCATTCCAAGAGTCATCTACAACCAGGTTGATATCGACTATTCACAACCTCTCCATGGAACCCCACTCCCAAATATTCCAACCCTCCTTCCTCTTGCTTAATCTAGCAACAGAAAAATCCATACTGGCTCTGAAAGCCACAGTATCTGTTTCACAACAAGCCGCTCCCGTCAATCAGCATGATGCAGATAAGGATCTGTATTTTGATCAAATGTGTCCAAAACCACTCATACTTTACACAAGTGACTTTGATGTTAACCCCATTTAAAATCATATCAGATGCCGCCTGGCGAGAACCACCCCAATCAGCAGAGATGATTTCATAAAGAGGGCTCTTGGGTTTCAGCATCATAAATAACTCATGGTAATCCCATATTTCTCTGACTTCTCTCATTTGAGCTTGAGATGGAAAGAGGGCAGTTGTGACAAACATTGTTAGCGTGGCTGCCAAGCCTCTCTGACCCGGCTTTATGTGTCTTGGCTGCTCTTGTTTCTTTGTCGGAGGATCTGTGAGGTGATGTCCCAAGATACTTTAATCCTTACCTTTTTAATCCCTTACACACAAAAGGTTCAGGCACAGGAACAATGCACTTTTAGCCTTTTTGTTTTTACTAAATTCATCAGTGATTCTCAAATTTAATTTAGATCATTGGGAAATAATGTTTTTATTTTATTTTACATTGATGCAATTTTTTGCTGGGTTTGATTCCCTGCTTTACATATATAATAATCATAATAAAAAAAATAAAATAAAAACATGAGTGCACATGTAAGGATTTTTGAAATGGCTTGATTCATAAGTCAGTATACCCCTACTGAGACTTTTTTTTTTACATGTGCAATTTTCCAACGTCTGCCACTTGCCAAGCAATAATTACACTGAAGTTTTCAATTACACTCCCTCCATTTCATTAACGAAAAATGTTTGGCTATTGTATAATTAGATATATGAGCTTACCACCTACATTTAACATGGCCACTACACAGCAGCATGATGGAAAACAGAGGAAGGGTTTAGCATGTGCGTATTTACAGTGGTTCAGTAGCCTGCCATAAAGTCAAATCAGCTACACATTATGAGCCTGTCTTCCTCCTCCTTTTTTTTTATCGCTTGATAGCATCCTCTAATCTAGCGAGCATACACAGGCCTATAATTGAGAATCATGAAATGTTTCATGAAGTATGGGAGGTTTTGTTAACATGCAAAGCACACATGTTATCAGTTGTTGGTGCCTATAATTAACACATTACAAGGTGTTACAGGATCATACCAGGCGACTTGCTGAGAGACTGTTAGTTACCTTAGAAGGTGGCGTTGGATTAAAGGTGAAAAGAAAAACATTTAAAATTATTATTATTTTTAACAAAATGCTCTGTATTTTGTTGCGTGAACTCTGTTGTCCGCTCCGTTTTCTCTCCTGGCGAAGCACGAGCAGTTGATGATATTTAATAAAAAATTCAACTGGTCGTCATCGTGGTTATCGGGCCATCTTAAGTGGCTGTACCCTGTCACCACACAGGATTGAGTTTCAGAGCAGAGCAATCCAATACAGGCCACACAAACTCTGCGCCGTCCTGTTGCTGCGTCTGCTCCCGGTCACGTCCACTCGCAACAGGTTTCCATGGGAGGCCAAGTCTGTGCGCAGGAAAAAGTGAGACAACCATGGCACTTATTGAGACTGACAGGACAGGCTTCATCATTGTTCCATTAACTCAAACAAAACTAATTTATATTACTGCATTTGAGATTTGAACAACTTAGTTGCCTAACCCAAATGCATCCTACAATAATTTTTCTGAAGGTAGTTTTTCCATTAGCTATCCTTGTTGAGGATTCTTTGGACACAGAACTTTTCACTAAACAACAGATTTATATGGACTACCTATTTATACACATATCAACAAAAATATACACCCATAGCCTGAAAAATGACAAAAAATGCATCAAGAAACGTTAGAGAAAAGGGGAAAATGCCTCTGAGACTATTTTAAAATAAAATGTACTCCATAAATACTTCAAAACAGAGAGTTTTCAGAGTGCACTTTTAAAATGAAGATAGATTTGAACCAGGTTTTCTAATAGTATCATTTTTTATATCATCAGCTTGATCTTGAGACATGGACATGTTTTCTGTCAGAGAGAAGTCGGTGTCTAAAGACACCTCTAGTGTTTAGAGCCTGGATGAATATGCTTGTGATAAAGACACTGACTCTCAAGAAGGAGAGTGATTTGCATGTGAGTTCAGAACATATAAAGCAACTCACTGAAATTCTTCAAAAGGGGGAGTGGTAGCAAAGAGGTTAGAGAAGGCGGGCCTGCATCGGAAGGTTGTCGGCTCAACTCCCCGGACAGACAACATCAAAATGTGGGTGGGAAAAATGAAACACCCACACCTGCCTCCACCCTCATTTGTCCCACTCTGGGCCCTTGAGCAAGGCCCTTAGCCCCCACCATCTGCTCCCCTGGGTGTACTAGATAGCCGCTCTCTGCTCCACACAGAGGCTGTGGTAGCTCGGTGGTCTGTGGTTACGTCAGGAAGGACATGCGGTGTAAAAACAAATGCCAAGACTCTGAGAGAGTTAATTTGCTGTGGCAACCCCTGAAGAAGGAAGCAACCGAAAGAAGAAGAAGAAAAAAATCAATCTCGTTTATTTGTATAGCACATGGGGCTGCTACCTGCGTCTCTGCAGCCACATGTGGCTCTTTGTTCTCTCTCTTTCAGACTTTGAGCAAAACTAAAATAAAACTGAATTTTATTTTAATTATTGCCAACATTGTAAATGGCTAGTTTCAGCAGATTTTCTGTCATCAAATATGTGAAGAATAGTTCAAATACAAGGTATAAAACATGTGTACTACATCATGCTAGTAGTTTGTTAGCCACTTTAAGACGCCTTCCAGCCTCACAGTGTGATCTTTCTCATAAAACCACCAGAATGTTTTGAAATATATTTAAGACAAGCAGCAGAGAAGGAATATTTGACACTAAGAATGAAAGACGATAAAAAAAACCACAAAGTCTCAAAGTAAACAAGTATTCAGCTTCTTTCAGCTTCCTTGTGCAAATTTAAACTTTTTTCCAGAAACTTTCAGCTGTTTTGTGCTGACTACATTTTTATTTTTGCTTCCAACTTCTTTCTGATAATTTCAGCTTATTTCTGAAAGTTTCAGCTACTATTTAGTTATTTTATACTAATTTTAGCTTTAATTCCACATTTTTAGTTCATTTCAGCTCTTTCCACTTCCTTCTGGTAGTTTAAAGTTAAAATTATATATTTCTTCTTTACATTAATCTGGTCTTTTCTTTTGTATTAAAATGTAAAAATATAAATTGTTAATAAGAGTTATACATTTTTTGTTTATATTATCAACCCCACTGGCTGGAAAAGCCATCTCCAACAAAGTCAAAGTGGTCCACGAGCCACCAGTTCACAGTTGTAGCAGCTTTTGTGGCTCCGGACATCGTGATTAAAAAGCAAAGTGGAAAAAACTGCTCTTTTTATCAGAAAGGTTGCAGACCCCTGGTATAGCACATTTCAGCAACCAGGCAGTTCAAAGTGATTTACATCATAAAAACACAAAATTAAAAGTCATAAAAACAACATATAGTCAGTCACCAATCGAGAAACCAGTAACAAACATTACGTTTTATCGAGTGCCATCAAATATGTTGATCATCATTTATTATAGTTCAAAAGCAACTCTTAACAGGTGGTTTTTAATCCTTGATTTAAAGGAAATCAGTGTTTCAGTTGTTTTACAGTTGTCTGGAAGTTTGTTCCAAATGTTTGGTGCATAGAAGCTGAATGCTGCTTCTCCGTGTCTGGTTCTGGTTCTGGTTCTGGGGATGCAGAGCAGACCAGAACCAGAAAAGAAAAAAGAAAAAAAACAACAGCTGCATTTCTTCAAAAGACTTCATTCAAAACTTATATAAACTTATTAAAACTTTTTTGTTTGAACTGAAAAAAAAAGATAAAAAGTGAAATGCTTATCAAACAAAAAAGTTCTATCACCATTAAATAAATATAAAAATAAAACGCTTACTATATCCTGGATGACTGAAAATCCACACCAACACCTCCAAGTATGTGTGCATGTGTGTGTGCATGTGTGTGTGCATGTGTGTGTGTGTTGATTTGAGCGATCTGATGACGCAGAGATAAAGTCAGCAGGGGACAGACTTTTAATGAGGCTCAGTGGAGAGGAGGACGCTACACGTTCTGTTCAGCTGTAAAGTGATCCCAACCTGATATGCCACGGCCGTGGGACAGAATTATTAAACGCTCATCCTCTTAATGCACCATCTACAGGTTCACATTGCACAAGTCTTCAGAGGGACCTCCAGTAGAACACCCTTTTTTATGACAAGTAAGGTGGCTCTGAATGCATCGTCCTCCATGGTTACTGGTTACATAAACTCTCCCACAACAACTATTTGTCAGCCACACTTAATGCTCTTCACTATCTGTCAAAGTTCAGCTTCAGTTTTATGTATATGAACCCTAATTCCCTGTCGTTAGTGACATAATGACATTATGCTGGTCATCAGTTGCAAAAATGATCTCAGAGTGGTGTCCTCTTTTAAGGCAATTTTGATACTAAATGGATTTAGCCTCTTTGTGCATAAGAGCAATCCCCCTCAAGCCTGTACTAATTACATCTATAATCAAATGCGTTCTGCATCTCCCTGTTAATGACATTGATCTTTCGGAATATCCGAGCCTATATTCTGTGAGATTATTGGATAAAGCACGGGGCGAAGTCTGCGTGACCCCAAGAGGAAGACGTTGTTGCAGACATAAGTGGGTATTAAATGGATATAATTGACAGTGACCCTTCCTGGCACTCTGCGCTGCCGAGGCCTCGGCTCCATGGATCATACAGCAGAGGGAATGAATTAGCATGGGTTAGGAAAGAGAAAATTAAAAGTAAGAAAATGGTAGATGGTTGGAGATTGATCACCGTTGAGCCGGGGGGCTTACATGCAGATGTGGACCACAGAAAAAGTGTTGAATCTCAATCGATTTGAAAACAAACAAACAAATCCATCATTTAGCAACTTTTGTTGCAATTTCACACCAAAAGTTTCTTTATGTACGTTTGATGCATGATTGGACTTTTCTTTAGCCTAAAAAAATGCTAATAATTGTTTAGGATTTGTTTAAAATGCAGATAAATGTAATTTCTCTCCATTTCTACAGTGACCTTTTTGCAGCTAACTATCTGGCTAATCCCCCCCCCCCCCCCCCCCCCCCCCCCTGCACAGGTATGCTGCCTTGTTGTGTGTCCGCTGTTGGCTCGACGAGGGTAACTGGAGTGTCGGTGTGGTGAATGGGTGCCAGCCTGGGTGGGCAGATTGCATATGATGATCGTGTTTTGACCAGATGGCTTGCTGGCACCGAGGCTTCGGCTGGCAGGAAGTGTGTTCAGTTATGTGTCAGCTCGAGTGTTCGTGCAGACGAGGGTTAAATAGGAGTGAACAGATTTTTTTTTTTTTTTTTACTGAGCTTCATGCAAACTGCTTGTAGATGTTTAAACATTGTATGCCTGAGAAATGAAATGTTCAGATTATGATTGTGTAACAATGCTGAACTCAGATTGGAGGAACTGTTTAACTTTTTCTTGTCGTGCAGAGATTATCAGTGCTCATACATGGTCTGGATTAGAGACCATCTAATGGTTCAGATCTGGACCCAGAGTGGTTGTTCGATTTATTCCCGTTTCCTTACATTTTCATAACACATTCAATCCAGATGTTTCAGTCAACAGGTACAAGCTTGATCAAATAAAACCATTAGGGAGTGTAGAAAATCACCATGGCTGTCGTTAATAGACATCTCCAGTGGACAGACTGGTTGAGCTGGTGTGTTTATTTTTCCTGTAGACAAGTTAAAATCTGTTGTCTAAAAGTTCAGAGACAGTCTGGATGATTAAAATCTGCAATTTACTAGAAAAATAACCACGTTTTATTTAAGTAGTCATATCCAGTACAACCAGTTCGATAGATGCACCAAATCATGGCTCATAAACCAAATCAAAAAGTATTATATTTACATGTAAAGTGGGAGAAAAGAAAAAAAAAAGGTAAACAAAAATATTGCATTTGTTATTCTAAGAGCTAACAATTTTTACACACTTATTTCAGTTTAATTAGTTATACAATTACCTCGCTGAACAGTAATTAAAGGCTGCCATTCTGGAATACTTGTTAAATTGGTCATTTATCAGATTTTGTAGATTGATTTTAGCTGGAGGTTTTAAACAAAACACCCTCGCTGAGCTACACAGAAATGAGTCAGGAGTCAGGAAACTGAAATTATTATTTTAAATGTTTTGTGATTTCACTGCTCGTGTGCAGAACTCAGCAGTTTGCTCATAAAATGTGACGTGCGTAAAAGACCATTACACCTCCAAAACTAAGATTCAATCCCAGTGAGCTGTCTTGATGAATAAATTATTAAAACGCTTAATTAAAAAAGTAAGCAAACAAGTAAGTAAGCAAGTAAATAAATAAATAAATAAGTAAATATGTTTATGAACTTGGAACAGTTCAGTACATTGTAAGCAAATATAAACACGTTAACCTTAATGTTTAACAAGAGTTTTACATTTCTTCCTATGACCAACTATTAATAACAAAGTTTCATGAAAATGATAAAAGTTACAATAATTCAGGCAGGCTTTAAAATTATCAAGTAAAATAAACTTGTTATTTTGTGTGTCTTCTTTTTTCCAAGTCTCAACTTTACTTGTCATTAGTCTCACAGACACTCTTCGTTGTGCACATATAAACGAAAAAAATGGATGTGACATAAACGTCTGGCAAGTTCTAGAAACTTTTCTTACTCTCAGGTCAAAGATGAATGTATGAATGCAGGTGTGATATTTTATGATCCTTGTAAATGAGCCTTCTTATTCTGGGTCATTGTGATCTGAATGGTTTGCTGTTACAATACTTTGGTATCACTGGTGCCAGTAGTAGCTGGCTAGACACGCTTATCTCCACCCCCCACCCCCTTTGTAATTTCTGTAATTGTAATGCATGGATTTACTGTAGGCCCTGTGATGGACTTGCGACTTGTCCAGGGTGTACCCCGCCCCTCATACAGTGATTGCCGGACATGGGCACCGGCGACCCCCGTGACCCAAAATGGAATAAGCGGGTAAAGAAAATGGATGGATTTATTGTATTCTGACTATTCTCCACAAAGCGTGGTGTTATGAAATTTTGTTAAATCTTTGCCTGATCATTTGTGAATCATTATATTCTGCAACACCTACCAACTAGATTATTAGATTAGCCCTTCCCATACAATATTCTAAACAATGTTTCTAAACTCTCAACGCTCTAAAAGAGCACAGCATGTCATGATTTCAGCTCTCTGCCTCCACTTCTCTTTGCCACCTGCAAGCGCTCTTGGCCACGCCCACTTCTGCGCTCTGCATGAAGAACAGCTGATCAGCTGCAGGAAGTTTATCCTGCAGCAGTAAGGGCTGTACAAATGTGCAGCAGGTGCTAAATAATTTAAAATAATTCATTTAAAATAAAAAATTCATGCCGCTCATGCGGCTCATCCATCAATCAGCCAAATGTATGTCATGTCCAATCTTATTTTGAAAAACCGCAATAGAGCGAGTCCGAAATAAACGAAGCGCGAAGTATGGAGGGACTACTGTATACGTATAAATATGTGTGTGTGTGTGTTGCTGTATTTATGGTTATGGATCAATTGTCTTTTACACCCCAAAAACAATAAATAATGTCATTTTCTGATCAGGGCAGCATGGTGGCACAGTTGGTAGAGCTGCTGCCTCTCAGCGAGCAGGTTACACTGATTCAAATCCCTGTCCGGGGACCTTTTGGGGTCAAGTTCGCACGTTCTCTCTGTGCATGTGTGGGTTATCTCCGAGTACTCCAGTTTCCTCTCACAGACCAAAAACATGCATGTTAGACTGATTGATAACTTTAAATTGTCTCTAGGTGTGAGTGAGAGAGTGAATGGTTGTTTGTCTTGTTTGTCTCTATGTGTCCCTGTGATGGACTGGAGACCTGTCCAGGGTGTCTCCCGCCTCTCACACTGTGACAGCTGGATATGGGTACCAGTGACCCCCACTACCAGAAAATGAAGAAGCAGGTAAAGATAATTGATGGATGTTTTTTCTGATCAAATTATTCAGTTTTAATTTCTTATTTATTCAATATTTCATCTAAATTGTACTTTTTAAAACATCTATTACTTTTGTTTGTAAATGCTATTATTTGCTCACAATTTGAATAGAAAAAAGTTCAATTACTTTCAACTAATTTGATTTTTCTGATGTAATTGTCCTAATTTAATCTTAATTGACAATAACAAAAATCAAATTGTTTTCTTGTGGATGTTTAAACTTTTTTTTTTCATTTTTATGTTTCCTGAGCTTCTCAAAGGTACATCTGGCATCAGCTTTTCAGGTAAATATGGTAATAGCTGTCGCTCACATCTGCTGCATAGACGAAAGAAAAGATTCCTCGCTGTCCCGAGATAAATTTTCAGTTTCTGACTAGTTGCTCTCACAAAATAAAATTTCATATACGGTAAATAAATAAGAAAAAGCATTCAGCTTGCTGAAACTGACCGTCTTTCACAACATCATATGAGGGGGAAAAAAAAGGAAGATTTTCCAGTTTGACTCATATTTTAGGCTTTTGGGCAAAAGGTAGCAAAAGTTATAGATCTAAAAACTTGACAACTCATA
>NC_056502.1:39120151-39134432 GCF_014905685.2 Nematolebias whitei
CTTGTTTTCTCTCAAACCCTTCCTATAATGTATATTTTCCCCTAATCAGTGTGAAAACAGTGTTCACCTAGCAAGCCACACAACAGTGCCTCGCTTGTCTCATATTCTGGTTGAAAATTCAAGCTTCTTGGAAATATATTAGTTTCGAAGATGACAAATGGTTCTAGCAAAGTTTTGTACAAGTGGCCGAGTAAAGTTTATCTTTAGGCCATGTGCAGCTGCCAGCAGTGCTTCCAGAAAACTTTAATCTTCCCTTTCAGAAGCTCACTTCCTATTTCTGAGCAGCGGACTTGATTGGAGGCAGACCGGGGTTGTTTTGACACCCATCGGAGGAAATGACTGCTGCAAGTGGGCCTGCTCCTGCCAATGTTGTAGCTGTGCAGCCTGTTTACTGTGGTGGTTTCACTGTCACTTTGCACTCAGGCTACTTAATTAGAGCTTTAAGAATGGGGGTGGGGGGATTCAACAAATCAGTCAGCCAGGGCAACCAACTATAGAAAACAGGCAAAATTATTAAGAATAAATAATAATGAGATCATATTAGGTGATGATAAATGGTTCACCTGAAGGCTGCATAAGAAGTAGCTTATTAAATGTTACAGATATGAGATATTACAGACTGTTAAGTCGTTAGGCCTCAGTGGGGGCAAACATCATTACAGTGATGTCTTTACTGCTGCGCACCAAACAAATAAATTTTCAAAAACCATGGAGCAAAGCAAACTGCCAACAGTAAACACTATTGATGTGGCCGGCGGATTTCATTACTACACTCTGCTGTTTCAACTAATGACTAACTTCTTCAGCAAAATCTAACAATGCAAGAGCGGCGGCAGAGTGAGGGAGTGAAGGAGGAGGCAGGGAGGATTACTGGTGTTGCTGTCAGTAGGGGGCTCAAGCCAAGTGGGAAACGTCAGCACTGTCAATGGGAAGGAGGGCTTGATGTTGCAATGATAGGCCTCTGTAATGGGCACTTTGAGAGGACAATCACTGGCTTCGGTGAATCATATAGCCCGATATATAATTCATGTTTGCGTCTGTGAGTTTGTGCCAGAGAGCATGAGAACAAAAAACTATTTGTAGTCTGCAGAAACTAAGCTAAAGGTTATGCAGGACCTTTTATGAGCTGCAGCACTGTGGATCATGATGTGTCTCACAGTACATTTTAATCTTGTATTTAGTGTAATCAGTGTTTGATAGCAGAATCATTTTAATGTATAATAGTGGATATAGAATTAACATTCACCTTTAAGTCACTGCAGCATGAAATGTTTGCTGAGAAACATTTCCTATTCAATAAAATTTCTTAGACTTTTTATAACAGTGAGCAAATAGACAGTGTGCAAACTAATTTCTACTATAGCTCTGTCAGGCAAAACTGGTGGTAAAAAAGGGATAACAGTGTAGTGTTTTC
Organism: Nematolebias whitei; assembly: GCF_014905685.2. Classification (NCBI taxonomy): domain Eukaryota; kingdom Metazoa; phylum Chordata; class Actinopteri; order Cyprinodontiformes; family Rivulidae; genus Nematolebias; species Nematolebias whitei. The sequence goes on from NC_056502.1 coordinate 39,121,566, forward strand.
TCCTTCTTGAAACACCATCTTATCATGGTGGAGGACTTTGTGCGCCTGAATGATTCTAGGAGCTATGCTGTTAAGGGCAATTGCCCCTGGTAGGGTCTCCCAAGGCAGATTGGTCCTAGATGACAGGCCAGACAAAGAGCGATTTGGAAAACTTATATGGACAGGAAAAAACAAGGAGCTCAGTGTCTCTTGCCTGGACGTGGGCTACCGGGGCCCCAGCCTGGAGCCAGGCCTGGAGGAGGGGCTCATTGGCAAGCGCCTAGTGACTGGGTCTCTACCCATGGGGCCCAATTGGGCTCAGCCCAAAGGAGCAGCATGGATTTGCCTTCCTGTGGACCCACCACCTGCAGGAAGGACCATAAAAGTCAGGCGCATGATGCCATGGGCAGTGGCTGAAGGCGAGGATCTTGGCGCTCTGACCCTGGCTTACCAAAGCTGGCTCTTGGGACATGGAATGTGACCTCTCAGGTGGGGAAGGAGCCTGAACTTGTGCATGAGGTTGAGAGGTACCGACTAGATATAGTTGGGCTCACCTTGATGCACAACATGGGCTCTAGAAGCAATCTACTTGAGAGGGGCTGGACCTTATTCCACTCTGGAGTTACCCATGGTGTGAGGCGTCAAGCTGGTGTAGGTCTACTTGCAGCCCCACAACTTGGTGCCTGTGTGTTGGGAGTTTTCCCCGGTAGATGAGAGGGTGGCTTCTCTTTGCCTTTGGGTGGGGGGACGGGCTCTGACTGTTGTTTGTGCCTATGTGCCAAATGGCAGATCAGAGTATCTGGCCTCTTGGAGTCCTTGGCAGGGTGATGAAAAGTGTGCCAGCTGTGGATTCCTTTATTCTGCTGGGGGACTTCAATGCCCACATGGGTAATGACAGTGTGACCTGGAGGGGCGTGATTGAAAGGAAAGGCTCGTCTAATCTGAACCTGAATGGTGTTCTATTGTTGGACTTCTATGCTGGTATTAATTTGTCCATCACGAACACCCATTGGAACATAAGGGTGTCCATAAATGCACTTGGCACCAGGACACCCTAGGTTGTAGATCGATGATTGACTTCATAGTCATGTCAACTGATTTGTGGCTGTTTGTTTTGGACATTCGGGTGAAGAGCGGAGTTGAGCTGTCAAATGATCACCACCTGGCAATGAATAGGATCAGATGGTGAGGGAAGATGCCGGACAGACTCGGTAGACCCAAATGTGTTGTGAGAGTTTGCTGGGAATGCCTGAGAGAATAATCCGTCAGAGATATCTTCAACTCACACCTCCGGGAGAGCTTTAACCGCATTCCAGCTAAGGCGAGGGACATCGAGTCTGAGTGGGCCATATTCCGCGCCTCACTTGTTGAGAGGTAGCTGCCTTGAACTGTAGCTGCATGGTTGTCAGCGCTTCTCGCAGTGGCCATCCACAAATTTGGTGGTAGACACTCCGGGTTATGTAAGCTGTCAAGCTGAAGAAGGAGTCCTATTGGGCCTTGTTGGCTAGTGGGACTCTGTAGGCAGCTGAGGAGTACCGGAGGGCCAAGCGGTCCACAGCTTTGGCTGTTATTGAGGCAAAAACTCAGATGTGGGAGAAGTCTGGTGAGGCTTTGGATAAAAACTCTAGGTCAGTTCCAAGGAGATTCTGGCAAGCCATCTGGTGGCTGAAAGCAGCAATTTACTAACACTGTGTTCAGTGAAGGTGGGGTACTGTTGACTTCAACCAGTGATGTCGTCGGGAGGTGGAAAGAATACTTCTCGGACTTTCTCAATCCCACTGGCACATCTTCCATGGAGGAAGCTGAGTCAGGGGACTTTGGGGTTCATCCGCACATAACTGTGGCTGAGGTCACCGAGGTAATTAAAAAAGCTCCAAGGTGGCAGGGCTCTGGGAGTGGATGAGATTCACCCTGATTTCCTTAAGGCTCTGTATGTTGTGCAGCTGTCTTAGTTAACACATCTTTTTAACATTGCGTGGACTTTGGGGGCAGTGCCACTGGATTGGCAGATAGGGGTAGTGGTTCCCTCTTCAAAAGGGGGACCTGTGCCCCAATTATAGGGGCATCACTAACCTTAGCCTCCCTGGTAAAGTCTATTCAGGGGTATTGAGAATAAGGCCGATCGTTGGTCTAACCTCAGATCCAGGAGAAACAATGCGGGTTCATACCCTCACTAGGGTCCTTGAGGGGTCATGGGAATTTATCCATCCAGTCTACATGTGTTTTGTGGACTTGGAGAAGGCATTCAACTGTGTTCCTCAGGGTAAACTGTGGGAGATGCTCTGTGAGTATGGGATTGGGGGCCTTTTGTTACGGGCTGTCGAATCCCTATACAAGCAGTGCAAGACTTTGGTTCACATTGCTGGTAGTAAGTTGGACCCCTTTAGGGTGGGAGTTGGACTCTACCAGGGCTGCCCGTTGTCACTGACTCTGTTCATAACTTTTATGGACAGAATTTGTCGGTACTGCCAGGGGGTGGATGGTTCTATTTCATAGGCTTCGCCCTTTGAGGCTGTCGCTTAGTGAGTTTTATCCCGTTATGCGAAACATTACACTGAAAAATTTAGTCCACGCCCACCTGCTGTGTTGGCCCCACACGTTCCGTATAAATTATGTTAAGAGCGGGTAATCGGCTCCCATTATTCTTCAGTGAGCTAATAGCACTGTCAGAAGAATGAAGAAGGAAAGTTGTGTAGATGACCAACCTTTGTTAAGAATGCTTGGCCCGTCACGTCGACCTCCGGTCATCCCGGTGAGCTCTCCTCCCCGAGGAGAAGCTGACGAGCAGTCTTGTTTCAAGGTAAGCGCCGAGGAGTATTTCTCAGTGACAGGTCGCTACACGCTGGACAACGGCATCTTGTAATTTTCCTCTTATCGCCGACCTCGTAGCGAATCAGATGGTTCCTCTGGGACAGGCGACGTCAGCAGCAGCCCCCGCTGCTCATTCCCACCTGGAGAGCGTAGTGTCGGTGGAGGGGGACTGAGCAAACGCTCACCCCATCCCACCTCGTTTCGCATCGGCGATCACACCGCTCCCAGCCGACGGCACCCTCTGGAGTTTGCCCGGCTTAACCCAGGAAGTGGCTGACATGAAGGGACCTTTTTTTACGTCCCGCGCCTTTCCCGCCAGTTTTCGGATGATCCAGCTGAAAGGTTTCTGGGCTCTGCTCCGGCTCGTCATCTTGATCTCTGGCCTCGCCTTCCCAGCGGTGACATCCTTCTGGGAAGAGGCTGCAGCCGGTCCTGGTAGAATAGGGCACCGGTACTCACATCTGCGCCCATCACCAGAGCGGAGGGATTTAACCAAGCGGGAATCCCCTCAGTGCCTCCGGGAGCCAAGCCTGATGGAGGCTTTTCTCGGAGCAAGATGTCCAGGTTGGACCAGTGTCCCGCGCCTCCGGTTAGCGTAATCCAGACGGTGACACCGTTCTCCAACCGAGCTCACCAGCATGCGTTTCCAGACGGCCGCAGCGAACAACACGTTACGCTGATGGTGTACACATTCAGAGGCGGGAGGAGACGTATGCTCCTTCTGTAGGGCAGCTGACGTCATCCTCAACCGGTTTGCCTCTTTTGCTGTCTGCCGGCCCGCATCTCAGGTGGAGGATGAAGTTCCAGAGGTTCTCCTGGCTCGTCACTCCACCTCTCTCTCGGGGGAGCTGCAGAAAGATTTTTGTTGGAGGGCCCTCATCAACGAGAGATCATTTTCAAGATGTTCCACGGCTGTACGATGCCTTCCCAGCTCTGCTTCGCCAGCCCCTCCCGTCAGACGTCCCCGGCATCCGGAAGTTCAACTTTTCCCGGAGTTCGCCAGCAGAGGGCCCCCTAGGACAACAAACCATAGAGCTCAGGGGAAGATGACTGTATGTCGGTTTGTTGGATGTGTGTACAGATGACACAATGTGAAATAAACATAATTTATGATGAAGTGTCTTTTAGCCAGTCTGTCAGCTCGGATGACCTGACAGCAGCTCTGTCACACACACTCCACACGAATGAGCCAGTGGCCTTTTAAGGTTGGTTCAATCACTGCCAGCTGTGCAAACACACGCTCCCACGGCATGAGCAGCCTTCACCTATATGACGCTGCATTATGAGAGTGCGCACGCAGCTCTCGGCGCCCGCCGCTCATGTCAACGTAAACGTGAGATTGTGGTACGAGCCCAGTAACGCATCTTGCTCTCTGCAAGAGCGACACACGTCTCACCGCAGTGGTGTCTCACCGCAGTGGTGTCTCACCGCAGTGGTGTCTCACCGCAGTGGTGTCTCACCGCAGTGGTGTCTCACCGCAGTGGTGTCTCACCGCAGTGGTGTCTAACGCTCACTCCCGCTGCATCAACAGTTTTCACATGCCTCACAGTGGCTTCGCTCCTTCATCCTCGAAGAAGGTTTTCTGAATTAACACTGCAGCTCGATGAATCACTCAAAAGCTCACGTGATTCGCAGCCAAGAATGAACGTGTTCTGCAGACCGAGCCCAGTGGTAACCTCGCCCTCAACTGACGCCACGCGCTGCTTCCTGACCGCACAAGCGTCAAATGCGGCCCCCCGCAACAATCCTCACCTAAGACGTTGCGTCAATGAGAGCACACACACACGACTCTTCAGTGCACGTCGGCTCATACGTGCACCCACTCCCCGAGCGTTACGCAGAGCAGCAGCACCAACGTGAGCACAGCACAGAGGAGTCGCATCCCAAAGCATCAGCATCCCGCACACGGCCTGCATGCTCGGGGCACGCGTTTTTTCTTTCTCCTTAAGCACGCACCAGCTCACATCAGCATGCATGTGACCCCACAGCATAAACGCGTGCCCGCTTTATAAACTTTATAAACGAGTGGCAACGAGCACGCTCTCCAGACGTATAGGTGAACCGTTATCAGCAGGGGATTCACGCTGCAGTACAGTTCAAACCCCGGTGTGGAGGAACTCTAGTGACGTTTTCTGTCATTTCTAGAACAGATCTCGTCCCCTCTCGCAGAAGCTCAGGAAATTCTGATTAAAATGTAATTTCTAGGGTCTCAGAAGGAGAGGAAAACACAGGGTTCCTCTCTTGTCACTCCCTGGTCCCAACGAACCAGAAAGATGAGATTTATTCTAGATTTGTCAAACTTGAACTGTGAGAAAAAACATTCCGTTAAATGCGTCGAGCCGCTCTGCAGCCGCCACACAGAGCAGGGAGGAGAATTCTGCTATATCTGGACATCTGTTGCTGCTGACCAGTTTTTTTTTTGGTCTTTTTCCAAACAGATAGCATCAGTGCAACTCACGTTAAACCGACAGAGTGACATCAGCTGTTTTCCATCAGCAGACCTACGTCACACATGTCAGACTTCACAGAGGCACATACATTTATCGAGCTGTGAAGGCGCTGTGGTTCTCCACACCGCAGCTCATTTAAATGTTTTTGGAGTGTCGCATGGGTTTTTGAATGTGATTCAACACTTTGCTTCTGTGCTGCGGAATCATCAAGGTTTTGATTCGCACAGACAGCAAGTGACTGTCGCATACATAACTGGCAGGAGGTGTATGCGCTCAACCCATGTGCCACATTGTGAGACAGATGCTGTGTGGCGCACACCAAATCTGCTCTCCATCAGAGTAGTGTACATCTCCTATGTTCTGAACAGGGGGCGGATGTGATGTCCAGAGACGGTTTTTGCGGCACGGGGACCAGGACCTTCCATCCAGAACTGATGGCTCAGACACGGCAGAAATCCTGCGAGCAACTGTGGACCTGTTGCAACACGAGATAACGCTCAATGTCAACTATGGTTATCATTGAGCCCTCGGGACGAACAATTGCTATGGGCGGACGCGTCTGCTCACAGCCTGTGGTCGTAATGCTTCTTCACTTCCCTCATTCCCTCTGATATCATGGTTTTCTGAACCGAGCTCAGGAGGAGGGACTGACAGCTCTTCTGTCCCAAGCGCGTGAACGCATCATGGTCCCCAGTCCTACGACAGCTGTATCGGGGCACTCGTGGAATCTGCCGTGGAGGGAGGACACTCTCCTCCAGGCGGGAGGAGCGATCAGGAGTTACCCAGAATAGGCCAGCACCTTTTGTCTGGCCGCTGAGCGGATCCATTTAGAGAGGATGGGTCTCTCTCAAGATGTAGTACGTACGATTCAGGATTCACGTGCTGCAACCACCACAGCGCTGTTCACATCAAGTGGACAGCTTTTTAGCGCTGCTGTACAGAGAAAGGTGTAGAGGCCATTTCATGTCCACTAGGTGGTGTGCCGTCCTTTCTGCAGCAGCTGGCGGACAGAAATCTGGCGTTCAGCGTGATTAAAACGTACATTGCGGCCATCTCTTCCTGTCACGAAATTTTCGGGGACAGAGCAGCTTTTAATCATCTGCTGATGAAGCATTTCTTAAAAGGTGTACAGAGAAGGCGTAGAGGCCACCTCATGTCCACTAGACGATGTGCTGTCTTTTCTACAGCAGTCGATGGACAGAAATCTGGGGTTCAGCACGATTAACGTATGGTACAGCCTTTTCTTCTTGTCACAAAGTTTTCGGAGACCGAACAGCTTTTAATCATCCGCTGATGAAGCGTTTTGTAAAAGGTGAACAGAGAAGGCGTAGAGGCCACTTCATGTCCACTAGGTGACGTGCTGTCTTTTCTGCAGCAGTCCATGGACAGAAAATTGGTGTTCAGCACGATTAACGTATGCTGTAGCCATTTCTTCTTGTCACAAAGTCATTGAAGACAGAACAGCCTTTAATCATCCTCTGATGGAACATTTTGTAAAGGTGTATAAAGAAGGTGTAGAGGCTACCTCATGTCCTCTAGGTGGTGTGCTGTCCTTTCTGCAGCAGTTAATGGACAGAAATCTGGCGTTCAGCACGATTAAACGTATGCTACAACCATCTCTTCCTGTCACAAGGTTTTCAGGGTCAGAACAGCCTTTAATCATCCGCTGATGGAGCGTTTTGTAAAGGTGTATAAAGAAGGTGTAGAGGCCACCTCATGTCCTCTAGGCGGTGTGCTGTCCTTTCTGCAGCAGCTGATGGACAGAAATCTGGCGTTCAGCATGATTAAACATATGCTACAGCCATCTCTTCCTGTCACTAGGTTTTCAGGGTCAGAACAGCCTTTAATCATCCGCTGATGAAGAGCTTCTTAAAGGTGTTCAAAGACGCAGGCCTGTTTTCACGCCCACTTGCTCCACAGTGGGATTTAACGCTGGTCCTGCGAGCCCTGATCTAGGCTCCATCTGAGTTACTGAATCAGGTTCCAATTAAAGTCTTGTCTCTTAAAACAGCCCTGCTGCTGGCTTTAACATCAGCTAAGAGGGTGAGAGATTATCTGCCCTCTCTGTCGCTCCGTCGTGTCTTGGAACTCAGGCTGATGTCAGCTCAGCTGATCTAAGACCGATTCCAGTTTTATGCCTGAACATCACGAGCTCTGTAAATTAAGAGTGATATCATTGGAGAGGCTCGGGGCTCCTTGCACCGACCCGGGCGCCCCCCCCCCCCCCCCCCCCACACACACACACACACAGGCACACACACAATCAGAAGAAGAAGCATCTTTCTATCTTCTCTGTACTGTGCGGGCGTTGACGTGTTACATAGCGCGCACAGTTGCAATGCGTCAAACTCAACATTTGTTTGTGCATTATAGAGATGCATCTGAAGGTCACCCGTTATCCACCCAGCACCTGTCACACTGGTTGTGTGAGGCTATTTCTGAAGCCTAGAGAGCATCAGAGTTCTGCCTGAAGTGGGGGAGTTCAGTATCTTGAGGTTTTGTTCATGAGTGAGGAAAGAATGGAGTGTGAGATTGACAGGTGAATTGGTGCAGAGTCTGCAGTATTGTGGACTCTATACCTGTCCGTTTTGGTGAAGAGAGAGCTGAGCTGTAAGGCAAAATCTCTGTTTACTGGTTGACCTACATTCCTACCCTCACCTATGGTCACAAGTTCTGGGCAGTTATCAAAATAATGAGATCATGGATACAAGCAGTTGAGTTTCCTCCTCTGGGTAGCTGAACTATCCCTTAGAGATATGGTGAGAAGTTCAGTTATCCTGGAAAGAGTCAGAGTAGAAATGCTACTCCTCCACATTGAAAGGAGCCAGCTGAGGTGGTTTGGTCATCTGATAAGAATGTTCCTTGGGCACCTCCCTAGGGAGGAGAATTTCTGCCTGAGAGGAGACCCCGGGGAAGACTCAGGACATGCTGTGGAGAGACTATGGTTGTTTTCACACCTGAGAATCTGGTAAACTCAGTTGGGTTGGGGATCAATATTCATAACATTTGTTTACATTTCAGCTGGTGCGGTTTTCATTCACCCAACCTGTGAGTTGGATCCTCTGCATAGGTGGCTTTGGCCTTTTTAATACCAGCAACCAACTCTATCCTTGTCCTTCTAAGCTCCTGTGAGTTGCCAGACCTAAAGACAGTGTCCCTGGTTTCCAGCAGGGTGCGAACCTCTGCATTCATCCAGGGTTTCACATCCTGAGAGGATATGTATCCCTCTAGGTCTAGCACCCCCTCATTTACAGCAGCTTCTTTGAAGACCTGCCAGTCTGTGAATGCAAAACAGTCTTTCAGTATGGAATCACTATTCTTCATCCAACATTTGACTTTTGAATTAAACTTCAAATAAGATCAAATATGTATTGACTTGTTTCCCTCCAAACTGTGTATGGACAAATTTATTGTAGAATTAGTTATTTAATGTTCATACTCTGATGCAAAAAAAAAAATGTAACCCTGTGCTTTTTCAAATTTGGACCAATCTATCTCTGGGTATTTGTAAGTTAACAGGATTTTCAGTTATCAGTCAAACTCAATGTACTATATTATGTTTTTGATTTAAAATATGCATTAAAATGACTAATTTTTTGAATTTTAATCACTAAAACGTGCAAGATAAATGCAACTTGTGTTGCTGCTTGTTAACTGGCACTAACATCTATTAGCATCAGCTAACTAGCACCAAGTTTTTTAGGACTCCAAACTCTAAGATGCTTTTACCATCTTACTTTTAGCTACTTGTTACATCTTAAGCAGAAGTCCATCCAAGTCTGGTTTGGTAAAGTTCTGCCCTAATATGATGAATAGTGCCCTCTGATCCGATAACAGGGTAAAACCCAATATTTGGCCAACCCAGCCCTACCTATGTCCCAACAACTTAAACTCTGCGCTTGAGATGTCAACTAGGGATGCACAATATTATCAGCATGGTATCGGTATAGGCCAATATTAGCGTTAAAGGTCAATATCGGACATCGGCCATTCCATCAAAAATAACGCACCGATATAAAACACACTGTTTTTGTATGGCAACCTAGTGACAAGGATGCCTGCAGCGCCAGCACAACGTGATGACGTCATGCACGCTACCTGATCTAATCACAGCGGAAAGGAAGAAGTCAAGATGGATGTGGCATGGAAGGCTTTTTTTTGTTGAGAATGTCTGATTCAGAAGATTTTTGAACTACATTAAGCCACGTTACATGTTCCCCGGTAAGATAAATATTTTTCCGATGCCACCTTACCCGAGTTACAAGCAGTCATTTCCAAGGTTATTGGGAAGCTTATAGCCAATAGCACTTGGGTGAGTTTTACTACAAATATTTTGGGACATCAAGTATTAGCCCCATTAGCATAATTTGTCTTACGGCACAAAGGATAGACAAAAATTTTGAACTTAAAAAGGCTGTCCTTCATGCACAGGAGTGCAGATGATCCCACACTGCAGCTAGGAACCCGGAACAATCCTTCACGTGAGACAGCATTACAGGTGACTAATGCTAATAAATAACGTTTAACACTTTTCACTGAATATAAGTTAAAGTGCTATGCATATCATATGACTCTTACTGAATATACGTTCCTACAGCTGTTACACAATTTTTGTAGCAAATAAGCCTAAATAAGAGGGCTATGTTCTGCCAAAGGAAAGTATATAAAAATATCGATATCTGTATTGATTATCGGCCAAATAACTTTTAACATATTGGCATATCGGATTTCGGCCAAAAAAATCCAATAGCGTGTATCCCTATTGTTAACATAACCCTGCAGTTTTTGGTGTTCTTCAGTTTCACCATCTTACAGTCTGACCTTACCTGTTGATGGGTTTGTCTTGCAGGTGTAAGTGATTTGAAATGTGACAGAGACTCTATTTTCATGAAGGTCAGACTCTAATGATGTTTCTTGAACATTCGTAAGTGCTCTCTCTGTTATTTTTTTGTGAAACAAAAAAATGTTTCAGGATCAAAGTAACTTTTCTATTTTTTCCAGACTTGTGGCTGGCTACAAATATAGTTACAATGTGTTTTCACTTGATATGTTTCCCTTCTTTTGGTTCAAGAGACAAGGATTCAAATGATTATGTTTTAATGATCCAAACTTTAATCTTCTGAGTCAACTTTTGTGAAAAAGAAAAGCAGAAAACCTGAACAGATTGGGGCAAGTTTTTAAAGTGTCTAAGTAATTATTAGTAATATTCATCCATCCATTACCTTTTACCCACTTTTTCCATTTGGGGTCACAGGGGTCGCCGGTGCCCATGTTCAGCAATCACTGTGTGAGGGGTGGGGTACACCCTGGACAGGTCTCCAGTCCATCACAGGGACACACCGTGACACCCTGAAGTGTTTTTGTTTTTGTACATGCTGGTAAATTAAGTCCTGGTGCATGCTCAATAATCCAGGTAGATAAATCTAACAAAGTTGAGTCAGGTTCTCTGGACAAATTATTCTGTGTCGAAACATTTAGTCTTTTATCCAAAAGACCAGTCCGAAGAAGACTGAAGTCTTTTGGACAAAAGACAAAATCTTTCAACAGACCTGATTCAATCTTGTTAGATCTGTTTAATTAATTGCCTGAGTGTTTGGTTGGTCATGTTATTGTGATTCTAGATGTACTGTGTTAAGTTACAATGCTTATAATTCCTTAGTTCCTTATTTTTGGGAACTCCTGGGTAATTTATATTGTTATTTTCTACTTCTGGTGTTCTGCTCTGGTAATTATCTCTGTTGTTTTCTCTTGCATCTTATCAACATGGGTTTAACGTCTTGTCTTTCCATCAGCCTTTCCATCAGTTGCCTTTTTAAATGGTAAATGGACTGCACTTATATAGCACCTTTTTATCTTATCAAGATACTCAAAGCGCTTTCCACTACAATCTGTGCCTTCATATACGCATTTATGCAGCACTCTATCTGTACACAGACTAATCAGTGCTTTTAGATCATATTCATACATCAGTGGGACACACATCAGAGGCAATGAGGGGTTCAGTTTCTTGCCCAGGGACACTTCAGCATGTGGAATCAAACTCCCAACTCTCATTGGAGGTTGACTGCTTTAACCACTCAGCCACAGCTATATCTTTATAAAATACATGATGTTTGTTCCCATTGTGTCTTGGAGTTTTCTCTTATTCAGATTTTATTCCTGCCATTGTTTTGCAGAACTGCTGGGTTCAAAACTTTAATCTGCTCTTCCCACTTTTCACCCTCTGTTTTCCATACTTTTGGAAGAGCATGTCTGATGATGTTCAGGAGTCCTTGACAAATGGACAAATTCATTGAAAATGATTACCAAATTTTCTAAACATTTGTCATGACAAATCAGTTGGCTTTAAGATTCTACATCAATCAGTAAATGAGAAGATTACTGACAAAAGTGGCCTTGGATCACCAATGGAGACATCTGAATTATTCTGCTGTGTCTGAGTCTGTTTGTGACCATAGGTGAGGGTACTAGGAATGTAAACCAACCGGTAAACAGAGAGCTTTGCCTCACAGCTCAGCTCCCTCTTCACCACAATGGACCAGTACAGAGACCACAATACTGCAGCTGCTGCACCAGTCCATCAGTCAATATCACGCTCCATTCTTCCCTCATTCGTGAACAAAACCCCGAGAAACTTGAACTCCTCCACTTGAGGCAGAACCTCCCCCTCAACCCAAAGAGAGCAGTCCACCCTTTTCCGGTTGAGGACCATGGCCTCGGACTTGGAGGTGCTGATTCTCATCCCAGCTGTGATCCGCTCCAGTGAAAGCCAGATATCATGGCACGATGATTCAATTTCAATTCATTTCAGTTTATTTATCTAGCACCAAGTCAGAACAGAAGTCGTCTCGGGGCACTGAACAGAAACATTGATATATGAAAAATAAGTTACCAGAAACATTCATATAAAAATAATAATTTAACACTATTTATTTGAAGAACAGACTGCTTTGAATTTAACTCCATCACAGAACTCTCATCTTGAGCAAGCAGGAAGGCAACATTGAAAAGGAAAAACTCCCTCATGAGGGAGAAACCTTTAGCAGAACCAGACTCAGGACAAGCGGCCATCTGCTTCGACCAGATGGATTTGAGAGGAACAGATACACAATGGCAGTTCAAGAATCGCATGTTAAGATAGAAATAGTATCAAATGAAAAAATTCAATTTTAGAAAGTCTTTTAAGGAAATGAGGTCAATTTCTCTTCTAGCAGTCTAAGGCTATAGAAGCATAACAAGCCAACCCTAATTATAGGATTCATCAAAATGGAAAGTCTTAAGCCCAGTCTTAAAACTGGACAATGTGATGATGATGCACACAGAACCATATCATCTGCAAAGATCAGAGATGTATCATGAGGCCACTGAACCAGAAACCCTCCATCCCATGGTTGCACTGAGAAATTCTATCTATAGAACTTATGAACAGAATTGGTGACAAGGGGCAGCCCTGGTGGAGTCCAACTCCCACCCTGAAAGGGTCTGACTTACTACCAGCAATACGAACCAAACTCTTGCACCCAAGGCCGGATTTAGGAGGATGGGGGCCCCTGGGCTGGAGTCAGGATGGGGGCCCCTGGGCTGGAGTCAATATATGGGGGCCCTATATATATATATATATATATAT
>NC_056502.1:39140286-39165432 GCF_014905685.2 Nematolebias whitei
TGTGTGTTTATTAATTTTTTTTCTGTGAGCATGATGGCCCTGTGATGGACTTGCGACCTGTCCACCTCGCCCCTCGCACAGTGATTGTTGGACATGGGCACGGGCGACTCCCGTGACCTAAAATGGAAGAAGCGGGTAAAAGATAATGGATGGATGAATGGATGTGAGCATGCTAACTTCAAAAAAATTAGTGATGTACTTACTTCCGTTTGTGTGTGCGGCTGCATCAAGTTGTAATAATGGTCACCATCAAACAATGGGTTTCTATGTCGAAATCCAAGATGGCTTCTGTCATATACATAATGTTTTTTTCCAGCATATAAGTTGCCGTTTTTTACATACTGGTAGATTTGTCAGTCCTGTGACTTATACAGTGAAATTAAAATACAGTGAAATTAAAATACAGTGAAATTTTCACCAAATACAAAAAATGAATACTGTACTAAATACATACTAAAATAAATTAAATAAATAATAAATTAAAATAATTAATAATTAATTAATAATAATTATTTAACTAATAATTTAATAATTTAATTAAATAAATAAATAATTAAATAAATACTGTATTAAAATGTCACTGTATTAAAATACAGTTAATTTGTTTTTACTGAAAATTGTAACTGGGACCCTGTGTACATAGTTTAATTCCACCTCATGTACCACGTGTGATGTGAATGACAATAAAGAATCCTTGATTTTTTTAATCCTTATTTGCCAAAGCGACTTATAAAGGTTTTTTTTCATTGTCTTAAAGAAATTTTTGACTGATGCTTTAATTTTCAAAGAAGTGCAACAACGAGTCCTTCTGTGCTCGATCTCTTCACTCAGCTGGTGCAGGCAGAGGAACACTGGAGAACTAGCAGCTCCGACCGCAATGGATGGATGGATGGATGGATGGATGGATGGATGGATGGATGGATGGATGGATGGATGGATGGATGGATGGATGGATGGATGGATGGATGGAGCCACGCTGCCCAGGCGAAATGAAGCTGTTTTGACCATTAAACAAACGCTTAATAAATGCAACATATACATGTTTTTTTTCCTCTTTATGATGATTTTCTTAACTGATGCGACTTGTACTCTAGAGCTACTTATATGCCGGAAAATATGGTAATTAATTTTTTTTAATTATTTATTTTTGTATTTGGTGAAAATTTCACTATTTATTAATTTCACTGTATAAGTCACAGGACTGACAAATGTATGTAAAAAACAAACAAACTGTGACTTGTACACCGGAAAATACAGTATGTAAACCAGCCACCCCAATCATTTAAGGAAACTTTGTTTTCTAGTTTTTAAAATGCTTAAAAGTATAATTTCCTCAAATGATTAGGGTGACTGAAGATGAATCTATGATGGCCAAAGCCACCACTGGCCAACCCTGGCTCTGTCATTGTGCCTGCTGGTGGATAAAACCGCTCCCTCCACTCGCCAGGATCCATCACTCTGTGTCAACTTGGACAAGCAGAAAAAAATAAAATAAATCAACTTCTCACTCTTCTTCTCCACAGTGTAACTCCTATTTTGCACCAAAAACATTAAGGTTTACTTTCATTCACTGCTCAGAAAAACACTGATCTCAAAACCTACAAACATTCACTATTCAAATCCCCTGCAATGGGAGACATTGGCGTGCCACTGCTTACCATATCATGTTTGGACTTTTTCTCCCCTTTGACTCAATTTACATCTTCCTCTCAGTTATCTCAGCACAAATGATGTAATGATGACGGGTGAAGAAAATAAACAGGTGAGGATGCTCAGTCCTTCTGGTCATGGTAAATCCCCAAAAAGCAAACATTAAAAAAAAATCAGAACCAGTCCAGTTCTTTTGATTTTTAACTTATTTTGGATTAAAAAAAATAAAAAAAGCTTCATTTTCTGGGCATGCATCACATATAGGCTGCTCCATCATTGTATCTTAGAAGCTCTGTTTAGAGTGGGAACAGATCAGCAAATAAAGAGTTTTTAAATATCCACTTTGGAGAGGGTTTATAAAATCACAGTTTTCTCATCAAACCTCTAATGGTGGACTAGATGTGCAAATCTTCATATGTCTTCTTAATATTCTAAGTTTAAATCAAACTGAAAGCCTCCTGTCACGTGAGTGCGTCAAATGATAATGTATCTGTTTTAACAAAGGGTGTTAACTGTAGCATGTTAACTGTGTGTTTAGTTATTTTTATTATTCTAATGGAATAAAATCCTCTGACATGCAAAACGTTTGGAAAAAAAAAATCATATTACTCCCACTTGCCAGCGAGTCTGTTTGTGTTTACTCGGTCACTTCTGATTCTTAATTGCATGAAGAAAAGGACCTTAACGACGAAGGAAAACACTGTTTTGTTTTCACTGCACGGCGTGAGTTAACTAAGCATGAGCGCGTGGCCAAAAAGAAGTAGCCACCCGAGTGCAGAGAACGAGCGGTGATGCATACCCTCTGCCCCCCTCCTTCCTCCCCTCCTGCCCACCTCAACCGCCCCTCGACAAATGCTCAGCGGTCGTGAACTGCATTGATCTTGGGTATAATTCTCTATGAAATTGATGGATGAGGGCAGCCATTGACAGAAAGGGTAAAGACCACTTTGAGATGTCCCCTGTGAATAAGTATGATGGAAAATAGATTGTTGAAGAAGATTTATGTTTGTTCTCCACTGCCACAAGAGTCCCCCCCCCCCCCCACCCAGTCATGCTCTGACCAATCAAACATGTCATTGTGGTTAGATTAAACTCTCTGATGCTATTCAGCTGCCAACTCTCTGACAATTAGCTTATTCTTAAGATGTAGGAAACAGAACTATCACTCCATGATACAGAGACGTGTTATCATTTTGTTAGTTATGACCGTGAGAAATCAATCGGAGCCTAAACCTTCAAAGGACAAGTGACTACAGGACAACTTCACTTAAGAAAAACAGATCAGTACATTTATAGTTTATTCAAATATCCTGCAGATTGTCTAGTCTCTAAACGGATGAAGTTTTTCAAAATAAAATAGAACGTTAAGAAGTGCACACCAAATATAAAATGATAGCTTAAACTCCTCTGAAAACTGATTTTGAGAAAACAATTATGAATAATTGTAGATAGCTCTTTGAGTGGCCTCAGTGTGGGGAACAAGAGTTCAACTCTGACTGGACTGATGAGCTAACAGCCAGTCTGAGTTCTTTACACTTCAGCAGTTCAAACTTAGCATTTAACAGAATACCCAGAGAATATGAACTGGGAGAACAGACTTCAAGACTCGTATTAATGAAAGTGCTTTATTTACAGTGAATTAATATGAATCCATGTACAACAAGGGAACCTGGAAAACTTAGGGAACGAGGAGAGGCGTCAGGACGATGGAGATCAAAGAATGGTTAAGTGGGTAAGTAAGTAGGTTTAAGTCTTGCAGGTAGCTATAGGACCATCGAGAGAAGAGCAGAGGGTTCCAATGGGTCCAGTCCAAGGTCGGGGAGAGCAGGAGGTGAGTGGAGGTAGTTGGTGGCAAGTGGTTGGAAGGGGGTGAAACAGCTGAGGTAAGTCAAGGATTCACAGGAGGGTCCAGGATCAGATGGAAGCAGAAAGAGAACACAGTACTTTCCTATCCAAGTACAACACAAGGACTCTGATAGCACAAATACGTAGGCATGTAATGCGTCAGATGGGAACAGCGCTCCTCTGCAGACTTTTATGCTCCTGGAGTTCGTCAAGGAAATGATCCACAGCTATAGCCTGTTGGCGCCATCTTGGAAACCAGGAAGCTGCAGAATAAAAACAAAACCCCTACACTTGGACCTGGCATCAAACCCAACATAACTGTGTTCTACTTGCAAGTTGGAAAATTAATTTTTTCTGCTCAGTGACTAAGTTAACTATTGTTAGCAACACAAGCTAATAACAATGTAAACTGTGCATTAAAACACTGAAACAACATGTCCTCTAATAGAATAAATAAGAAGGGTATTTATGTGTGCAACAGATTTGATGGGATACAGATGAACAAGTGACAATATCTATTTTATTTAAAAAAAAATTTACTTCAGGTTTGATTGATCAGAGTCTTTGTAAGAAAGAAACTTCAAATAATCCAACTTCTTAGTATAGATGCATTAAACGGTTGTGCTGCTGCCATCCTAAAACAACTCCAGTCACATAAATAAATAAACAAACAAATAAATAGATAAATAAATCTCTTAACAATTTTATCATTTTCAGTTTTTATTTACACAATTATTTAAATAGAATTCTATGGTTGGAAGCATACAAATGGCAACAACAGCTAGCTATAGCATTTTTAGATAAACCTGGGCACTTCCAATGACATATAAAATTATATTACTGCTAAAATCACAATGTAATGCAAAGTTAAATTAAGTGGTGTAAAGGTTATATACTGATGTTAGCATAACCTGCTAATTTTTTTCCTTAGAAATTGGAGTTGTAAGATGATAAACATTGTCAGTCTAGTTGAAATTAAACTCTGTTTCTCCAATTTTAGGTGTTCAACGAGTTATCCATAACAGGTAAGATATTAAGTGCTGGCATTTGTGCTATTGAGCCAAACTTCAAATGACCAGAACTATCTTTTCTACTTCAGTGTAGGAGATGTTTTCACTGCTGAATGTACATTAATTGTTTGGATTGAAAGACTTCCAGCTTGCCTGACCCAACATCATACTTTTGTCAGTATCAGACAATATAATTCAACTCTGCAGTCTAAAACATGAAAACTATTTTAAAATGGTCTAAAATGTTGTCAATGATGTGATTTCTTTCATAAACATTTTTTTAATGAGTCAAAGTTTTAGTGTAATTATTACAGATCTGAGTGCATACAGACTATTTTCTGTTCTTTAAACAAAGTAGTGAGTAACTGTGTTCATAAGGATGTGCTATCTCAGATGTATTTGTTGCTATTTTAATCCAGATTACATGAAACCATTTCCTTTTGAGGACTGGAGCATAAACTTTGTGTTTTATTCTAACTTCAACACAGAGACCCCCCCCCCCCCCCCCCCCCCCCCCCCCCCCCGGTTTGTGTTTAGCTTCTTTTCACGGAACAGAAAGGCCTTCACCAGATGAGCTGAGTGAATGTGTGTACAGTATGTCTCGCTGCCGCCCCGGCTCCTCTGCTGGAGTATTGTTCGACTGCCAGCAGTGTAATCAGATAATACCACTGAGAGGTCAAAAGCACTGCAAAAACTTCAGCTTCTGATTTCTGTCACCTTTTAAGAAACAACCAAAAGAGTCGTGTCAAATACGTTTTATTAATCTTCTGCAAGAACATATGAGGAAACTCTGGAAATTTGTTTTCAGCTTTAAAAATACTTGTTTAATGCCTTTCACACTGTGTTAGGTTTGGTTTATGAACCATTGCCTGCTAACTTAATTGCATTTCCATCAGCCTTAACTGTAGTTTTATTTGGTGGTAATTAACAATTACTGTCAGGCTAACGCACTAAATTGAAATAATAAACAATACCTGATAAACTTCAGTGTTTCCATTTAGCTCAAAGCCCTACTTTGTCTTAGAGTCAGTCTGCAGTTTATTTGTTTCTTATTTGTCTTAAAAATAAATCACTTTCCAACTCTTGTTTTTTTTTTTTATAAAACAATGTTGGATGGACTCCAAATAATAAATCAACATACACAGAGTTGATTTAATTGGACCGACTGTCTTTTCTAATTGTTATTTGATTAAGAATGGACTCGTCAAGACGTTGTTTTTGAAAACAGAATACTGCAAAACTTGTTGCATACAAGTTTTTTTAATGCAGCTAATGGTTCAGATGGAAGGCTAACACAAGCATGATGTCCATGTTTACCCTTCTAATCGTGTGATCGGCATCTTGTGTGGGCTCCGTCTTGAGTGCATTCCCATGATGCCCTGCTGGTTGGGGTCCTCCTCTTGCATAGCTTTTATTTACATGATTGTCTTATAAAAACATCACCTTTGGCTTCCCAGAGGATAAAACCAGTATCAATTAGCCGGAAGGAGAAAACATCATCCCAACAAACAACATAAATAGAACTCAAGACCTCAGTGGGTTTTGCTTTTATGAGGTTAGCAGAGGTCAAAGAGGTCGCTGCTTTGTTTGTGTTTGATTTGGCAGCTGTGGCTAAACAGTTTTATATGAGAATAATATATGGAGCATAAAAGACATATTATTAGTAAACTCGTGTTTCATTAAATTATCAGTGAGCCTACAGGAAGGTGCACAGCAGAGGACTTTGAACGATCAAACATAAAAACAGAGTATTGACTGAAAATCGAGCCTGTCAAACACACAAATTCATTTCCATAATGCCTGACCTGTAATTACTGATGAGGTCAGACAGATGTTGACAGGGCTGTGTATTCCGATGACCTCGACCGGTAGTCCAGTTCACTGCAGATTAGTGTGTGCACGGGAATCCATCTTTGATTTTTTTTGTTTTGTTTAATATTTGCTGAGCTATGCTGCAGCTCAGGTGTTGTCTCCCTTGCTTTTCTGCACCTTTTCTTCCTGTTCATGTGGGACACCAGTGTTTTTCCTCCTGCAGCTTCCTGAGTGGCAGGGTGGCACCAAACGAACAACTGCTGTGGCCTATTCCTGTTACGAGCTCCAGGGGGTTAAAGGTGTTCACTTGTCTGCTGGAATTTGGGATACCAACTCATGTTGTGACAGCCTACTTATGATTCTTGAGCTAAAATATTTAGACTTACGAGTTCTCTCTCTGTGTCCTCCTAGTCCTGTTTCCTGAGGTCATACTCTGGACTTTTCCTCCGTGCCTCCAAGTTGAGCTTGATTCTGGAAATCCTGGTTCCACTTTCCTTCAGCCTAAACCTGTCCTCCTGTGCACCTGCCTGCCACAGATCCTCTACAGTAACTGATTTATACTTACCTCATCACCTCCATCTCCACCACCGTACACGCCTAGACTCCCCCACCTTCCTCTGTGCCGCTCGACCACAAGGAACCTGTAAGAAAAAAAAAGTTTACTACAAGCAGGGCTTAATTTGAGCCAGATCCTGCCAGAACAAGATCCAGGAACTCTCTTATTTTGACAGGGTGCATTCCGGTAACTGTTTGCTTGTATCTGGTAATTCTCAGGCTTACTAATATTAAAGTTATGAACAAATTTGACTGCCTTGAACAAATAAAACTTATATTAGATATGTGATCTGAAAATAATTACATAAACGTTAATTTTAAACATAACAGCAACTTATGAGCTTCCTAATGTCACATAAGAGCTGCCCTTCAAGTAAGCATTTCTGCTTCTACCCTTAAAAAAATCTTTGCCCCATAAAGCTCAGTCATGGGCAAATTAATTAAAAACAATAAAAATAAAAATAAAAAACAGTAAAACTAAATTGTAAATCAGTTTTACAGTTTAAGTGGGTCATTAATAAAATTTAGATTATTTATTAAAAATACGAGAGAAATGTTTGATGGGTAATAGCGTGATGTACATCGCGTATCAAAACTATGCTGCCAATTTGTCAAAATAACAGCAAATTAGAATGTTGAGAGAAGTGGAGCATGCTCCATTCACACAAGGAGAGCTGTTGGCCAGGCTACTTCTTGTTGCTCTCTAAAATAGTTATTGAATCAAGTATTTACAAATGTAGGCACAGTAAACATAGATGTTTAGCAACTCGTCAAAATACAATGGCATCTACTTTATTAAAAATGGCATGGTGACCCCCCCCCCCCCCCACACACACACACGGTTTATTTGCATTCCAGCATAATTTGGTTTACAAATTAAGAGAAATTAAGAGTCTAAGAATGATAATAGGAACCCATTCTTGCCCATTGCGCTCCTTTGCAGATCCCCCCCAGCACCACCACCACCAGCGTCTCCAGTAAATACTTCACTAAATAAGACTCATTTATCTTTTTGTCTGAGTTATTGAGTCTGTTAACTCTCCGTTCCTCTGCTCTAGGTGCTTACAACTGCAAATATGACAGTCCAGGGTCAGGGAGCTTGGGCCTCTTGGCAGGGGTGTGTCATGTACTAATCCATCATACAGCCTTAGGACTAGCAGCGCACAAACACTAAAGGTAGCATCTCTCTGTGACCGTTGGTGGCTAGTTGGCAAACAGCAATCGCAGGGCACTCACCATGTCTCAAAATATCTGCTGGGTTCCTCAGTTTCCCGGTGTGAGTTGCAGAGCTTTGCAGCTTAGAACATTTTAACATGCTCAAAAAGACTTGGGTGACACGTTTTCTCTCAAAGTAGTCACTGAGTTTTCTGGTGAAGTTTGTCCCAGGCACCTCAAACACTTAATTTAGTTTTTGGAAGTTTCTCCATATAACAAAAAACATCTGAGGCTACAGTCCTGAATGTCCAGGGCCAAACATGTCAATTCTGAATAATATTAGAATACTGGTCTATTTCTGCCTAATTCAGTTTAGAAAGTGTATCCCAGTAGATTAAATCATCAATGTGGTGGCTGCTGATGTGCATACAAAGTAGACTGGAGGCATGGCCTACAGTACAATTTTGCAAGCTGTGCGCATGCAAATAGGATTTTATTTTCTAAATTTGACCATTCAAAACATGGCCACACAACTTGCTGGTCAAATGTGCAATCAGTGAGACTGCATATGAGAATTAGCCAGTTCACTCTTAATTTTGCTTTCCAGCAAATGTAAACTGGTGAAATTCTACCTCTAGAGTCTCCAGTCAACCTGACATGCATGTATTTGAACTGTGGGTTGTATTTGTGTAGTTGGAGAAAACCCACAGGTAAATGGTCTGTAGCCTACTGATAGAGAACCTTTCTATCTTATCAAGATACTCAAAGCTCTTTACACTACAATCTGTGTCCTCATTTATCCCTTCATACAGCACTCTACCAGATCTCTATGGAGACTAATCGGTGCTTTATCACATTCATACACTGATGGGACACACATTGGAGGCAATGAGGGTTCATTGTCTTGCCCAAGGACACTTTGGCATGTGACTGCTGGTGGAATCGAACTCCTAAACTCTTGCATTGGAGGACGACTGATCTAACCACTCAGTCACAGCTGCCCATGTGCAAAGAGAAATTGCAAACTCCACCCAAAAAGGCCACAGCTGAGATTTGAACCTGCAACACCGCTAACGACTGCAGTGCCACCTCCATATTTTAGTTTTCAGCTGTCAAATATGTTCATGTTAATTATTGTGTAACTCATTAGTGGATTTATTTACAGGTATAAACTGATGCAGGTGTTAAAATGGTTCACAATGTTAGATGAATCTGGGCAAAGGGTTTACCTCCAACATTAATATGACTCGTCATATTTGACAAAGTTCCTTACACTTTAGGTTTCAACAAGCTGGGTGTTGAAGTCCCCTGTGAGCGATTAGAATAGTGAATATTTGTAGTTTTCAACACAGGCACAAAGGTGGAGCCTGGGGGTGGCCAGTGGTGGCCTTGGCCACCACAGATTATTTTTTGGCCACCCCACCGGCCACCCCAATCATTAGAAAACTATACTTTTAAGCAACATAAAAACTAAAGCATAGTTTCCTCAAATAATAGTGGTGGCCAGTTTATATTTATATACAGTGGCAGCCATCTTGGATTTTAATGTGGCAACCCAAATTTCAAAAGGAATCTTTCTTATACCTTCACAACAAAATAGAGGTCAGTACCTTCCTTATTTTTCAAGTTATCATGCTCAGAACATGGACAGATGAACAGATGAAGGGTATTGCCAATTACCCCTCTATGCTCTGCAATGAGGGACAAATTAATTGAATACTGTGGCTTTTGAGTTTTTCTTGTGTTCTTTAAATGTTTTGGAATCTGACTACTAGTGCTGGGTAGGGTTCCACTAATCTGCTAACAGCTAATGCTAACAGCTAATAGCAGAACTATTTTATTCCATTTAGCTGATTAGCATTTTGCTAACTTTGGAAACTGCTAACAGAATTATGTTCCGCTAAATTGGTTTCTTCCAGCTTTAAGTCCAGTAACAAAACTCACAAATTTGTTCCTGTCTGCCATGGAATCTCAGTGTCTGTTAGGTACACTAGAGGCTTATTAATGCACACGTGACAAGATGTGATTGGTTGATGCTGCTTGAACTGGAAGGAGATCAAAACATGACGCAGACTGAATGACGTCGTCGGAGCAGTCGGCGTTAGCTTCTGCAATGTTTGTTTTGCCTGTCAATCGGTTTAGCGTAAAAAGGTAGGTGTGGTGATGTAGGGGTTGGAGAAGGTGGGCCTGTGATTGGAAGCTCACCGGTTCAACTCCCGGTACCGACAAGATCAAAATGTGAGTGGGATAGGTGAAGCACCTACACCTGCCTTCACCCTCATTTGCACCACTCTGGGCACTTGAGGAAGATCTTTAACTCCCATCATCTGCTCTCAAAGGTGTCCTAGATATCAGCTCTCTGCTCCACACAGAGGCTGTGGTAGCTCGGTGGTCTGTGGATGCATCAGGAAGGACATCCGGCGTAAAAATAACTGCCAAGTTTTCAAGCAACTTAGTGTATGTACTGTGGCGAACCCTGAAGAAGGGAGCAGCCAAAAAAAAAAAAAAAGGTTTAGAGTAAAAGCTTTTTTTTTTTTTCATTTAATGTAGTTACTGTGGTTCATTTTATAATACTAGGAATGTACTTCATACATATTTTGTAGCATATGAAACAGCAGTAAAAAGAAAGTAAAAGCGTAAGTACCAAAAAAGTGAACTTCAACCAAGACATCTGAAGAAAATAAACCACTGCTGCAATACATCCATCACTGGTTTAAGAGTCAAAATTGGTTTTCATATTTCAGAGTCAGAGTTTCTTTATTGTCATTCACACCTCATGTGATACATGTGGTGGAATGAAATTATGAACACAGGGTCCCAGTTACATCCAACAATAAAATGTAAAAGAAAAACAGTGATAACATCTAAGATATGAACTAAGAAAAGCATCAACTAAATATACACTAAACACTAACAGCATATAAACATTACGTCGAACATGAGCACGAACATGAACACGAGTCTGTGAGCAGATGAGCACGCATGAACACATCAACATTGAAACAGATCAGCAGCAACATGAAACAGATCAGCAGCAACATGAAACAGATCAGCAGCAACATGAAACAGATCAGCAGCAACATGTGATTTTTCACAGTGATTATTCTAGTTAGAGATTCATGAGTCTAACAGCTTCAGGGTAGAAGCTGTTCCTCAGTCTAGTGGTTCTACGCTTAATGCTCCTTAACCTCCTTCCTGAGGGGGGTGGGGCAAAAAGTGTGTGTGCTGGGTGAGTGGGGTTTAAATTTGACAGTAATATAAGTATGGTAGTTCTACACACACACACAAACACGTGCTCTATGTGATAAAAATGTGCAATAACAACAGAATATTTGAAGCTGAGCAACATTTAGTGAGTTTTTCAAAAAAGTTTAATAATTGATATGTTTATACTATTCTTTAAACTTTTCTAAGACCAGCAACACAAAAAAAACATTTAAATGATGTTAACTCATTGTTCTGTTTTCAATTTTAGAATATGTATATATATATATATATATATATATACATACATATACATTTCACTGTTTTTACTATCTCTTTAGCTCCCTAACTTCAAGCAGAATAATGACTTAAAGTTAAAACTAGTCTTTAGAAACAGATGTGACCCACAGTCATAACAGGCCTTGAAAATCTTTTATTTAAGATGACCTACCATCTGTTTGATTCGATGCTGCACCGTTTCACCACCTGTGTGTTCTCACTGGATGTCCAGGTGCTGAACTAAGCTGTCACCCACACATTATCCTTGGCAAAGGTGTAACCTTAGCTTTTATAAGACACTAACTTTGCAAACACAGCAAAAGTACCAAAGTACTTTTGTATCCTTTGTAAGGAGATGACACCACCAAGATCTGGACAGAGCTTGTTGTCTTCCACAAGCACTTAATGTGATCAAATAATTAAAATTTCAGCAAGTCACTGAATGATAGAGCCAGAGAACTTGCAACGCCAAGCTAGAGTTCCCTGTGGGGCAGCAGTCATATTTCTGCTATTTGAAGCTCGTTCATTTTGTTGCACACTTAAAACATGACGTCCTTCCTGTTTGCTCCAACTGCTCTGAGTTCTGATTAAGGTGCTAGATTAAAAAAACAAACAAAAACACAAGATCCTTCAGCTTTTTTATGACAGAGTTGGGGATGAATTGCAATAGAAAGCACGCAAAAATGTAAAGCTGAAGCATTTTAAATGTTCTTTAAATGAACCTCTAATTGTTTTTTACTTTTAAGACAAAGACCTTTCTATGGGGAAAAACTGACATAATTGGTATTACATTGATAAGTAAAAGTACTATTTAAAAATATTGTCTACCAGTAGGCAATTTTCTAAATCTATCTAATCCTGTATGTAAATGGTCAAATTTAAATTACAATTTAAAATATTTAGCTCTTTAAGTTTTCCAAAACTCTACGGTTCAGATGTTTGGTCTGAGCACTTACATGTCAGCTGCTGCCAGCCTTCGAGGTTTTATTTTATGTATTGACTTTATTTATTCTTTTTTTTTTCTCAAAAACTTTATTCATACACAATACCAGTGTGTGTTTCATGTTATACTTTTATTGAACCAGGTAAACCGTGCAGCGATATTTTCTGTCACGCTCACAATTCTCAGCTTCTATGGCCAACTCTGTGCCGGCATGGACGATTCTTCATCCTGCAAAGCATGTGGATTTATTATTGCTTTGTACTAAATGTTTACTTGTGCACAAGACAAGTGGGTTTTTTGCTTTTTACATCCAGACTAAAACGATTTGGTTGAATGCAGTGGTGGAAAAAGTACTCAAACACTGTACTTAAGTAAAAGTACAAATAAACAGACAAAAATGTACTCTAGTAAAAGTAGAAGTACCACATTAACATTTTTACTTAAGTAAAAGTAAATACGTACTTGCTTTTAAAATACTTAAAGTATTAAAAGTAAAAGTACTTCATGAATGTATTACATAATGTAATGGTCTACATATCTTTAAGTCTGCCTACCATATGTATATTTTCTGTAATACATTAATAGTGTTGTTCCATTTTAATGAACAATGCTGCAGATAATACATGTTTTTATTGTGTTTACTCTGTGACACAGTTCACACTTGGACTTGTGATTCTGTGCGTCAGAATTTCAGGGATGACCTGCAGAGTTAAATGTCATTAATCAAAATAAGAAAGAGGAATGATTTTACCTTTGAAAGTTTTTATTTAACACAAATCAAACCCAATGTGACATTTTAACTGCAGTAAACACATTTAAGTAAAAGTTGTCTGATGAAAAAAGGTGCATTAGACACAACTAACAAAGGAACAGGCTCTGATCATTTCCACTGATATTTCAACTCCAGTTTGTCATCAACACTAGTTAAAATACTCTGTTCAACCTTGTAGTGGGTCAATATTGAACAATATTTTAACTTCCTGACACCATTTTTAAAACTTGGACCTGAGCGTCGAGCCATTCGGAGACATCTCTTGTCTCCTAACATCCCATGAACTGACACATTTTAATATTGCAGCAAGAATTTCTTGTTCAAGTTCAGAAGAAGTTGGTTTTCAAAGATTTTTGAGTCCAGTCTGGCTTTTTTGGGAGAGAGAAGGTGTCCTGTTGTACTGAGCAGTCTTTCAATAAGGTCATGGGTGGAGTATATCTTCTGACTGACTCTTTTGCGCTGGAATACATTTTGGGTGTAGTGGTGCTGCGGGTGCACCCAGCTCAGTGACATATATATACTAGAATATATGTTGTTGGTCCAGCTCTTCTTGAAGGTGGGTCTAACGTTACCTGCCCACTTTGCAGTGATTCACTGGACCAACTCCCCTCTCACCATTGGTTACTTTCAAAGTAACAAACAAATCAAAAAGCTGCAACATGAATGTAACTTGTAATGCAACATGTTATAGAAATGTAGTGTAGTAGAAAGTACAGATATTTGATGTAAAATGTAGTGAAGTAAAAGTATAAAGTACCCACATTTAACTCTACTTACGTAAAGTACAGATACACAAAAAATGTACTTAAGTACAGTAACAAAGTATTTGTACTTAGTTACATCCCACCACTGGTTGAATGAGATGAAAGACTGAGCACCTGCAGCAACACACAGCTCAAAGGAGCCATCTTTTCCAGGTATGATGCATGAGGTTTGATTTTACACCTGCCCTCAAATGTGAAAGCAGACCACTACTTTGTGGGTTAATTTAAAACTCTAGCGTAGAGGGATAGACGAAAAGAAAAAAAAATGTAACAAAGAAATCATTAATTCAAATGATAACCATGAGATAAAACATTGAGTGTATAATGGGTTTCAATGGGTTTAAATGTCCCTGAAGAAAAGCTAAAGGATGATCAGGTGACTGGGAGTGTACAGGAGCATTTGAATTTATTCAAAATAAAAAGGAAAGATTTTTAGGATTTTTTCAGAAAAGGTCATGCTTATTGACATCAAGAAAATAATTAAGAAATAAAAACATTAACAAAAATTATATGTGTGGTTGATTTTTTTTTTTCTCGGCGCATTGATACAAAATAATTGAACAGGTCATAAAAATCTGACTTTATGTGAATCAAATGACATTTTTCAAATCGTTCATGGTTTTTACAGAACTGCAGTTGAATTTTCATCAGACAAACTCGCTTTAGTCCCACAACTGCTACACTTCTTATGCAGTGTAAACATATTATGAAGACACTTGTAATGTGTTTCCTACTTCTATAGGACTTTTAAATGTATTTCCAATCCCCAGAGTACAGACTACGCACACGCACATTCCCGTTGACTGCTGATCTATCTGTCCTCAAAATGTTCTCTAAAACTCAACGTGAAAGGTCTTTTATTGAGTCGTCACATTTCCTGCATGAAACACTAGAATCATGAAAAATATGACAACCAGACACTTTCAGCTCTGAAAGGTTCTCATTACGACATATTCTGCTCATCACCTGTTTGTTTGAGACTTACTTTCTAGTTGAGTTTCTGCCTGCTTTGTAAGAGTCTGTCGGAGGCTGATAGATACAGGTGTGTGGTTGCTATGGCGACTGATGAGGCACTGGCAGGAGCTTTAACGTTTCTTTCAATCTTTCTATATTTTACATTTCTTGAACAATTAATGGTATTTTGACATCTTCTCCATGGTTTAAATAAGAAAGTTGATGTTTGGAGGAACGTTGGCTCTTGATCAATGATCCCTCTGTGTACGAATAGTGATTATGGATATTATTATCAAACTGACACTTTAGGTTAAAGAAAACTTTTCAAGCCTAAAGCAACATGTTGTTACATTTAGCAGTTGTTTTAAGCCAAATTCTCTTCCTAACAGAACCTGGGCTTGAACCCGCAGTCTCAGTATTATGAGACTGCAGCAATGACCACTGTGCTACCGTGGTGCACTTAATGTGCTTTAAATAACCAAGAATGAACCACAAAGGAACAAAAGTTAATTGTAAAAAGTGACAAATTTATTTTGTATTAACAAACTAAAAACAAAAAGAGATTGTGACACAGTTCCAGGAATTTATTAGGTAGGGAAATGTACACAGCAGTTCATTGAAGGATGTTGCAACAGCCTAAAGACAAGGATTAGCTGGGATCTCTTTGTTTTCCAGTTTCTGTTTTGTGAAAACGTGTCTCTTATTAAACCGTGCAGGAGGATTCCCAGTCACACTTGAATGAATGAAGCATTTCAAAGTAGCAACACTTTGATGAGCTTTTTAAATATTTGAAGGGATTAGGTTTTAAAGACGTGTAGTACTCAAATAAACCTCAAACTGGGTGATTTATCAGCTCATTTATTTGTTCCACTTCAGTGTAATCCTGCGCAGTGAGCCTGAGTGCTGTTGGAAGTTAGCCAATAAATGTGTACAGCTTTGAGATATCTGTGTCAGTGGCACTTTGGGCATGTGTGTCAGAATTTCTCTTTGTGTGACTGTGTGTGTGCGATTGTAAATTTCTGTCAGTGTGTCAGTATCAGTGTGTCTGGGGCTGTAGATGCTTTGTCTCGTTAATGAGAGGCGTCCGGGGCCTCCATGGGGGCCGGTGCAAGATAATCTTCTCCTGTTTTGCTATGAAAGCTCTTCTGAACGTAACCGAAGAAACTCACTCAAATGGTGGAGGACTCGGTTGAATAATTCAGCATTTACAATCAATTTTGGCCCCCACCTCATCTTGACACCTTCCTGGACCACAGGGCCTGCAGGCTCATCATGGGAATGTTGACAATTCCCCGTACAATGCATTCTCTGGCCCCATGGCAACCTGAGAAGCTATGGGAGCATGGGTATTTGTGTGAGTTTGCAACTTAGTATGTTGAATTATTAAGTGCCTGAAATGCTGTTTTATTGCACTGAGTGTCAGGTTGTTCTTTTCTCTCTCTCATTCCAAAGAAATCTGAGGACTTCCACTGAAATAAAATAATTGCAGGTAAAACCAGGCTCTCTCTCTCTCTCTCTCTCTCTCTCTCTCTCTCTCTATATATATATATATATATATATATATATATATATATATATATATATCATTTACTTTATTTCAGACACAATATAAGATCCATATAAAAACATAAAAAACAACAAAAACACAGAATTAAAAAGTTTACTATAAAGGCTCAAATGCCAGTGAGTCCATAAAGTAGAAAAGTATCGCACAGAGCTTAGTCCAGGGTTGGTCAGTGTAGCGATGATGATACCGTTTTCAGATTCAGACAACCTACACATGCATCTATACATGAGGTTACGCAGCACTGCAGGGCAGGTAGGCACACCTGCATCTACAAACATTTTGCTTGCACTGCTCCATCGAGGTACCTTTAGCAGCATCCGCATGCCATCATTATATGCCACATTTAGTCTATACATACTGCTCCTTTTATAACGTCTCCACAGGTGAACGATATACATAGGCGTGCAGAAGACTTTAAACAGTTCGAACTTAACTGATTTTGAGCACGGTCCAAACCTACGGATCAGCATGTTATCTTGTCCATAGAGCATATGACATTGTCTGTAAATGTCTCTATCATCTGACAGGTCTGCAGTCACATATATTTACATTCATCTCTGATATTCAGCCTGTGGTTCGACAGAAAGAAATCAGGGAACATCAACTCAGAGTCCTCTCTGCTCTGCACAACCATGATGCTACTTTTCTTAGAATTGTATTTTATATCAAAGTCTCTTCCATATCCAGAGCACACCTGCAGCAGCTCTTGCAGGCCAGCAATATAAGGACAAAAAATTACTAAATCATCAGCATACATTAAATGGTTGATGTGACCTAACCCAACCCTACAGCCTGTTCCACAGTCATTTAAGAGCTTTGAAAGATCGTCCATGTACACATTAAATAAAAAGGGAGACAGGATGCTACCCTGTCTCACACCATTTGAAACTCCGAAGGGATCTGATACAGAGTTTTCCCATTTTACATACATGTGCTGATTAGCATGCCAAAAGACAAGAATCCTCACCAAACATTTGGGGACACCTCTGTCACAACTTGTGAAACAACTAAATATGTAGTGAGTGTTTGCTGGGAATGTCTGGCAGAAGAACCTTTTAGAAAGATTTTCAGCTCACACCTCTGGCAGAGCTGTATCTGTATTCCAGCTGAGGTGGGGGGCATCGAGTCTGAGTGGGTCATGTCCTGAGCCTCAGTTATGGAGGTGGCTACCTTGAGCTGTGGCTGCAAAGTTGTCAGTGCTTCTAGCAGTGGCCAGCCTCAAACTCAGTGGTGGACATCTTGGGTTAGGGAAGCTGTAAAGCTGAAGAAAGCATTCTATCAGGCCTTGTTGGCTGGTAGGAGTCCGGAGGCAGCTGAAGAGTACTAGGGGGCCAAGCAGGCCACCACATTGGCTTTTGCTTAGGCTAAAGCTCAAATGTGGAGGGAGTTCAGTGGGACCTTGAATAAACTTTTGATCGGCTTCGTGGAAATCCTGGCAAACCATCAGACAACTGAGGAAGGGAAAGGAGCTCTTTACTAATAACACTGTGTTCAATAAAAGTGGGGTGCTATTGACTTCAATAAGTGATGTCATCAGGAGAGTAAGGAATACTTCTCAGACCTTCTCAAACCCACAGGCACATCTTCTATGGAGGAAGCTGAGTCAGGGGACTTCAGAGTTGGTCTGTCCATAACTGTGGCTGAGGTCGCTGAGATAGTTAAAAATCTTCATCAGAAGGGCAAGTAAGTCAAGTAAATAAAACATTTAAAAACACAATATTATCAAGAGTATTTGGGGTTAAAATCTGTCTGTTTTCTTATGTATATCTTCAAAAAACAAACAAACAAAAAAACAATGCAGTGCAAAACATCCCATGAACCGCCAGGCAGATTTTAATAAAACACTCAGAAATTAATCACTTGATAAACATCTACAACTCAAAGGTTTTTGGATTCAACAGGATACAAAATATCTTTCAGAACTGATCAATCTTACAAAACACAAAGATGGCTAAATCTCATTCAGTTCTACAGATGGTGAGCTAAAAATTAACATGGTAGTAGCTGAGAGTAATCCATAACACGTCTACTCTGAGAACAAACTGATCATGCAAGGTATTTGTTTAAAGGGTTGACAATAATATTTAAGTCAACTCTATATGTCTGTTAGAAAACGATCTGTCAAACACTGCAGAAAATGTTGATGAAAATCTTAGAAAGCTATTATTGGATGTTCATCTAAAACTGACTAACTTTTGGAGTCTACCCATCAAGATGGCTGCCACATATATATGACCTTACAAGACACGCATACATTGACATAGGTCAGTTAATTTTACAGATGCTAAGCTTAAATTTAGTGTTTTAGTAATTGAGAATCATTTGCAACATACACTCAAGTGGTTTAGTTAAAAACTGTTGCATGCAAGACAATGGTTAATACACTACTTGGAATAATGCTGGTTTTATTGTTAATGCTTGATTCCTACCAAACCAACTTCTTTTGAACAGGAACATAAATTATAAATTGGTCTTCCAGACTGAGTGACTTTTCTGTTTAGCATGCGTTGTATGTGGCAAAATTCACTAAAGGACTTTATATTGTTATATTTTATGCAGTTGTTCATGTACATTTGAATTAAACCAAGTTTTTTTTTCTATAAAACTTACAGTTGATAAATTAAAACACATGTTTTTACATTGCAAGTTTTTGAGAAGGTGTTAAAGTCCTCATAAACAACCATATAACCACAGTGTGTTTAGAGATGTCTTGTTAATGACATATTTGAATTGTTTTGACCCTCAGTTTACAGCAATGCATCCATAATGCAGTGTTGGTAAGGAATACACACACTGCAGCCTATGTTCAATGCCTGCTGAGAGTGTATCAGTCTGGCAGGTGTCAACTTTCCAGAGGTATGATTGTGACAGAGATGGGAGGGGGGAGAAGGTGATGCAGTTGCAATATTCTCCTGTACAATAAACCGCAATTTAATAGTCCTGTGGATTACTTCAATTGCAAGTGATAACAGACAGGCAGTGGAGCGGACAGGCCGATACAGGACACCCACTCCTGTGTGGGAAGCTGTATGAATTATTTCTTGTCTGCCTGCTGGACTGTGGGGGCTGGAGGCCCCTGATGGGTGGATGGAGGTATTGAGTGATTGTAGGTCACTGTTCTATGATTCATTTAGACTTTACAGGTGCTGTGGAGCAAGCAGAGCACAAAACATAGACATGACACTTCACACAGAATCAAATGTTTATTAGCCAGGATCATTGTCCGGATGAATCCTAAACTTTAAATCATGATTTATCTCCATTATTTTACTGGAAGGTTTAGCTTGACAGAGCTTTTGGGCCCACATCTATCAGTTCCTGCCAAGAAGTGAGGCACATGTACGTGAGAGCGTCAGCTACAGACACCTTATCAAGCAGGAGGCCGGAGCTCTGCACCAGTGCAATGCTGAATGCAGGAGTCTTTGTCTATGGTAGAATCATGGAGGAAGGTGATACCTGGTTTAAACATAATTAAATTGACACCCCATAGAGTGTCTCGGATACGTTTTTGTGCTCTTGATACGGTAGTGGCTGCTTATTCAACGCTGTCTCGCATTCAGTCTCACCTGTCATTCTGACATCATTGCTTTGCAATTACAGTGAGTAAGAAAGAGAATGCATTAGTCCAATGTCGTGGGAAGATGATCGAGGCAATGGTATCTTTGTCTCCAAAGTTAGTGCTGTCTTTTTCCTACTGTTCTTGAAGGAACACAGTGTACACTTTAAGAAGAAAAAATGGGAAAATATTCAGCAGTTTTCTTAAAATGACTTTTCTGCATGCATTTCTTCTCTGGCTAAATCAGTACTATATAGTGTCCATTTAAATGACTGCTTTAGTAGGTACTGTAGTTGTTTTCAGATTTAGGGTATTTGGGACACAAATTTTCAGGTAAGAAATCTTGAGTTTTGGAAAATAACATTCTGGAGGGTTTTTTGGTGCTTAGGCTACCTTTACGATAGAAGATGACCCTGCTTTTCTCTCCTCAGTCTATTAGAACGTGGCTGAATTGTGGCAAATTTGAAAAACCTCCGTCATGGTGAAGTCAGTCGTGATGCGGTTACTTTCTCAGTACTCACAAATAAACTTTTCCTGCTATCTTTGACATCCTAGAGTTACTCTCCTGTGCCTCACAAGTATCATTGTTCAGATGCAAATTCTGACAATGATACTGCTATACACACACCATTGTACCCCCCACTGGGTCCTGCTCTAGTACAATACCTCAGACTGGGAAAGCAGGTAGTGACGAGCTTGATGATGATGCCACAATAGCAAGACACTAACTCTTGGTATCGTGTATTGGATAATAATATCTTCTATTCATCTTACTAAATGAAAGAAGCCACACTTGTAAATGGTAAATGGACTGTACTTATATCACCTTTCTATCTTATCAAGATGCTCAAAGCTCTTTACACTACAATCTGCGCCTCGTTTACCCATTCACACAGCACTCTACTAGATCTCTACAAAGCTAATTGAACAAATCATTCTAAAGAGACTAATCAGTGCTTTATCACATTCATACACCGATGGGACACACATCAGAGGCTATGAGGGGTTCAGTGTCTTGCCCAGGGACACATCAACATGTGACTGCTGGTGGATTCGAACCCCCAACTCTCGTATTGGAGGACGACTGCTCTAACCACTCAGCCACAGCTGCCTTGTGTACACAATAAGATATTTAACTGACTTTTACTTGCAAGGACAGACTTTCACTCACAGGTTCACACAGATGCATTAAAACTCTACATTAATGGAGCTCGGTTGCGAGAATCTGCACCAGGCAGTGAGCAAGAATTGTTTATATATGCTTGTCAGCCCTCACAGACAGTCACTGATGACCTTGGCCTCACAGCTGTACATGCAGGATCAAATCAGCTCTTCTCTGAGAGAGAAAATAAATCTCTGGTAACTCACACATGGTTCAACACTAATTTAACATTAGTTAGTGATAAACATCCATAAACCTTGACCAACAGTCCCCTGACATGGTGTCTGCACTGTTTGTTTCATGATGGTGATGATGATTTCTGTACTGTTATTTGTATGTCTTAATGTCTTGTCAAGTATGGATGTGTTTTTTTTTTTTTTTTTTGTCTACTGACTGTGAAACAAATTGCCCCTTAGGGATATTAAAGATTCTGGAATTGAATTTGAATTAGAACTTGTCACAGTCATGGGTGTATCCTTAGCATAAGGCCATGGTGATCAGTTCAACTTCAGATTATCAGTATTCAAACGATGCTGGCACATGGGCCCCATATTATGGGTATGCTTGCACTATACTCCACTCAGGACCCCATTACAGTACAAATATAATAAACCACCGCAAACTCACTCCAGAAGTTTTGTGCATGCTCAAAACCCTTCAGGACGTATCACATTCTGTCCCTGTATTCATGCTGCCGTGTTTGGCATATTGTTTATGTACAATTAGTGCTTAGCATATTCTTAGTTTATATCTTAGATCTTATTACTGTTTCTCTTTACATTTTATACTTTTGTTGGCTGTAAATGGGACCCTGTGTACACAATTTCGTTCCACCACATGTACCACATGTGATGAGAATGACAATAAAGAAACCTTTATCATGTCATTGTAATGAAGAACCCATTGTGTTTGATACAAGCACCTGTAAACTTTGCCAAGACCCTACAAAGACTGTCTAATAAATAACACCCCCCCCCCCCCCCGCCCACCGAATATAAGAGGATCTGCAGTGGAAGTGGTCTCAGCTACAAGTACTTGGGTGTACACATGAATGACAACCTCAGCTGGAGCAACAACACCACCAGCCTGATCAAGAAAGCTCATCAGAGACTCTACTTCCTCAGGCGGCTGAGACGAGCTGGTCTGGGAAGTTCAGTCCTCACCTCCTTCTACAGGTGTGCAGTGGAGAGCATCCTGTGCTCCAGCATCAACGTGTGGCATGGAGGCTGCACAGCTGCAGAAAGAAAAGCTTTGCAGAGAGTGGTGAAGGCTGCACAGAAGATGGTGGAGTCATTCTCCCCACCATCACAGACATTTACACCTCCAGATGCAGGAAGATGGCCACCTGCATCATGAAGGACCCCACTCACCCAGCACACACACTTTTTGCCCCACTCCCCTCAGGAAGAAGGTTGAGGAGCATGAAGTGTAAACTATTAGAATGAGGAACAGCTTCTATCCTGAGGCTGTTAGACTCATGAATCTCTAACCAGAATAATCACTGTGAGAAAAATTGCATCATGTTGCTGCTGATCTGTTTCATGTTTCTGCTGATCTGTTTCATGTTGCTGCTGATCTGTTTCATGTTGATGTGTTCATGCGTTCTGCTCACTCAGACTCTTGTTCGTGCTGCTGTTCAGTGTAATGTTTTTATTGTTTTGATGCTATTAGTGCTTATTAGTGTATATTTAGTTGATGTTTTTCTTAGTTCATATTTTAGATCTTATTACTATTTTTCTTTTCCGTTTTATTGTTGGATGTAACTGGGACCCTGTGTACACATTGTCGTTCCACCACATGTACCACATTTGGTGGAACGACAATAAAGAATATCTGAATCTATGTTTGGGGTGTTAATTATTATTATTATTATTATTATTATTATTATTATTATTATTAATATTAGTATGATGATGATTATTATTATTACATCTTAGCAGGATCTTCATCCAGTGTATAACCTCAACAGGATACATACACAATGTTGCAGTCAAAGTTTGTCACAGTTTTAGGAGTATTTGGATGCAGAAATGCAAACTTGACACAAGGAGCTGAATGGAATAACTAAATAAATTAATACATTTATTAAACAAAAACAAAAATGTACGTAGCAGCAAAACGTACATTTCCAGAAGTAGTACACAGAGAAGACACTGAGGAAAGCTAGACATGGCATGTACAATGCATAATGCCTCACTGAATACTGGACTGAACACTGAGAGGTCAAATGGGCTGAGTCTGATGAGGAGATGAGAAACAACTGAGTTAAATGAAACAGGGAGCAGGTGAGAATGAGTGTGGAAGTACTGGGGAGCTGGAAACAGGAAAAGACAAATGATGGCAGACACACAGTAAACACCAGGAAAATAAAACAAACAAACCAAATTAAAGAAGATCCAACCCTGAAAAAAACTAATAAAGTCATGTTCTTTCTATTTGGTGATACGCAGTATTTTTTTCCCTAACTTTAACAATAAATGCAGAATATACAAATTCAGCTTGAGAAATCCAACTAAAAAAACTAAATGTACAAATGCATTAGCAGCTAAATGTATTCTTACCTAAAATTACTGGTTTGTTTCCTTGACTGATATACTGTGTTGATGAAGCCCTGGTATGGACGGATGATCTCTCTATGGTATGCCACCAAGCATCTCTAGCATAGCATCTCTTAGGCAGTCTGTTTCAAATCTTGGGACCGTTGACTCTGATTTTAAGTTTACTAAACAGATTAACTTTGTTCTGAAGAAAAGGTTCTTCCTGTTAAGACAGATAGGTAAGCTGAAGTCAGTGTTGACCAGATCTGACCTTGAAAAACGAGTCCATGCCTTCATTAATGTGGTGGGTGGGTGTGGTTTTGGGTCACGTGGTGTTGGTAGTGATTTTAAGATCACCTGTTTGCTCACCTGGTGAGTTTTGTTAGTGCGTGGGTGATGGGGGAAGTGTACATTGTTGCTGACCACTTTGTGTTTTATGCTTTGCTCTTTTGTCTTTGATCACTGATGGAACCTGTGGATACATTTCTTATGCAGCTCTGGGACATGAGTGTCTATGATTCACGGATGTTTTGCCTGGGAGAGTGAAGAACTTGATGCCAATAAAGGAATCTTAACTGCAGCTTGGATTTATGTCTTAAACGGTGGGCACATCAACAATAACTTCCCCTACTCAGCTGCTCGGTGACTCAGTTTGTTCGACAGTCGCCAATAATTACAACTATACTTGCTCACTGTAACGTGCTTCATACAGGGGTCAGTCAGGTGTCCCTTTCCCGTCTCCAGCTCGTCCAAAATGCTGCAGCTCGGCTCTTAACAGGAACTCTTTTAGGTAGGTTTGATCATATTTCACCAGTTTTGTCCTCCCTTCACTGGCTCCCAGTGCATGTCAGAATAGATTTTAAAATTCTCCTGTTGACATTTAAGTGCATTAATGACCTTGCACCCTCATATCTCTCTGACCTACTTCAACCATATGTTACTTCGGACACTGAGATCATCAGACCAGCTGCTTTTGGTTGAAGCTCAGAGGAGATCGAGCTTTTTCAGTCATGGGCCCTAAACTTTGGAACAATCTGCCCCCCAACATTAGACAGGCCACGTCACGTCCTGTTTTTAAATCTCTGTTAAAACCACACCTCTTTTCAGTTGTTTTTAACAGTGTGATTTTATTTAGTACTTTATTTTGTGTGTCATGTTTTTCTTGTGTTGCTTTTAATACATTTTTGTCATTATTTTATCATTAAATTACTGTTATTGATTTTTATTTTCAGCACTTTGGTAACAGCTGCTGTTTTTAAATGTGCTTTATAAATACATTTGACTTGACTTGACTACCACGTCTCGCCCAGTGACTGTTGGAGATAGGCACCAGCTCCGTGCAACCCTGCACACAAAGGTGGCTACAGAAAATGGATGGATG
>NC_056502.1:39190432-39196677 GCF_014905685.2 Nematolebias whitei
AGTTAGTGGCTGTGGCTTATATTCAGGAGTGCTCAATAGTCTGGAAATTAGGGAACATCAGGTCTGTGTTGTCTATCTCCTTCTGAATTCATTCAAGCATTTGTCTATACCTTCTAATAGTACCATGGCGTTGGTTTAGTGTTTCAATATTTTTTAACATCTTATATTTGTATTTTTAAAAGACAAATCAACAAAAACAAATGTTGTAGTTGTTAGATTTTAAAATTGGTGGGTTCGAATTTTGTGGAGGAGACACTATCATGGTCGACGTTGCTCTCTGGCCGATAAATGTCCTGAAATGTGCTGATGTCAAATTTTCAGCTTGACTCACTTGGAA
This sequence comes from Nematolebias whitei, assembly GCF_014905685.2. NCBI lineage: Eukaryota > Metazoa > Chordata > Actinopteri > Cyprinodontiformes > Rivulidae > Nematolebias > Nematolebias whitei. The sequence continues at coordinate 39,190,770 of NC_056502.1, forward strand.
CCTCGGCTGAGTACGTTCTAAGAACTGAGCTGAACGTGTGTGGGATCAGCCAGTGGAAAACTCTGAACTTTTTTTGTCTTTTTGCTTGTCCTATTAGGTCTGACATCAGGAAGTTAGAAACAAGTGTCAGGTTACCATGGTGACCATAGTGATCAACTGCAATCAGCGTTAACATTTATTTGGATCTTGGTTCACCTTACAAAGCATATACATTCAATCAAAGGGCTTTATAGAAGAAAGTTGATGTATGTTGGCTTATTATGGAATAGCTGCATTGTTACCCTTCATAATGCCTTTAGAGATTGTTTAGGTGAAGCTTTGTTCCAAAAACAGAAAACGAGTAGAAATTGCTACTAAACTCTTGCACAACTTCTCAACCTCTGTGTGACGTAGAGGACAGGGAACTGCATTAGTGTGTGGGAGTTTGGTGGAAAACTAATCTGTGGATGGATGAAGCTCTGAGAAGATAGCTTTCTTGTTAATGGATCTGTTACCTGATGTCCAACAACTCTGAGGAGGAGAAATGAAACGTTAAGGGAGACAAACTGGTCAATCCTCACATTTTGTTCAGAACTGTATCTAGAGAACTCTCCCGTCTTTGTGTCTACTTTGTATAAACACTAAACTGGGCGAGTAAAGCAACAGGAAGTATATGACAGAACAGCTTTGTTTGTGGAGCAGTTTGATGTGTCATCACATTTGCTTCATGAACATTACTGCCCCTATTTGTGTTTTCAAATTCTGTAAACTTTTTGCGAGAGATATACACAGATAAGTGACTGTTTAGATTGCTTGTTTAGTCATCTCGGCACATGTTATTGCAGTTTTAATGACGGGCAATAACTACAAATATCATTGCTAGGAGGAGACACAGCAGAGTAGCATAAGTGAGATGCTAATGTGAGTTTTGATGGGATGGTAAAGTGTGATAATGTGTTTTAAAACGCCTAAATTGTTGCACTACGTTCTGAAACTGAAAGGAATCTTCTCTCCATCATTCAGTACACCTCCGTGGCTCAGGTCTCATAAAATCTAGTCTGGTTGCCATGTTGGATTTTCCTTAAGCAACAATGAGCAGGGTAAAAAAAGGAAAACAATTATCCTGCTATTTTGGAGGCATATTTCTTTAAAATTGGACAGTCTGGGGATCAGTAATAAACCTAAGTGCTGGAATGAAGAAAAAGCTCCCTTTAAAGGCGTCCACCTTGGGGAGCTTGCCACTAAAAACCCCGTGGCTCTTTTTAATACATCAAAGCAGCAAATTAATCCTGAATACAGCACATGTACAGGCAGGTAAATGAAGACAAAGCCACAGTGGACCCAGGCTACATGCCGCTTATTACAAGCTCTTGATAAACTCTACCCCGAACCCTACAAATGGCTTATTGGGAGGTGTGGGATAAACTTGTTCTTTATAAGCCTGTCACCTTCAGAGGTAAGGGTAAGGGAAAGTAAAATGGAGTTTAGAGCACAAAGACAGACTCTACACATACTTATGGAAGTAATTGTGTACTGTAACTTCTCAAAGAAGGACTTTTTTGAGCCTATATATTAGATTTGTCTTAGGGTGAATAGGAAATATGTTAAAGAATCGGAAGAAAGGCACTCAGGCAATGCAAGAGAAAAACTATAAAATGGCTATTTGTCTATTTTTTTTCTCTATGTGACTAACCTCTTCCTCTCTGTCGTGACTACAGGCGAACCATGAAGTGTTTTGGAAGATTATGGTTTGGGGCAGTGACTCAGGAAAGGCTGATGTGAAGCTCCGGGATGTCAGAATTGTCAAATGGCCTCTTAATTGCAGTTATTATTCTGTTTTATTTCTTGCATGATGAGTCAGTGGGTAGTTTGCTAATAAGGGATGAGCAACCCACATTTTGGTTTGCAACAAAGAAAGCACTTTAGATATATGATCTCAGTGGCAACTATGCATTATTTAAAAAATCCTGATGAGTAAATTTGGATTGTTTGGGGAGAAAAAGTGAACGCCGGGAACAGTTTCATATAATCCTACAGCTGCAGCCTGAAGGAGCATTTCTGGAGCACCTGCCATATAACACTTACATCAGCCTTTAAACCCTACATTATAGTTTATAACAATGAGCAGAAACACTTGGGCAAAACGTTGAACAGAATGACAAGCCAGCACAGTTCAATGTTGGTAAATATCATATTTCAGCCATAAAGTTCAAATAAGGATCAGTGTGTCTATGACAACAAGACAGACCCTGAACACAGTGGATTTATTTCAGTAGTGACAAAACAGAAAAAGTTAAAGTAAAAATTAAATTAAATAGTATTATACTTTGATACGGGCTGTTAGGTCCCTGTATGACCAGTGTAAGTACGGCTCGTTCCCGGTGAGAGTTGTACTCCACCAAGGTTGCCTTTTGTCACCGATTCTGTTCATAACTTTTATTGACAGAATTTCTAGGTGCAGCCAGGGTGTTGAGGGGATCTGTTTCGATGGCCTTAGGAGTGCGACTCTACTTTTTGCGGATGATTTGGTTTTATTGGCTTCATCAGGTCGTGATCTACAGCTTTCGCTGGAGCGGTTCGCGGTTTGTGACTCGGCTGGGATGAGGATCAGTTCCTCTAAATCCGAAGCCATGGTCTTGAGTCGGAAAAGGGTAGAGTGCCCTCTCCGGGTCGGGGAGAAGGTCCTGCCCCATGTGGAGGAGTTTAAGTATCTCAGGGTCTTGTTCACGAATGAGGAAAAAATGGAGCGTGAGATCGATAGGTGGATAGGTGCGGCGTCTGCAGTGAAGCGGGCGCTGTACCGGTCTGTCGTGGTGAAGAGATAGCTGAGTCAAAAGGTGAAGATCTCAATTTACCGGTCGATCTACGTTCCTACTCTCATCTATGGTCATGAGCTTTGGGTTGTGACCGAAAGAACGAGATTAAGGATACAGGCGGCTGAAATGAGTTTTCTCAAAATGAGTTTTCTCCACAGTGTGTCTGGGCTCTCCCTTAGAGATAGGGTGAGAAGCTCGGTCATCCAGGAGGGGCTCAGAGTAGAGCCGCTGCTTCTCCACGTTGAGAGGAGCCAGTTGAGGTGTCTCGGGCATCTGGTTAGGATGCCTTCTGGACACCTCCCCGGTGAGGGGTTCCAGACACGTCCCACTAGGAGGAGACCCAGGAGAAGACCCAGGACACACTAGAAGGACTATGTTTCTTGTCTGACCTGGGAACCACTTGGGATTCCCCTGGAGGAGCTGGCCAAGTAGCTGGGGAGAATGAAGTCTGGGCCTCCCTACTTAGGCTGCTACCCCCACGACTCGACCCCAGATAAGCGGAAGAAAATGGATGGATGGATAAATAATATTATTACTATTATTGTTTAATTTGACAGGGACAACGCACACAAACATAGAACAGAGCAAGTCTGTGTCTGATGCATTGTACAAAGAGTATATAGCTGTAGCTAAATCGAAACTCCAGTCCCTGGTTGGGCATTTCTACGCATTAAAATACATACAGTTATTAATCAAAATACAGTAAGATGACACATGTATTCCTGCCTACATATTCATGTAATCAACCTAACAACCTCCAAATTCATATAATAGAAACTATACATTAAATTGTGAACAATTTAAAAATCTAGATACATTAAAAATACAAAACTTTTTTCCTCCCTACATAATCACAAACAACTTTGCAACCTTCAAATTTATATTATTATCCTTGCACATCCTCAATACCACCCCATCCTCACACATTCAGCTAATATACTAAAAATTGTAAATATAATACTAACTCACTATATATATACTCCCACAAATAATTTCTTATCAATTAAATCTGAGTATTAAATATGATAAATTAATTATCAATTATTATTATCAATTATTACTGATGAATTAATTATTCATTCATCTTTGCATGTATTTAACAAGGTTAAGTCAGGTCCTCTGGAATGATTCTTGTTTCTTGACCTGATTTAACCTTTTTAGATTTTTCTACCTGGATTACTGAGCATGTATCCAGGCATTTTGATTTTACACAAAAAACACAGTTAAATGTACTATATGTCATGTTTGCTACGAAAATGGATATTTATAAATAATAATCTGCACATTATACTGAGTCTAACACATTAGCTACGCTCGTATCCAATCCACACTACTATGAATGTTTTTAAAATAATAAATATTTTCTTCTACATTTGTACTTCTTAGTTGCACACAAACAAAATGTTTAGTAAAAACTACTTGTTTAAACATTTTATTTTTTGATTACTATAAATAAAATTGTGTAATAGTCCATGTTTTTCTTTTATTAATCCCCTTCAGTTCATCCTTTAGTTGGATTTGTATTTTTAATGTCCTTGTGTTTTGATTCGGCCCTCTGCGTTCCATGGGCCAGGTCTCACCCTCAGCCAACCTTCATGCTTCTCCTTCAGCTCCTCACTGTCACCTGCTTCCCATGATCGATCACCCCATGATGCTCTCCGCCCACCTCCTGCTCCACTCATATCATTTTTGATCACCACTTCCACAGGCTTCACTGTCCTGACATGTTCAGATGTCTCAGTCCTCCTTGTGCCTCCATGTGTTTTCCCTCCTGAAGTTTTGTAAGTTGACGCCGCTACGTTGACTTTTTGTTTCATTAATATAATAAATAAGTTTATTTTTACTCAAGTTCCTCACGTCTGCCTGCATCTGGGTCCAACCATAAACATACTGTGATATTATGCAGTTTTTTAAAAAGCACAACATACATTATTCTATCACCGGTGCCTGAAAGTTTTAATATAATTTCAGTTCAGTTTATTTATACAGCACCAAACGACAACAGAAGTCATCTCAGGGCACTGAACAGAGACATTCACAGACATAAAAAAGTCAATTAGTAAAAGTTCTCTAAGGAAGCCAGCAGACTGTGTTGAATCTTCACTTCGTCACAGTCTCCATCTTAGAGCTATTCCAATCTGGCTTTAAACCTGTCCACAGCACTGAAACTGCCCTGCTGAAGGTCTTTAACAACATCTTCAGATTCACAGATACCGGTGATTCTGTGCTGCTTGTCCTGTTGGACCTCACAGCCGCCTTTGACACCATCGACCATGAGATCCTCATTGCTAGGTTGGAGCAGTGGGTGGGCGTCACAGGATCAGCCCTCAATTGGTTCAGATCTTACCTCATTGACAGATCCTTTTGTGTCTCCATCAAGGATTTTAGTTCTGCAGCTACAGAGCTTAAATGGGGGGTTCCGCAGGGGTCCATCCTGGGTCCCCTCCTATTCTCTTTATATCTGCTGCCGCTTGGTGCTATTTTCCGGAAACACAACATGCCCTTCCACTTCTATGCTGATGACTGTCAAATTTACTTCCCCATAAGACACAATGCTCTATTCAACCGCTGCTCAACTGCCTGGCTGACATCAGGGACTGGATGGCTTTACATTTCTTAAGTTTCAATGAAAAGAAGTCTGAAGTCATGTTGTTCCCTCCCAAGGACATGATCACAAACCACTGCATCGACTTTTCCGCTTTAACCCTGTCAGAAAAACAAAGAGTCACTAATCTTGGCGTGATAATGGACCCTTCCCTGAAGCTTAACAATCATGTAAACATGATTGTTAAATCATGCTTCTTCCAACTGAGGCGGCTGTCTAAACTGAAGCCCATATTGTCCAAAAATAACTTGGAGACAGTAATACATGCATTCATTACATCTAGGCTTGATTACTGCAATTCGCTCCTGTTTGGTATCAGTCAGACCTCCATTGCACGACTGCAACTGGTCCAGAATGCAGCAGCCCGATTTTTAACCAGTACAGGCAAAAGAGAGCACATTACCCCAGTTTTGGCCTCACTGCACTGGTTACCGGTTCACTTTCGAATCCAGTTCAAAATTCTCATGTATGTCTACAAATCACTGAACAGTGTCGCCCCCCCCCCCCC
>NC_056502.1:39196777-39203091 GCF_014905685.2 Nematolebias whitei
TGCTCCTCACAGTTCCAGGAACTCGTCTTAAGCGCAGAGGTGACAGGGCCTTCTCTGTAGCAGGACCAAGACTCTGGAACGAGTTACCTCTGCTCGTCAGACAGGCCCCCTCCCTCTCGGTTTTCAAGTTCCGTTTAAAAACTCACTACTATTCAGTAGCTTTCAACACAAGATGATCTGTGTTTTGATCCTGTATGCTCCACACTGGTTAGTCGTCATTATCTGCATCGTTTTTTGTCTATATTCTGATTTACCTCATTTTGTATTTTGCTTTGTGTGTTACCTGTTGTTTTGTCTGTACAGCACTTTGGTTGGCCTTGTCGCTGTTTTAAATGCTTTATAAATAAAGTGGTATGGTATGGTATGGTAGTCTCCCATCTTGAGCAAACACAACGGCAACAGTGGAAAAGAAAAAACTCCCTTTTAACAGGAAGAAACCTCCAGCAGACCCAGGCTCAGGATGAGCGTCCATCTGCTTCGACTGGCAAAGTTTTAGTAAAAAAATTATTGAACAACTTGACAAATTGGTTAACCTTTTTTCACAAGGCACTGCTTGGACTCCTGCTGGCAGCATGGTGGCACAACTGGTAGAGCTGCTGCCTCTCAGCGAGCAGGTCCCCCGGTTCAAATCCCGGTTCGGGAGCCTTTCTGGGTGGAGTTTGCATGTTCTCTCCGTGCATGTGTGGGTTTTCTCCAGGTTCTCGAGTTTCCTCCCACAGACCAAAAACATGCATGTTTGGCTGACTGGTGACTCTAAATTGTCCCTAGGTGAGAGTGAATGGTTGTTTGTCTCGTTTGTCTCTATGTGGCCCTGTGATAGACTGGAGACTCGTCCAGGGTGTACCCCGCCCCTCGCACAGTGATTGCTGGACATGGGCACCAGCGACCCCGGTGACCCAAAATGGAATAAGCGGGTAAAGATAATGGATGGATGGATTGATGGATGCGTGGACTCCTGCTGGCCTATAATTGTACTGCAACTGCAGTGAGAAATGTTGACTCATACTTTTCGCTCACACGATTTGCTGATTCTTTCTGTCCCTTTTGCCCAAACTAAATTGGGTAAGAAGGTTTTCGTTCACTCTGCTCCCACTTCTTGGAACTTGCTACAAGAAACTCTGAGATTGACTGAATTCTTCTCACTCAACTGAGTGAAGTCCTTTTACCTCCAAACTAGAAGTTCTTGAGGTCAATTCAATGACATGAACCTGTTTTTTATAGTTTGACATTTTCTTTAAACTGCTAATTTTTGTGTGTTGTATTTGTTGCTGCCTCTTAGCCAGGACTCCCTTGAAAAAGAGGGTTTTAACCTCAATGGGTTTTTATCCTGGCAAAATAAAGTTATAAAAAAAAATTTAAACGAAAATTTCAGAACCTAATCATAAAATAACTTTTGGAGACGTTTAATTCATTTTTGATTGATGGCCAAACCGGCCTTAAATCTGCACATTTTAAAGATATTTAGCTAAAACTTGGTGTGGTAGAAGCAGTCATGCCAGATCGGGCGGTTTACCACCAACTGGGCGGTTTTCATTCTGATTTTGCGGATAAAAATTACTTTGGGCGGGTGAGGATAATTTGCGTGGATTTGGAGTCAGATTGGTGGTTTTTGAGTTAACCTATTAAACACATTTCAAACAATCATTCATCAATATTTCACAGCAAACTCCCCTGACCTTTCTCCATGACTAACTGGCTTTTGTCATCTGCCAGGACGTTCACTACAAAGAACTGGTGAGGCGGCGGAATATATTATGCTAGTTTTAGTAGACGTCTTGTTGAGTGGGCTGGCTTGTAGCGGTGGTACATTGGAGCGGCCGCCATATTGGATGTGGCATAACTGCCGGTCAACTGATACAAGGAAATGGACTGAACTTCATAAAGCACCGTTCTACAAAGTGTTTGAAGTTGATGCCTGTCATTCACACACACACTAATATATTTGGAAAACAAACAGGCACCAAAGACAACATTTGTAACTTTTAACATGATTATTATAAATGTTTACTCTTTAAATATTTAGGTTATACCATACCATACCATATCAATTTATTTATAGAGCACTTAAAACAGCAACAAGGCCAACCAAAGTGCTGTACAATAGAAACAAACAAGCACAGCGGACAGGAAAACATAAAATAAAAATAAAGATACAAATAGCAGTGGATAATAACTAAATGGCCAACACTGTAGACTACAGACAGGATCAAAACAAATCACACTGTGTCAAAGGCAAGGGAATAACAGTGGGTTTTCAGGCAAGACTTAAAGACTGTGAGTGTGGGATCCTGCCTGACATGCAGTGGCAACTCATTCCACAGTCTTGGACCTGCAACAAAGAAAGTCCTGTCACCTCTGAGCTTGCAGTGGGTTTCTAGAACTGAAAGGAGCATCTGGTCTGCTGACCTCAGAGAGTGCGGTGGGACATATGGCTGTAGAAGATCAGTGAGATAGGATGGGGCAGAACTGTTCAGTGATTTAAAAACATACATGAGTATTTTGAACTGGATCCAAAGGTGAATGGGTAGTCAGTGCAGGGAGGCCAGAACTGGTGTAATGTGCTCTCTATGGCCAGTATCAGTTAAAAATCGGGCTGCAGCATTTTGTATTTCCAGAAAATAGCACTTAGTGGCAGCAGGTATAAAGAAATGAGAAGGGGACCGAGGATGGACCCCTGCGGTACCCCCCACTGAAGTACTGCAGATGCTGAACTGAAATATTTGATACTGACACAAAAGGTTCTGTCAGAGAGGTGGGACCTAAACCAATTGAGGGCTGACCCTGTGATGCCCACTCACTGCTCTAGCCTAGAAATGAGGATCCCATGTTCGATGGTGTTGAAAGTAGATGTAAGGTCCAATAGGACAAGCAGCACAGAATCACCTGCATCAGTGGCTAGGAAAATGTTGTTAAAAACCTTCAGTAGAGCAGTTTCAGTGCTGTGGAATTTGAAGCCAGACTGTTATAACTCTGGGATATTGTGATCCTCCAAAAAAGCACTTCAACTGAGACTCAACTATTTTTTTCCAGTAGTTTAGAGGTGATTGGGAGTCTGGTTAGGAGGTTATAGGTAACCACTACAAAAAACTTGTATTATTTGGAGTGTTTACAACTACAAATGTGCTGTGATGATAAATATAGAAATATTCATATTTAACATTTAATCTGTGTCTATAATAAGGAGCTCCTGAAATGTGACGTGGCTTTTCTGAATAAAGAACACTAACATTGATTTTGATTAATCACATCAATGAACATATAAACAACAGTATATCTTTACAGGAGGTGGGAGGGTTTGTGTGTGTGTGTATATACGTATATACATGTACAAAATTGCCTTGCGTTGTACTGATGTGCATTCAGTAACAGTAAATATAACAATATATCAGTTGGGCAGGTTTAGTGTGATGTGGCGGTTTTCAACATTTTTTGAGGCTGGAAAACTTCGACTCTATCTGGCAACGCTGGGTAGAAGCTGAGAGTTAGCCCTAACTCCTACTTTGAGGACTAAGTGATTGCAATACCACTGATGACATTCTTTTCATGACTTCAACAGAACGGCTCTATCATTTCTTATCACAAGATGATCTTTATTTTAAAAGACTTGTATAAAAGCAGGTGGGTGATCTGCATTTCTTCAAGCAATGCTAACCCTTTCATTTAGTTCAGTTCAACAGAAGAGCCATTACTGATAGAGCTGCAGTACTGAGGTGATATTGTTAATTCCCTACAGAGCTACAGACCAGTGTAATCCCCCAGAGATGACTTCCTTTTGATAGTGAGCTCTGAAAGCTTCCTGTCACTTAGTGCAGTTTGACAGCGTCATGGCAGCGATCATCGATCTGCTTCCTTGACTCTGCAGTATTAAGATGACAACTCACGGGTGTGCCTCCGTTATGTGTATGTGTATATTCCAACTGTAATGCATGTTTGTGATCCATTATAACCAGATTAGATTCCCTTCTCCTGGAAGCGCCGCTGTGTGTCAGAGAGCATAATCTTTAATGGAATTTGTGTAAAATTAAATTATATGAGCATCAATAAACATAACATAATTCAGAAGAGTAAATGGGTTTAATTTATTGGAAGGTCAGGCGTAATGGCACCAGTGCGTATGGAATAAAAACGTGAGAGACGAGTTTGAAACAGCAGGGGGGGGAGAGAGGTTGACGAACACATGGGCAGTGTGTGAGGTTTGATGTTAGCACTGGAGAACGGTAAATGTTAGCGATGAGGCAGTGAGGAGCTTTCATTGTTATTTTGAGTGTGCTTTCACACACATCTGTGTGTGTGTGTTCAATATTCTGAAGCAGGAATTTGGAACAGCAGGAAACTGGCAGATTCTTCATCCACATGAGTGGGTAAAGAAAGTTCAACCTTTTATTAGTGAGGACTGTAATTTAATGGGCAGGGTGCGCACATGGACTGAGAGAGGCGCACGAGAGATGCAGACAGAACGAAGGGGGAGCAGAGGGGGCAAAGATTGAGTTGAAAGACGGAATTAAAGATAGTGAGGAAGCAATGGAGCTGAGGTTGGAAAAAGAAAACTGAGGGAGAAAACGTGCTGAAAGATGGAGACCTGCTTCACGTTAGCTTTGAGAGAACAGGTTTGATGGAGTGCCTCTTCAGCTGTAACAGTCAAGTGCATGATTGCCAGAGTGGGAATCCTGCGAGTTTGTCATTTTGTGTCTTAACCTTCTCTGGGAAGCCCCCCCCCCCCTTCTTTTTTGTGGGGGGTGGGAGGTTAATAATCAAAAATGATCTGCTTCACTAGAGCAGATAAATAGTGTCAAACACAGCTGGGATAGAGAGGGGCTGACTGGCCACCACAGAGCTAAATTGATGGTTGTAGCTGCAGAGGAGATGGGGAAAAAGCCCCCCTCGCTCTACTGTATAACATGAATAGACTTCTAGGTGTCATGCCTTTTTTTTCTGCTCTGTCGTTTTGTGACGAACCACAGTCAGAAGCCAGGCGGTGCAGATGTAAAGCTTGTGTCACCATGTGGGAACAGGCTGCAACGTGACTGACAGAGCGCCTTTACGGCCTTTCACTTCAGTTTTTATTCAGGTTTTCCCCTTTCACTCAGGTTGTGTGTAAGAAACGCTCTCTCCAGTGTTGAACGTGCATGAGGGAATATGTCATTGTCACACAAATGCACAGAATAAGACAGAAAGCAGCACAAGCTGCTGGAGACATATGTCACTGTCACATTTCTCTGCTCCCTGCTGACCGCTCGACTCTTTTTGAAAGATGTACTGTCCACGAAAGCTGCTGCTTCTTTATTCCCATAAATCAGCCGGTGTGGCGGATAAGAGGTGATGGACTCAGAGCAGAAGAAAAGCAAGCGAGTCTACCTTTTCATCTTTCACTGCCCACACCCAATCATCCCCCGCTTGCCTTCGCTCCGGCACCAGATTTGTGGCCATAATCGAGAGTAACTTACAGCATAATCTTGTTTGTTCCTTTCTTAAACGGAGCGATAACATCTCTCAGGGTCATGAGTGGAATGGCAGCATGAGAGGTGGGGGCGGGGGTGGGGTGAACGGAGGGAAGGGAAGAGTTAAGTGGAGGGGTGAGTGGGTAAGGATAGAAAGGCTGTTGCACTTCTTTTTTATGTGGAAATCTTAAAGCTCTGGCATTTATGACTAGCAGCCTGACCGGCTCTGCTAAAGAATTTACTAACCATCAGTTTATCTCTGCCTCGCTTCCCCACACACACACGCTCACACACACACGCTCACACACACAAATCAGGGAGAGAATTACCAGGAGAAAGGACAGTAATAAATATCAGCAATATTGGAGGTCAGCAGAGGCCGATTGGTGAGGACAATCTGCTGTCATAATTTGTTTAAGGGCCCACAACCCATGGCTACTTGGAGGGTTGTTGACGGTGCCTGAGAGGGGGTTAGATGCAAACAGTTCATTATTCAGTGAAGTGAAAGGGCCTTTTGTTTAGATCAGTCACAGCTGGAAGAGCTTCCAGTGGCACAGCTACATAAACTGGCTTTAAAGCCCGTAGAGCGAGCAGCACGGCTGTGATGATTGGTGATGTTTATCTTATTACATACACTGACAATCAATAGTGAAGGCTAAAACCCTTTAAATTGGTTTAGTCCAACTTTTGACTTGAGAAGAAAATGCATTTAAAGATTAAAAAAAAAGATTGTAATTGACTGAAAGCATTGTTCCGAACATGAAACATTTTAATCACCTTCATTTGTTTTTATTTATTTTTCATTTAGGTACTTTCTATTTTGTCTTGGTTTTATATACACACACATATATATATATATATATATATATATATATA
>NC_056502.1:39203191-39221701 GCF_014905685.2 Nematolebias whitei
ATGTATATATGTATATGTTTATATAGGGACTGGTGGCGCAGAGGTTAGAGAATGTGGGCCTGTGATCTGAAGATCGCCGGTTCAAGCCCCGGCACCGACATCATCAAAAAGGTGGATGGGGTAGGTGAAGCACCCACACCTGCCCCCACCCTCATTCGTCCCTCTCTGGGCCCTTGAGCAAGGCCCTTAACCCCCACCATCTGCTCCTCTGGGTGTCCTAGATAGCAGCTCTCTGCTCCACACAGACAGCTGTGGTAGCTCGTTGGTCTGTGGTTGCGTCATGAAGGACATCCGGCGTAAAAAATAACTGCCACGTCTTTGTGCGACTTAGTTCACTGTGGCGACCCCTAACGTAGGGAGCAGCCAAAGAAGAAGAATATGTATGTATATAAGTACAGTATGTATATATATATATATATATATATATATATATATATATATATATACATACTGTACTTATCAAATACCTACATCACAGAACAAGGAAAAAACTTTATTAGTTTGACGAAAAATGGTCATTTTTCATACTACTGGTAATTACTTTCTGATTATTCAGAATCAGAATCAGTTTATTATCGCCATGTCAATGAACGAGGTTCACAAACTAGGAATTTGCTTCGACATAAGGTGCGAATAGTAATAAAGTAAAATAAAGTAAAAATAAAGTAAAAATGAGAACATTACATAAGACATAAGACCTGTGTACACCCACAAATAAAGTAAAATTAAAAACATAACATAAACATGTGTACACCCATACAATAGAAAACAATAAAAAAGCTTAGAGAACAGTACAGATGGAGTATTCAGTTATCATACAGATGTAATGTGACCAAAGCAGAAATTATGAGGTAGCATTATGAGTGTTCAGGAGTCCAACAGCAGAGGGGAAGAAACTGTTCTTATGGCGGGAGGTTCTGGTCCGAATGGACCGAAGCCTCCTGCCTGAGGGGAGTGGTTCAAACAGTCCGTGTGCAGGGTGAGCAGGGTCAGCTGTGATCCGACCGATTATTGTCCATTTCAACACTATTAGTCAAAATTAAATCAAGAGAAAGTTAGATAAACTTAGAAAAACTGGGAAAATGTCTCATTTGTTGTTATAATCTTCATATTTTTAGTCTAAATTAGACATGAACAGTATATGTCCTGCTTCATTATTGTTTTCAAAAAGCTCCATAAAATATTCAAACTTGGGAAAGTGTTTTTGTTTTTTTAATTAATGTTTTTCTCACTAAACCTCTGTTTTTTGTTTGCTTTTCACAGTATGGGTGTTGTTTTTAATATAATGTAGGGATAAAACACATGTCAGACTTAATTTCTATTACTTTGGTGTTTGGTCATTAAAATTATTGTAATGTTTTGTCTTTGCAAAATAAAAATACAAATCAATTTTCACCCTAAAAATATTTGTATCAATTTAGATTTCCAAAACTTTTATAAAAAGTAAAACAAGAATAATAATAAAAAGTCATTTAAATAATTTAAATTGCATATTTTACAAACACTATGAAAAGACATCATGACTAATTAAATCTTTCTTTTGAAACATTATAAATTTCCAACAGTCTGTTGTTCCTTTGATTTTTTTTATAGACCAGAAACTAACAATCTCATCATAATGTTTCTGTTGCTCTGTGATGTTCTCTAGAGCATTTAACGTATAAACTCACAAATAAATCTATATTTAGAAGTGGTAAATTCAACCCACTCAATGTAATCCCTTTCAAATTATACTTTTTGGGCTATTAAATGTCATCTAAGCAACATATAAAATGTATATAGATAGTCTGGTTATATTTGCCTTAAAAGCAAACCTTTAAAAGATGTCTTTTTGATTTCGACATCAAACAAATGTCTATGTCTAGACATCTACATTTTGATGAGATTGTGAAAAACATGATGCAGAGGAAGGGGTCTAATTCATCATCTCTGAACTTATGAGTGTGACTCACACAGAAGTAGCGATGCTCCCAGACTGTAATTTCCTCGGCAGTTCATATACAGAAGTAGACGTATGAAGTGGCACATTGCTCTTTAGATACAACCCCCGTTAGTTAGCACTTTACATATTTCTTGTTGTTTTACTGTACTCAGACATTTCAGGTCTGTTTGTGCAGAGCGAGTGTAATCCAAAGGCAAATCAAGTGGGTAACAAGATGGTAGTTTTTTTGTGTTTTGGTTACTTGAGTGAAAAGATCATTTGATTTGTTCTGATTCATGAAATAGTAGTAGTAGTAGTAGTAGTAGTAGTAGTAGTAGTAGTAGTAGTAGAAGTAGTAGTAGTAGTAGTAGTAGTAGTAGTAGTAGTAGAAGTCATAGTCGTTGTAGTAGTAGTAGTAGTAGTAGTAGTAGTAGTAGTAGTAGTAGTAGAAATTTCTTCTTCAGGGTTCCCTTCCTCCTGTTCTGTATTTTTTTCTTCACTAGTGACACCTACTGTTCAAGTGCTGAACTGCAGCAGTGCTGGTATAAACAGCAACAAATGCTCTGAATGTGTGTTTCACCAAAAATATGTGAATCAACCAATGTTTCAGGAAAAAAAGATCCTCAGGGGTCACTTTAACCCAAGGGCAGCAGAAGGTTTAAAATGTTGAAAACACATTGCTTCTTAATGACTGACGTAAGATCGTTCCCTTCTATTGGCACTGTATTGCATTGCATTTCAATGTGATGAATTGAACATTTACAAACAGCAGCTAACATGCATGCCTAAAAATTGCAAGAATAAACAATTCTAAGGTTGTACATTCAAAGTAATAAGATTTATCTCCCAAGAGAGCTATAGAAATGCACACCTTTTTAATTATTTAAAAGGCTGAGTCGTCTCAGAAACTTCCCCGATAAAGTCGATCAGAGATGAGGAGTTGTGTGCTCACTGTCAAAAAAGAGACACGATAAAGAAGACCCCAGCCACCGTGCAGCCTCTACCCGCAGACCTTTCCATGTTCAGGGTGGGGCTGATGGATGGGCCTGCTTTTCCCTGGCCTGAAAATCACCACCCCCTCCCTCACCATCCCACCTCCTCCTCCCCTACAGCTTGGACAGGTGATACAAGTGTATATTTATTTATTTCCTTTAATACTCTTCTTTATCTCCTTCATTGTTAGTAGGCCTGTGAGATTGATCAATATTTAATTTTCTGGGAGAAGAAGTGGGGAGGAATGGGGGCTGCAGTGACACTCAGGAAATCTTCCTCCATGTATTGGCTTCATTCTCCCAGCCCTTTCCTTTCCTCATCTCTTGTCTCATTCCATTCTTCTATGTCCCTGACATCTTCTCCTTCACACCTCCTTCCTGTGACTCTGTAAACAATTGTTTCTCTAAAAGAAATACCTTCCATTTCTGTTTGCCCCAGTGATAGGAAAGTGGCTGGGGTTCGCCCTAAATGTAACAAAGGACCATAAAGGGAGTCCCTGTGCCCTTTTAGAAGAGGACGTTGCTATGAACACAGCCCTTTGGTGACCTTTGATCCCATATGGTCATTGTGCAGTGCTTGAATTTGCCATTTAATGACTGTGCAGGCTAATCAATGGGCCATTTTTCACTAGAAGAGTGGGAGGGTTAGCTTTGTTTTTGGCCACATGTAAAGAGAATGATGGATAAAAGTAGAAATAAGAGCAAAGCATGTTTATAACGTCTTTCAATTTGAGACAGTTTTAGAAAAGGCAGACATGTTTTAAGCCCTGAAGTGGACAATGCTACTGTCAAAATACAGTATAAAGTGTGACAGAGCAAAAGCTCTGCTTCACTATGGCTCGAAAATGAGAAATTGGAAACCTGCCCTGCCAATAAAGCCTTGAGACAACTGCTTAGTCAGGTTCAACTAATCATGTCTTTTTGTCAATGTATTTGAAACGAGGGAATTGTTGTCAATGGCATAAGCCATTATTGTCTTGACCCTAGAGCCCTCTTTAATTAACCCATACATTAGATTTAATGCCAGCAAAACGGAGTCTTTTCCTAGTTTTGACACAAGTCACACGCTGGAAAGATTAGAAACCCAAATCTCAGTTTTATGGTAAATGGTTCTAAATGGTTTGATACAAATCAAAGCCTCAGATCAGTTTCAGCATCAAAGAAGGGACCACATGTTGCAGAAAAGATCCTTCTTTTTTCTCCTCTAGCATTCAGATGCCAGTTTATGGAGGAATTTTAAATGGTTCACTGTGGTTGAAGCTCTCTCTCTTATTCTGAACCAAAGAAGATGAACCATCCCTGTTCAGTTGCTTGCATTATCTACATGGCTGTACAGTAGATGATGATGAAAGCTTGCTGATAGTTTTGACTTCAGGCCATTGAGGCTCTCTCTAGATAGAGGGCAGTGCCACTGGAAAGCTTATTATACCCCCCCCCCCCCCCCCCCATTTGCCCTACTCACTAATTGCCACCAGAAGGAAGCAAAGAATCCATCTGCACATGTTGGTGGTTTCTGGCTCGTTGCATCTTCTGCTTCCATTTGAGCAGCGAGGAATTTAAATTTTCATACACAAAGAGAAGAAATTGCTGTTTTAAAGTTGTTTTTGTCTGACTCACTTTAAGATAACACCCCCACCCCCACCCCTAAAAGTCTTTGAAGTTAGTGGTAAATGTTATCAGGAGGGTAAAAAAAAGAACAGAATAAAGAGCTACTCTGTGTTAAGTCTTCTGCTCCGTTATGTGGCAGCAGCTTTTTCCCTTTTTAGGGTGATCTTCAGCTGCTTAGCATGTGGTCTCTGGGCCTTCAATCCAGATGTTGATGTTAATGTCGGAGCACCCAAAACACCTGTTGGGGCCAGTGACAGCATCCACACAGACATTTGCTTTGGTTGTCCTGCTTAACCAACCTGAATCACTCTCACTGAGAAGACGTTTAGACTCTGCTGCAGGTGAGCCGAACAGGCAGATGTCAGGTTAGAAGGAAACATTAAACGTGTGTACTTTATGTGAGCTACACATCACACTCAAAGATCCAGTGTCATGATGCATTTTTACAGGTCTGAAGTTCTGATGTACCTTTATACATTTCTGAATATAAATGTTGGATAAAATATCCTCATTACTTAAAAGGAGCCACACACACCAACAGGAGATTTTTATACTGAGTTTATTTGCAAGGACAGATAGTCACCACAGGCTTACTGTGATGGACCGAGTTGAAAAGCAAGAGGAGTCACAGGAGGTGTTAGAGAAATAGGGTTTTATTTTAACCCCAAAAGATTATATTTTACAAAAACAACAGAAAAAAAAAATGACACACAGGGGTATATATGTGGCTGATCAGACCATTAACACACAATAAGGGTAACTAAAAATAATACAATCACTAACTACAACAAGCAACACAGTACAGCTAAGTTGGACAATAAACTAAACACCAAAAGTGGAAATCAAATATATTAAACTTTAAATAGAAATATTCACTTAAACAATAAAGCTCTTCTTTTAAATATAGAAAATTCAGGTTCCCCCTCTTCAGCAGGAACTGTGGTGCAGTCCAATCAGCTCCATGTATTTAAGTGTGCTAGGCCCTCTCCACTGTGTTTTGTCTGGCAACTCCCAGGGATCATAGCAGGTAAGAACCAGTAAAAGAAACAAGAATTCATCGCAAGCACAAACAATGAACATTGAGTTGATATAAATACATAAGTAAACTAAATGTGCACGCATACAGACAGAACAAATGTATCTAAACCAACCAATAAACATTTTATTGCAAACAAAAGTGTTTGGATGAAAAATAAATGGTGCATATAAGAGTTAACAAGTTTAGAGTGTGGCCATGGGTTTGGCCATCACATTGAAGCCCGGTCACGAGGATCTGCACCAGACAGTATGCAAGAAGTGTTTTTTATGAACTTATCAGCTACTAGAGGTCACGATGACCTCGGCCTCACAGATTGGGAGGCGTAAGAAGCTTGCAGGCTCCTCTCCGAGAGGAAAAACAACTCCCTGAACTCACACACATACATTTAACATTAGTTAATGATAAACCTTGACCAAAATTCCCCTGACAATTTACAAGCGTATATTTGCAAGAGGACCCAGTGAATGACTGATTCAACTCTGTTACCTGTCCCTCTATCTGGGCTAAAAACTAAAAGTAACAAAACCTTTGCAGTTGTCGCCACAACTCTCTAGAACTTTTTATCTGTCCAACTATGTTTGTGGATTCAATAGATTTATTTAAGAAATAGTGGAGGACTCATCTTTTTAGACTAGGCTTAATTTATTCTGTATTTGGGGGGAAGTACCTTGTTGCTGTTCTAATTTTTATATTTAAACTATTTATAGATACAAATTTGCTACTTACTTAAAGGCTCCCATGATTTTATTAGCATAATAAGACAATGCTTGCACAAAATGGACACGTAAACCTTCTTATATATTTCCATAGGTGGAGTTTTCTTGAGGCAGCACGGTGGTACAGTTGGTAGAGCTGCTGCCTCTCAGCGAGCAGTTGACCCGTTTCAAGTCTCGGCCGGGGACCTTTCTGGGTGGAGTTCGCATGTTCTCTCCGTGCTGTGTGGGTTTTCTCCAGTTTCCTCCCACAGACCAAAAACATGCTTGTTAGACTGATTGGTAACTTTAAATTGTCTCTAGGTGTGAGTGAGAGAGTGAATAGTTGTTTGTCTCATTTGTCTCTGTGTCTCTGTGATGGACTGGAGACATGTCCAGGGTGTCCCTCGCCTCTCACACAGTGATGGCAGGAGGTCGGCACCAGTGGGCACCAGTGACCCCCGTGATCCGAAAAGGAAGAAGCGAGTAAAGATGATGGATGGATGGATGGATGGTTTTCTTGATTATACATGAGATGGCTAATCCAAAGATGTGCACCTGTCAAGCTTCATCAAGTGCTGCAGTTTGAGACATGTGCTCAAAATATTAGCTATGTTTACCTGCGCAAAATTCTTTGACTGGATTGTAATGTTTTCAGATTAAATAATCTAAATGTATTGTTTACATGGGCACAATCCATTCATGCCAAACGTTTACATGCAGCGGGCTTTTATTCTGAATAGAAGTGCTGACATGTGCAGAGTGGTAAACTCTCCTTAAAAAAGCACAGAAGAAGAAGTTCTACTTTCGTGATGAACGTAAACAAACCTGAGCTCCCACAACGGACCTGCGACAGGTTTTAATGATGGTGGAGACGTTACTGCACTCCCTGACTGAGCGACAAGTAATACAGATCATTTTGAGCTCTTTCAAATTTCTAGTAGAAATGTTGTGTCGCTCACTGACCAGTGTTGCTTCCCCGACATGCTAATATTATTAGCATCTAGCCAGGTGGAAATACATAGGTCACACGTGTACAGTCAGGTTAGTTTTCCACAATCAGAATAAAATTATCAGATTATGTGTTTACATGCACACTGTTCGGATTATGAATCAGCATAAACCACCCGTCTCATTCTGATAACAAATGCTTTCGAATCGAGCTGAATCAGCTCAGAATAATCCGAACGGCCGTTTAATCTGATTACTTATGTCCGTGTAAACTTAGCTGCTGTTGTAACTTTCAAAAAGCAAATTAGCTGATTTTACTCAGGAAAAAGCCTTGACTGGTGTTAAGAGATGCAGGGAACCTTTATAACAAACATGTTGTCCTTGGGGAGACAGTTCAGATCTTTTAAAATGAGGATTTGTAGAAATGAAGAGTTAATTTCTTCCTGTTGTGGAAAAGATGAAAATCATCCCACTTGGTGCAATACACTGAAAGTGTTTACTTTAATGTTACAATTTTACACTATCATGGTTAAACACAAATATAAAGACAGTTCTTTAAATTACCTCAGTTTGAAGAATTAGAGTTGATTTCTATCTAAACAGACAAGCTAATGGCTAATCTGAGTAGGGCCAAGACCAAAGTGCTGCTGCCTCACTTTTTGGTCTTGGCTCCATTTGAATTAGTCTTTAGCTCATCAGAATTAAACTATCGCTCCAAACTAAGGCCTTTCAAATGGTTATCTTCAACAGGTAAGATACTGACTGCTCATCATGTTACCAAATAAGTTGGTGGTGGTGTGGGAGGTTATCTGGCTTTTGGAAGTCACTCATCACAAAAACATAAACCTCTAATTTCAAACGGTGAAATAACTCGCACTGGACATGATGTCATCAGCAGACATCTGCAGCACTGGTTAATATTTTATGAAGTCATTGTTTGCACAACAATACAGTCTTGGTTGGCTCGTCATCTTAAACAAACACCTGATTCTTTTGAGTCCCCGAGCCTTGTGTTGCTGTGGCCTTCAACGGTTTGTCATTTAGCCCAATGATCACTCGTTGAAAGGCAAGACGGCAGTCATTTGTGGAAAGAGATGAAGATGGCAAACTTTCAGGGCTGTTTTACTGGTAATGACTAATGCAATGTATAATAACAATAATAACAAAATAAATATGACATCATGTGTTTGAGAATGTGGCCTTTGTCTCGTCTCTCTGAAACCCTGAGCAGCCACCACATGCAGCGTTACACAGCGGTACGGCCTCTTAAACAGTGGCGCTGTAAAGTATTCCTCTTCTGTTCAGTGGTCCACAGAGGCCAAGTTTTTGCCAGGGATTATCAAAGTTAACAGGATTTTAATGGGTCCAGGGAGACCAGTAAAGACCCCAGCAGGGCCAAATAGTGCTGTTCTCCTGCTGCCCCTCTCACTCCCTAATGCAGCCAGGCAGCACTTTCAAACAGCAGCCAAATATTAAACAGATGGCCACGAGCAGATCCAGCCAGCCCCCGGTTCAAACTACAAAGGGAGGCCAAATAAAATGACAGGGAATTAAAGGCGGGATACAATTTGTTTGTCAAAATGTAATGATCACCTTTCAGTATGAAAATTAACCTCTGGTGTTTCTGGATCATTCACAGCTGATGTACGTCCATGGAGGACTTTTAGGTAGGAACAAGCAGTGCACCCGTGATGTAGTTGTAGTTTATGAGACGAGTTCTTCAAGTTATCGTGCTCACAACCTGCATGAACGGACGAGCAGTGAGTATTTCTAATCCCTCCTGTTCGCTCTGTGACGGGCAACAAACAAAGCCTCAGAAGAACGAATGAATATGGTGTTGAAATGATCATTTTTTACATGACTTTCTTGTTTAACATTGGCTGCAGCAGAGAAAGTCAAGATTTCCTGTTCTGTACTTGCAGTTTGACAAACCAGAGCAGGGGGTCTGGGGGTCCTCCCCCAGAAAATTTAGAGTAAATTAGATGTGATTATTTTGGTGTACAGTAGTCCCTCGTTTATCGCAGGGGATCTATACCCCAAAAACCCACAATAAAAAAAACGCAATGTTCGTATAGTAGTACATAAGTAGTTTTTTATTTTAGTATTTATATATTTATATATATTTATATCTCAAGGCGTTTTAAACCCTTCCCACACTCTTGCAAGTTTCTAAACGATGTTTCTAATTTCTAAACGCTCTAAAAGAGCACAGCGTGTCATGATTTCAGCGCTGTGCGTCAGCTGCACTCAGCCACCTGCAAGCGCTTTCGGCCACGCCCACTTCTCACGTTCTCCACGGAGAACAGCTGATCAGATGCAGCAGGACGTTTATCCTGCAGTGTGGGCTGCACACAGGTGCAGCAGGCGCTAAATAATTTAAAATAATTTATTTTAAATAAAAAGTCCATGCCGATCGTGCGGCTCATCCTTCAATCAGCCAGTTGTGTGTGGTGTCCAGTCTTATTTTGAAAAACCGCGATAGAGCGAGTCCGCGATAAACAAACCCCGAAGTAACGAGGGACTACTGTATTTTAACAGGTTGGTAAACATCTACGTTTACCTACATTTGTAAACACTCCGACTGCCTGGTTAGCTCGGTCGGTACTCACACCACCACTCTTTTAGGGGTGGAGATTTTTTTAAGGCTAGAGGCAGAAATGCTACTTGAAGATGCAGCTTGTATGTGATATGGAGAAAACATAAGTGACTGTTGTGTTTAAAACGAGTGTTTATGTGATTCTTTTACATATCCAATATAAGTTGTATTCATTCAAGGCAGTCATATTTGTTCATAACTTTATTATTAGTAAGCCTGAGAGTTACCGGATCCAAGCAAACAGTTACCGGAATGCACCCTGTGAAAATATGAGAGTTCCCAGATCCTGGTCCATCAGAATCTGCCTCTAATTAAGCACTCGTGTATTACTTTGTATTTCATGGAAGTTTCTTTCAAGGCTCACGGATCCCAAATCAAGCTTCAAATAGAACACGTCTTGGTTTTGTTTGTGTATTTTTGCTTGCGAAAACAAAATGCCACTCATTTTTCCAAGAATTATGGAATCCGCAAAACAAATGAGTCAAGGTTCAGCGTTTTATTTATTTTTTCTTCCACCTTGTGGATTAATGTATTCATACAAATAGGCTGGCCTTTTCACTGTTCCTGTTGCAATAATCCATGCACTAAATCCGCTCAACAAGAAAGGGCTTATGATGCTAACCTTGTCATATTCAGCAGCTGTCAGCAAAATGGCCACTGTACCAGGCCAAGCTGGTAAAGTGGCCTATTCATTATCCTAATCTCATTAGTTAAGATCTGTTAAGTAGAGACTGGTTTTAATGCATGCTTTTTCCTTTTAATTATTGACAATAAATACATTGGAGTGCATTAGGGCCTTCAGGCGAAGAGCAGAGCGGCTCCTAATAGATTAGGGGACAAGCACATTATCTAAATGTACATATCTAACTAATCATGCATCAGCCGTGGCCACGTGAGCAGAGTGACATCAATTGCAGTTTGACATTTGACCTCAGCTGCAGCCTCACAACAATCTGATGCACTTCCACAAACAAAGAGAGAGAGAGGAAAAAATGAAGTCAAGACCTCTTCAAGCTTTTCTCACTGCTTTCCTTCTCGTAATGGTCAGGGCATTGTTGTTATTCCTGAAAGCTCACAGATTATTTCTAAACTGCTCCATGGTTAATCGTGTTGCAGATTAAATCATTTGAGGATCAGATTGGAAAACATGAGTTTGATCCAGTTTGTGGTAAATCAGCCTGAATGCTTGGCGATCCCATTAGTCCAAACAAGGCAGACAAGTTCTGAAATCTAAGTTTAGTTGCTCTCTTTTCTGCCATTTATCATTTTTGAAATGCCCACGTCGTCTCTTTTACACAAGTATTTACATCACAACACAAACATGGTGGTCCAGGACTTTTTGCTCTGAAGCCTGCTTTCACAAATCATCATTTTAGGGTTAAAAAAATAATTAAAAAAAACGTGTAAATACAAAGCTAAATCAATTTAAAAATAAAAACATTTTTTTCACATATTCAAAAAACATTTTTTTCTGATTTGAATGGCCCCTTAGTAGTCCATTTAATTATATTTTTAAATAAATAAAACAGATGTCCAAATAATTCTAACAAAATGCTGAAATGCCCACATTTTACCACTAGGTGGCAATAATGTTCACACTAACATCATGAAATACTAAGAAAGAAAATCCTTCTCAACTATGACCAGATATGTTTCCAATATAATTTAAATTGCTTTAATTTTGACAATATTCACAACTCAGTTTTATAATTTCAGCTCAAAATGGCAACAAGATAAGGTTAAAGCCAGACAGAGACAAAGAAGAAAGAAAAGTTTAGGAGAACCTCAAGGTTCAAGTTTCTTTATTGACATTTGCATCACGAGGTGGAACCAAATTGTGTACTAAACTCCAATTTACAGTCAAAAATATCAAAATATGAAGTATAAAACAAGAAACAGCATACAAGGATCTGGGTGAGGTGGGGGCGTTTCCTCCTTCTGAAATCCACGATCATCTCCTTCGTCTTCTTCACAGTGATGTGAAGGTTGTTCTTCCTGCACCAGCTCTCCAGGTGTTCCACCTCCTGCCTGTAGCTGGACTCATCGTTGTTTGTGATAGATCCAACCACCACTGTATCGTCTGCAAACTTTACAATATGACAGCCTGGGTAGGTGCACAGACATGTGTGAACAGAGTGAACAGGAGGGGGCTCAACACACAGCCCTGGGGGTAGCCAGTGTTGAGGGTGATGGTGGAGAAGTTATGGATCCTCACTGTTGTGATTAATTTGTGTTTAAGCTGTGATCTTAAACTGTATTTTTATGTTATTATTGTGAACATTCTCTTCATCTAAAGGTCCTTTATGGGTAATACTGGATTTTTGTTGGAACATGTAGGAAATAAGAAAACAAACAAAAAATACATTTAATAAAGTATCTGAAGGAGTGTATAAACTGGCAATTCATTCATCCGTTCACTCCACATTCAGTCAGTCATACAGTCCACACATCCACAGCAGCACAGTTAGAATACCTGAGCCTGATGTACTAGTTTACAGCAAACACACCTGCCGTGGTGCAGTGAGGAACATGAGCAACATAAAGTTCATATCCGCTGCTAACATTCAGCTTTATGGTCTTGTTCTTGCAACAACGTTTTAATTACCACATATCGAAGTCATGCAGGGAGACTCACAGGATGTCTCAATTTGTAATATTTTCCCATGAGATATTCAACGCTTCCACGGCTCTGTGGTCTTTTCCCAGCACCTCCACTGTATTTAATAACAGCTAAAAGGATTATGAGCTTTCAGCGCTCCTGTACATTAAGTTTGCTGTTTGAAATCACAAACTGTTCAGGCACAAGTGCAGTAATTACTGTCTTACTATTCTGATGTTAAATACAGGTGATGTGTCCGCTGCACGCACACACACACACACACACACACACACACACACACACTTTAATTACTGCATGTCTGACAACACACATGAAGTCCCTTCATCATTATCATACCGCTCCAAACATCCCAGCCTCGTTCATTTGAACCAGTTATTGCTGGGCCAACATGTACGGATGGATGTCTGCGAGCAGCAGGTCATAACCGTAATATTGTATCGGCCATATTAACGAGTCGATACGAGCCCACAGCAGCTTGATTTAATTACACCGTCATCCACGAGCTCGCTTCCCCCGGAGTGAGTACAGTCTATATGTCATAATTATAATAAGAGTGCAAATGATGAACAGTTCAAAGTCGTTTCCTTTTGTGGTTTGTCATTGTTAATCGTTGTGGTTAATTGTTCTTTGCTCATGTGTGCACGTGCAGCGCCCGCAGTGTTAATTTAGAGACAAACTGTGGGAAGAAACACATTAATTTCTGATTATTAGCCCGATACTATAACAGGAAACAAACACATTTAATAAGGTTTTACTAAAGTGAAATGTAAAAAAAAATACCCTGCAGCTCACAGTCATATCTCTCCAGAGAATTTTCAATAATGTTTACTTTGTGTTGCGTTCAGGGTCATAATGAACAACTTTAATTAAACTGAACTTGACATTTAGCCCCAAAATAAGTAAATAAAAAAAAGAACATGGATCATTTTTCTGGTTGTCTTTATTTTAAACTACTGATTACGTCCCTAACCTGGGACTGATCACAGAGCACGAATAATTAACTTGGAAATGCTCTTTAAACTTCATTTACATGTAAATGTGTTTTTGTGTATAAAAAAGAATGAATTTGATAAATGACTCCCTCAAGACAACCATTTAAAAATGTTAAACATGTTGATTTCATTCAAGAACTGTTTCTTCTTGACCTCTTGCTTTCAGTCGGGGACGGTTTGGGGCTGAAAGTGACATTTTGTTCAACTCTTCTTCTTTTTGTGTGTTTCTATGAACATGGGGGGGGGGGGGGGGGGGGGCTCGGGCCCAATCACTGCAGCAGAAAGGCCCCAGCAGAGACACTTTACAGAAAAGTAGGTTAAAAAATAATGTATAGCCTGTGTTAGATAAGAGTGTTTACACCACCTCATATTTTTAAAGACAGATATTTTTTGTCTCGTTCACATGAAAACATGAGTTTTAGTGAAAGAAAGAAAACGCAGGTCAATTTTGAAAAATGCTTTCCAAAGCGTAGTTTTTTGTTGTTTGCCCCCGTTTTTAGTGTTTCCATGTGGACTCAAAATGTGGAACTTTTTAAAAACAACAACATCGTTCACATCATCAGAGCATCAGTTACCAAGTCAGCAACAATTCTTCTTCTTCTTTCAGCTGTTCCCTCCACAGAGAGTCATCCTCCTCCGTCGACAACAAAGTTTGAAAAAAGCAGCACACTCAAACTGAGCAGGCTGTGTTAGCGTGAGAAAATGTGGCCTAATGACAGGATTAACAAATAAATGTATGGCTTACCATAATACTTACAGGATACTTTTGCTATATATACTTCACTTCCTGCCCCCACCCCCCGACATGTGGTAAATTACTAGACTGAAGCCAGAGGTTCCTGCTCCTGCATGCAAACAAACAGAACTCTGCTCTTGGTAAACTGATGTTTTCCAGGAGTCGACTGGTTGACGTAGTTCTTACCTCACATGACTACACCCATAGGTGCAACAAAATAACTAATATTGTCCTTTTTAAGGCTAAAACTTGTATTTTTCTGCCTTTGTTACATGACAGTCATGGGACTCACATCCATGGAGCCTGCATCCATGCCTTACATGCTCTTGAGACATTTATCCTTAGACTCGTTAAAATAATAAAACTCTTCTGTGAATGTTAGACTGCCATTTAAGAATGTAGATCTGAAGACCTGAGGGTTGCAACTCAATGTGGGGACAATGACAGGCAAAGGTAGAGAGCTGACTGACATGATGCAGAGAAGGAAGGTATCGTAATTTTTACTGTATAAGTCGCACTTTTTTGCATACAAGTCCTGCAGTTTATACACCGAAGCGACTAGTACATGTTTCTCATATTTATAACCCAATTTTTGGCTGAGATCTGATGATGTCATTCATTCTGACATGACAAATATTAAAGACCAACATTTTCAGCTACTTGAGAGCCCTCGATCAATATGGCAAGCTGAGTGTCTCATTAATAGATAAAAGTGGCTATTAATGAGCCACTTGGCTTGCCATACCAAGCCACCTTCGTCTAGATCCGGAACTCCTGGAGCGAACATCAAATCAGCTGCATTTTGCCGCGCTGCCCAGGAGAAATGCAGCTGATTTTACCATTAAAGTGCATTTATTAAGGAAAAGTTCAACTGAGACACACATGTACTATAATTTTGAGCAAATAAATAATTGTTTTTAAGTGTTAATCTTGATAAATTCTTGTTAAAGTCCTCCCGTGCACGCTCCTGTGGCCGTCATTTGGCAGCCAATCGATCTTTGGCACAACACCGGCCCATGTTTCCAGGTTGTCAGCGGTGACTCGTAATAGATGTGACTTATAGGGCGAAGCGACGTATTTACGTTTTTTCCCACTTAATTAGACGTTTTTGGCCTGATGTGATTTCTACAACGGTGTGACGTGTACGGCAGCAAGTGGTAAATGATCAGGATTATCATTTTCTTCCTTTTATTTTTTCAATATAAATGCTTTCTTTTATGATTGTCTACTGTTGTCATCACTGTTTGTTTAAAACAGGCCTCTCTTGTAAATGAGTCCTCGAGGCTCAATGAGACTCACCTGTATAAATAAAGGTTGAATCAAAAAAAAGGATGATCTGCTTTGTGTTTTCCACAGATTAAAACAGAGAATATTATTTTAAAATCTTGTCTCAGTATTCTCTCATCATATCTGTGTTCAGGCACACGGCGTGTTCATTTTATCTGCTCACTCCTGGAATCAGCTCAAAACCAGCTGAATCTGAACAAGTACAATTATTTAAATGATAAACACTTCACATGCACAAATATCTACATGTACAGTAAATGTTCTCATTGGTGATCTCTGTCGTCTCACCTGTTTTAGTTTTACATTACAGATGGCTTCAATTACTTTTTTTATGTTTGTCTCATTATATTTTCATTTTAGTGCTGATTTAAGCTGCTGCTTGTTTAGACCAGGAAAATCAAAAATTTGAATTTTAATCCGGGTAAAAAGGGATTAAACAAAAAAGAACAATGGTGAATGAACGTGGTGCATGTTACTAAATGTATGTTGTTGTTCAGTTTACTATCTGTGCACAGTATTTTATTTTATTATTGTTTTTTTTATTATTATTTCAAACTTCACATGATTTCACTAGAGGTGAACACTGTACTATAATTATGCTCTTTGAGTAAAAACAACTTTAATAATGTTTTGATTTGTTTGAATTTTATAAAAGCAATTATTTTACTTAAGGCCTATTTTCAAACATGGCAAAGTAAAGTAACACTTATTACACTTTATTATGAATTTTTATATGAAACTTACTCTAATGAAAGCTATTTCTGACTGGAAGAAGTCACATTTATTACTACAACGCAAACATTTAAATAACAATAAGTATTCAGTTCAATTCAGTTTATTTAGCTCCAAGTCACAACAGAAGTCGCCTCAGGGCTGAACAGAAACATTCATATATACATTAAAAAATCAATTAATAAAGTTATCTCTCTAAGTCAGAACGATAATAATAACTGTATGCAGATGTGTTTTCTACAGTAAACATGGGATTAATGGGATTAACCTGTATAAATAAAGGTTGAATGAAAAAAAAAAAAACTCTTTTTGCAATTTTTGCCACAAAAAGCGTTGCAGATTTTGTCCACTAGGTGGCAGCAAAGCTACACGTGTGAGTTCAGTGACTTCCTCTGTTCTATGTGCACGTGGGTGCGTTTGCCACATGTCCACCACAAGAGGTTTGACAGAGGATCTGAGGCATGCTAATAAATCTGGTGATGTGTCTGACTCCAGGACAAGAAAATCACCCGCTGCTCTCCAACGCCTCCATTTCAGAGCCTTTAAATAGCTGCACATAAGGCCCTGCATGTTTATTAGTCATGTGTCAGACGAGCGGCTGATGGACATGGATGCTCATTACCAGTTAGTGTTGCTTCATGGAAGACCGATCTGGTGCCCTGTGAGGGTCGTCACTCACAAGCAAGCAGGCCTGACTGAGGGAGGAACTGAACTTGAAAGAAAAATGCTGCTCGGTTTATTTAAAGCTCAGAAGCAGCTTCATCCATCCGTTATCTTTACCCGCTTCTTCTTATTTGGGTTGTGGGGGTCACTGGTGCCCATATCCAGCAGTCACTGTGTGCGAGGTGATGGACTCCCTGGACAAGTCGAAGCAGCTTCAATCAAAAGTAAATTTTAAAAAAAGTTTCAGTTTTGTTCACAATCCTGTTTCTTCCTCATCATGTCCTTTGTGCAACATCACCAAGTCTCCTTTTAATTAAAATACACTACATGGCAACGTGGGGAACATAAGGGAAGCTGTGAACTCCAGTCACTATCACATTTCCCGTATTTCACAGAGGCTGGGTTTGTGGAATGTGCCAGTGTTCCCAGTGATGGGATCAGTCAGGTATAAGGCCTGGGAAAAGAGCAGAAAGAGGACTGAGCAGGAAAAACAGGCTCTGAGGAGCTGACGGTCATCTGTCGAGGCAGCAGGTGCTTTTTGCACAAAACTCTGCAACACAGGGATATTTTCAACTCATTCACTCCCAAAAGCCCCGCTGTGTCAGTAACCAGAACAACTCAAGAACGTGAGTTTCTCTGGGAAGAATTGGTTCATGTTCATGTTATTTATTGCTTTATTAATAAACCCACATAATCAAAATAAAAATGTAATTACAATGACTGTTTACCATCAGAACACCATCAAATCTTTATAAGTGAGTCGTTTTTTTTTATTGTTTTCAACCCGACAAGAAACATTAATTTATGTTACATCTTTTATTGGTTACCCTTAAAAAATAAATAAATTCATTAAAAATTAAATTATTAAAGAAAATAGGAATTTTTTGTTGTTGTTAATTTAAAAAAAACAAAGTGTTAGTGTAGTGAAGGTAAATGTATTGATTTATTTGTGTATTTATTTAAAAATAAGATGCATTATGTACCAAAATAAAAGTAATGTCTGCAGTACATCTATTATCCAGCAGGTGGCAGCATCATGACATCTTCATGGCAACCCAACATCATCATATTTTTAAATGATAACTCCCCCCTTTCAAATCTATAAACAAACAAAACAAAAAAAGAATATATAATGAAATAAAATATTCATTGCATTGTTAACTTTGTTGTCTTTAAATTTTATTAAATTCATTCCAATCTGCACTCAGCACTGTGTAAATCCATGAAATGTACAGTAATGATAATATCCGGTGGCAGAAGAAACTAATTTAATTGTAGGTTTAATTTTTTTTATTTTTACTTTTTAGTAGATATTGGAGAATTTTTCCTGAAAAAAAAAAAAAATCCAAAACTTGGGAAGTTTAACTTAAACATTTAGATTGTTTCATACCAGAAGCAGCTTGAAAAGGTGAAAGGTTTGTGCTCATTTGTTTCATCTTTATAATAAACAATAAATAAAAACACAGTCGTTCTCTTTTTGTGTGTTTGTGTCTGTTTTTAACATGAACTTTTTTGAATGTGTTGAACGTCACTCCAGATAATTAGAAACACCTCAGGTGACAGATGTTCACAGATGTTCACATCTCTAATTAAAACATTAAATGTGTGTTTCATTTGTTTTTTTCCCAATATTAACCATTTTCAGATCCACTTTTGCATCAATTAATATATATATATATAT
>NC_056502.1:39231701-39262081 GCF_014905685.2 Nematolebias whitei
GCTTATTCCTGGTTTTCGTACTACTCTGGGTTCAGTCTGTTGTGACAAGCGCCTGCTGCATGGTCTCTGTGGCTTTTTAAACTCCTCCTGCATGAAGAGTTGATGTGCTGCAGCTGCTGCCAATTAGTGTCCTGAGTGGAGGAAGTAAGAAGGCAGGACAGAACTCCTACAGATCCTTGTTTAAAGCAATCAGTAAGAAAAAGTGGAGCTTTTAAACTATCTCAAATATCTCAGCCCCAGTTATGGGCAGACCTACTTCAAAGTCCCCAGACTCAGCATCCACCATGAAAGATGTGCTGGTGGGATTGAAAAGGTCCTCTAAGTATTATATTTACTGTGCAAAAATGTCATTGGTTGATGTCAACAGCACCCCACCACCACTGTACACATCCATCCACCCATCCATTATCTTTTACCCGCTTCTTCCATTTTGGGTCACGGGGGTCGCTGGTGCCCATGTCCAGCAATCACTGTGCGAGGGGCGAGGTACACCCTCGACAGGTCGCAAGTCCATCACAGGGCCACATAGAGACAAACAACCATTCACTCTCTCACTCACACCTAGGGACAATTTAGAGTTACCATTCAGACTAACATGTTTTTGGTCAATGGGAGGAAACCGGAGTACCTGGAGAAAATTCACACATGCATGGAGAGAACATGCAAACTCCACCCAGAAAGGCCACTGGACCAGGATTTGAACCAAGGGCCTGCTCGCTGAAAGGCAGAGGCTCTACCAGTTGCACCACAGTACTGCCCTCCACTGTACACAGTGTTGGTAAAATGATGTTTCCCTGGCCTCAGCTGCTGAAATTTTTGCCAAAATTTTCTTGGGGCCAATTAAGAGTCTCTATCCAAGGCCTCACCAAACGTCTCCCACATCCATTTTACCTGCTGATACCCCTCAGCTGCCTCTTGAGTCCTGCTAGCTGAAAAGCCTTAATAGGACTCTTTCCTCTTACTGCCTCCATTACTCCACATGTTTACCGCAGGGTTTAAAGATGGCCACCACAAGAGATACCAACAAACTTGGGGCTACAACTCAGGGTGGCCACCTGAACAATAGAGGGTAAAAACATGGCCCACTTGAACTCAATGTCCCCCACCTCCACTGGGATGCAATTGAAACTCTGTCAGAGGTGGGTGTTCAAGATTCTTCTGATGGGATTTCCACCAGGTGTTCCCAACAAATGCTTACTACACCTTTGAGTCTCCCCTGTCCAGCATCTTCCAGTCTTATCTAGCTTTCCACCAGACAGTGATCAGTTGACGGATCCACACCCTCCTTTACAAGTCCCCTTTACAAGTGTCCAAAACATATGGCCACAGAAGTCCAGGATGCTGCTCAGGTTCAGATCAGAGGCTGTGCCTTCCAATCACACCCATCCAGGTTAGATTATTACTGCACATATGGCACTGAAGTTCCCCAGCATGTTGGTGGAATAATAAAAAGTTTTGTTTTTTTCATTATTCAATTATTTTCCTTTGATATATGTGCATTTTACCGTAATATATTGGTATTTAAACATTGTTTTAAAGCTGCAGAAGCAAATAAAGCAATTTGATGGAGCATAACAATATTTTTGCACATATATCAAAGTGCCAAAGAAAAGCTGTAAGCATCCAACCCATATGGTGACCTTGGAACCTTCTAACCTCTCTAGTTATGCTAGTAAAAATAAAATAAATCTCCTCCAAATGGACAATTGCCATGGTTTCTAAGTAACTCCAACAAACAACGTGAAACAGCAGAGGGATCCCATCAGAAGTGCTGTGGAAAAAGAAAGAACGGTCAAAAAACAGAAAATGTAGAGAGAAAAAAAAAGCAGTGTTAGAGGTGTAGCTGAACTTCTCCTTAATGCACAGCAGAAATAACTCTTCTGGACTCTTCATCAGAATCCTTGATGATCATAAACCAGAGGTGATCTGCAACAACTGGGAGGAAGAATTTAATTATTTTATCACAATTCTATGACATGTCAGTACCAACA
This sequence comes from Nematolebias whitei, assembly GCF_014905685.2. NCBI lineage: Eukaryota > Metazoa > Chordata > Actinopteri > Cyprinodontiformes > Rivulidae > Nematolebias > Nematolebias whitei. Next base: position 39,233,693 of record NC_056502.1, read on the forward strand.
ATAAGGACATGTCAGGTAATCACTGGAACAGCAGTATAAGGTGGTCTACTTAATGACTCTGTACACTGACCCAAAATTATTCTCAGTACTCTCAAATTGGGGAGTTAAGTCGTGTTTTGCTCCAAGACATTCTGACATTTTGTCAAGGCAGATTTCTTGGTTGGACAACGATCTGTTTGAGCCATTGTTGCTTCGACTGCCTTCAGTGGAGGACATACTGCAAATTCTCATTTTAAGCTTGAAATTCAGAAGTAAAGAATTCAACATCATATTCTGAAAAATGGAGTTTATTTTAATTTGTTGGATTTATTCCAGTAATACAATTCAAAAAGTTAAACTTATCTATTATCTAAGTATTGTACATATGCATCTGTCTATTCTTCAGACGGCTGTAAAGAATGACGTTTTTCAGTACTTAAATGTTAATGACAATAAAAATAAAAAAAAAGATTCAGATTCTGATATATACACCCAGAGTGATACATTTCAAGCATTCATTTTTGTTAGTTTTAATGATCATGGCGTACAGTTAATGAAAATCCGAAATTTAGTTTCTCGGAAATGTTGAATATTGCATAAAACAGGGATTTAAAAAATGTATATACTATTGAAATGTTGATTTACTGAAAAATATATATGTACATGCACTCAGTTCATAGGCGGTGCTTCTTTACTGCATCATTATGGTGTAGTATGATGGTCATCAGACTTACTGTGTGCTGAGGAGTTCTAGAAGCCCAGGTAGCTTTCATACTGGTCTTCAGCTCCCCTACATCGTTGTATCTTGTGTCTCTCATCTTTCTTTTGACAAAATGTAAAAAATTACCAGAGAGTGTTTAACTAAGGGGCAGCACGGTAGCACAACTGGTATAGCTGCTGCCTCTCAGCAAGTAGGTCCTTGGTTCAGATCCTTATCCGGGGGCCTTTCTGGGTGGAGTTTGCATAATCTCTCCATGCATGCGTGGGTTTTCTCCAGTTTCCTCCCACAGACCAAAAACATGCATGTTAGACTGATTGGTAACTCTAAATTGTCCCTAGGGTTGAGTGAGAGAGTGAATGGTTGTTTGTCTCGTTTGTCCCTGTGATGGACTTGCAACTCATCCAGGGTGTACCCCGCCCCTCTCACAGTGATTGCTGGACATGGGCACTGGCGACCCCCGTGACCCATATTGGAAGAAGTGGGTAAAAGATAATGGATGGATGGATGGTTTAAATTAGTTGAAATCATTGTTAATAAATTAGATATTTTGACTTTGGCTGTGTGCAAAATAACTCAGCATACCTATAAACCTTGTCAATAGAGGGGACCATGAAGTGCTCCAAAGTATCCTGGTAGATGTCTGCGCTAACTTTAGAAATAATGAAAGTCAGTGGACCAGCAACATCAGATGATATGGCTCCCAGAATCATCACTGACTATGGAAACATTACACTGTACCTAGAGCAGCTTGAATTATGGGCGCACTGCTCTTTGTCCAGACTCTAGGAGCAAATTAAAAGCTTTTTATTTTTAATCTGAAAAGAAGACTATGGAAAACAGTCCAGTCCCTTTTGTCCTTTGCCCAGGGAAGTCTCTTCCATCATCATCTCTGGTTCCAGAGTGATTTGAATGGGGCAGTTGTAGTCCTGGTCTTGGATCCATGTGTGTGGTGGCTCCTGAAGTCCTGACTCAGCCACAGTTGATGCTATGTGAATCTATTGATCTCGTGTAATATTATAATTTTCTGAGAAACTGATTTTTGGGATTTCCTTAGCTGGAATCATCCATCCATCCATCCATCTATTCATCCAACCAGCCAGCCAACCAGCCAACAAACCAACTCACCCATCCATTCACTTTATTAGCTTTTTCCTGTCCACTTCCCGGGGGTCACTGGTGCCCATATCCAGATGTCACAATGGGAGAGACAAGGTACAATCTGGAGAAATTGCAGCAAGTCCATCACAAGGCCACATATAGAGACAAACAACCATTCACAATTTCACTCACACCTGGGGACAATTAAGAGTTACTAATTAGCCTAACAAGTGTTAGTTTGTTTGTTTGTTTGCTTGTTTTCAGGGTGTGGGAGGAAACTGAAGTACACAGAGAAAATGGAGAGAACAAAGAGAACATGCAAACTCCACTCAGAAAGGCCCTGGCCAGAACTATCCAGCAACCTTCTTTCTGAGAGGCAACAACTCTACAGGAAAACATAATAAAAATGTTGTGTACTGTTATAAATAAACATCCTGTACAGCCATTATTACCTGGTCTACTGGACTGGTGTAGAACCAGCGATTCTGTACAAACATCATAGTTGTGCAACTGTGTTGTTGTACTTTAGCATAAATACTGGAGTGATCAAATGTAAAAAAATATCAGTACAAAAGTGTGAAAAAACAAACGTTATAATTTTTATTGTTGTTAAGAGAGACTGTTTCTTGGCCAGAAACATTGACCTCCTGCAGTCTTGTAACGTGGAAGGAGGCAGGGTTTCAGGGAGCTGGGTAAGGTGTTTTCCAAGCAGCCCAATATAAATGCCAACATTTTTTAAATAGCCAACTGAGAGATCAGCTTGTTACTAGAAGTTTGATCAAGTTTTCCATTTTGAATTATGTCAGAACATGTTTTTATATTTTACAATACTGACAGATGAACTATTTGGACATTCACAGTGTCCTCAGGTTCTCTTAGATTTTTACTTTACCTCTGTTTGCAGAGCACTGGATGGTCACTGGACCTGAGTATGTGACGTGCACCACAATCCATGCATTGTCTCGGTCTCTGTTCTTAACACTATATCATGAACTGAATTGTGTTTCATATTCAACACCCTCTGCCTTGACTTCCTGTGGGAAATTGAAATATGTGGCTGTAAGATAATACTTTTTCATCACCTTTTTTTATATGCCTAATGCTCTAGTTTAAGTAGTGTGATCTCCAGCAATCCCAGACTGCCACAAATTTATTAGTCAGATCAGGAAATTATGTAGCGTCAATATGGCAAAGCTGAAATGTCACAAAAGGAAAGTTGTGTGGCAGTGACCCAACTTTCTCATGATTAAGTGATGTCGATGTTCTGTCTGATCTGCTACTGCAATGTGACAAACTTTTAAAGATTTGATGTGTAACAGATGCCGTTTCTCATCCTTTTCATCCACCACATTAGAGATTTGTGTAAATGGTGTATTCCTTTGTTTTCTTGGCATTTGTGTCATGTACTGGTAAACAGTGTTAAATCAGTGTTCACCGTGACATGTGCTTACTGCTGCACAAATGTGGCACTGTAAGAGTACCTGCAACGCCTACATGCTTGGTACCAGTTGCACAGTCTAGGGGTCGAGTTGATTAGTCGATTTTAGGACATCTCGCAAGTTTTGAAATTCCGCGTCGATTAGTCACAGTCACGTGATTGTGTCACGTGTCACGTGAACAGCGGAGGAATAGGATATACCCAATAATGAGAGCAAGCAGGTGACTAGGAAAAAAGGACTTTGTGCAACTTTTTGGGCCACATTTCCAGAGTGACAGGAGATAAGCACACTGCTCCACTGCTGTCGAAGAGGTCCGTGACTTTTTTCCGTTACCACAGATTCCCACCACAGCGAACCCACTGCAGTGGTGTGCCAGCAACCAGGACAGATTTCCCCGTTTGGCAAAACTCATCAGAATGTGTTTAAGGGTTTAGGGTTTAAAGTTTCTTTATTTGTCATATGCACCACATGCGGTACATGTGGTGGAACGAAACTGTGTACGCAGGGTCCCAGTTACATCCAACAAAAGTACAAATTATAAAGAAAAACAGTAATAAGATCTAAGATATGAACTAAGAAATGGATTCATTCATTCATAGGACACAAAGAGACAAATGAGACAAACAACCATTCACTCTCTCACTCACACCTGGGAACAATTTAGAGTTACCAATCAGCCTAACATGCATGTTTTTGGTCTGTGGGAGGAAACCGGAGTACTCGGAGAAAGCCCACGCATGCACAGAGAGAACATGCAAACTCCACCCACAAAGGCCCCCGGCTGGGATTTGATCCAGCGACCTTCTTGCTGAGAGGTGGCGACTCTACCAAGTGTGCCACCATGATGCCAGATGCAAAATTGTTTTGTCAAAAAAAAAAAGGAAGCATGCACTGTGAACATTATATATGACAAAGTTTGCATACATACAATGTAGCCAAAAAACTGTGGGACAGCAGCATCAATATAGGTTTGAAAAATGGTCTAATCAATCAAACTTTTCTTCTGACATTCTTATCATCTTATCATAACAATTAGAGATAATAGAAAGCTAATTTAGAAATAAAGCATATATATGTATATACAGATGATCTTATGAGTCTGGTTCATGTTGATTGGGCAAGCCAAACCGATTTTTTTTTTTTTTGGTAAATGCTTTTCCTTTGTTGTCGTTTGTTTGGACTCATTCAACATATGTTAGACATTTCAGTATAAAAAAAGTGTTTTGTGCGAGCAAGCTTTGTGCACTTAGTGCCACTCTGGTTGAATCAATAAAGTCATATCTGAGATGAGACAGAAATGAACGAACTTGGCAAAAGATGTTTTGGTTCATTCAACATGTAATTTATAACTACTTCCAAAAACCCCCACAAAAATGAAACATAAAGTAGTAAAATAAGTTTCTGATGTAGGCCACATGTAGTGCTTTGAAAAAAACATAAATGCTCAATTCTGAAAGAAACCACTTATTACATACATATTTTATTTTCATTAAGCTAAACCCATTAAACCAACAAGAATAAATCATTTAAAAAACTCAACTCAACTTGTTCATGTCATACAACACATACATCCATGGATTAAATTACTATGTAATTCAATACAATCATATATGGGCTGAGGTTGTTTTGTTGAAAATGCAAACAATAGCATTTAGTTATTATTTAATACTTAACCCTCCTGCTGCCATTGGGTCAAAATGATTCGTGAAGCTTGTGTTTTAAAACTGAAGCTTTGAGAGTCGTTTTGATCCAAGGGCAGCAAAAGGATTAATAACAATTTTGTTTTAATTAAGCATAAAAAATGTGGTAACCTCCAACCTAAATAAACAACTGAACAGTAGTGTGGGGCTTTCTAATTGCTACACTAGGAAAGTGGTGATTTTCCTCATTAAATCAACATGTGCATCCAGTTAGGATTATTGATGTATCTCGTAAACCTCCACTTCTGTCACACTCTAGTTAAATAAAATATCAGTGGAAAAAATGACCGCCTGTGACAAGTCATGTCTTTGTGTTTAGAGGAGGGGATGATTCAGGATGCATGGAGCCTGACCTCAGATGTGTGAGTGACCCGTTCGGTTAACCAAAACCCACGGCTGTGTTGGACTATATAAATGTGTTTTAATGTGGAGCAGCAAAGCTGGAAATCTCTATACACTTACAATGGCCTTGGGGTGAATGTTTGGGTTGAAATCACTGAACAGAATTAGACATGACAGTCAAAGGGTAGAAAAATGAGAATGTCCACTCACATAATCCCATAACCATTGCTTGAATTACATCAAAACTGAGCGGATACACTTTAATGGCAAAAAGACTAAAATAAGAAAATAATGGAGTGCTGACATCATTGAGTTTGGTTAAAAACTGACAATATGGTCCTCATCACATATCTCATCTCTGCAATTATCTCTGTTACTAGTGGTAGAGGGAAACTGTCTCATAAGTCACGCGCTTTTGACCTACAGAAACTATTATTACCAGGGGCTTGAATTTGCGAGACATGTGGGAAGGATCCAGAACCCATGGTGGAGCTCTTATCTCAACTCACATGGTCAGCAAAAGCAGTCAGACAGAACACGGCTCAGACAGACTTCAGTTTTGGATCATTAGTAAGAAAAACGCTGATATATATATTTTTTTTCAATCCTACAGAGATGCTTTGAATCAAGACAGTAATGGGGAGCATTAAAAGTCTGTTTTGTTGGCTATTAACTTAAAGTTTCTCTTTGATTTTCTGTGAAGATTTCGTTCTCACTATAATTCTTGTAACATTTTAAATGGAGTCAAGCTGACGCAAAGTGTTTTGTTACAGGATGTCCAGAACTGTCAGTACCAACAGTTTAAAGTGGTGCAGTAACTAATGCTACCAAAGTAAAAGCATTTGAACTTCAATTTATCTATTTATGGAAGCAATTTATGATTCATTTTGTCTTAAACCGCTTTAGAAAAACACCAGTAAAAAGATGAAAGCACTCATTTAGGACTGGTGTGCTGTGACTTTCAGTTGTAGTACACGGTACAAGCTTTTTGCATACACAACAATGGAACTGTGGTGAAACAAATACAGACACAGCCCTCTTTGGAGCTCTTTGGAGCTCTAAAGCTCAGGAGTACCTAACAGTAGAAACATTATTCATCTTTTAAAATGAGTCACGGAAAGTTGGTCTTTAAATGACGGAGCTGACTACAAGGGGTTTACACAACCACAGTTTTGTTTAAATTTTTGGGAGATTTTTGAATGTTCAAACTAAATGAAACTTGTTCAAACTTCAGACCAATCTCAAGACTTCCCTTTCTCTCTAAAATCTTGGGGAAAAAAAAAAAATGTTTTTATTAAACTAAATGAATTTTTGAATGAAAATTGATTTTTTTTTATATATTTTTCAGTCTGGTTTTAAACAGTTACACAGCACCGAAACGGCCTTGGTAAAGGTCTGTAACGGCATTATTTTACGAAATGATTCTTGTCAGTTTGTGATCCTTGTACTCCTCGACCTTATTGCTGCTTTTAACACTGTTGACCACAGTGTTTGACCACAGATCCTTTAGCGTGGTTAGAACACTATGTTGGGATTACAGATGCAGCATTAGAATGGTTCCTTTCATATCTGAGTGACAGGAGTTTTTGTGTTAATGTTGGTAATAGTCTATCTGCTTCAGTGCCTCTTTCCTGTGGGGTCCCGCAAGGCTCTATTCTTGGACACCTTCTGTTCTTATTGTATCTGCTCCCCTTGGGGTCTATCCTGAGGAAACATGGTATTTTGTGTCATTGTTATACTGATTATTGTCAGATTAATCTGCCCAACAGTTCCTGCTCCATTCACCCTCTGTTAAATTGTCTCAATGATATCAAGGCATGGATGGCTTCAAATGTTTTAAGTTTTAATGATCAGAAAACTGAAGTCGTGTTTAGCCCTAACTCAACCACTGTCTCTGATCCCATAAATCTTGACTCTCTTCAGCCTTATCTTAAGCAGTCTGTTATGAATCTTGAGATGGTTTAAGACTCAAACTTTAGGTTCAATAAACAGATTAACTCTGTTCTTCAAAAAAGCTTCTTCTAATTAAGGCAGATAGCTAAGCTTGACGGTGCATTCACACCAGCCCTGTTTAGTCCACTTTCATCGAACTCTAGTCCGTTTGCCTAGAAAGTTTGGTTCATTTGGGGACGTGTGAATGCGCAAGCGAACTCTGATGCGGACCAAAAAAAGCCAACTCTGGTCCACCTAAATACCTAGGTCTTGGTCCGGTTGAAGTGAACTCTAGCAAGATTCGAATGCATTGTGAGTGCAAGCAGACCGGATACTGCTCCAAAAGCAGAGAGTGGACTACAGTGCAGGGCATTCTGTGTAAATACAACAAAAAAAACCCGTACATTTCTCGTACGGAGTCGTCAGCCACCTTGTGTGAAAAACAACATTCCCCATGGTCTTTTGCCTCATCTTCCGCTCATGCTGAGTCCATTGTTGAAAAATGACAAAACAGAAATCCTAAAACTGCTAAAATTTGACGCCACTCCGTTTTTGTTTTAATTTACAGAAGAAGAAGAAGATGAAGGAGAAGTGTCTTCTTCAGAGCTTTTTCTGTCGCTTCCTTCAGTAGTTCTTAGTGCAGCACCACCACGGGCGATTAGGGGGTCAGGTTGGCTTGATTGACTCAGTGCAGTATGAATGCGAACCGCACCAAATGAAAATGTAAATTTTACAAATTTTGGTTCCCAATAGAACTGAGTCTACCAGACTGTCAGGTGTGAAAACAACTTAAGTCTGTGCTGACCAGATCTGAACTTGAAAAAATTGCCCATGTCACAACCCGGCTGGACTACTGTAACTTGCTTTATGTTGGGGGCAGTCAGGCTTTGCTTTCACGTCTCCAGCTCGTCCAAAATGCTGCAGCTCATTTATTAACAGGAACTCATAGGTTTGAGCATACGTCACCAGTTTTGTCCTCCCTTCACTGGCTCCCTGTGCATGTCAGAACTGATTTTAAAATTATCCTATTGACCTTTAAGTGCCTAAATGGCCTTGCACCCTCATACCTCTCTGACTTATTTCAACCTTTTGTTCCTTCTCAGTTGCTGAGATCATCTGATCAGCTGCTTTTGGTAGTAAAATAAACCAGGCTGAAGCTCAGAGGAGATCGTGCTTTTTCAGTCATTGGCCCTAAACTGCAACAATCTGCCGTTCAGCATTAGACAGGACACTTCAGTGCTTGTTTTTAAATCTCTCCTGACAACGCACCTGTATTCACTGACATTTAACACAGTGGGATCTGGTTTATTATTCATTGTTTGTGTTTTTTACGTTTTTATTGTTGATGCTTTTAATTATATCTTGGTATTTTTACTTGATGCTGTGATTTTATTGTTGAGCACTCTGATAACAGTTGCTGTTTTAATCTCTCTCTCTCTCTCTGTCTTTCGGCTGCTCTCTTTTTCAGACGTCACCACAGCAAACTAACAAACTTCCAGTCACAGGCCCACCTTCTCTAACCTCTGCGCCACCACTCCCCTCTTCAACAGTTGCTGTTTTAAATGTGCTTTATGAATAAATTTGACTTGACTTGACTAAATGTTTACTATGATGATGTCACAAACTGGACTTGTGACCTGTCCAGGCTGTCCCTGCCTCGCACACAATGACTGCTGGATACGGGCACCAGTGATCCCCTCGACCCAGAAAGGAAGGTAAAGATAATGAATGGATGGATGTCACAAACTAACTTTGAGTTGTCTCAACTTGAGTTTCTGTTTTAAAACAAGCATTTTGATCTTATTTTACTCAGTGTGTTCCTCACTGCTCTAGGAGTTGTTGTTTTTTCTCAAAGCCGTGCAGAGTGTGCTGGAGGTTTATTCATGTTCAAATGGAGATTTTTATTTCCACTGTCTCTGTTGTGCTTGTTCAGGAAGGGAGACTGCGACGAAGTCAAGATTCACCACAATCTGCTGACGTCCTTAGATAAACTTTTACTAACTGGCTTTTATTTAATTTATGTGCACGTTTCTGTTCAGTGCATCTGTCCCATATCCAGAGGACTTCGTCACTGACAAAGTCCTCTGGATATGGGACAGATGACATGATTTAACCTTTTTTGTTGTTATCTATCTGGATGATTGAGCTTACAAACATTTTTATTTGGGCTAAAAAGACGCTACATTTATGCATACATTTTTGAACATGTAATTTTTAGTTTGGTTATGTCATCACAAACACAGATCTTTTAAATTTGAAAGGGTCCAAAATTTTTTTTATTCAAAATGTTTATGTTAAAATTGTTTTCAATTCAAATTTATTAATACAGCCACGTTCTTTATTGACTTACTGGCAACAAGTTCACTATTCTTATTTGTTATTAGAAGGATTAACCTTGTAAACAACAGTAAAAAAAAATAAAAAACTTTACATTGCCTCTTCCTTATTTTCAAACACCACAAACTTAGTCAATGGCCGTGTGACGATGACAACGCCGCTTCTTTGGCTTGCAAGCCAGACATGTACGCTACTTCCTGTTCAGAAGAGGAATCTCTGAAAAAAGCCAGAAGCTAATTTTACAGCGCTGTCCAGACATGCCCAAGATAGCTCCGAGCAGTTCTCCATTGTGGGCTCAGAAGAACGCTACTACACGTGTGCACTGACAAAGAACAAGAAGTGTGGAAGCGTGCACGAGCTGTACCCTCACCAAGGAAGACGGAAGCAGCCATTCACAGCTTTCAGTCATTAACCACTTCTTCATTTTATTTGACTTGAATGAATAATAATAATAGTGTGGGGAACTTTGGATGTCAGTGCACATGTATTCCCGGATACACCGAACATAGAATTATACGTTGTAACAAGAAGATGTATAATGACACAGCTGTGAAGGATGAGCACAAGTTTGCAGCCTTTAAGAATCATAAATCGTCTCCCAGATTCAGACACACTTCTCCGGGTTCACACGTCTCATTTGTGTCTGTGTTTCTATTAAAATCTGCCTCGAACTCCCCGTTCCCCAATCGGTAGCATTCCTGTTGTCTAGACAAACAAATATGACAGCGCTAAGCCAGGTGCTTGGGATGGGATTATTTAAACCTGTCAACTTTCGGTCCGTCTTTTACGTATAAATCTTTCAGGCGGGGAGTTCTAAGAAATGCACTCTGACTGTGCCAAGATAAGACGGAGTCCTGTGCCAAACCACAAGTTGTAAATATTACATTTGCTGGCATTAAGTAAAGCACTCGTGCTGCAAAACTCACTCTTGTCCTTCATTATATCATCAGTGATTCGGGCTAAAGTTTTTATTTAGGAGAGATGCATATACTGAGGCACTAGCAGGAGAAAACAAAGAGAACTTCAGAACATCTGCCATTCCTGAACTGGATGATGTGTACGCCGCAAACACCTTTACCCGAATGAACGAGGGAACATGGCAAAGCAGAAATGATTTGACTTGTGAAAATGTAAAAGCAATGTGAGGATACAAGAAATAATCCTTTTCTGTAAAAAGACATGAGATGAGAAAAGCCGCCATAGATCTGAGTGAAAAACATCCACTCTAATGGTCTCTGCAGACATGTTGTGGTTGCTCAACACATGCAACGTTCAAGGGGCCACGTTTAGTAACGTTATAAATTACAACCTTACGTTTCCACAGAAATGATTCAATAAAGGCCTGTATGTTTAGAAGTTTATTGATGATGACCTTTACAATACTGAACAAACACGTCATAAGACAAACTTATCTTTGGTGCACTTCAAAGAAATGACTTTAAGTAACGTTTTCTATGAACTCCAGGAAAAATAGAGCTTTACTGAGCAAGTCATCCAAGTGGAAGCAGCTCGAGACAACAGTCTACATTTCTGTGATGTCCTCTTTTTTATATAATGTATTTATTTTATAATGTAGCTTTATATGGCAGTTGGTGATTAACACATTCACACTATTTTAGATACTTTTAAATAGAGATTTTTGGTCCACAAGAGCACAAAGGTTTGGAGTGAAAAAAGGACGTTTTAAAAAGGCTTTTCCAAAGTCAAGGTTTTTAAACTGTTCTTAGTGTTTCCATGTGGACGCAGAATATGGAGCTTTCCTAAACAAATAAATTATTTTACAGTTTCTTTATTCAAAATGCTGCTCAGCTGATCCTGATCTTGTCATTATCAAACTTTGATGGTGCTGAAATGATTGAAAACTGAGGGGAGCATAGAACTGTAAGTTTTGGAAAGATTGTTAGTGAAGCAAAAAATGTTATTTCGCTGCATTTCAGCATATCAGTGTTGTAGACAGTACTTGTACGGCTTGGGTCTTTTAGCAGATTTGTTAGAAAAATGTAGACAGGGAAGAATTTAAACAGAGAAAAAGATTTGTTCAAAAAACAAAATGAAGTACTGCAGACAGTGCCTGAATCAAACTGAAAAACATAGATTTTGGACATGAAAATGGTGAGATCATTATGTTTTAATAATTAGTTAGTTATTTATATAGCTGATATAGCAGTCTTTACTACTATAAATAGTCTGAAGTCATGTAGCATAACCAGTGGTGGAGAAAGTACTCAAACACTGTACTTAAGTAAAAGTACAAAAAAACAGACAAAAATGTACTCTAGTAAAAGTAGAAGTACCAAATTAGCATTTTTACTTAAGTAAAAGCAAATAAGTACTTGCTTTTAAAATAATTAAAGTATTAAAAGTAAAAGTACTTCATGAATGTATTACCTAATGTAATGGTCTACATATCTTTAAGTCTGCGTACCATATGTATATTTTCTGTAATACATTAATAGTGTTGTTCCATTTTAATGAACAATGCTGCAGATAATACATGTTTTTATTGTGTTTACTCTGTGACACAGTTCACACTTGGACTTGTGATTCAAAATGACTGACTCTCTTGCGCTGGAATACATTTTGGGTGTGTTAGTGGTGCTGCGGGTGCACCCAGCTCAGTGACATATACTAGAATATATGTCATTGGTCCAGCTCTTCTTGATGGCGGGCCTAACGTTACCTGCCCACTTTGCAGTGATTCAATGGACCAACTCCCCTCTCACCATTGGTTACTTTCAAAGTAACAAACAAATAAAAAAGCAGCAACATGAATGTAACTTGTAATGCAAAGCATTATAGAAATGTAGTGTAGTAGAAAGTACAGATACTTGGTGTAAAATGTAGTGGAGTAAAAGTATAAAGTACCCACTTTTAACTCTACTTAAGTAAAGTACAGATACATGAAAAATTTACTTAAGTACAGTAATGAAGTATTTATACTTCGTTACATCCCACCACTGAGCATAACCAGAGGCTAGACCAGAAATTGGAAACCATAAAGGATGACTGACCCTAAGTCATTTGGCTCCAGTATGATTGTAAAGTCCCTCCATGTAAACAAAATGTACTTTTTCCTTAGTGAATAACAAAAATACACTTCACATAATTTTTACAAGGAGTAAATACAGTGGTCCCTCGTTTATCGTGGGGGTTTCCCTACCCTGCCGCCCCACGATAAGTAAAAAACTGTGAAGTAGCATGCAAGTAGTAGGCAGTAGTTTATCTATATGTACTGGTATATATATATATATATATATATATATATATATATATACATATATGTGTGTGTGTGTGTGTGTAGGCATTTTAAACCCTTCCCACACTCTTGCAATGTTCTAAACAATGTTTCTAAACTCTAAATGCTCTAAAAGATCACAGCATGTCATGATCTCTGCTCTCTGCCACCTGCCAGCATTCTCGGCCCCGCCCACTTCTCCACTGCAGAGCAGACATCCTGACATGCTGCAAGAGGGAGCTTCTCCTGCAGCTGTGGGCTGCACACAGGTGCAGCAGGTGCTAAATATTTTTAAATAATTCATTTTAAATAACAATTCCATGCCGCTCTTGCGGCTCATCCATCAATTAGCCAGTGGTGTTCCACTCTTATTTTGAAAAACTGCGTCTGTGAAAGTTGAACCGTAAAGTAGCGAGGAACCACTGTATTGGAAATGTATTGTTACCTTGCTGCTGTATACCCCAAATCATTTTGTGCATAACATCTGTCTCCAAAAATGTAACTTGGTAGCACCAAAAATGGACAGATTGTGGTAGTATAGCCCCTAGTGGTGTGTCTCTGTCCTGTTTCCTCTCCTGTGATTTCCCTTTTCCCACACCTGTGAGCCTGACAGGTGTTTATCAGTGTTTGTACATAAGTCTGTGTCTTAGTGTTATTCCTTGTTCTGGGCATCGTCTTGTATTCTCCTGGTAATCCTCCTGAGTCCCTGGTGTTTTCCTGAGTGCCTCCTTGTGATTTTCTACGTGTAAGTTTTACCTCGACAGCCGTTTATTTTTGTGTTATTAAAAGTGTCTTCTTATTTTACCATCGAGTCTACCGAGTCCTGCCTGCATCCTTGGGTTCTGCCTTTAAAAACCAACAATCACGACACAGATTGGGTTCAGTTTTGAAGAAAATGAATAATAATGATGTCAGTTCTTTCATATTTATTCCTTTTGCTGGTCGGAAAAAAAAATCAGGGTTGTTGACAGCTAACAAAGTTTTTCTCAGTCTTACAAAATCTATCAAAGTTTACAGACTGAAGTGTGCCCCACCACAGGGATTTAAATTTGTCCAGCAGCTCGTGCAGCCCTGCCCTGCTAACCAGTGCCAATCAGTAACTACAGCTACTTTTTTCCTACCGCCGCTTTGTATCATAAGTCATCTGTTGAAGTATGTGATCCCGCTTTTTTATCTTTGAGCTCACACACGCTCCTGGGCCAAGCCGCAGCTGACGCCAAAGAGCTACTGTAGGCAAGAAAAACACAGTGTCCAGTTACTTTGGCCTGTGCAGTGTGCTCGTCCCGCAGCCCGCCTGCCATCGGTCTGCTTCTGATTATGTGCGATCATCTTCAAGCTTGCCAGCTACATTTCAGACTCAAGGGAATTCCTTTTTCTCTCTCTCTTAATCTGGATCATGTTGAAAAGAAAATTCATCACGGCCTGCTTTCCTAATTTTCCTGACGGCAGTTATTAACACTCACTGAGGTACTTTAATATTTTCTTTTCTTTGTCTCTGTTGTTGTAAATCCCACAAGTTCCATCCATTAAACATCTGACGTTTAGTTTTTGGAATGATTGTTTAAAGTATTATCATTCTCAGATCTCTAACATTAAAAATGTTATGTCATTTGCCTACAGAACAAGTTGTATATAATTTATTATAACACTTTTGTTATAGATGCACTTGATGGCACACACTGCACCAGCAATGTGAGGCTTTAACTGTATAAAGTATGGCTTTAAAAAGCAACATGGCCGCTTGTGTTAACTGCTGCCGTTGGCTTCACAGTCCACCAAGAAGAGATGATGGAGACACATGGTCTATATACTACAGATAAAAAAATAAAGAATATATAAAGAAAATGTTTAGTTTTTGTTAAAACTGTTCCAGTTGTCACCATCACAGTCACTACACTTTCCTTTTTCTAGTCCAGCTGTCTGCAACATCTGCAGGTCCCTCTGCAGCAGCTCTTTGACCAAGAACACATTGACACCGAATATTTTTTATTCATAAGCACAAACTATAGTTGATATTTTACCAGTTTTCTTGTTCAGTTTTATGAAAATCTTTGAAAAAAAGGTTGGTGACAAGAACAAAGCTGCAGTTTTGGTGGTTGATTAGGACCCAAGTGTGCAGGTGACAGGCAGGAAGCTGGAAATATAAATATACATATAAATTAACAAGCCGTACCAAGGACCCCCATCGCTGATGGATTTGAGTAGTGAATGTTTATAAATGTTAAGTGTTTTTCTGGACTGGAATGACCACTGACGGCCTTGGCCGCCATACTGTATATCTTCAGCCACACCAAGGTCCACCCCAATCTTTTGAGGAAACCGTATTTAAGAAATATCAAAACTAGAAAGCATAGTTTCATCAAATGATAAGGACAGTCGGTTTACACCTCCAAGGATGGTGTCCCTTTAATAAGACCAAGTTTCAGAAGTTTTTTTTTTTCTCATATGTAATGCATGTTTCTGCATTTGTTAGAAGAAATTCAGTAAAATTAGATCTGTTTGTTGGATTTTTGTTTATGACTTACTGAATAAGTCACAGATAAATCCCCAACAAATGAGTTTAATTGTTATGTTCACTCTGGAATTTCTCGTGGGGCTGCTGTAGCTCAGTGTCAGTGTTGTGGTCCTAAAAAACATTAAATCTGAAGGTTTGAATCCAGGATGCATTAGAAAGTGCATATGGTGTAAAACATTTGCCATATCTTTCATGCGAGATTGATCTCTGTGAGGAGACCTGCAGAAGACAGCAGCCAAAAAAAAAAAAACCTCTATACTGTATTTCATAGGTCACTAATAGGCAGACCTGGGTCCGGATTCGGACCCAGTGATGGTTCTGTCCGGACCTGTGCCCAATCTGATGAATTCAGGAAAATAGATTTTCATGGAGCATTTTCCAGTGATAGACAGTTTAGGTGCAGAGCAAGGCAGAGCAGCAGGAGTTGTGTTCTGGAGGTTCACTCTACTTCAGGTGTTACAGTAACAGCATCACTCAGTTAATGAGCCAATCAAATGTTTCCCTGCATGACCAGTGCAGCGAGCTCTCACCAGACAAGAGCTGAGAAGCAGCAGAGAGGAAGAGACAGCATGTCGTGCTCCAAAGTAAGAAAATTTGATGCTAAAATCTGTTTTAAAGATGACTGGAAAGAGAGATTCATGTTCATTCTTCCAGCAGGCAGTTCAAAACCTGTTTGCCTCAAATGCTCTGAAACGGTCGTATTAATTAAAAATGGCAACGAGAAGCGCTCTTCACTCTCTTTTGAGCAACATTATCTGCTGAAGTCGAGCAGAGAACAGTAAACTAACCAAACTGCAGGACCAGTATGACAGATCCAGCTTACTCACAAATACTTTTACAGCCCAGCAGCTGCTGAACGTTCACTCAAGGTCTCGTGGATTTTGGAGCAACATAAAAAACATTTAGTGACAGGACGGTCCTGAAGGAGTGTTTAAATGCTGTTGCTGAGACATTTGATTCCACCTGCAGGTGGATCACAGACTTCCTGACAGACCGGAGTCAGTGCATGCAGCTGGGGAGAGCTGTCTCGGACACTCGGACTATAAGCACAGGATCTCCACAGGGCTGTGTGCTTTCCCCCCTGCTTTTCTCCCTGTACACCAACTGCTGCACCTCCAGCCATGACTCTGTGAAACTTATTAAGTTTGCAGATGACACCACCCTCATCGGGCTCATCTCAGACGGTGATGAGTCTGCATACAGGAGGGAGGTGGACCGGCTGGTGACCTGGTGCAGCAGCAACAACCTGGAACTCAATGCCCAGAAGACAGTGGAGATGATTGTGGATTTCAGGAAAGCCACAGCCCCTCTGCCCCCCCTCACCTGGAATGATACCCCCATCACCACTGCAAATTCTTATCGGTTCCTCGGCACCACCATCACCCAGGACCTCAAGTGGGAGCCGACCATCAGCTCCCTCATCAAGAATGCCCAGCAGAGACTGTACTTCCTGCGACAGCTGAAGAAGGCCAAGCTGCCGGCCAAGCTGATGGTGCAGTTCTACACGGCCATCATCGAGTCCATCCTCAGCTCCTCCATCACGGTGTGGTACACCGGGGCCACTGCCAGGGACAGACTCAGACTGCAGCGCGTTGTGCGCTCAGCTGAGAAGGTGATCGGCTGCAGCCTTCCATCCCTCCACGACCTGTACGTCTCCAGGACTGTGAGGCGAGCAGGTCGGATCACAGCTGACCCTGCTCACCCTGCACACGGACTGTTTGAACCACTCCCCTCAGGCAGGAGGCTTCGGTCCATTCGGACCAGAACCTCCCGCCATAAGAACAGTTTCTTCCCCTCTGCTGTTGGACTCCTGAACACTCATAATGCTACCTCATAATTTCTGCTTTGGTCACATTACATCTGTATTATAACTGAATACTCCATCTGTACTGTTCTCTAAGCTTTTTTATTGTTTTCTATTGTATGGGTGTACATATGGTTATGTTATGGTTTTAATTTTACTTTATTTGTGGGTGTACACAGGCTTATGTCTTATGTAATGTTCTCATTTTTACTTAATTTTTACTTTATTTTTACTTTATTTTACTTTACTACTATTCACACCTTATGTCGAAGCAAATTCCTAGTTTGTGAACCTCGTTCATTGACATGGCAATAATAAACTGATTCTGATTCTGATTCTGATGGAAAACAAAAAGATAAGATAAGAGATAAGATAAAACTTGCGTTCTTGTGTTTGTTCCTTTGTACTGAAACTGGCACAATATTTTCCTGCGGGATCAATAATCGCAAGATAAAAAGATAACAGTAAATATTGAAAAATGCCAACGATTAAGTTTTAAACAGGTGCAGACAGAACCATTAAAGAGTTTATTGTAATGCATGTTTTTTTATTTTTATTATTATTATTGTTGTCCTATGTGTAAAAAGGGGGAGGAGTTGAAAAGTTTTGAAGGACTTCCTGTGTTGTTCTGTGGAGCACCTCGGTGGTCTCAGTCTACGACTGAAGTTGCTGCGGTAAGAGTCCAGGGTGTCATGCAGGGGGCGGGTGTGACGTGTTGTTTAGGATCTGGAGCAGTTTCCTCAGCATCTTCTGCTCAGACACCTCTGTCAGAGACTGCAGGTCCACTCCCAGAACTGAACCAGCTCTCTTGATGAGTTTATCGAGTCTGTTGGTATCAGCTTTCTTCACCCTGCTGCCCCAGAACACCACATCATAGAAGAAGACGCTGGAGACCACGAGCATGGTCCTGCAGATGTTAAAGGACCTGAGTCTCCTCAGAAGAAAAAGGCGACTCTGCTCTTTCTTGTAGAGGGCATTGGTGTTAGCTGTCCAGTCCAGATTATTGTCTATGTGCAGCAGTCCACAGTGTCCACCTTACCTTGATGTTGATAGGGTTGGGGGGTCTGGTCTTCTTCCTGTAGTCCACCTGCAGCTCTTTAGTCTTTCCATTGTTGAGTTGCAGGTGGTTCTGTCCACCACACCTCTGTATTCAGCTTCCTAGTCACCAGTGATGCAGCCCACAATGGCAGAGTCATCAAGAACTTCTGCAGATGCAGGATTGTAAGTTGTACCTGAAGTCCGAGGTGTAGAGGAACAGACACGGTGAGAGGTGAATGGTGAAAAAGACGAGATGTGGGGAAAAAAAAATCAAACAAATCCTGATGGCAGATTCAGCAGCAAGCAGAAAATCAGAAATAGTAGCAGATGGGTGGTGTGACGTTGCACGTTCGTGGTGAGACGTATTGTGTCACTTCCTGTTTGTCTGTTGGTAGCTCGAGTGAATTGTTTGCTCGAGCCGTCTCTGTTTTCTGGATTTATCTGTCTTTTGCACAGTTTTTCATTCTAGTTCAAACACACTTAGTACAGTTGTTTTTCTACTGTTAGATAGTGCTTAAAACACCTCCTATCTTTCAACACTTCTCAGTTTTTATTGGTGTATTTGGCTCTGCTAGCTCCTGCTAGTGTTAGCTTAGCATGGCTGCTGCTTCTCTCTCCCTGCTTCCTCTGTTTTCACTTGCTCCGTGTGTCAGATGTTTAGTTACTCCTCCGCCTCCTTTAGTGGTAATGATACATGTAACAAATGTAGTCTTATGGTAGCTTTGGAGGAGAGACTGTCTGAACTGGAAGCTCGGCTCCACGCTGTAGAAAAACCAGTAGCTAGCCAGGTCCTCTTAGACAGCGCGGAACCACAGAGGCTAGCTCCCGTTAGTGGTCCTCCAGCAGACCCCGAGCAGCCGGGACCCCAGGCCAGATGGGTGACGGTCCGGAGCAAGCGTAGTGCGAAGGCTAAGCCCCCAGTTCACCACCGACCTGTTCACGTTTCTATTCGATTTTCCTCGCTCAGTGACACACACGCTGAGAAGCAGACCCTGGTTATTGGAAGCTCCATAGTCTGAAACATGGCTTTAGGGACTCCAGCGGCCATAGTCAAATGCATTCTGGGGGCCAGAGCGGGCGACATAGAATCTTATCTGAAACTGCTGACTAAGGCTAAATACAGTAAGATTGTTATTCACGTCGGCGGTAATGACACCCGGTTACGCCAATCGGAGGCCACTAAAATTAACGTTGCTTCGGACTTTGTGTGACTGCTAAAACCATGTCAGACTCCATAGTTTTCTCCAGTCCCCTCCCCAACCTGACCAGCGATGACATGTTTAGCCGTATGTCGTCGTTTAACCGCTGGGTGTCCAGGTGGTGTTCTGACAACGACGTGGGCTACATCGATAACTGGAGTTCTTTCTGGGGAAAACCTGGTCTGATGTGGAGAGATGGCATCCATCCCATTTTGGACGGAGCCGCTCTTCTTTCTAGAAATATGGCTGATTTTGTTTATCCCCCAAATTATTGACAACCCAGGGTCCAGTCCAGGAAGCAGAGTTGTAGTCCTCCAGACCTCTCTGCTGCTTCTCCTCTGTTACCCACCCACACCCCCATTGAAACAGTGTCAACTCGCCCACGGCTCAAATTAAATAAACAAAAAATGAACTCTAAAAATATAAACCATAAAAATCTTATTAAAATAAACACAGTTACTTTACCAGAGCAAAATCATAAAATCATTAAATGTGGATTATTGAACATCAGATCTCTTTCCTCTAAATCCCTGTTAGTTAATGAACTGATAACTGATCATAATATTGATTTATTTTGTCTGACAGAAACTTGGCTACAACAGGAGGATTTTGTTGGTATAAATGAATCCACTCCTGTTAATTATTTAAATTTTCATTTTCCTAGAACAACTGGCCGAGGTGGAGGAGTAGCTTCTATTTTTCAGTCAGGATTATTGATTAATGTCAAACCAGTTATTAGTTATGATGCTTTTGAATCACTGTCCCTCAGTCTTTCTCATCCAAAATGGAAATCAGAAAAGCCACTTTTACTAGTTGTTATATATCGTCCACCAGGCGCTTACTCTCAGTTTTTGTCTGAATTCTCAGAATTATTAACTGACTTACTATTAAATACTGATAAAATCATCATAATGGGTGATTTCAATATTCATGTGGATGTTGAGAGTAATAGCTTAAGCATAGCCTTTAATAATTTAATAGACTCATTTGGTTTTACCCAAAATGTCTGCACATCTACTCATTCTTATCATCACACTCTTGATTTAGTTCTGACCTATGGTGTAGAGATTAAGGACTTGGTAATAGTTCCTAAAAATCCTTTTCTGTCCGACCATTTTTTAATAACCTTTGAGTTTACATTAAATTACTACACAGTCACTGAGAGTAAATTTCATCTCAGCAGGTGCTTATCAGAAAATGCTGTAACCAAATTTAAACAGTCTCTTCCATCAATGTTTTCCTCTGTCTTGCAGAGTAATGCATCAGAGAACAGAGACTTAGATCATCTAGTTGATCATTTTACAACTTCAATGCAAACTTCACTTGATAAAATTGCTGCACTGAAAAAGAAAGTAATCAATCAGAGGAAACTGGCTCCTTGGTTCATTTCTGAGTTACGTACTTTAAAGCAGGCATCTAGAAACCAGGAGAGAAAATTGCGCTCTACTAATGTTGAAGAATTTTATTTAACTTGGAAAGATAGTCTGCTAACATATAAAAAAGCTCTCCGTAATGCTAGAACTTTATATTACTCATCTTTAATAGAGGAGAATAAAATTACCCTAGGTTTCTGTTTAGTAATATTGCTAGACTAATTAAAAGTCCCATTTCTGTAGAACCATGTATCCCTACAACTATAAGTAGTGATGACGTCATGAGATTCTTTATAAATAAAATTATTTCAATTAGAGAGAGAATTCAAACCATCCTTCCTTCTACTATCTCTAGTCCCGTCAAATGAGGCAACTTTAAAAATTTCATTAGAGCCTGATTTATGTTTGGACAGTTTTTGTCCTGTTGACCTCTCTGAATTGTCAAAAATAATAACCTCATCCAAACCATCCACATGCCTGCTAGATCCCTTCCCAACCAGATTGTTTAAAGAGGTATTCCCCCTAATTAATGTCCACGTTTTGGATCTACTTAATTTGTCTTTAATGGATGGTTATGTACCACAGCGCTTTAAGGTTGCTGTAATTAAACCTTTACTTAAGAAGTCTGACCTTGATTCAGAAATTCTGGCCAACTATAGACCTATATCTAATCTAACTTTCATCTCAAAAATTCTAGAGAAAATAGTTGCAGGTCAGTTGCGTGAACATCTACAAAGAAATAATCTGTTTGAAGAGTTTCAGTCAGGGTTTAGAGCTCATCATAGCACAGAAACAGCATTAGTAAAAGTCACTAATGATATTCTCATGGCCTCAGACAATGGACTTGTGTCTATACTGGTCCTGTTAGACCTCAGAGCTGCATTTGATACAGTTGATCATAATATTTTACTACAGAAGCTTGAATATGATATTGGGATTACAGGAACGGCTATAAAATGGTTTAAATCATATCTATCTGATAGATTCCAGTTTGTAAATGTAAATAATAAATCTTCTTCATACACCAAAGTTAGTCATGGAGTTCCTCAGGGCTCAGTGCTTGGGCCAATACTCTTTACTTTATATATGCTTCCATTAGGTAAAGTTATCAAACAGCATGGGAAAAATTTCCATTGTTATGCTGATGACACACAATTATATTTGTCCATTAAACCCAATGAATCCAATCAGCTACTTAGACTACAAGCATGTCTTAAAGACATAAAAACCTGGATGACCCTTAATTTTTTCTTGTTGAACACAGACAAGACTGAGGTTTTGGTTTTTGGACCTGAGCACCTTAGGAATGAATTTTTCAGTCTTTCTCCCTCCTTAGATGGAATTAATCTGTCCTCCAGCTCTAATGTTAAAAATCTTGGTGTTATTTTTGATCAGGACATGTCTTTTATCCGTGGGCAGCACGGTGGCGCAACTGGTAGAGCTGCTGCCTCTCAGCGAGAAGGTCCCTGGTTCAAACCCCGGTCCAGGGGCCTTTCTGGGTGGAGTTTGCATGTTCTCTCCGTGCATGCGTGGGTTTTCTCCGGGTACTCCGGTTTCCTCCCACAGACCAAAAACATGCATGTTAGGCTGATTGGTAACTCTAAATTTTCCCTAGGTGTGAGTGAGAGAGTGAATGGTTGTTTGTGTCGTTTGTCTCTATGTGGCCCTGTGATGGACTTGCGACCCGTCCAGGGTGTACCCCGCCCCTCGCACAGTGACTGCTGGACATGGGCACCAGCGACCCCCGTGACCCAAAATGGAATAAACGGGTAAAGATAATGGATGGATGGATGGATGTCTTTTATCCCCCACATTAAAAACATTACTAGAACTGCCTTCTTCCACCTGCGTAATATCACTAAAATTAGAAACATCTTATCTAAAAATGATGCAGAAAAACTGGTCCATGCATTTGTCACGTCTAGACTGGACTATTGCAATGGTTTATTATCTGGGTGTTCAAATACATCTTTAAAACGTCTTCAGTTGATTCAAAATGCTGCTGCCAGAGTCTTAACTGGAGTTAGTAGGAGAGATCATATTTCTCCAGTTTTAGCTTCTCTCCATTGGCTCCCTGTCAAATCCAGAATATAATTCAAAATCTTTCTTCTAACCTACAAAGCCCTCAACAACCTAGCTCCATCTTATATTTGAGATCTTATTGTTCCATATTTTCTTAACTCTACTAGTCTTTACTTACTCTGCTCTACCTGTTTTGTATTTGTAATTATTTTTTCTGTCCTTAACATGTGTTTTTTTGTCTTTCAGATACACCTGGACCTACCATTCTATGTTTGTCTGTCTCTCCTTCCTGTCCTCTCAACCAGCCGGTCAAAGCAGATGGCTGCTTGTCCTGAGCCTGGTTCTGCTGGAGGTTTCTTCCTTTTAAAAGGGAGTTTTTCCTTTCCACTGTTGCCACTGTGCTTGCTCAGGATGGGAGACTGCAATGAAGCCAAGATTCATCTTGTCTGCTGGATTCCTTAGATAGAGAACTTTACTAATTGGCTTTTATGTGAATGTTCCTGTAAAGTGCCCTGAGACAACTTTGTTGTGATTTGGCGGTATATAAATAAACTGAATTGAATTGAATTTAATTGATGTCCTGGCACAGCTGGATGCAGCTGTTCAGAGTCATCAGTGAGTCTACAGATGTTACTGATGATGCTCAGCTTCCTACATGTCTGCATGAGAATGACTCTGACTCCAAACAAAATTGAAATTACTTGGCAGGACAATCCCACGTCCATTTCTCTCATTAAGAAAAGTTCAATAAATAATCAAAAGAAAAAAGATGTTAAATGTTCTGTTTTCAGTTTTTTTTTCCTAAAAGAGACATTTTTATTCATTGTTTTCTGAAGATGCTGACATGTTTTACTTGAAAACTTAAAAGTTTATAGGTCGGTGTCTCTTTAAGCAAAAAAAAAAAAAAAAGAGAGAGAAATCTTTACTTGCTCTGTTTACACTTACACTAAAAGAGACACTTTTTAAATTGTTTTCTAAAGATGTTAACTTTTTACTTCAAGTGTAAGCCTTCAATTGTTGGACCTCTTCAGTTTAAGAGAAAAAGTCTTATTAGGTTCTGTTTGCACATTTAAGATGTTTTTTATTCTGAGATTTCTGTTTTAATCTGAAATAAAGAACCTACATTTATTTGCCTGGGACCACTTTTAATTCTGGTAAAAGAGTTGTTTATTATGGTGCAGTTTGTTAACAGTGAAAATGTGAACTGGGTAGGCAAGAAAAGACAAATGCTGAACTTTCGTTTGGAGCTTTTACTGGGAGGAAATTTTAGTAACTGAACCTCAGTGAGTTTTAATTGAACACCCCTGCTGTATTTCCTTAGGATGAACATATGGGGGTGGCACGGAGGGCGGTTGGTGGAGCTGCTGCCTCTCACCGAGAAGGTCGCCGGATCAAATCCTGACCAGGGGCCTTTCTGGTTGAAGTTTGCATGTTCTCTCTTTGTTTGTGTGTTTTCTCCAGGTACTCCAGTTTCCTCCCACAGACCAAAAACATGCATGTTAGACTGACTGGTAACTGAATTGTCTCTAGGTGTGAGTGAGAGAGTGAATGGTTGTTTGTCTCGTTGTCTCCGAGTCCCTGTGATGGACTGGAGACCTGTCCATGGTGTCTCCCGCCTCTCACACAGTGATAGCTGGATATGGGTACCAGTAGCACCAGTAGGAAGAAGCGGGTAAAAATAATGAATGGATGGAATATGTTTTTCTAAGTGGGCTGCTTATATATTTATATTTTTATGTAAACATGTAAATAAACAAATACCAACAATTTATTATAGATCCTTAACTTAATAATATAACAAACTTATTATTATTATTATTATTGTGCACACAAGTGTGTCCAAGGGGATCGCCCAGGGCATCTTTCCAGCTAGAAGCGCCAGTACACACGAGCGAGCGCGCGCACCCCCCCCCCCCCCCACACACACACACACACACACACACCACCACACACACACACACCTCCCGCCTCCTCTGAAGGGATCCCAGGGTGGAAGACATCATCCGGCGGTCTAGGAGGTTGCAGAAGCCGGTCTCGTCATCTCTGATGGGCGGCGCACGCACCGGAGGTGGAGGGGGGGCGGAGGGTGTTTTCCAGCTTTAAAAGCACCGGAGCCGGCTCCTCCAACAAACCGCGCTGCGTCATCGACCCGGGGAGACCGAAAGACAAACAAACAAACAAAGAATAAACAAATAAACGAAAAGAAAGACCGCTCCGAGGCGAAGCTCGCTGCGCGCTCCTCTCCTCGCGCTCCTCTCCTCGCGCTCCTCCTGCGCCCCTTCTCTCTGCTGAACGTGACGCGCATCGTCCTCCAGGAGTCAGAGCGGCTTTTTAAAACACTCACTCTGTGGCGCACGTGCACCAGGTGGACACCTTCAGCTGAGGACGACGCACGCTTTGGGGACAGTAGCGCAGCTTGTTGAATGCAGGACACGTTGAGCGTCAGAGCCAAGTTCAGCTTTGGAGCGAGAGCCGGGAGTGCGCGAGGACTTCTCACGTCTCTCACCGCCGACATGAAGTCTGCAGAGGAAGGTACAGCAGCCTCATCCCTGTCATCACTAACATGCGTGCGTCATGTGCTGGTTAGAGATGCAGCTGCAGCGCATCATGCAGACTGGCTGGCAGCTTAATGAAAGTTTACATTCATTTCTTCTAAAAGATATATTTTTTTAACGATTTGTATAAAATGACATTTAAGACACCTTTTCCCACCACAGCTGATTTTTAAAAAGAAAAACAAAAAAATTACAGTTGACACTTGTGGCTTTGACATTTTGAACTCTGCAGAATAATCTGAAGTTCACGCGCAGTGATTGACGTGCACCTTTGTTTCATCTCCTCCTGCTGGGTGTGCAGGTGCCTCTCTGCATGTGCAGTTAAAGATGTATTGGGAGGGGGTCACACTCAACTCCACAACTGCATGTTTTCCTTTATTTATGCCAAATGACTCATTTCAAAAGCCACCATAATGAAATTATATAAATATCATTTCAGGAATTGCAGAAGAGCCTGAGCTTATTTTAGATTTTTCTATGAAGGATGCTTCAAAAAGCCTTTATTTTGTGCCTTTCTATTGCATTTATAGTAGTAAACCTTTATTTGGTTCATCAGCTGTCTGTCTTCTTTTGACTTCACCCGTCGCGCTGAGTCCACTGGCTTTGTGTGGGGTTTTATTTCATCTTTGAGCTTCCAGACAAACGGGTGCAGGCCCATTATTCATTTCAGCCCCTCGGTAACTAAGCCTCGTAATTGGTTGCAGGCTCGTGAGTGTGTTTGAGAACAGGAGCGAGCGAGAGCTGTGATCTTCTGGGATGTCGAGTAGCCAACTTGAGAGGGAGTCGTGCCTAACCACACACAGATTCAGCAGTGTGTCGAGTGCTGTGATCACACGTGAACTTAGATGTCAGGACGAGAACAAAACGCACACACACACACACACACTGTAAGCCATCCCAAAGTTTTAGTTCAGCTTCAGATGACTTCTGTGTTGGACCACATCTGTCCCTCTGAGGTCCTGTTAACGTGATCCCAGCCCAGACCACAACCCCTGTTTCTAAAGCCCTCCATTCCTTAGTGTTGTGGACAGAGAATGTTTTCATCATGATAACACAATTAGGAAAAGCATCTGAGGACAGGAAGAGCACGCTCTGTGCAACAGTCAGTGAGGACAAGCCGAGAAGCTTGGTGTTCAAATGTGCTTCAATTTACCAGTTCTTTGAACCCCACAAACTGGGAGCCTGTTTCATTCTGTTGGTTCAGAGGGCACGATGTGCAACCCAGAAACCCCACGTTTGAAAATCGTGCAGAGTGCAAAAGTGAAAGCCTCAACGTGATGAGTGGGTGTTAGAAGAAGTTTGTTGCAGCTGCGCTCATCGACAAACACGCGGATGTGTAAAAAACGTGTTAAAAAATTAGCTACAAATCTAACCGAAGGCAGTCAGGCCTGACATCAGGAGGTGTGTCACGATGGGTGGAGTGGGACAGGAGATTATCATCTGCTCAAAGCAGAAGAGAGAAGCACCAGAGAGGACCGGACAGAGCCATACAGCTGTTGCATGCTGGTGAGGCAGAAATGAGTTTCCAGGCTGAAGAGCAGGAGTTTGACTTGGGCTTTGTGTTTGGAGACAGTGGTGGTGTCCATGAAGCAGAGGCAGGTGAGACGCTCCTCTGTATCCAGTCATGATAAATAGATGGCTTATTAAAGACTATGTTGCTGTTTGAAACAAAATGAAAAGGACTAAGATAATATGACTTTTTGAATCTATTTTGTTCTGTTACACATTGTGTCTATTAATATATATTTTTTTTTATTGCATGCCAATAAATAGCTTCTGAAAGTGGGTTTTTATGAACTAATTTTACATTTCCTGCCCCCGTATTGAGCAGCATGTGACAAACTTGTCATTTCATGTGATGCACAGCATTGTGATTTACAAATATAGCATGTTTCAGAGGGGACATGCATCAATGGGTTTCAGTTTGTTTCTTTCTCACCTGGTTTTAACCTCGTGGACGTGATTAGAAAACAACGGTGGGTGAGATTTACCTTCGACTCAACAGCTAACCACGCAAAGTTTCACTGATGTACCTGTTTCCCCTGACTCAGTCTGCATGTCACTTGCACTTGAGTGTCTTTGTGCACCTTTAGACTGTGCATGTATTGTCTGTGTGTAGCGCTGCAGCTAACTCCCCTTGACTTAATCACGAGCTCGGAGCGATGCGAGAGTGCTGTCAGCTGTCCACAGGGGAGGGCCTAATTCGCTCAGTGAGTGATGCAATCAATCAAAAGGAGCATCAATCAGCGCTGCAGGAGGAATTCCTGTAGAGTACATATGACAGCAGGGTGTGCCAAACAGAGCTGCAGATGAAAACTGATCAAACAAACCCGAGTGGCTCTGCAAGTTACGACTGCACAGCACATACAGTAACAACTTTGAGGCCATTGCGTAACCTCAACAAACTATTTTATAAGACGAGGTCGTGTCACTTTTTGGGAGTCGTAAGATGTGAGTAGGTTTTCTTTTTGAAATCAAGTTTTGGCTCATGTCTAATGCTTGACCACGACCTTTGGTACAGTTTCATGTGCAGGTGAATTTATCAGGCAAATATTAGAATTGCAAAACAAAACTGCAAAGACGTAATGAATGAAAACTGACGGTGGAGAGTGAAGCATAAGAAAGGTAAACCATAAATGACTCATTACATTTAAAAACCAAGGTCAATTTATAACCATTTTAAATTATAAAAAATACCTGAGATTGATTGTAGAGTGAGTAAAGACAGCAGCAGAGTGAGGACTTGTGGTCAGTTTGTCCTCAAGCAGTCTAAGCCTATAGCAGCATAACTAAAGGATCGCTCAGGAAACCCAAGCCAACACTAACTATAGGATTTAACAAAAAGGAAAGACTTGAGCCTAATCTTAAAAGTAGACAAGGTGTCAGCCTCACGGTCAGAAACTGGAAGTTGGTTCCACAAGAGAGGAGCCTGATAACTCTATGCTCTGCCTCCCATTCTGCTTTTGGGAATCTCTAGGAGCCACAAGTAAACTCTGAGAGAAAAGTGTTCTGTTTGGAAACTTTAGAAGAATAAGATCTTAAATGTAAGATGGAGCTAGGTTGTTGAGAGCTTTGTATGTTAGAAGTAAGATTTTGAATC
>NC_056502.1:39262181-39289992 GCF_014905685.2 Nematolebias whitei
ATATATATATATATATATATATATATATATACTTTGTATATATATATTTTTTTCCACCATAAACTAGTCAGTCTTTTAAAGTTATCAAAGTCTGAAATTAAAAATATCAAATTTAAATGCCTTAAAAAAAAATCTCCTTAAGGGCCTTAAGTTTTTAAATACAGTACTACCATATTATCTTCTCTGGTTCAGATCACAATTTATTTTTATTTTTTTTAAAGAAAAATGCACCAATTTTCTCCCTCCGTAAAATTACAAACAAAAAAAAGGAAAAAAACTTTTTTTGATTTAAAAGAAAAAAAAAAAAAAAAAAAAAACCTGAGATTGACCAAGAGCTTTCACCAGTTTTATTTTTTTTATTTTTGGATCCTGCCCCACTGTTGGACACCCAAGTATTAAGGATAATTAGAAGTAGATTTCAGCTACAAATGCTAACTATATATTTTGAACTTCTGTTTTTCAGATGCGTACAACTACACACCGAACGTCAGCCTGGCCGTTCCTCTTGGTATGGGCAATCCCTGTCTGCCCACTCAGTACCACACCCTACAGTCTAGCCCAGTCATCTCAGTTTCCTCTTGTCACCATACAGGCTACGGCCTTCAAAATGACAACCATCCAGTGTCTGATTATTACCTGCCACAAGGCTTGAGACCCAACGGTGCTCCAGCCCTGGAAAGCCCCCGTATAGAGATCACTGCCTACAGCCAGTACCCAGAAAATGAGGTGGAAGAGAGCAGCGGTGAGGATCACATCATCAAACGAGGTGTCAACTCCATTGTCACACTGACACTGCCTAATGCTGATGGGTACCGTGATCCCAGCTGTCTAAGCCCTGCCAGCAGCATGTCTTCACGCAGCTGTAACTCAGATGCCTCATCGTATGAGTCTGGCTTCTACAACTATGACAATTCACCACAGAACTCCCCTTGGCAGTCTCCCTGTGTTTCTCCCCGAGGTTCTTCCTCACTTCTGTCATGTCCACATGCAGTCGGTCCAGCAGCAGGCTCCCCTCACCATTCGCCCTCCACTTCCCCTCAAATAGAAGCAGTGGCAGAGGAGGCCTGGCTGGCCCAATCTCGTGGATCTAGGCCAAATTCCCCCTCCTGCGCTGGAGGTGGTGGAGGGAACAGCGGGGGCATGGGGAAGAGAAAGTACAGTTTTAATGGCTCCTCCTACCATCAGACACCCTGCTCACCTATTCAGTCACCCACCCCTTCTCCACACGGCTCCCCCAGAGTCAGCGTCACTGATGAGAACTGGCTCGCCAACACCAACCAGTACACCAACTCTGCCATTGTGGCCGCCATCAATGCCCTAACCACAGATGGGGTGATAGACATGGGGGAAGGAATTCCAATGAAGACGCGGAAGACCATGCTGGACCTCACCCACTCCATGAGCTTGAAGGTGGAACCTGGTGGTGAGGATCTGGGACCAGATGGGGAGATTTGTCATGAGGATTATCCCTCATGCCTGGGACTGAAGAAGGAGAACTACAGTGGAGGGTTTCTGGATGTGCCCCAACATCCGTTCTCCTGGCCTAAACCCAAGCCTTACCTCAGGTATGTTGAGCTGCTCCAAGTCCCGCTGTGTCAAAAGCTTAAAAAGCTTAAAGGTTGTATTTCACTGGACTGCTGCTGTTGGAGACTAGCTGCTACTCAAAAGTAGGAGAAAATAGAAACGTTTCTGATTTCTGCCTCACTGATTTAGGAATGTTTGTGACCTGTGAGCCATGCAAATGTGTTTTGAGAGGATAGTGCTCTTTAACATCACGATCTGTTCTTGTGCCCAGTGTATGAAAAACTCTAGGCCATGTAAATTATTTAGTTGCCCACATCCGCCTGCTTTGTACTTTGTACTAACCTTAACAACTGCCTATGATTTACTCCACTAGAGACTACTTTTGAAATGAGCAATTACATTTGGAACAGTTTATTAAGTATACTATAATTTGTCACCTCAGGTTTTAGTCTTTATTGTTGACTAATCTTCCTGTACAAGTGTCAAAGTACAGCTCTAGCAATTACAGAAACTAAACCGAGAATGTTTTGAGACTAGTTTGAGACAATTGCAAAATGTTTGTGACTATTTTGAGAAAAAAAAAGTTGCGCTATTTTTTTGAGCATGCTCAAGTGAGTCTAAGTCTGCAAGCCTTTATGAATCAGGTGAGGAAACTGATCTCCTGCAAACATTTTGGGACATTTTTGAGATTTTAATGTTGCCATCTAGCCACTATCAGTCTCATGAATTACTGCCTTAAATCTAATAATCCCGTATCAAAGTCCAAAATATGTAGACACAGTGGTAAAAATAAATATATAAACAAATAAATAAAATAAAACAGCACCCTTGTTCATTCTGACAATGGTTAAATTTACCATCTGCAGTTTTTTTCCATTAAACAAACTTTTATTTATATTTTGGCTAGAAGTACTTCTAGATATAACATCTAAGACCCCCCACCCCCACCGTATCAAGCTCAAGTTCCCACCCATGCATAAAACAACTGTTTTGCCTCTTCTCATTTACTTCTCACATAGAATTTGTAACCCAGTCTATATGTACCTGTTTTATTCCAACCATATACACGTTTTAATTAGCATAAGTTTGCCTTATTATTTTATTGTATTTTTGTGTCCAGATTTTGTTTTGGTTATTTTCCTATAAGGATAAGGCTTATTTTTATCTTTGAAGATCATATCAATAAATAGAGTAGCAAAGGCATAGGCTCCTCAGAAAAACAAGCTTTCTTTGAAGATCCAAACAATTCCATAAATCAAAATTTGCACCAAAGAGTTGCTCAGCATGTGTGAGCTACTGTTACTATTCCAACCCACACAGATGTATACTCTGACTCAAATGCTTCAGATTTTTTTGACAATAGGTAAGCATTTTTATTTCTTTCTTTTTTATTGCTTCGTGGAATTTCTGTCCAATCCCAAAACACACCTTCCTGTTGGAAATCAAGTGTTTGATTAAGATAGTGAGCAGCAGGAAGTAATGGTGATGTGCCTGCCTGAAGGGGAAGCAGTCTGTTAGTTAATCAGACGGCTCACTGCATTGGCTCGTCGCGCCGTTAGCCCATCTTTTTCTTTGTGTAGCTAAGGTGATGTCATTCGCTGACTGGCCAGATAAAGCCCTGTGGGGGGAAACCAGTTTGTTTTGGGTCAACAAACAGCCCACAAGTTTAACAACGATGCCAAAGATTGGTTTCAGTCATGCCACCTTTCAGGTCAGAGGTTTGAGTTTACCAGGCATCCGGTGCCGAGAAATATTGTCCTGCACATGTTTGTTTTGGTTTAGATATCTCTTCAGCGTTCACGTGGGAATCTCTGAGACTCCATCTGGAGAACAATGATGTTGAGGGATGCCAGCTGCAGCTCTGAGATATCATACTCGAAGACATGGGTGTGCTGCTTCTTTGTCTGTCCCATTAAAAACAAATGGGGCAGTGTTTGAAAATCTCACAGCTATCAATTTGCATCAAAGTGCCAGTAAACTTGAGATTTGTTTTTGTGTCCTACAAATGTTTTTCCTCCCACTGTCCCTTTCCTAACTCATCATGACAGTTCCTACCTGTCAACGTATGCTGTGAAACACACCGCTCCCAAACAATGATACTTGTTCATCTCTCATTTGGTGGTTGGATAGCCTAGCCGTTCCTCTCCCCAGTTACAATCTCAGCTCGTCCTGAGGGATCTGAAGGGGTTCCTAGGCCACAGAGCATACATACATTTTCCATCAAGTTCTGAATCTGCCTGTGGTCTCCGCTCAATGGGAGGTGCCTGGAAAACCTCTAAAGGGAGGTGCCCAGGAGTTTTCCTGATCAGATGACTGAGTCACCTCATATGACTCCTTTCAGTATGGAGGAGGCTCTATGCAAAGCTACTCCTGGATGATGGAGCTCATCATATTTTCTTGAAGACTGAGCCCTGACACTGAAAAGAGGAAGCTCATTCCAGATCTTTTTCTTTTCTTCATGATCCATACCTCATATAGATGAAGGTTAGAACATGGATGGACCAGTGAACCAAGAACTTTGCCTTTCAGTCCAGCTTGTTCTTTAACGTGGTGAGCCACAGTTAAGCCACAATCAGTGCCCCAATCTGACAGTTTATCTCTCACTCCATCCTCCAATCATTCATGAACAAGATACTCAGAACATGAACTTCTCTGATTGAAGAAAAAAAAAACTTATTCCTTACCCAAAGGGAATATTCCACCTTTGCCTAATTACCTCCTCAGTCTAAAGATTTTTGTCCTGCAATTGGTTAGATGATAAACTGCAATAAAATACCAAAGGATCAGGCCAGGCCAGCTGGATTACACCAAAGTGCTCCAGTCAGGGTTAGTTGCATTTACTTAAAAAAGGCACTTGGCGTTTTCTACAAACATTTTGATCAAGTTAAAAATACATTTATGAAAAGCAGAACTTGCATCTGATTTTCTTTTCATCTGACAACAATCATTGTTTCCTGTCTCTGCAGTCCATCTCTGCCAGCTCTCGACTGGCAGTTGCCATCTTGCTCCGGCCCTTACAACCTACAGATCAAGGTGCAGCCAAAGTCCCACCACAGAGCTCATTATGAGACAGAAGGAAGCCGAGGAGCCGTGAAGGCGCTGTCTGGAGGACACCCTGTTGTGCAGGTATGTCTACAATACAGTATGTTCAGGCAACTTATATCCTTTCACTGCCATCTTTAAGGCTCATTGTCTGTTCACCAGATGTCAAATGTAGCTCTGTGTTTGATAAACTCTGTAAGACATGTAAAAAAGAAAATCCAGTATGAGCAACAGAAGATTTTCCACTTTGATGCCATGAATGTTAGTGACTGCATGTGATCACAGTGTAAGTCATGGTGCATTTTATTAGTCTAAACTTGTGATACCGTTAAGCTATTATTATTATTATTATTATTTTAAGTGAAGCCTGTCAAGAGGATAGCACAATTCATATATTAAATAGCTGTTTAAATGGCTACAGGGTGAAGAAAAAAGTTTGACAGACAGAACTGATCACTTAAGACCAAAATGGACTTTTACCAAAAGCTTCACTCTCTTTGGAAGTTGGTCCACTTACCATATTGACAAGCTAAGAATGTTAGTTTGGGTAGACCAACCTCCAAAGTGAAATTTATCAGCTTAAAACAATTCTCATTTTCAAAATGTATTATTATTATTTTTTTACAATTGTTATTTTATAAATCCAACAAAGTTAAGTCAGGTCCTCTGGAGCAGTGGTTCCCAACCCTGGTCCCTGAGGAACACCATCCTGCATGTTTTAGCTGTTTCCCTGCTTCAGCACATGATTCAATGATTTTATTACGTCCTCAAGTTCTGCCGAAGCCTGTTTATCATCATATCATTCAAATCAGGTGTGTCAAAGCAGGGAAACAGCTGAAGTTATTTTATAAACCTTTACACCACTGTTCATTTTTACATTGCGTGGTCATTGCAGCAGACATTTCCTAAAATACTGGCTGGATATGGCCGAAACTGTACCAATAAAGCTACAACTAGCTGCTGCCGCTATTTTAAATGGCAAGTGATTTAGTAATTTTACATAAGCAACTGTGGAATATAAAAGAGATGACCATTTAAAGATTTATAAAATAGAAACTACTTGAATTTCTATAACATTTTAATGATTGGTGATGTTTTAATAGAGCAATCCACTACAGTGGTCTTAGCTGCGTTCAAACTAGCGATTAGCTCATTAGTTCTGTTGGACCTAAACTCAAAATGAGATTATTTAAACTGCTATGCAATAAATTATTTGTTCCTTTCTCTTTCACAAAACTCACTTTAAGATGCCTGAACTTGAAAAAAGGCCAAGATGACCTGTGCAAAATGATGTTTCATATTCATACAAACAATATTCAAGATCTCTGCAGAACTTCACATGTTTCTTGTGTCCTAAAATTAAACTACTGTAGATAAATTACAACACTATAAACGTCTGCAGCAGCAGCAGCACATTATGTTGACACAGTAGGCTTTATATTTTACCAGATGCTTATTTGTTAATGTTCCCTGAAGCTTACAGTCAGTGTGCTGTAATCCAGTAAAAGGTCACTCTGCCCAGTTGCAGTGCATGCTGACTCAATTAGTTTACAAGAGCACCATCGCCTCTCACTATTGTACTTGGCGAACACTCAAAGCGGACACGTCAGACTCACCAGCGGCACTGGACAGAGATTCTTTCTCTGCTACAGTCAACCTCCTGCGCTGACATCTGGGTTTACACAAGGTGGGGATTTAACGTTGCGCTTTTAAGGCCGTGGGCAAATTTGACTTTCACGCAGTTAATTCAATGTAAGGCTGCATTTATTTAACCAATCGTAAGGGTGTTTACAAAAGTTTTGTTGAACGTTGAACTAAACAATTTAAATTCATAAGTGTCATGCACTCTAAGTCTACCTTGTATCTTCAGGAAATGTCTGTATAGAGCAGCGGAGCAGAAGGTCGGTGGTCCAGCCGCGTCACACACTTGGCACTGCGTTAGCGTCACCTTGTAGCTGTTTTGTCAACAGATGTTGTCAGCACATCCTGGCCTACTCGGTGTCAAACGCACATGTCAGCTGTTGGCCAACATGGTGTTACAAACAGACTTTTCGATCTGCATGTTTCCTCTGTAACTAAGGCACATTATTCCCTTTTATTAAAAAAAAGAAAACTCTCTATATCGCCTCTGTCTGCTGCAGCGAGGTGACCGCACAGAGGAATCCCATGCACATTTGTGAGTGAGTGTGCATGTCTTTGTTTGCTGGTCTGTTAGAAAAGTTTCTCATGAACCATTGGACAAATTTTATTTAAACTCCCAGAAAGTACTAAATGAACAAATATCTGCAAATGATTAACTTTTGGAGTCAACCTGATTCAAGAAGGCCACTACAACTACTGAACCTTAGTAAACACAGAGATGTTTATAACTCAGCTTTACTGATATAGTGCTCAGACTCGGTGGGGTAGTCACTGAGATTCAAGTCCAAAATGTGCTTTGAGTATTAACAAATCTCTCAAGAGTTTCTGTTTAAGACCTTGGCGTCCGTCTATTAGCAAAATATCCCATGAATCACTGAAGAATTTTTAATAAACTTCCAAAAACGTAAGTATTAGAGGTACATCAAAAACTGATAATATATGTATTTTTAAATCAGCATGATTCAAGTTGATCTGTTTATCAACTTTAACACAAAAAATGACCATAACACATACACTTTTACAGATATTGAGCTAAATCCTGATGTAGTAGTAGTTGAGTCATTCACAACACATACTCCAAGTACATATTATACAGATATTTGTATAAAACTTTGACATGCAAAGGGATGGAAGATTTGCGGTCCATCAAGGAATGCTTACTTTGTTTAATGCTTATTTTGTGTGGATAGATCGAATTTCTACTTTACATGCTTCCAATTGTTAGTAAAGCTGTAACAAACAAAAATAATGACGCTGCTATGTCTTCACACCTTTTCCACATGCCTCACATTTTACTATTTCTTCTTGGTGGGTGGTAATTTATGTCTGTGACATTTTATATGCAGTCAGGTGGAGGATTTTGAAGGTTTTACAACACTGGGAGCCACTGCAAGTAAGGGCAGAAAAAATAAATCTTTTGAGATTAGGCAATCCTAAAGTACAAGTTACACTAATAAATCCAGAAGAAGAACATCTGTTGTATCTTTAGGAGTTTTAAAAGAATTTTAAGTACAAAAATTCTCTCTTAAATTTATTTCTTTTACTCTTTATCACTTTCTGTGTTCCTGTTCTGTTTTTCTTTGGTATAAAATAGTGTTATTATCTTTAAAAACAGGGCATGCAGGGGTCCCCAGTGCCCTGTAGTAATGAGTGGCAGGTGCTGGAAGTGGTGCAGTCAAGGAGAATGCGTCAATAATGATGCAGGGGCATGGGTGTAGGAAGCAGCTGAAGGAAGTGTGTATATGTGTGTGTGATTGTGTTGCTAAAGACTGGAGCATGAAGAAAAAAGGGGTAAGAATCACATGGCAGCTAGAACTCAACTTGGCTGCTGCTTAGAGATGTTCTGGATCTTGCTGATTAAGACCTGAGTAGCCCTACGTTTGTCTGAGCATGGTGGGTGGTGCAGCAGTAGTACTGCTATGAAGTCAGAATACTAGGGAACATCAGATGCCACCTCCTCCATTTCCATGCACCCTTTACTCCCTCTTTCTTCCTTCTCTTGGGAGCCTGAGGATGTCACTCCATGTGAACAGTTCATTCTTCAACCATCTCCCAAACCCACACCAGTAGGCCTCCCTCATGGCAAACCCCAGTCAACCACATCTCTATTGTTATTTTAGCTCACGCATGATCAGACACATGTGCTATGAGTGATGGTGACACGTGTGCTGGTAAGTAACACCAGGTGAAAAAACAGTGGGATATAGAGAATAAATGGAAGCACTGTTTCTGCACTGAATAGTAGACAGTCAAACCAAAAACCCTGCAAGAAACACAAAGCATTGTTGTGGTAACAGGTATTTCTCTAGAAACCACAGAAATGTTTTGCACCAATTTCATCTGACATTATTCTAAAGAGGAGCAGAATATCTAGGCCACCGTTCACCACACAGGATAGAAGGATTGTGGGATGGAAAGTCACCAGCCACACACTAGTGAAAAGCTCTCGTTTAGGGGTTACCTCAAGTCTGCTTCTTGCACCAATTCTTAATTCTTTCCCATCTAAATCTCACTTATTTACTCTGAACATATACTCTTTCCCTCAGTGCATCCCCTTCCTTTTGAAACAATTTTAACCACCTTTCTCAACATTGGTTCAATTTGTTTGAGGGGCCGTAGTACGGTGGCACAGTTGGTAGAGCTGCTGCCTCTCAACGAGAAGGTTGCCAGATCTTATCCTGTCCAAGGATCTTTCTGGGTGAAGTTTGCATGTTCTCTCCATGCATGAGTGAGTTTTCTCCAGGTACTCCAGTTTCCTCCCACAGACCAAAAACACGCATGTTAGGCTGACTGGTAACTCTAAATTGTCCCTAGGTGTGAGTGAGAGAGTGAATGGCTGTTTGTCTTGTTTTCTCTATGTGTCTCTGTGATGGTGTTGCGACCTGTCCAAGCGTCCCCCGCCTCTCACACAGTGATAGCTGGACATGGGCACCAGTGATCCCCACGACACAGAAAGGAAGAAGCAGGTAAAGCTAATGGATGAGTGAATGGATGTTTGTGGGACTCTTTTCAGACTGTTCCAGACAATACAATAATGAAGTGTTCAACCTGGTCTATTTTCCCTTGGACTACCACCATTGATTGCATGCTACTTCTTATTGAGAACTTTTGGGAGGAAGATTTTGGTATGGTATAAAAATGGGTTCAGTCAAACATATTGCAAAGGAACTCAAAATCACCCCTCTACATGTATCATGGTAAACTCTGCCAAGCCATTGGTAGGAGCTTCAACAACACCTGTGAAGTGTTATGTGCAGTGTGTACTTTTGCTTATCGTTCATGTATAGGATAATTACTGGCCTATAGGCTTCCTTTTCATACATACACTCTCTCATTAAATCTAAAGCACCAAGAGACTTGTAATTTCAGACGGATGTAGCCATCATTCCTATTAAAATGTGCATGACTTAATAACCATCTCTCCTGTTCAGCAACTATATGTAATGTGCAGCAAATTGGCCATAAGTTTTTGCCATAGCAACATGAAAGACCTCAGCAACTGTGCTGGGCTTTTAACATGTGTGGTTTCACCTTGGGATCCGGTGCCTACTGACTGCGTAATGTCTCAAAGAACAAGCCCACCTCCATCTACAGCAAACTATACAGTAGCAGCTAATTGCTCATTAAATCTACTGCTGCCTCTTGTTTGATATTCAAAAGGTTCAGTTTACCCTGTAGTGCTGTTAGAGCTTAGTCAGGGCTATTATTCATTGCCCAAAGGAGTATTTCTGCTTCGTCTCAAATTGTGGTTCTCCATTTGCATGCTTTCCCTTACAGTAGTATTGGGCTACCACTAATTACTGGTTAATAACACATGGAAAAAGTTGAGAGAGATGTGCATCGTTTTCACTGGTTTGAGGTGATAACCAGACAGCCCATGGATTTATGAGGCAAGACACGAGTGCTTAATGTTGTTATTGGATGGGCACAGCAGTCATCTATGCATCATCTTACTAAAACCCTATGTAGGTTTGGATGATATTGCTCATGGCAGGTTCTGCTGGTAACAAAGCCATTTTAATATGGATTTTGGACCCTCACTAGTCTAGACAAGGGCTTGTGCTTGAAATTCTGCCCTCAGTGACATAACACTAAATCATACATTTCAACAACTACTTTAGGGACTATAGAACTTTGGTTGCTAATAAAATGAGGCACATGTGGGCTCATGGAAATGAAGCAAGTTAAAGGATTGCATATGTTGACGTGCATATTTATTATTAGGTACAGGAGACACAACTATGATGATGGAGTAAAGTCTGGAAAGAGAAAAAAACTTGGATGGATCTACATTACTGGATACAGCAAAAACTTGCAGCATACATGTGTCAGCACTTGACATAAAAGGGAGGGTGATAAGACGACTGGAGGATGGCTGAATTTGCTTTTGTCTGCTTCTTCTCCCCTTAAAGCAGTTAACATACTCCCCACCCCGACCATCTCCCACCCCTTTAGTTTTCAGCACTCATCTTCACAATTCTCTGCGCCACGTGGACTTATGTGAGTCCTGACATTTCTCCAGGCAGTGGTGAAAGAAATCACTCCAGAGGGAGAGGAGGCAGCCCACAGCAGGCCTGTAGAGCGTATTCACAATCAATTTCCAGCCAGGACAGACACAGTTAATTTACCACGAGTCATTATTAAACGTAACATGTGCAAATACTTCATCTGAACCATTGAGGCCAGGTGCAGGCAGCATTTAAAATGTCATATTTAGTAAAAAAAAAATAATAATAATCTGCTACAGAGAACTGCTACTTATATGTTTTAGTTATAGTAGTTTTCATTTTGGTACCTTTTTCTCACTTTTTATCGCCCTTCCCATTATCCCAACTGACCCATGCAATACATTTAAAATTACGCAATTAATACAGCAGCTACCTAAATGCATTGCCTTAGCTACCACTAGTAAATTGTCCATTATTGGATCATAAATGGATCTTGAGTTGATACTGTACCTAAAGTTGGTAGTCAGACACAACTGCAGATCAAAAAGTTAGAATTTCAATTTGTTTTAGATGATCTCAAATTAAAAATGCAATGCATGTGCCAGATTGCTGCTGAAGGAAGAATATATCATCTGGTCAAAACTGGTGGTTTGTTTAATCCATTCTCCCAATCACCATCAGATACAAAAAAAAAAAAAAAAAAACTCTTAGGTCACAGGTGTGTATGTGAAGTGTTGTTCATTGGAACTAACCCTGTACTTAATCACTAACAGTTCTCATCAAGTTTCGTTCTTTATACTTGATTAAAAAGGAAGGGGCAGCGTGGTGGCGCAACTGGTAGAGCTGCTGCCTCTCAGCGAGCAGGTCCTTGGTTCAAACCCCGGTCCAGGGGCCTTTCTGGGTGGAGTTTGCATGTTCTCTCCGTGCATGTGTGGGTTTTCTCCGGGTACTCCGGTTTCCTCCCACAGACCAAAAACATGCATGTTAGGCTGATTGGTAACTCTAAATTGTCCCTAGGTGTGAGTGAGAGAGTGAATGGTTGTTTGTCTCGTTTGTCTCTATGTGGCCCTGTGATGGACTTGCGACCTGTCCAGGGTGTACCCCGCCCCTCGCACAATGATTGCTGGACATGGGCACCAGCGACCCCCGTGACCAAAATGGAATAAGCGGGTAAAGAAAATGGATGGATGGATGGATAAAAAGGAAGGTTTTGCGGTGTGTAATTGACTCAGGGAGCTTAGCAGAAGTATAGACTGAGGGGGTCAAGGAGCACATGTGCAAAAAAAATTGAGGGAGTCCATTCAGAGGTACTAGACCACCTTCACATGCTGGTGGGTATTGTCACCAAGAGGAATACCTGACCTCATTAATCACTTCCTCTCTCCCATGAGGTCATGAGGTTTTGAGGGACTATACCAACATCACTGCACTTAACCACAAGACGAGAGAAGAGATAAGCCACCCCATTATTGCCATACCTAGTCTTCCCAACTCTACTCTGTCTTGTGGGCCTCTATACAGCCATGTGGCAGCTGAGGTAATGGTTGGAGGTCACAGGGAAACCAAATTTAAAATAATCTACCGAGACAAAAGCGACAGACGACACAACTTTGTAGTTAGCTCCCTGAGTTTTATTAAATCAAAAGGTAACGTCATGCATTTCAACACTTTGGTGTTCCAAATTTGTAATTTGTGTTTCCATTATGGCCCTCCCTCAAGACAATGCACAAGTAACTGGTAGCATGTGTGTCTATGGCTAATTACTTCTGGTGACACTATAAGTAAAATATAACAAGGGAAGCAGGGTCTGCTGGTGAGATCACCACATAGATGAAGTGGCCTCTAGGGATGCCAAGACTTCAAGAAGCTCCTGACCTCGGCCTAGCTCACTGATGACTAGCATGTGTGACTAGCTCATGGTATGAGACAGCTGCTAGAGACACTAGTGCAAGCTGAATGGAGAATTTGTTGGAAGTGTAGATGATTGACAGCTTCAGCTTTACCACTCCCAATGCCCTCCTTTATATCTGAATCAAAAAGCAACATCAGAAAACTACTGTTTCTTAGATTATTGAAGCATATGGATATATACTTGACTTAAGTGACTGGCCATACTTCATTTTAATGCAAGATGATTATTTCTCAAATTTACTATATTGTACCTGGGTAAAAAGAGCAAACTGAATTCTGACTTGCCTCATTTTTAAAATATGTGTCTTTAAATATGGACAGTAAACATTGTATCTTCATGTCAGACAGCAGACAGTTTTTATCATCCAGACAATTTTTTTCTCAACCTAGAGGCATTACGTGTCTATGGTTTTGTAGTGCTAATTTCCTAAGACCATCAGTGACAGCTCCCCAGTCGTTACGCTTCGTTGCAACCCCATCCCTGCTTGCCCTCTCAAAGATAATTATAAACCCATTAATCAGATTGTGTCATAGGCTACATGTGGTCTGCATTTTCTTGTATGAGTCAGTCTCTTAGATAAACAACTGGGGGGTGTGGGGTTATTCCATTTTTACCAGTGTTTTTACTCGATGGGAAGCCCAGAGAAAATTGGTCTAAAGTAATGTGCTAGTGTATGCTGGAGTAATTGACCAATTTGTGGGAGTGAGCCCTGGCTCTTGAGTAACTGATCTCCCACAGCAGAAGTCACCAGTGGTCTGGTAGCCACCTCTGTGGATCAGTGGAGGTCCCAGCTGACCGGTTATTCTCCTCCATTTTCAGGTGTGATAAACCACATAGATTTTGTAGTTTCTTTATGGCATTTTGGTTGGGAGAGATTTTTAAGTCTACACAACCATCCAATCCTATTGCTAACTTATATATGACAAATATACGACAAACTTTGCGCTGAAGACAGAAAGTGTTACCTCTGATATTTTACGACTCAGTTTTACCCAAAACCACTTCGTTATCGAAATCTTTTTTTTTTTAGATATTCCTAAGTACGATCTGTCTTTTAAAACATTACACAACTTGAAGGGAAAAAAAAAAAATATGTATTCAAATTTTGGAGTCATTGCAACAAAGTAACTTTTTCTAACTATGATTCTCTAAAACATTGTCAGAATCTAAGATTTGCATTTGCCTCATACCTCTAACGGCCACTTATAAGTTTTTTTTACAGTTCAACTGACCTCCTGAATGATTGTATTTTTTAAACTGTGCATAGCCATGAAGTTTTTCTACACTTTTTGTTAAGATTTGATATTTTTATTAGTTTAGCAGTAGCAGATGAAGGTTTTATAGAGGAAGTGGTAGTTGTTTGAAGTTGCAGCTCTGATACAGGAGTCACTTTCATCACAGTGGGACACAGTTTCTGAGCCTTAATGAAAATCGTAATGCATGTTCATAATGGGCCAAAGGCAAAGGTGCTGGACCATGATGCTTGTTGCACTTCATTAAGTATGCTTTTTTAAAAATTATTATTAACTGTTATATTTGGGGTTTATGTGTGTAGAATGACTGACTAAGCTAATTTTGTATGGCATTTTGAGACTTTGGCAACATGTATAGATATTATTTACCTCCAAATGTGGCTCTAACTCTGTCAGTTTTACAGATTTTGAGCTATAATTTTGTGTGTGTAGCTAAGAGTGATGCAACAATATCTGTCCTTTGGTAAAATACTTCACATACTACTGAACTGATATAATTGAAACTGTAAACATTCATTGGACGTGCATCTACCATACTAGTCACTTCAAGATGAAAGATAAATGACTTGACCCAACACAAAATAGCTAACAGTAAAAGTATCAGATGTGAAGTTATCATTTATGGTGAAAGTCATCCTTTACACATATTCTGAGCTTTGACACATCTTGTAAGATCTCACAATTTAGCATGAGACAGTGTGTAACAATATTTTCAAGATTTGACCAGAATTATTTAAATTCTGTCTCTTCTTAACATAGGATTATGTTAATTTAAACATCTAGCATAAAAAATGGTGTTTTAATCAAATTATTTTTATTGATTTTTGATTATTTTGAA
The DNA here is from genome assembly GCF_014905685.2 of Nematolebias whitei. Classification (NCBI taxonomy): domain Eukaryota; kingdom Metazoa; phylum Chordata; class Actinopteri; order Cyprinodontiformes; family Rivulidae; genus Nematolebias; species Nematolebias whitei. Next base: position 39,276,840 of record NC_056502.1, read on the forward strand.
CATACAAACACAAAGGAGAACACAAAGTACAAAAAAAAAAAATAATTAAAAAAAAACTCCCACACCAGATAAATCACAGACACATAAATAAACTAAACAGGTATTGACAAGTTTTCTACATACAACATAAAAGGCTGACAAGTGTCCCAAAATCTTTTAACAGAACCCTTCAGGTATATCTGATTTTTTTTCCAAATGAATATGATACATCACCTCTCTTATCCAGTGAACATATGCTGGGGTGTGTGGATCCTTTCAGCTGCACAAAACCAGTCTTCTGGCCAGGAGAGAACCAAAATCAATCACATCCTCCTCGCACTTGCTGAAGGACGTCTCCACAGGGACCACCCTGAACAGTGAGATGAGTGGTGATGGGTGTACAGTTTTGTCACATATTTCAGAGAAGGTGTCAAAAATAGATTTCCAAAAGGTCTGCAGTTTGGGACAGGTCCAGAATGAATGCAGAAGTGTAGCTGGAGTTGCTTTACACTGATTACATGCGGGGTCCAGGTCGGCTTTGATCTAGGACAGCTTGTCGTTGGACCAGTGCAGCTGGTGCACCAACTTTAATTGAATTACATCATGTCTCAGACAGACTGAAGTAAAGTAAATGTTCTTAATGATATCCTGATGCATGCTCAATAATCCAGGTGGTAAAACCTAAAAAAGGTAAATCTGGTCCTCTGTTCTTAATGATCTTTCTCCAGATTGAGTCTGATATGGATTCCTTCAGGTCCGTTTCCCATTTTGGGAGTCCAAACTGGTCTCATGGTATGAGCAATGTATAGATCTTGCTGAGGGTCCTCTTGGTATCAAATCTGCATTCCAAAATCTCAGCCATAAAATACTTAGAGGGGTACAAAGAAAAACAATCAGAATTAGACCTGACAAAATGTCTCAGCTGCAGATATGTAAAAAACTGTGACTTGTGGATATTAGACTTCTGTACCAGCTGCTCAAAAGAGGCAAAACTACCAGCAACATAGAGGTCACACAGTGAATGTACTCCCCTCCCAAGATCCAGGTGTCAAAAGCTGTATCAGCTACTGAGGGCGTAAGCACTGAAAAACTGGGACTTGTGGATATTAAACTTCTGTACCAGCTGCTCAAGAGGCAAGTTTATTGTCAATATAGAGGTCACACAGTGAATGCACTCCCTTCAGGTCCCATGCATCAAAAGCTGCATCAGCTACTGAGGGAGTAAACGTGATTATTTGACACAGGTGCCAAAAACAGTAACTCTGTACAGTTAAATCCCCTCCTGAACTAATTCCAAATCTTAACCACCCAGATCACAATTGAGTAAAAAAAATTTCCCACTTTCCCAGTTACCATTTTCTTCTGTGAACACAACCTGTAAACACGCAGAAGTGTTTCCCAGTATAACATTTAATTTGATAATTTGCTTTTTTTTTTTTTTTTTGAGCTTATCTATGGCTTTATCAGGCGGTGAGTCAGTTTTAGAAGTTTCAGTTTGACTTCATCACTCCAGAGACTTCTACTTTCACATATATTCAGATTCACAAAAGTGAATTAAATTTGTTTGTAAGGGATGAAAACTAAGTTAAACGACAAATACTATTGAAATAAATAAAAAAAACAACCAGACTATTTGCACAGCCCTTTAACGCATTTGAGTATCACTAGCTGATTCTTATTTAATCTCTATTTCCTAAATGAGAGGCTGCCTTGGCTGAGGGTCTTAAAACCTTGATGTTGCCTCTCACCTGGGTTTCTTTGTTCTCCTGCTAGCTTTATGGTTACATGGAAAGCGAGCCACTCACCCTGCAGCTGTTCATTGGGACCGCAGACGATCGCCTCCTGCGACCACATGCCTTCTACCAGGTCCACCGTATCACAGGCAAAACCGTCTCCACCGCCAGCCATGAAGTCATGCAGTCCAACACCAAAATCCTGGAGATCCCTCTGCTGCCTGAAAACAACATGAGGGCTATGTGAGTGCTCTGATCCTCCACGTGTTGACTTTTTATCTGTTTTTGTTTCTTTTTCAGAAGTTTTCAAGTGTACACAAATGATATTTTTATATTTTGTAGCAGGCTTGTGACAGGATATTTGATGAAATGCAACATACATTTGACCTTTCACCCTTACAAACTTCAGAGTTTGAGGGAATTTGTTTTGTTGTGTTCATACAGTTCATGGGTCATAATGACTGATTAGATGGCATGACTTTACAGACGCAACATATTGGTCCACCAGTATAATGTTATTGTCACATTCAGACTGACCAAAATACCAGCGAGACAAACAACGATTATGAGCAACTGCTAAAAATTAATAACAATTTATATTTTTATTGTAGCCTCTGACATTTTCTGAGTTTTTCCTTTCCACTGTTGCCACTGTGCTTGCTCAGGATGGGAGACTGCAATGAAGCCAAGATTCATCTTGTCTGCTGGATTCCTTAGATAGAGAACTTTACTAATTGGCTTTTATGTGTGTGAATGTTCCTGTAAAGTGCCCTGAGACAACTTTGTTGTGATTTGGCGCTATATAAATAAACTGAATAGAATTGAATAGATATAAATGGACTGTACTTACAGCAATTTTCTATCTTATCAAAACACTCAACGCTCTTTACAATACAATCTGTGCTCTCATTTAACCATTCATACAGCACTCTACTATAACTTTACAAAGACTAATCAGAGCTTTAGATCACATTCATACACTGATGGGACACACATCAGAGGCAATAAGGCGTTCAGTGTCTTGCCCAGGGACACTTCGGCATGTGACTGCTGGTGGAATCAAACCTCCAACTCTAACCACTCAGCCACAGCTGCCCCAATGTAAAAAAATTGAAAATGAAAACTCCAAAAAGATTCAGCAGTAGCTTGAAAATACAGTTTGTGTCTTTTTTTTAACCAAAGTTATTTAAATCTAAAACAGTTCTTGTAAAAATATTACTGGTATAGCTATGTCTTAACATAAAGAAATGGATCTGTAGAGGGGTTAATAACTATTAATAAACATTTATCACCAGTCGTAGCTTGCTTTTTGAATTATTTCAATTTGAAAAGATTCAAATTCAAGTCAGATTGATGGGATTATGGCTAGTCAGAGTGGAACTGAGACCAAACTGGATTTATTCTGTCTTAAAACAGCTTAAATCTCCAGACTGTATTATCAGTTTAAATGAATACTAGTTTAAATATCACAATGCATCAGCCATTTTCACAGTTTGGTTACTTCTGCAACAATATTTTGATTTTCCTGATGGAAGCTCCCAGTTTGTACTGGATGTGCTACAGCTAGCAGCTGCTGCTGCCACTATTTGAGTCTCCAAATAACCAAATAATTCAACAGAGATAATTGTTTACTATGAAACTGGTGGTGACGTAAAGGATTGTAAATAGCATTCATATGAGCTGCTATGAAAAGTTTGAGATTATAGTTTGAAAATGGCTGCAATCCACTTTAGTCTAAACCAGTAATATATCATCAGTCCTTTTGGATATAAACTTTATTTCTCCAAACTGGGACCATTCAAAAATCTTTCTACCATATGTAATATAATTGTTAGTAACCTTTTCACAGAATCCCATTTAGAAAGATGTGTGCTATTGCTTTAAGAACCCTGAGTTAGTTTATTAAAGAACACTTGAACCCTTAGAAAGCCTAAAAAAGTGTGGAAAGTAAAACAAACTCTTATTGTGAAGTCATCCTGTTTTAGATAATTCAACTGAACCAGTGAGCACATTTGTTTGAATCTCCGGGTTGAATAGTAGGTGCTTAGAATAAAACAAAAAATAATATGTTAACTCTAATTTATTTGTGTTTCATCATTAAAATGTGTTGAACTCATTAATTTCTTAGCCTGAGGCAGCGAGCTTGTCCTCCTCAGCCTCTCTCCAGACTGGTAGTGATCTGAGGGGCTGAACTCGTAGTCTCTGTCCTGGGGTTTCTTTCAGACCAAGTTCTTGGACTTGGGCCCAGAACTCTATGTTAGTCTCCGAGCATTACATAAGGTCATACAATACTTTACGCTTTTATTTAATACTTTGACATTTTAGTTTTGTTCCAATGAGTTTACAGAGATATTTAAATGATACATAAACAGCCCCGAGTGTATGAATGGTTTTATCGTTTATCTTGCTCTACCGTCACATTCCCAACACAACCACAACGTTCTTTTTATTGTGTCGTATTCATTCACGGGGACTGCTTACATTTCTGAAGCAGAGTGTCTTCTAAGGTTTTCTTTTTAAACCTCTCCCGAAAAGGAAGTGTTTTTTTTCCTCATCTTTGTCGTTAGTGCTGATTTAAAGCAGAGGAGTGAAGGTTCCCTTCTTATTTCCTTTGATGATCTTAACAGACAAAGATGAAAACAAAATCTTAACTGTCTCTCCAGTGAGATATAAAACAGCCACCTTGATAAGAGGTCTCATTTACTTTCTGTGTGAGATGAAGAAAATCAAAACTGCACTCACTTTTTTTCCTTCTCTTATTTTTAAATTAAACTCATCTTATACAAATAATTTAACTGAACCCAAACTACCTCATAAAATCCATACAGTAATTTAACCCTTCTGGGAGAATGTCCTTCGGAGAGATGAAACAAAGCTGGAGGGTTTTTTTATGGCGACAAGTCCTATCAGTTCTGTTTATGGAGTCAAAAATGATACAAAGAAAAGAACCCTGTACCTACAGTGCATCATGGAGGAAGCTTGGTTCTCTTCTGGGGCTGCTTTGCTTCATCTGGCACAGGGTGTCCTGAATCTGTGCATGGTGCAATTACATTTCAATTCAATTCAATTCAGTTTATTGATTCAGTGCCAGTAACAACGGAAGTTGCAGGGCACTGAGACTACCAAGACTATCTCAAGAATACCAAGGCATTCTTAAGGGACATGTGCTGCCCAGTGTCAAAAGGTTTGGTTAAGGTGCTGGACATGGTTTGTCTGACAGGATAATGACCTAAAGCTCACAGTGAAAAACACCCAAGAATGGTTAAAAAAAACAAATATTGGACTATTCTGAAGTGGCATTCCTGATTCAATTCAATTCATTTTATTTATACAGCGCCAAGTCACGACAGAAGTCGTCGCAGGGCACTGAACAGAAACATTCATACATAAAAATAATAATTTAACATTATTTATCTGAGGAGCAGACTGCTTTGAGTTTAACTTCATCTTGAGCAAACATGAAGGCGACAGTGGAAAGAAAAAACTCCCTCATGAGGAAGAAACCTCCAGCAGAACCAGCTCAGGACAAGTGGCCATCTGCTTTGACCGGCTGGGTTTGGTAGGAACAGGAAGGAGGAATAGATACACAATGGCAGGTCAAGAATCACGTGTTAAGACAGAAATAGTATCAAATGAAAACTATTCAGTTTTAACAATTCATTTAAGGAAATGAGGTCAGTTTGTCCTCTAGTAGTCTAAACTTAAAGCAGCATAACAAGCCGACCCTAACTATAGGATTTATCAAAAAGGAAAGTCTTGATCCTAGTTTTAAAACTGGACAATGTGTCAGCCTCATGGACAGAAACTGGAAGTTGATTTCACAAGAGAGGAGCCTGATAACTGAAAGATCTTCCTCCCATTCTGCTTTTGGAAACGCTAGGAACCGCGAGTAAGCCTGCAGTCTGAGAGCAAAGTGCTCTGTTAGGAAAATATGGAATAATAAGATCTCAAATATAAGATGGAGCTAGGTTGTTGAGAGCTTTGTAGGTTAGAAGTAAGATTTAGAATTCAATTCTGGATTTGACAGGGAGCCAATGGAGAGAAGCTAAAACTGGAGAAATATGATCTCTCCCATTAACTCCAGTTAAGACTCTGGCAGCAGCATTTTGGATCAACTGAAGATTTTTTAAAGACGTATTTGAACACCCAGATAATAAACCATTGCAATAGTCCAGTCTAGACGTGAAAAATGCATGGACCAGTTTTTCTGCATCATTTTTAGATGAGATGTTTCTAATCTTTTTGATATTACTCAGGTGGAAGAAGACAGTTCTAGTAACGTTTTTAATGTGGGGGATAAAAGACATGTCCTGATCAAAAATAACACCAAGATTTTTAACATTAGAGCTGGAGGACAGATTAATGCCATCTTAGGAGGGTGAAAAACTGAAAAATGTGTTCCTAAGATGCTCTCAATCTTGTTGTGGATGTGTGGAAGGAGCTGAAACAGCAAGTCTGGAGAAACAATACTTTAAACCAAAGACAGCTGGAGCCAAGTGCATAGGTGCAGAATTCTCAGAGAGAGTAAGATAAATCACTTTTTTCTTTCGGCTGCTCCCTTCTTCAGGGGTCGCCTCAGCGAACTAACTCGCACACAGACCTGGGGAGTGTTTTTACACCAAATGCCCTTCATGACGCAACCACAGACCACCGAGCTACCACAGCCCTCTGTGTGGAGCAGAGATCCATCTAGGGTGCCCGGGGGAGCAGATGGTGGGGGGTAAGGGTCTTGCTCAGAGTGGAGCAAATGAGGGTGGAGGCAGGTGTGGGTGTTTCACCTTTCCCACCTACGTTTTGATGTTGTCAGTACAGGGAGTTGAATCGGCGTCCTTCCGATCACAGGCCCACCTTCTCTAACCTCTGTGCCACCGCTCCCCCTAGTAAGAGAAATCACTTGATCGCATCAAACAGTTAAGCAACCACATACATGTATTATGTGAAGGGTTCCCTCCTTTTTGCCGTCCTCCATGTTTAGTCATTGTTCTAAAATATCAAAGTTAAGAAATGAATAAAGAAAAAACATTGATATATTCCAGGACAAGTGCCCAAAACTTTACCATGTAAAATGACTTAAATGCCAAACCAAATCCCATTTGTTTTCACTCACTTTTATCAGCCACACTAGTTTTATTTAAATTCGTGAAGGACCGTGCATGCACGTTTTTCCCCCTTTTCTACCAAATAGAAGGAAAGAAACTTTAGCCGTATACCTCCCAAATTGTAAAATGAAATAAATAAAGAAAGACAGCTTAGGGAAGGCTACACGTGGCAATGATTAACAGCAGTTTAAACCCAAAATGCATTTAGTGAATGGTCTGAAAGGACAAAGAAGGGTTCATATTGTCTTACAAAAAAGGGGTTTTAATTGGACGTTCTGTTGGGGGGGCGAGGGGCTTGTTAGGTAGGTTGTGTTGTTTATAAATTTGGGTCATTTTATAACACAATAAACAGTGTTTTTGTTTATTTTCCTAATCCTAGAATTGATTGTGCTGGAATCCTGAAGCTGCGCAATTCAGACATTGAGCTACGTAAAGGAGAAACAGACATTGGACGGAAAAACACTCGTGTGAGGTTGGTGTTTCGCATCCACATCAACCAGCCCAACGACAGGACGGTGTCGCTACAGGTTGCTTCAAACCCCATTGAATGCTGTAAGTGTGAGACATTAACAAACACAAAATCCATCTTTTTTTTCTTGGCTTTCAACTTGAACTTAAAAATGAAACCTATTGTTGTAATCTAATAAAACAAGCTACCACTTTATTACCTGCTGGACTAAATTCAATACTTCTGGAGAAAATAAAGTTTACATAATAAAAGTGGTTAGACTTGGCAATAGATGGACTATATATGATGTTAAACATGTGTTGTCTTTCTTGAATTCAAAATTTAAGACTGAAGGCACAAGTTATTGTGGTAAAAGCTCATTTTTAGCACGGATTCCACAAACGGCCTTTTGCCAGCCCTGGTTGTTGGCATGTCTGAATGGGTTCATTGAAAGAAACTCCTGATTCTTTATTCTTTTACTTTTGTGCAAAAGTGTGATGCTATATGCACCCAAGGAAATTATAATGAAAGCAAGACGAAGCTGGCGTTATAGTCTTAGTTTGGAAGTCAAAGTTAACCAGAGCTGGTTCATCAAAACTATTTTTTATCCTGTTAAAAATCTCATAAATGTACATTGTTGGATGGAATCACTAACTGTGTGATAAGTATTCATTGTAAATGTCTGGCTCTAAGTCCTGATACCATTTTCAATGGTCAAAGGTGACCAGGTTGCCTCAGTTCAACAAAAGCAGAGACAGGTGGTTGGCTGCAGGCTGCATGATGGAAACAATGACCAAAGATCTGACCATGAACTTGTTTTTTTTCAGTCTTATTTCTTGTTTAATGTCATTTTTAAAGCAGCTGTTGGCTGAGAGGCTTATAACTAGGAGTCATGAAATCATCATAATAAATTTGATAAGCCTGCTTTCATAATCAAAAGCTGCTGTTTCACTGATTGTGTCATGGCCACGTTCTTTTTGAAGCAGATTGTGATCAGCGAGCGTGTTCATGTGAATTTGCACTCGGCGTTGAAAGGTGCGTATGTTTATGTGTGTGCGTGTCTCTGTCTGTAGCTCAGCGCTCAGCTCAAGAGCTTCCCTTGGTGGAGAAGCAGAGCGTGAACAGTTACCCTGCCACTGGAGGCAAAATGATGCTTCTCACTGGCCTCAACTTCCTCCCTGAGTCCAAGGTGGTGTTCGTGGAAAAGGCTCAAGGTAAAGTGCAGTGAAACCTTATCAGAATGTGTTCACAGCGTTTTCACGTCTCCACATCTTTTTCTTCCTCACTTGTGCTTTCTTAGAATTTCTTCCTGTCAAAATAGAGCAAGACCTGCCAGCAAGCCACATGTGGTGCGCATTAGACCACTATATTTTTTAACCAAAGCGTATTTACATTTGCTGAAGTTTCCATTGCCTGTTCTTTGGTGCTTGCCACAAGTAAAGGAATGAATCACAACCATCATATGTGCAATATCTCTTTTTCTCACTTTCCTTCACTCCCTGGCTGTCCCGTCTTCCCTTACTGGCCTGTTTGGATAGCTAACCTTCTCAATCATCGACTTTTGGTAGTCCTCTCTTCTATGAAAATTACCTTGGTTACTGTGACAGCCAATATTTAGAGCTCCTATTCATTTTATTTGTCTGTGTGCTTTCTCCCTGTGTGGGTGTCAGAAAGACACACATCAAGTTTGCACAATGACTGATAATAATGATAATTTATTTAACTGCAACCACAGAAATCTAGATAAAAAAGGTTGAGGGGTATTCTTTCACTGCATTGTAACATGTAATTTGACAAGCTGTTTGTTGTGTTTATTTTTGACAAAATTACTAATCGAATGCAACTTAAATAGGTCTTCGTGCTATTCCTCCTTCAGTATGAAGGCAATTATGCTGCTACGCTCAGTACTTACAAAATAGGTTTACCATGTTTTTTTACTCATCCTCAAGTCACTCTCCTGCACCTACCCCACACTCTATACGTCACTCTACAGTATATGTTGCCAAGACAATGGCACCTAGGCCCTGCACTGGCATGAATCCATCGGACTGCATCACGATGTAGCTGTACACTAGAAGCTCACGCCTCACTAGCATGATGCTACCACCATGTGTGGTCATGATTCTAGCCTAGGCAATATGCCACCATGTGTAATCCTACTTAAAATTCTCCATGTAGAAGCCAAGCCAGGAAGTTTTGTGCTCACTCAAAACCTTCATGGTGTATCTGGTAGAAAGGGAAGCCCAATTAGTTCTTGATATGCCACTTAAGACCACTTAAATCCTGCACAACCTTGCTGGCTAATATCGTTTTTTTTCACGTCATCATGAGGTTCTCTGTGAAGGGGACCTTAGACATTAAAATATAAAACATCAAAACCACGCCATATGATGGATAAAATTGTTCAGAGTTGTGGGAAACCATTCTTTGAAATCTGTATGGACCTTTTGGAAGCACAGCCCTCCACAAAAACCAAAACGAAGGTTCAGTCTTGCTTGAAAGAAACAATCATTAAAGCAACAATTGTGCAATCTTTGCACCATTTCTCCACCAAGTAACATAACTTTGCATTTGCAAAAGTGAATAACTTTAGTCAGAAACAAATAAACAACAACTTTGAGATTGCTGCTCCAAATCAGCATTTTTAAAAAGATTTATCTAAACAAGTATATAAAACAATTAAAACTGGGGGTTACATTTCCAACTTGAGTCCAGGAGATGTGAAGGGGTCATAATAATTCGCAGGAAAGGAGAGACAAAGGCAGCATAAACGTTAAGTAAGTAATAATTGTACTGGAAATTGAGCCAAAACTTGAGAAATAAACAGTTAGTTTAACTAAAACCTACTTATAAGAGAGAACTTACCTCAAAAGCAGACAAAAAAATTGCATTCCTTCTAAAACAAGCAGTAATCTCCACAAAAAGTCCCCCCTTGTACTTACCCAGCTTCCATGATGGGCAGCCCAAACATATCTCCAAAAAGTAGGCAAATCTTAATTACGAGAAGCACAAACAACACAACAATCAACATCAAATGCAAATGACAAATGCAAAACAATAATATGAGGTACCCAACAAAGTTAAGTCAGGTCCTCTGGACGGTTTCATGTTGTTGAAATGTTTCGTCTTTCATCCAAAAGACTTCATCAGTAGTTCACAACCAGTTTGCTGGTGCTCAGGTGGTTTCTGTCCTCTCATTTAAGTCGGCGGAGCCTCATGCTCGGACTGAAGAAGTCTTTTGGATGGAAGATGAAATGTTTCAACAAAAAGAAACCATCCAGAGGACCTGACTTAACTTTGTTTGGATATTTCTACCTGGATTATTGCACATGAGCGTTGATGTTTTGAACCACTTTGGCCATGACTGCTTCAAACAAGTTGGCGGGCGAGAAGGCGGACTACAGAAACCATCTGAGCACCATCAAACTTGTTGATCCACCATGAGAAGGTGCTATTTATAAGACTGAGTTTGTTGTGGTTCCTTGAATTGATCGTCTTTAGGATGAAAGACGAAACGTTTAAACAAAAAGAAACCGTCCAGAGGACCTGAATTGACTTTGTTGGATTTTTCTACCTGGATTATTGAGCATGAATCAGGATAGGGTATTAACCTTCCTGGATTTAGTCATTTGGACTTAGTCATGGAAGGAGATCCCTTGGCGAGGAGAGTTCATACATATCCCCATTCCCCCACACAGTTTGAGTCCCCCTTCTAAGTTGTGTTTCTCTTCTTTCACCCACTCTCCTTACCTCAGCACTGTTTCCTCTCTTCTCACTGTTCTCCCTCCATCATCTTTAGTTTTCCTTACCTCTATCCCCAATACCCGCTAAAGTCATTAGTCAATGTGGAATTTTGTTCTAGAGGGATCTCCCCACTTGATATTTTAGTGGTTTGTTTTCTGACTCAGTGTTGAGACGGGGAGGAAGAGACGGAGAAAAAGCTTATCTGCCTTCTACTAAGGCGACGGTTATGTAAACTTTAATGACCTACCACAGGGTCTCCTCAGTCAAAAGCCCATTACAGATGTGCCCACACACTTTCATTGTGTCTGCACAACAGGAACGCACACATCACTTGCTAACGGTAACTGTGAGCAATGATAAGTGAAGAGTAATCAATAAGCCCCGAGTAAACGTTGTTTCATAAAGGTCCGCCCTCATCAGATCTGTCTTATTGTTGATTTTGTACGAACCAAACTTGAACAATAAAAAAGAAAATCAGTAAAATGTTATTTTCCCCAGATTTATTCTTTAACTTTGGTTTATTTCCCTCTGGAAAAGTTCATGACTAAATATGTCCGTGAAAGAATTGCACCGCAGTAATTATTTCTCCCAGACATGTGACCCCCCCCCCCCCCCCACACACACACACACACACACACACACACACGAACAGCCCAAGTCTTTGGAAGGCACAAAACCAATCAGTGCTTTTGCCACAGCGATGACAGCCTTTACTGCTGCTGCCATCAAAAGTCAAAATGGCTGCTCAATTTCCAAAATTGACTCCAATAAACACCTTCCAGAAAGTTCCACAAAATCTAAGGAGTTGCAGACGGACTGGGGGAGACTCCGTCCAGTTCTTTCCTAATATAACGTGGAGTTGAAATGATCTAACGTGTGTCTGAGGAGGATCACAGACAATTCAAAAGCCTATTAGTGCAAATGGGATGACCAGAGTTCATAAATACATGCCTTTATTTACTGTAATAACCCTCGTTTGTGTTTTTTATGCTAGTACTTTTAATTAATGGCATTAACGTTTTAAGAAATCATTCCATTGACAGTTTGTGGTTAAAGGCATAGGATGTGTTATGCTTTTATTGCAATTATAAATCAACCAAAGTACACTGGCTTTATTTACAAAAACAAAAAGAAAAATTTAAACTTCTTCATTGATGAGACATTTCATAAAGTAATACACATTAAATAAAAACATATCATGTAAAATAAGTGGCTGTATAAATATTCATCCCTTTAAATAAACCACAATGATTCAGCTAAAGAAAAGACAAATGAAAAGATACAAAAATATTTCTAAGGCTCTAAACATCTCCAAGACTTCTATCAAATTCATCATCTAGAAATGGAACACGTGTAAATCTACCAAGAGCAGACTGTTGTAACAAACGGAGTGACTGTGCAGGAAGGAAAATGATGAGAGGGACCACCAAGACACCTGTGAGCTCTCAAGTTCTTCATCTGTCTACGCTTTGTGGGAGAGTATTAAACAAGTTCTGCCTATGATTTTATAAAAACATTAAGACACCTGAACACACCTGAGTCACATGGTTAATGACTTCAAACCCCAGTGCCGTGTGTCATTAGAAAAATATAAAATTGCATAAAACTTCTTGAGCTGTTGCTCTGTAACTGATTTTTTTCATTCATTCAAACTTTATTTAGACAGGTAAATGCCATTGAGCCTCGAGGACTCATTTACAAGAGAGACCTGATTTACCAGATTAAAGTTTACAAAGACGACAGGTCCAACAGCTCTAAGATCAATCAGAAGAAAAACAACCTAAAGAGAAACTCACCTTGAAGCAGTCTGCTTATCTACTTTAATTATAAAGCCTCAACATAATCAAACATTTTTTATTAAAAATGAAAAAGCCAAAACAAACCAACAATTGTATCTTTATCTGTACTCAGCCATCAATCAGTAAATGCTGACTTTTTATTTTTTGCTTCAAGACTTGATAAAAACTCTGTTAAAACTCACTTTAGTTCTGATCAACAACTCCTCCCCCTTTCTGCACATAGAACAATAAAATTAATCCTGCACTACAATAAACACTTTAATGTTTTCACATTAAAACATTTCACACATTAGACATTTCACACGTCTGCACCTGACCTGTTTAGAACTTAATTGCTGGTATTTTTATATT
>NC_056502.1:39290392-39338358 GCF_014905685.2 Nematolebias whitei
TAACGTGTGATTCCTTGTGTATGTTTCTTTGCATTGAAACTCTGGCACAACAATTTCCTGCATAATCAATAAAGTCCTGTCTTATCTTATCTTATCTTATCTTATCTTATCTTATCTCATCTTATGTAAGGTAGTCCTACGGCGTGTCTCAATATGGCCTGTGATGTATTCAGACAACAAAAACAGATGTGTACAACACACCTGTATTTCAGGCTGAGTGCAGACAAATGTTGGTGCCAGGTCTGAAGAGGGCTTTAGTGGAGAAAATGCATGTCATTTTTAGACTGTTGTAATGTAAAATCAGTTTATTTTCTTTCTATCTACTTTAATCTTCTCACTTTTTCTCTGTTTTTATTTATTTATTTTTATGTTTGCCCAAACCCCACCCGAGACATCCCAGTATCAAATGAGAAGAGCTCATGGCGTTTGCCTCAGCGGGAAACCTTAATGCACCTTAAAAATAATCACTCCTGCTTTTTAGAAGTCACGTCCGTCCCCGTGCTGCACTCGGTGATCCACAGGATAACTGATGCAAACGCTGAGCATCCTCTGCTCATGTGTGTGTTTGCTGTTGTGTGTGTGTGTGTGTGTGTGTGAGAGAGAGAGAGAGTTCCCACTTTAGCTACTAGCCCGCGGGCTTGTTTGTGTTGTTCAGTAGGAAGTGTTTTCTGTGAGTCATCCACAAAGGATTCCCTGTAGAGGAGCGAAACGGAAAAGACCAGATCCCCAGATCTTAGAAATAAATAGAAGGAAGAGAAAAGACAAAGAAAGGTTGTTCTTCCGTAGAAAGCTGCGTGTATCCATGTGGACTGTAACACTGAGTTAATATCCTGCACTAATATTAAAACTGTTTAATGGCTGAATGCCAAGTAGTACCAATGCCTTCTCCCAGCAAAATATTTTGTTTACTCTTGTCACTTTTAAGGAAAGTCTAATCGTGTCATCCGTTTAATCCATATTACTGACTTTAATATCTGTTCAGTTCATTACAGACCTCATCAGAAGAAGGGATCAAGTGAATCAGACGAGCTAGATCACATATTTGTTTCTGCTGCAGTGTAAGCTAGTATTTTTATCTGGACTTTGTCGATTTCTGGGAAGAATATCTTTAGCCGAGCCACAGAACTGGCATTTATCATACTTTCCATCTCTCTTTGTATTGTTGTGCTTCATTCCATTTTTATGTTATTGCTATTATGCGTGTCGTGTGCCAGTCTTTTGAGTTAGCCCAAACCTCTCTTTTGGCAAAAGTGTAGGGAGACATACCTGGCACACCTATTGCAGTGTGTGTTCTGGCTTGCCCTGCTTTCCATAGACGGAATGAGTGCTAGAGGCAGGGAAAATGGCGACGCAGACAGACAAACAGAGGGGGGAGAGATGGGGAAAGCCTACACTCTGACTCGGGGGGAGGAGGTGAGGGAATTCCCTGATGAGCAAGATGGTTTTTACATCTGGTTGGTTTGGAGGGTTGCCTGGAGCTCCACAGCGCCGCACGGCCTGGTCTGCAGCAGGGATAAGTCCGGTCCTATCTTCTTCAAAATGAGTATAATCTGTAACATACAGGAAGCATAAAACCATAGAACCATCTTTGTTTTTTTAATTTTAATATTGTTTTGAAGAAGTCTTAGCAGCAGGTTGAAACATTAGGACTTAAATACACGTGCGTTACAGAGTATGACTTGAATTGTTAGAGTTCATCCAAAGAATGGTAATACCTGGCAAAACACTCTCAACTCAAACAATTCTAAACAAACACCATAAAAATGTATTGAGGTATTGTACTTCTATCTCATGTTATGTCTAGACAGTGTTTTGTGGTTTGGTTGGATTAATTTTCATAACTTTAGCTGACAAGATAGAAATGTGTTAACTTCAAGTAAATTAAGTTACTTTGCTTTATAGCTGTTTGGCCACTTAACTTCTGAATACCCTTGACTAGCACAAATGTATAATGTTACTGCACAAGAAAGGGTTAAGTCTGTTGGGACATGAACGTGCTCCTGCTTTTTCAAAGCAACAGTTGAGATGTTTTGTAATGATCATGAGCAAATAAGATCTTGGTTGTTGTGAACTGTCTAGTTTGGTGTAATAGAGTTTAATTCTGACCAATAATTCAGGTGTGCATGGATTGGTGCTGTTTCAAAACAGTTCCAGTTCTAAAAAGAACCATAGCAGTGTTTGTGAATGCTGTTTCATAAATCTTTAATTTCCATCAGGTTTGCATTGATTTCTATATAATTCTGTGCTTATTTGTAAGTGCACACGGAAACAGCAGCAGCTAGCTGTAGTAGCTACTTCTACTGCAGACTGGAGGCACTTCCAGACAGAATAATGCCAGTAACTGATGCAAAATAACTATTTATGTAGTTTATAAAGTAGTGTTTTCTTAAAATATTGTCATGCTTTTAGAATGGAGTTGTTCTTGGCCGACAACACTTTGGTCTTGGTGTCGCTCAGATTATCCTTTAGCCAACTCCGTTAGAACAAAACTCCATTTCTCCAAACTTAGGCTGAAAGCTATCTGCAGCAGGTGAGATTGATTGTTCATACATCTCCACAGAACCCTGTCTCCAAGCATTTGAACTGTCACTTTGTTTAGATAGTCATTAGCATTTTACACAAATCCATAGTTGGTGAAAAAGTAAACAAATATATAAAAGTTCCATTTCAGAGAAAAAGTACTGAATGAAACCGAACGTTCTGAACCAATAAGTAAATAGGTAAATGCGTCTGATGCTAAATAAGTCATAGAATACACAGTTGCTTTCTCTAAAGCAAAGCAGTCAGTTGGTTCTAGACAAAGGATTTCTATATTTGTTCAGTCTTCTTTGCTTCAAACTTGTCTGAACAAGTCATGACCAAAAAAAACCCCTCCCTTTTATTTTGTGAGGGACAATTATTCATCTGTGGTAGGTAGTCCTGAAACACTGAAACCTTTTGTTATGACTAGAAAAGTGATCCATCATTTACGGAACGTGACTCACGTTTGGCTACAAGTTGCCAGAAAGCCCTTGCTAAAATACAGAATAAAGCTTTCATTTTCACCATGTGGTCAGTCTGAATGTTTGTGAGAGCAGGTATTGCTCTGACCCTTGCAAGGCTCTAAAATACCTTGGTAACGCACCGTTTTACCACCAACATGGCTTCACATCTTGAGAATAAATGGGTTTTATGAACGTGTAACTCTGGGGTATGCTCCAGCCATCACTTTTTGGCTATAGACCGTCTTTGCCACACAGCTGGGTTTATGATAAAAGGATGAAATTCAACTCCTCTGACCACATCCCTCTCAGCTCCAAGGTCAAACCAACTCGCGCCCTTCTTGTAATACATCAAGAATATGTCTCTTCCTGTCTGTAAACCTACCGTCAGCTCATAACCTCTCAGTCTGAAGCAGACATACATGTTTTCAGTTTCACCAGTTTACAGATGGGCAGAAACCAGGTGCTTCAGTGGTTATCAGTCATGAGGGAATCCTGCTGGCCTCTTTGGCTTTTCTCTTCCTTGGGCACGAAGGTGGATGCTTCAAGAACGTGTGTACGATTACTAAAGCATTTTTATTCAAGACAGCAGCAGAAGCGGCAGAAAGGCAATAAAATGGAATCTAACCTTGAGATATGTAAACAGGAAAGAGGGAAAAATGCTCCCTAAAATCATTTCTGGAAAAGACGCGTGCCTGAAAAGTACATCTGGGTTGTTTCAGTGGACAGCCTTCCCAATTAAGCACGTGAATCACATTTTCCATTTGCAAAAATTGTGAACTTTGTTGGTCAGTGAAAGCTGTTGTGCTCAAACTGCGCCTTTCAGAAGGTAATTTCACTTTTGGCTGTCAGTTTAATAAAAGGACAGGAGTCAGAATCTGTAAGTTCATAGTGGGGTCGAATATTTCACCGGTCAGCTGTCGAGTGTCAAGGCTCGAATAAGAAATTTGTTTGAAGCATCATAACTGAAGTAATTTAAACCAGGTGGAGCATGTATTTTGTGACTTTTGCTTGTTAACTAAACTTTAGTGCATGAAAACGTAACAAATGGGATGTGTTTTTGTGAGCTATACTATGACAACAGAGGTGTTGCCAGGCATCAGGTACACACAAAGACGATGACTCGAAGAAGCCTAACCCCACAACGGGTCTAATTGCTCAAAGAATGAGTTAGTTGTCCTGCTTTCCTGGTGTTAGTCTTTGTGGATCTAATTTACACAAGTGAGTCATTTAGCACAATACAACGGCTGGTTTAATTTAAACAGAATACCTATTAACAAACTTAAATGTCCATTCATTTCTCTTTTAAATAAAAGCCGCAGCTAAACTCCACCCATTGTTTTGTGCTCTCCACCCTCTTCCCCTCTATAGTTTAAGTGTAAGGCCAGAACAAAGGTAAAGGATATTGTGGTTCCGTGTTTGCATGTGTCTACATTTGTTTATGTGCATTGCGCGTGGGTGGACATTGGTTTTGAAGGAGGAGGCACTGTTGGGAACAGAAGCATTTTGCAGATGTTGCAAGGAAGAAAGAACGAATGGAAAGTCTTGTGGTTATCAGTCGTATGACACTCTCTGACAGTGGCCGCTTTCCAGGCCAGACTTGGTTTTTAAAGATTTTTAGCTCAAGCAAGTATTGAGAAATACAATTTCCCTGGAACAAAATAATTTACAGGTAGAGATGGAGAGAGAAAAGACCAGTTTGAAAAACATGTTTACTTGTGGCGCTCAGGGTTGATGTCGTAGTTTAAGGTTTCCCTCTTGGAGTATCTCCCAGAACGTGGGCGGGTGAGATTCCCTGTTGGTTTGTTGAGACGTAACATGAGGAATGCTCATCTCTGTCTGTCTCTGTTTCTCTCCCATGTTTTGACCTTCTCTCTGCTTCTAATTGCCCTTCCCTGCTCTTTGCAGCTTTGCAGCATTGCATGTACCTTGTTCTTTTATGCATCTAAATCGCCTGCCACATGCACATTATCGTGACTTGTAGTGTTTCTGCAGACAGAACCCTGCTCCTACTCTCCAGTCATTTTGTTCATCAGCAAGGTACACTCCACCATATGCAACGCTTGATTTCCCCAAGTTCAAATAGAAACCTCATGGCTGATCTCCTCTCTGTCTGGTTTTGTATTCTGTTCTGTTTAATATGGACTTTTTGGAAAAATATGTTTTCTGAGGTTCACTTCTGCAAACTAAAGCTGACCACCCGCCCCCACTTCCACACTTCACTGATATTCATTCAACCCTGACTGAAATCATTTACTCCCTGCATGATGTGAAAAACATAACCCATTTAGGAGAAAAACAAATCTGAGCTGCTGAACATTTCATATCAGCAAACTGATGTGGATTGTACTATCTATGGATTACAAGCTTTTGTTCAAAGTACTTTAGGTGTGAATTTGTTGTATTCATACTTTAAACTGCTTCTTTTTGCCCCACATTGTGAAGCAAAGACAATGAATTGGAAATACCCTTTGTCTGTCCCTCCATCTGAGCATGTTGTGCACACATCATCTGGAAGTGGTGGCGCAGAGGTTAGAAGATGGGCCTGTGATCGGAAAGTCGCAGGTTCAACTCCCGGTACCGTCAACATCAAAATGTGGGTGGAAAATGTGAAACACCCACACCTGCCTCCACCCTCATTGGCCCCACTCTGGGCCCTTGAGCAAGGCCCTTAACCCCCACCATCTGCTTCCTAAACAGGTCTCTCTTGAAAATGAGTTCTCGTGACTCAATGAGACTTCCTGTTTAAATACAAAGTAAATGGAAAAAAAAAAAGATAATGTGGAAAATAAATGAGTTACCAATTTTCATCCAGGAGTGTTAAAAAAGTTTCCTTTCAAAAATTGGGTTTCCACATCAAAATCCAAGATGGCTGTCACCATATGTGTAAATGTGTTAATGTTGTGAGCTGTATACCTTTAAAATTAAGCAAAGTGCCAACTTCCATTTTAGTGTGTGGCTGCATGCAGGCGTAAAAATGCCTCAAATATTGGGTTGACATTTCACAACCCAAGATGGCCACCACCATATATGTAAGCTTGCCACCCCAATTAATTGAAGAAACTATACTTTCTAGTTTATAAATTGCCTAAAAGTATAGTTTCTTCAAATAGTTCGGTCAAAAATAAGCAACACGCCTAATTCGACTTTAGTGTGTGTGCATCATAAGAAAAGTCACTTTCAAAAGTTGTGTTGCCACGTCAAAATCAAACATGGTCATCACCATATCTATATGCAAACTGACCACACTTATCATTTGAGAAAACTATGCTTTCCAGTTTTATATTGCTTAAAAGTAGTTTCCTCAAATGGTTGGGGAGGCTGAAGATTAGAGGCTAATGCCACCATTGGCCACCCCCTGGCTCCGCCATTGCGCCTGGTCATGGATAACTAACGACTTGAATATTCTGTACCAAAAACATTAGGTTTACTTACATTCCTTGTTTAATTTAAGTCCAGAAAACCCCTCATCTTGAAAACTACAAACATTTCTTATCCATGTCCCTCAGCGACAGGGGACATTGGCGAACAGCTTGTTTCCACTGACATATAAAAGCAGTGACACACTAACCACCCTGTTACCTCACATGGTGTGCCACTGACACAAAGCTGCACTGTGTCACTTCTATTTCTGACAGATGTAATGAGTCAAGGTTCTGAAAAGAAAAAAAGAAAACTGTGCCTGTGATTGGTGCTGATTGCCACAGCAAAATCCACAGGATCTGTGCTTCAAAGGTGTGGCATGAAATCACACATAAAACGTAAAGAATGTGAGCTGAGTTTCTGCAGACTCCCTTCAGCTGCAGTAGCTCACATGGCAGGAAGAGAACCATACATCGACAGGATGGAAACAAGATGAAAGAGGAAAAGAAAAAGTTCAACTTTTTTCAATAGACAAGAATAAAATTACATTTCTCATCATGTATTTTATGATTCAAATGGTATTGATGCGGAAAGATATTAAGAGTATCCTGTCTCAGTTCTGTGCCTTGAGTTTTCATGGTGCATCAAGATACTGTATGTGGCTGTAAGAAAATAATGTTACAATATATCCTCTTTACTCATCTGATACTGTGAACATCTGAGATTGTAGGTCATACTCCCAAAAAATTATTGGGTATCACCGATGTTTGCCTTATCTGAAAAAAGCAGCAATCATAAAAAGTGCTTTATTGGTTGTTAAGGCTTTGTGTTTTCATTATGCTCATGTTTAAGTGGCTTATTAGAATATTTGTACACTTCACACATGTATAATGTCAAAATCAAATGTTTAAATGTTGCTGAACAAAAAGAAAATCCCAGTTATTAATGTTCTAATTAAAGTGCTATGTGTTGTCATCATTGTATGGTCCCATACAAAGACGAAAATGTCTCTCTGCATTTAACCCATCACACCTGGGATACACCCAGGTGGAGCAGTGGGCAGCTATGTAAGTGCCTGGGGAGCAATTCGGGATTGGGTGTCCTGCTCAGAAACGCCACAGGAAGTGCAATGACCAATTGACTCAGGTTGTAGCACATCACTGACCGAAACGCCACACCAAGATGTACATAGCTCATTTCTGTTCAGTTTCACTGTTCCTCTACCCTTTTAGATAAAAAAAGCAGTTTAATAAGTTATACTAAATGTTTGTGTGTGTCTGTGGACAGACGGGCACCATCTGTGGGAGACTGAAGCCAAGGTCGACAAGGATTCCGTCAAACCTGTAAGTGCACATCAGCAACATGATTGTTTTTTAATAATTATTCTTCCCCCTGAGATGTTCTTCTTTCCTCTGTCTCCTCCTCATCTGTCCCACCTGATGATGTAACACTTGCTGAAGCATTACAAACTGGATCACAAGCGATGCTGATTAGCCAGTGCAATCCTGAATGGAATTTTCTGTAAAGGAAAAAGAAACAAACACATGCTGTCATATAGTTGCAAGAAAACAAAGTTAAAGATTACACATCAACAAGCACACACACACACACACACGCCACAGCCATCCCGTCATAGCCAGACGATTAGTTCACAGTCAAGCGTTGTGGTGAATTGGGGCTTAACACCTCATCTGTGCAGGGCTCGGGCAGCCAAAATCGACTTACACCCCCGATTCTACCTGCTGCTTTTCATGAAGGCTGTAATGAGAAAATAAACCAGCACGCTCTGACGCACAGTCACACATTCAGATCGTGTTAATATAAAACCAAGCAAAAGGGAATCGTCAACTGAGGGAAATGAAGCAAAAATGGTCTTTGTGTCACAGAAAGCTTCTTGTGCTCTGGAATTAATTAAGATTTCATCGAGGTTTGTTAGGGCTAAAAACTTGTTTGCTTGGGCGTGATGTCAGCATGTGTTGAACTGCTGATGCCTTTCATCGGGGGGTGTCACTTCCTCCCACTCTCATTGTAAACTAAGAACGTATACGCTGCCAAAGGCTCTAAACTAACAGACGTGTATTTAAGAGCTGCTGCTTGAAACTGTATTTCTTTATAACAAGTCCATGCTCAATAATCCAGGTATAAAATCCAACATTTTTCAGTCAGGTCTGTATTTCTTTATGTTGCCCCCTAAAGCTTTGGGTCAACCCACTTCATGATTGCCACCACAGCTAACCTTAGCAAATGCAAAAATGGCTATCTTTTATAGATATTTTATAGAAATATTATAGATATAAGGAGGATGAGGAGGGAGAGGAGTCCAGAGTCAGGAGCTGTGAGAAGGTCATTAGTGATTTTGGTAAGAGCTGGTTTGGTGTTGTGAAGTGGGTGAAAGCCAGATTGGAATTATTCATATAGATCATTGTCGGAGGTGGATATGGATCTGGGAAACAAAGAAATGGGAGATTAGATGTAGGTCAAAAGTTATTGATGTCACTGGTGTCTGATCTGGGTTTCTTGAGGTTGGGACTATGGCTACTGTTTTAAGAAATGATGAGACAATACCAAATGAAAGAAAGTTGTAGATACTGCACGATCCTGATCAAGCTGCTACCCCTGTGATCTGACTTTGGAATAAGTGGAAGATAATGGATGGAATGATTGAGACAATGCCAGAGGTGAGAGAGGAGTGAACAATTTCTGTTATTAAGGGGTAAGAGAGTGACCAGAGGCTTTAACAAGTGTAGTCGTAAAGGGATCAAGCTGACAGGTTGATGACTTCGATGTTCAGATCAGGTCGGATATTTGAGAATGTGAAGGAAGTATGATGCCTGGGAGTGAGTGGAAGAGATGGGGTAGAAAAATAGGGATGGGCAGGTTGCATATAGAGTGAGTGGGTAGATGCTGATATTGTTGATCTTGTTATTGAGAAATGTCAGAGTTACAGTTATTGGTGGAGTAGAGGTGAGGGGGAAAGAGTCTGGTGGGCATAGAGTTCTGTTTGCTAGAGAGAAAAGTGTATTTCTGTCACCTGTACTGATGATATTTCTGTAATATTGTTATTTGGCTGAGGAGGGGGTGTTTTTATAATGGAGAATATGTACAGAGTACATGTATTTGTGAATTGTGAGTCCTGTTCCCTTATGGAGGCTTTCAAGCTGTCGTCCTTTGGCATTCAAATAGTGAAGCTCAGGTGTAGACTAAAGGTTGAATGACTACATCATTTTTAAACTCGACATTAACATAATAAAACTCGAGTAGAACTCGAGTACTTGATGACATCATAGGATCTAAAGATACAAAAATAAATAAATAAAACCACAAAAATAGTCATTATTTACAACAAAAAAAAGACCAACAAAACATTGGGAGCACATATTATGCTCCTACCGTGTATCATACTGCAAATAAATCACAGGAAAAACTAAATTATTAGTTATTATTATTAAGCTGCAAAAGTAAAAGAAACATGCAGCATGTCAAAAACTAAACTAAAAACAGTGTGTTGGGGGGGGGGGGGGGGTGACAACCACCCCGCACCACCGCCAGCTGTGGTGCGCATTAGGTTTAGTATTAGAGATTAATATGTTTATAGGTTTTTATAGGTTTAGAGATTAATATTTTTTGCTTTTTGTTTGTGAAACAAGGTCAGAGGAAGCTGGTTCTGGTTCGGTTGATTGGACCCGGTGTTACACCATATTCTGTGACCTGCAACAGCGCATGCAACACCGCCCTCTACGGTCACAATATACGGTGGTCACAGAATATGGTGTAACACCGGTTCGCAACGAGCTCCAAACAGTCAAGAAGTTGATTCATTTTCTGTTTCCTTATGGTAGTTTAACCAGAAGATTCATCTTTAGTGAAATATTTCCAGACTATTGATGCATTTCTACCTGTTTGCCAAGACTGGGCCTGCTCCGCTCCATCTGTCTGCTTGGAGGAATCCATTTTGTAACTCGCGCCTGTTGCAGATCACGTGACACGCAATGACGTAACAGCGACGTAATGATGTCACCACGAATACTCAATGTGAAATTAAAAACCCGATAGATGTCCTAGGAATTGATGTGTAGATTACTCGAGTATTCTGTTAAAGCCCTAGTGTAGACCAGGGTGCAGAGAGGGTGAAGGAGATAGTCTGTGTTTTAATGGAACCAGTGTGTTCAGGAGGTTATGGAGACTCTTCGTATAGTGTGTTACTAGCTTGCCAGGAGAATGTGAGCCGTTTATGCTGAGGAGGTTTCCATTACCAGTATTTAGAGTGTCCTTGTTAATGTTCTTGATATTTCTAAAAGAGATGACACATGTTGGTTTAGCTTTAGTTAGTGAGAATGTCACATTGAAAGAGATGCACATACGGTCAGAGATAGGCAGATCTGTTGCAGAACAGTTTTATGGGGTGATACCACAACAACAGATGAGGTCAAGAACATGTCCTTTAGAATGGGTGGGAAAAGCCATGAACTGTTGAAAACAAAAACTGTCCAAACAAGATAAGAAGTCCTCAGTTAGAGGGGTATTAGAGTTGTTGAAATGTATGTTAAAGTCACTGAGCCAAATTATGCTGGGGGACAGTACTGCAAATTTGGTGAGGAGGATAGTGATGCTGATAAATTCAGTTTTGGACTTATGTGTATGATAATTAGTTACTATTGTGGTGGGGGATGGGCCACTGTGCTGTATGGCTGTAGACTTGAATGACTGAATGGTTGGTGCAGGGGTGGGGATGATTCTCCATTCTTTATGATAAACTAGAGCCTCCCCCACGACCAGTGCCACTGGGTTGGCAGGTGAAGATGCAACAAAGGGGGATGGATTCATTAATCTCTAAAATGGTTTTGGTTTGTGGCCAAGTTTAGGTGAAATATAAGAAGTAAGTAATTTTGTCCTGTTAATTTTCCTCAAGTAAGCAATGTGGTTTCGTCAGAAGGGTAAATGGGGATTTATTTGTTTAAAAGACTTATGGTGCTTCAACTGAACTCTAGGATGCTGTAAAATAGGTGAGTGTGCAAGGTGGAGGTAAACGTGATAAACACAAGTACCTCAGTGTTCTTACTTGTTGTCAGCAACAAACAGTAAGGAGCACTGGCCTTCTTTTTCTGTTACTTCCAACCAGACTACCTTAAAGTGCTCGAGTCTGCCTGCCTGGCTGTGTTTTTATTGCTGTCTGGAGAGTGCTAACGTTGGATGTTTGGGATTGAGGAGGAAGGCTGCATGCATTTACCACACTCAATCAGCCACCTGCATGTTTTCCTTGTCATCATGTGGAAGGCAGGCTGGGGCTGAGATCACCTTCAGCCCACCCTCCACGCCCCATCCCCTCTAGCCTTCCTCCATGCACAACGACGACAGAGAAAAACCTGCCACCAGACAAAAGTTCCCAACTCTAACCTGTACAGACCCCAACGAGAGTGACAGCTATCCCAGGAATTAGACACCATCACACCATCACTGACAATTTTTTCTACATTTCCTCCGTCAGAATTAAAGCTGTCAGGAGTTCACATCCGTTCAGACATGTTGTGGTCTAGCAGGGAAGAGAGGGGTGGGGAACACGACCCCTTTTACAGAGGAGAACGGCTGTGCAAACAAATAAGCCTGCCTGTCTTCTGTGCTGTACAGGAAAAAAAAAATCTAAAGCCCCAGGGTTTTTGTCAGAGACAAACACGGGCAGTGGACCAGCCTCTTGGGTCCTACTACTGCTTCTACACAATCCAGACATTCGCATTCAGACCAGCTCCCTGTCCAGCCACTTGGAAACAGTATCCTAAATGCAGGCCAGCAGCAAAATAAACATAGCTGTTGATTAACCTCTAAACCTCCCGGGCTTGGAGAGTGTTATACTGTAAACTCATTCCATACCACCAATGTAAAGCTGTATTTAAGAAAACACGCAAAGAAACAAAATCCACATGCTAAATGTTGCAAAAACAATTAAAACTTGTTGGTTGAAAAGTTACAGAACTTGTGAAACATGAAATCAAATGATTAAACGTAAACTGACTCAGATGTCAGTTCATATTTATATTCAGCAATTGTTATGTCACATAAAGTTGAAATATCTTCTTGTATCTTTATATTTTAGGGTACCCTTGTTGTGGAGATCCCCCCCTACAGGAATCAAAGAATATCCAGCTCCATGCAGGTTAACTTCTATGTCTGCAACGGCAAGAGGAAGAGAAGCCAGTACCAGCGCTTCACCTACCTGCCTCCTAATGGTAAACCAAAACCCTGATGTTTCTACTGCCAGATAACTCATATAGTCATGAGGGGAAAAAAAAACACATCCACCACTTGTTGATATACATAATATACATGTTAACACACTAATATACAATATAGTCTTTACCGGTTCTACAGTTATCTAAATCTAACATCAAGTATGTGAAAAATGGGGGTGGCGGCACAGAGATTAGGGAAGGCGAGCCTGTGACTGAAAGGTTGTTAATACAATTTGGGTGGGAAACATCTGCCTTCAGATGCATAAGATGCATTAGTGGTCAATTAACCTTGTGCAAAGGCCCTTAACCCCATGCCCCTGTCTGCTCCACCGGGCACCCAAGATGGCAGACATCTGCTCCACACATGTGGGCTGTGGTAGCTCGGTGGTCAGTGGTTGCATCGGGAAGGATGTCCAACACACAAAGAAATTTCAAATCTTTGTGCAAGTTTACTCCCATTGGAAAAAGAAAAATGTTGAGAAAAAATAAAATGTATCAAATGAGCATCCTCTGTAGGGTGGCTGAGCTCAGCCTTAGAGATAATGTGACAAGCTTCATCATCCAGTTGAGATCGGCATAGTCAGCTGAGGTGGTCAGGAATCTGATCAGGATACCTCCTATGCAGCTCTCTTTGAAGGTTTTTTAGGGATATCCAATTAAAAGAGACTCCTGGGGCAGACTCAAAACTCGCTGGAGGAATTACGTTTTCTCTCTGGCCTGGGAAAGCCTTGGGATCCCCCAGGAGGAGCTGGAGTGTTGTTGGGGTAAGGGATGTCTAAGTTTTCCTCCTGGACCTGTTGCCTCTGCATCCCAACCATAAATAAATGGAAAAAAATAGGTAAATTGATAGATTAAATTTGCTGTTGTGCACTTCAGATTAAATTTGAATACGTTCAAAAACTGGTATAGATTTTTATTGTCTTGAAATGTAATCTGAACAACGGTGGACTTTTCTTTTCCTGTGACTGTATGCTTTTCTAAAGTGACACAATTTGCACTCCACTTTCATAGTATTTCTTAAACTCTTAAGAACTGTGAAATGTAAACGGTATGACTCTACATGTCAACATACCAGGTGAAATTTATAGCAGTTTTTAGTGGATATTTTGGCACCACTTGACTGTGGCTTATGAGTGAGAGCAGAAGAAGAGGTTGTTTATTCTGTTGTGAAACCTCGTTCCTCAGTCATGAGGTGTTCCTGCTGAGTGACAGATCCTCCGAGCGCTGTCAGTGTAGACAAGTCAATCTTCAATGGACCTCACTTTCACATTCTGCCTCACACAATACCTCCATGGTGTCCAAATAGCCCAACAAACTCACAATTACACATGGATATACACATACAAACAGCCATCCAGCTAGTGCTTTGTCTTGCCATTCATGTTGCAACCTGAGAAGCCATGCAGGATTACATCTCTCTGCACTTACCATGTCCCTCAGGTATCACTGTTTAGCAATTGACTTCATATTGGAATTTTAAGAATGAATTGAAACATTCACTTTTGAAATTGCAGTAGGAGTTATTTGCTTTCCACACTATAGACAGGCGAAATATCACATAATCTTGATTGGTATCATGTTTCCTGAAAAAGTTCATTTCAGATCCTTAAAACAACAAGTAAGAAGTAATGGCTTTTTTTTAAGAACAACACCTAAATTTAGTTTTCAGTATCAGATTAATTGATACTCTCATACCCATATGTATCTTGATCTTCATACTGGTTTAGGACTTCCATCCTGCACCCTACATCACGATACCCAGTGGAATCCATTAGATCAAAACAACAGGATCTTGTTTTCATTGATCAGTGCTTGATGGGTCTCATGCAGACCTTTTAAGTCTACAGCTGCTAATAAGATGTGGCATTTACATTATCTGCAGTTATTTGTACATCCACAGGAGATAAGTGATCGGGACTTTGGATCAAGCTTCTAGAATAAATAGAACATAGCCCTACTTTGGAATTGAGTGATAAAAAAGAGGAGTCTTAAACGGTCGCCATATATGGCCTATCTATTTCATACGCTGTACATCAACCCTGACAGAGACAGACAGTATGATATGCAGCTTCTTGGCAGAGTATCTCTAAGTCATTTGGCTGAACATAAACAGAGCTCTAATTAAAAGATGACTTGTTGTGTTCTGCCTTTTGCTGCCAAGTAAACCACAAGCACAGTGTGGACCACACAAGCGGGGCGAATATCGTCTCAGAGATGCATAATTAACTCACAAATGTTGCAGCCAAACAGATAGGGAATCACAACTTTAATTTAGAGATTTACAACTCCTTTGGAGTCCCTCATAACTCTATGCGACAATGGGCATCTGTAAAAACAAACTTTTATTCCAGATCTGAAACTCATGCGTACATTTACTTGTTTTCCTTTTAACTAAATATCTCATGAACCACTACACAGATTTTAATAAAAACTTTACAAAAGTAATAGAATATATACATCTACAACTGATTAAGCTTGTGAATTCAGTCCAATTCAAGATGGGCAGCACAGCAGAGCAACATCAGTGAACACAAAAATTGCTGTAACTCAATCGACCTTGTAGATATGGAGCAAAAATTGGGCGTGGCAGTAGCTGAGTGGTATCCACAAAACATACTCTGAGCTCCAGTACAGCTCACAAGTTCTCAAATTATTGCATGAGGTTATGCAGAACACAAAACTCTGACATAAAAGTGGTGGTCAATATGCATCTCTTCAAGAAATGCTAAGCACAATTTGGAGATTTGACAGGCGTTTTACATTTGCACTGGTGGAGTACCACAATTATGATAACGAAAAACGTACACATCAATTATACTCTGTAAAATTTAAATCCATGATTGCTGATTCTAAAGAATGGCGTATAAAGGTTGGTGCATATTCAGCATAAACCAAACCTTTGTAGTGATGAGGGGTGCAACAGTTTCTCAAGAGGAAATCCTAGTGAAGCTGTTTGTTTCTGAGGGTTTCAGTGTGTTTGTGTGTCAACAATGAGTGAAAAGACGGCTGCTGTGGCCAGGTACTCAGGGTGGGCTGGGAAGGAGGACACCCACACATTTACACACATTTACACAAACAGACACACACATTTGTCAACACTGTTTTTTGGTTCACTCATATGAAAAGTCTCTTCCGGCCCCTCAACCCACTTCAAGCACAGTTGTGGTCAGTGACGTTGGTTACAGAGAACATTTCTTTCACACTCTGTTGTCTGCTCGTCTATAAAAAAGGCAAACCCGGGGCTTAAAATAGCCTGACTTGTTTGAAACAGCGGAAGGATGAAGCAAACACTCTCTGGGACACAGATGCTGAAAACCACCTTCATTTTCCATTCAGGTCATGTGGTTACCTTATTATTCTTTAACACTAATGAAAAACACAATCAGTGGCCACAGATGCTGAACACTGGTGACTACCTTTACACAACTTTGCACATTGGTTTAAAAAAAACAACACATGTTCAACCAGACATATCGTTTCAACAGATTGCATTGTTTAAGACATGCAAACAGATTGAATAAACTCTCAGCCTCACTCGGCCTCCTGCGGGAACTGTAAAATAATATTACAAGAAGGAGACAGCGAAAACATTAAACTGGCTGCCAGTCACAGATAAACTTTTTAGTGTTTAGTAGAAAGGGCTCAGTAGAACTGTTAAAATAAATGCATGGTAAGGCAAAAACAGGAATTACATAATTATCAAACATCAAATTAGAATAAATTCATTAGCACAATATAGGTTAATAAAGCACGTCAGTAAATGCAGAAGTATAAAGTTTGTATGGACAAACCAATCCCTTACCTAATTACCGGTAAACGTCAGCACAAGTATTTGCTAATGTCTAATCAGTCAAGTGTCATCACCTCCAGGTGAACTGATACATTCATCAACAGTAGGGTATTGATATTTACATGTTCTACACTCAGCACTTCTACGTTCACGTAACATGGCTGTTAATTAACAAAAAATAATATCTGAGCCCTCTTTTAGCTAGCCATTAGCCTAGCCTGTTATCCTTTACTTTGGGCTACATGTTCTTTGAGTGATGGCTGATAAAGTGCTAAAATTATCTGACATAAAGTTGCTTCAGAAATTACCAGCTTATCCTTTTAAAACCACTTTAGTTGCTAAGATTTCATTAAAGTGTGTGGTGTTTTATCAAGTTTTACACCCAAGCTTTTGGCAGCACGATGGCTCAGTGGTTAGCACTGTTGCCTCACAGCAAGAAGGTCCTGGGTTCAATCCCTAGTTGGACCTGAGGTCTTTCTGTGTTGAGTTTGCATGTTCTTCTTGTGCATGCGTGGGTTTTCTCCAGATACTCCAGTTTCCTCCCACAGACCAAAAACATGCATGTTAGGCTGCCTTCAGGCCCAGGCCTCGCTTGTAAAAGAGATCTCAGTGGGATTTGCCTGCTTAAATAAGGTTAATAAATAAATAAAACCCACATTACTTTTAGAATACAGTGTTATTTAGGTGAAATTATGTATGTAATGAACAAAAAGTGTCAAGAGCATCAAACCATAGCACCTTTGGAGTAGCTTGGTGAGTGTTTCTGTGGAAATATCATACATTTCTGTTGGAATAACACATGGTACACAAAGCTGACAATAGCGATTACGCTTTTTCAAATGTCTTTGTGTGAATTAGTTTAGAAAGTGAAAGAGTCTGTGTTTGACGATAGCCTGTCATGATTTAGCTTGTTATTAAAAGACATTCTTCTTTGCAGATTTATTTAATCAAATAGCATACCAACTCCAGTTTTCAAAATTGCATTGTGGTTCATGCAAATGCTATTTCATAAACCTTCAAAACGCCACCAATTTATGCCTAGTGGTTATTCCAGGAGAAACTGTATGATACTCCTGCTGGAAGTGCCACCAAGCTGCACCAGAAGTGCTAAGGCTAGCCTCTGCTGCCATTATTTGCTTTTACAAAATCTAAAAGAATCTTTGTAAATAACAATAATACAAAGTTGAAGGCAATGATGATTTAATTAATTGTCTTTACATGAATCATTTAGACAATTTGGAAATTGGAGCAGTTTTGAAATATCAACAATACTTTTTGGTCTTTGCTGATTAGCGGTTAGCATGCTAGTTCAGTCAGAATTAAGCTGTTTTTCATTCTGAAGGTTATCAACAAAAGATTAAAAATGATTGAATATTCCATCCAAATAGCTGAACTATCACTTTAAGGCAGTTAAGTCAAAAGTTTTCTTTGCACAAGGAAAAGAGTAAGAACTCAACAAATCAGAAAGAGGTTTTGAAGTTATAATACGCAATCAGCAGTGTTTGTAATTGGACTCTAAATACGTGTCCATGACATTAGGATGTTTTGTCTGTTTCTCTGCGTGAGCTCTGCTTTTCCAAGCTCCATTTCCAATCATTCTAGCAGAGACGCAATGTGCTGTTCTTAAAACAAGAAACAGTTTTCACAAACCACATTAAACAACAGACTTCCAGCACTCCCAATAGATGCCAACAATGACCAAAACTAGGGTGAAGAGCTTCTCGGAACCTCTCTGTTTTTACAGGCCGTTTGGAGATTCCTCTGGCATATCATGTTGTATTCCTATGGGTGCCCACCCCTCCATGATTGCATTGGTTTGTGGTTGGATCTGTACAGAACAGAACCAGAAACATTTTCTGTGACACATACAGGAAAACTTAATGACCTGCACATTGTTCTTTGTGAATAGGTTTTTGCAGAGTCATGTTTTTTGGAAATCTGGACAATGACTGAAAAGTTTCAGTCATGTCTGCAGATTTGGGTTTTGTCCGGCATTGCAATCAGACTCGATGTTTGCAACGAGACCAGATTGCCTGCTCTGTGGGACACAATGCGCCAGCTACCTTTGAGTTAATGAACCACCACCTGCTCCACTATATGAGTGTTTCTGCAGACCCATACTATTAAAACAAAACTAGTTTATCATTTCATTTTTACTGCCTACTGCAGAAGGTGAATGTTTTTACTCCTGTTCCTGTATGTGGATGTCTGTATTTTTGTCTGTTAGCAAAATAACTCATAAACCCTTAATGAAACTCACAAAGTAATCACTGGATGTTCTTCTATAACTGATCACTTGTTGGGTCAATAATTCAAGATGGCTGCCTCAGTGATTCATTCTTAGCAAACAACAACAACAGCAACAAACACACATATGATCCAGTCAGTTTTACAAACATTGATCTAAAACTTGATGTGTTATTAGTTGGGGGTCATCACCACCTTATACACTAAACGTTAACAGAACCCACAATTTCTGTTTTTAATATATTTTTATAATATCACCGGCGACCCCCGTGACCCAAGATGGAAGAAGTGGGTCAAAGATAATGGATGGATATTAGTTCACCCAGCACTGTTTCTATATTTTTGTGAACAAATCCATTCCACTTGATTAATATGAGAATAAGCAAATCACTAAAAGTCCACTCCGGGTTTTCCTGGTACCTACAACAACTCACATGCAGTATTTCTCCTCTGTCACTTGCCTTGGCAGGGCACTCATCTATTCGTTTTTTTTGTGGATGGTGAAGGGGAGGAGGGGAGACATCTCTGTGTTGCACGCTAGCTTAGCATTACATTAGTGCCAGCAGTTGTTGACCAAGGTTGGGGAGGTTAGACTGCTCGAGAGAAGTGGAGCATGCTCTATTCACACAAGGAGAGCTGTTGGTCAGGCTACTTCTTGTACCATGCTCTCTAAAATAGTTACTGAATCAAGTGTTTACTTATGTAGGTAAACATAGATGTTTAACAGCCTGTTAAAATACACCAGAATGAAGGAAATGGCATCTACTTTATTCAGAATTTTCTGAGGGAGGAATCCCAGACCCCCTCACCATTGTCCCCTCCACATTACAAATGCTTCTGACGTCAGTACCGCTAAACCTTTAATTTTGTCTATCTAGTGTTTTTCTTGTCAATGGAAATAAAAATCAGAACCTTTTCTGTCCAGCACTACAGATGCTCAAATAACTAATATTTACAGACAAACCCCATTCCTAATCAAATATACATGTTCAGTTATTTATCTTACCTGCATCTCCTTCCCTTTAATTAAACAACATACAACTGATTTGTAAAATAACTCAATATGCCAGATCAGCTTTAAAAGAGCAGCTAGGAAAACTGACAATAAGGAGAAAACTCTGCACAGATATCATCCATTTCTGGGTCATAAACCATCCATCTTTATATATGTTTTCCCTTTCGGGGTCATTCGTCAGCTAGTGCCTATATCCAGCAGTCACTGTGTGATAGGCGAGGTGCTCGTGGACAAGTCACGAGTCCATCACAGGGATACATAGAGATAAATGAGACATTCAGTCTTTCAACCCACATCTAGTTAATATTTACAGTTATCAGTCAGCCTAACATGCGTGTATTTAACCTGTGGGAGGAAACCGGAGTACCCAGAGAAAACCCACTTGTGCATGGGCAGAACATGCAAACTTCACACAGAAAGACCAGGAGGGGAACCTGCAGCCTTTTTGCTATGAGGTGACAATGCTAGCCACTCTTCCACTGTGCAATGAGCCATAACCTATAGGAGGAAATTAGCCAGCCGAAGCTGACCCTCACCTGGTTACATCAGTTTTCTCAGTTCACACGTGAAAGAGGTTGATAATCAAACAAGAGAGGAAACTTCTGTTTGTGATAGGTCAGAAAATGTTTTTATATCTATGAAGAAAATATATCAAAATGATCAAATGTTTATTTTCCCAATGTTTTTTAGTCATGAGGTGTCCTAGAGAGTGACATTACCAGTATGCATCAGACAATTTGGTCTTTTTTTTTTTAGACACTCCAAATGAGAAGAATAACTCAAATTTGTGTGTATCCTTCACTCAATTTATAAACCTCAACCTCGGATCTATGCTACTGATTTGAAAATGACTCATTTATATTTACCTCACTCCAGTACCCCTGCTTTGACCGGTCATTATTAACTCGTCACATTGGTCTGAGTGGGACTATTTCTGCTGTCAACTCTATTTTCCCAAACTGAGTTCATTCAAAGAGCTCCAATTAAGGCTGAAGTGATATTTTCTTTCTTTCTGATATTCACCCCTCTGACAAACACAACCTTGCTCCTTAGCAATCTGCTGCCCGTTCAAGCTAAAGAAAAGGCAGAAGAGTGGAAGACAGCCACAGAGGGAAGGATGACGTGTGACCATGTGACTCTCTTGTTATTCCCCAGGCTTTGTAGAGGAGGCCTGGGCATCAGGGGATTCCACCCTATGGTGCTCCCACACACACCGAGCCAATTCTCTGGGCTTTTGAAGCAGGCAGGTTGACGTAAATGTGCTCCCTGCTGCGTTATCGCAGTAACACAGCTCAGCACCTCAGAGGCTGCAGGTGCGATTACAGTCTTAAAAAAAAAAAAAGGAGAAAAAAGAAAAACACGCTGTCGTTCATGAACCGAAGTTATAGCTGCCACCATTACTCTAAATCAGTTTAGACAAGCATCTTTTTTATTCTGACAACTGTTTGCTTTTCTGTAAATGTCATGCGGAGCTAGTCTGGCCAAAAACTTTTAATGGTTGGCATCAACACTCACCACACCCATTAACGTTGTTTAACAATTTGTGTGAACAGAAACAGTATGTCCATTGTGACTCCAAAAACTTTGTTGTGCTTCAGGGTATCTTAACACCAACCTATTAGTTTTGTGCTGGCACAGTGTGTGTATACATACTCATATAATAACTCAGCAGAGAGCGTGTTTATGTGGATCTCTCCTCATCAGCTTAACTCAGTATGTTCCTCTGTGTACCATTCTAACTACTTTCCTCAGCAGCATAGAGAAGGCATGTGATAGCTGTCAGTCATGCCTCGCCAGGAAGCAATGCAGACAGTGTATGCGTTGGATGAGAAATTCGAAGAGAGAAGGCAGGATGATCGAGTGGGGTCACAGCACTCTCCTGCATTAGCTGAGGTCTCAAGCTCCTGAAACCACAGGCTCAGCTTTGCAGCCTCTTAAGCAGCTCAGGCAGTCTAATCAAAATCAAATCATCTCCTTTTCCTCACTCCCCTCCTATCTTTTAGTCCCGAGAGAATCAATTACTTCTCGAGTGT
Source organism: Nematolebias whitei (assembly GCF_014905685.2). Lineage (NCBI taxonomy): Eukaryota > Metazoa > Chordata > Actinopteri > Cyprinodontiformes > Rivulidae > Nematolebias > Nematolebias whitei. Next base: position 39,312,046 of record NC_056502.1, read on the forward strand.
GAAGGAAACCTGGGGGTCCTGGGCTCCTCGAGCAGCAACAGCAGCAGCAGCAGCAGCAGCAGCCGTCCAGGGCTTTAAAGTAGTTTTTTTGGATATCAGAGTTAGAGCAGAGTCCAAAGAAAATAGGTCTTACTCATTATTAGAGCCAGCTGTGGCTTTCCACACTGATGACTCATTCATTTTTCTTTCCCCTCAGTTCTTTTTTTGTTTTTCATGGTGTGGTAAATATGGGTGGTGGTGGAGGGTCTCCGTTAGTGAATTGCGCCAAGTGTATACTGAGCCAATATTGACTGGTTATTGTTTATTTGAACTTCGAAGGGTACAGAAGCCACAACTGCGCCTGTTCCCCTCCTTGCTCACACATTCTTTGTGCCATGTGTCTTAGTTGCACAATGGTTTTTAAAATCTCAACCTCTCAGTCTTTCTTTCTGTTTTTTTTTTTCCCCCTCAGTTCCGATAATAAAGACCGAACCCAATGATGAGTATGATTCTCTGGGATCAGTTGGCCTGGCAATGCGTTCAAAGCCCTTCTATGGCCAGCCCAGGCTCACCCCCATCATGCCGGTTACTGAACCCGACAACTGCCTGGTTGGTGGCTATCCTTCGTGCCCTCCTCGACATGCTGCCATGCCACCTTCATCTCCCAGTTCCAGCCCTACCCTGCATGATTTGTCTCCTGTGGCAAACAACAAGTGCCTCCCCAACAGCCCCACCCATGTAGCACCACCAGGCACTGTAGCTGCCCCCATGGAGACTCCTTGTTGCCCCAGCCTTGCCCACCCATTGTCTCCAGACCATAATTCTTCTCTGGTGATGCTGAACTCCCAGGGGAGCCCTAATCATCTCAACAGTCCTGGACCCCAAGGTTACCACCATTCCATGTACGCTAACAGCAGCTCCTCCTCGTCACCGGTGTCCCACCCTTCCACTCCTGAAGGGCCTGCAGAAAGTCCGTTTGTTCAAGCCTACAGTCCCAGTCAGGCGCCAAGTAGCTCAGCACCAGCTGGAGGGAGTCCCCCACACCTGCTACCTGAAGATGTTGGTCCACCCTCAATGGCTATCACTGTCAAGCAAGAGCCCCAGGAACTGGATCAGATGTATCTAGATGATGGTGAGTTAAGATACAGTTGTACATACTAAAATCTAAAAGGTTTTATTTATTAATATTTCAAGAATTAGGATGTTTTTAGAAGTTTTTATAAAGAAACACTGCTTTGTTAAGCTTAGTAACTGTAGCTGAAATGACCATTTATGCAGCAGAATACATTTATTTAACACCTTCTTCTTATCTGCAAGTCCTGACACTCATAGCCTCACCCTGCTGCTCCTCTCAGTATTTCCTGATGGAGCTTTGGCAGCTGATTTGCGTCACATTTGTTTAATTTTAGACCCTGCGGATTTATTTGCTTTTGGTCTGATATTTGGCTCAGCTTATGTTGGTCCAAGCGACTGCTTTATTTCAAAATGCCTACACTGCCTTGATGGGATTTTAAAACAATCTGTCAAAACATCAGAGCACCAAGGTCAGCCGGGGTGCAGCAGAACAAAAACAGTGGCACACGTATAGCGAGCCAAGCTGTTGACTCGACAACTAATGAGGGAAGCAAAACAATGGGTAGGGGTTTCCTGAACCAAACCATTTTCCCCCTATAATTCTGGGAGGGATGGTGGGAGGTGGGTTGCAGAGGATTTGTTTTCCCGTCTTTTCCCTGCAGAGTCGACACCATGTGGCTGTCATCATCAGGCGAGACTGTGGGGTCACTGGTCTCCCTCTGGCAATGAAACCAGTCACACCCAGGGGACCATATGGTCAGGTTTATTATCCATTTCACATTAGGTCTTTTATGTCAGCAACCTGTTATCTGTGTTAGCAGAGGCTCCACTTGTTGTTACAATATATATTCATGGATCACATCATTGGCATTCTTCCAGTCTGGAAATGTTAAAAAAATCCACCTGTGTCCCACCAGAGATGAGGGGATTACATTATATCCAAGGATATTACCCTTTCTGTACACCTTATGTTAAGTAAGTTGGTGTAGTGTGTATGTGTGTGAATTTAAATGTGTATGCTTGTGCGGTTTCTACACTCTTCCCTTAACAGAGCTGGGACTGGGTGATAGGCATGAGGGGATCAGGGGAGTCCTGCTCAGGAACTGCAATTGAGATGAAATTTAGCTGTCAGCATTTCTGTCAGTCTTCATGAGTCCCATTAGTCTTCACTTCATCAACAGACTATTCAGTCAGGTCTGTTATCAGCTCTGTGAACTCATAATTTTCCCTCCCTTTATACCATTTTGTCTAAAATTTATTCTCTTAAGGACCCGGCAATGTGATTGTCTAGAACTGCATTGTTTAGCAAAACCACTTAGTTTTAAAGAATAGTTCAAATAGTTTTTTTATAAAATGGCTGTGGAAAGTGTATGAACAAATAATATATCAGTTCTAAATAGGTCTTTAAGTAGTACCTGGCTTGACCATGATGGCTGGCAAAGAGGATTCGCAAAAGAGTGTCCAGAATGTCTTAAGACGGTTGTGATTCTCAATTTACTTGTTAGTCATAGAGGCTTGCACGCTTGTTAACTTTTGAACACGTTCCAAAAAACAAACAAACTATACAGCAAATTTTCTCTTAAAAAATCAGTCATTGTGGGCATCTTGAACCCGTCTGATTTTGTTTTGAGCATCTCTAACTTTTCACAAGAGTGCCAGAATACCTGCACATGAGCACTTTTCTGACAATGCATGTTCAGGTCTAAAAGTCATGCCAGTAATAAATAATATTTATGAAAATATGGTCCAGATCTGACGATCTTAATTGGGCTCAAGTTGATTAAATCATAAATGTGGGGCAACTGCCAAGGCGGGTGCAAAGTAAGCTGAGGTTGGTGCAATGTTGGCAGAGATGGTCAATGAAAGAATGTGAATGATCTAGAATACAGTTTTACAAGTCACGTACGCTCAAAAATAAACCATGATTTAGAAAATTTCATGCAAAAATACTGAAAATATTAATATTTTCCTGTACTGAGTCAAGTTTGAGTTGGTAACTCGGCTCCAACGGTTGCAACTCACTGGGATACTTCCTCTAGAAAGACCTCAGTTTGGAGAAAGTGTAATGTTGACCAGACTGATGAGCTAAATATTAGTCAAGCGTGGCCAAGACAAAGTGGATTGATGCCGCCGTAGAAAAACCTGTAATCTCAAAACATTTACAATTATTTATGAAAATGCTTTTTTTTAATCAATCAACGTCACAGTTAACTTTACATTGCATGGTTACTTCAGTTGAAATATTATATTTATTCCATAGACTGCACTGAAATTGTGGCAGCATGTTGGTGCTGCCACTGTTTGAACATGCAAATAATTTTAACCTTTAATAACCCTGTTTCTTAGACAAAGGCTTACAACTATGGACTTATTGAAATTAGATTAGTTGATGATTATAATCAAAACTATACATATTTCTCCAAACTGAGGTCATTTGAAGAGCTCTCTACAAAGAATAAGATGGTATTTGATCATAACCTTATAAACTTTCTGCAGAACCCAACTTCAAACAATGTGTTTTTTCCTCATTGTTTTGCACATTGCCACACCCAATATTTTACATTTTATTATAAAGTTGGCAAGAGTGTTTTTTTTAAGCACCCAAAATATGAAGTTAAACCAAAACTCCAAAGCAGTAGTAATTCTACCAAATCCTGTCGTAACCTGTCTTCTTTACAACTCCAGTTGCTTCCATCAGTCTGTGGGCCAAATGTATTCAGACAGTGATTACAGCTGCATTAGGGATGCACAGGAATATGTATTGATTGAATGAGAACAGGTAGGCAGCTCCTTGAAAACCTCATCAGGCTACTGGCTTGCATCACCTAACGTCTGCACAGGCATCTGTGGGGAACTGTTGGAGTCCCGGTAAGTGTGCGGTGGTAATAGCATACTGCAAAGGCATCTGCTGCTCCCAAGCTTGGACCTACACCAAACCCCTTAAATGAACCTTAAGCTAAAATAAATAAGATCGGAAGGCAAAGACAAGCCTCCCTGCTCACTGTTCACATGCATTACCGCTTATATTAGTGAGTCAGTTCTCCATTAGAGAGGCAAGACAGGAGGATGACCTCACCGCAGTAGCAGTGATTTAACGCCAGCCGCTGTAGAATAGAACCCCTCCTCAGCAATTGGGGGGCCAGCAATTTGGAATCTGCGGGAACACTCTTGATCTTCCCCAAGAGTGGTGCGCCTCCCACGCTCAAGCACTGAGGCCTCCGGCTCTCATCAGCCAGAGGAAATGTGTCTCTCAGGCCGAGCCGAGATTTTACTCAGCCCCTGAGAAACCCTTCAACGTATCTACGGTGAGCAACTTTACCGCAAGGAGCTGGGTTAGTATGCAGGGAGGTGTAAATCCCCCAGTCTGCTGTACACTTACTCCATCATAACCCCTTAAACTTTTCCCTTTGTTGCTATGGAAGCAATACATTTCAAAAATATATATCTACAGTGTTTTTGGAGCAAGATTCTAATCGAGCAATGCATTTACTGGGAAGGTATCCACCTGAATTCATAAAGTAATCATCTTGAGTCTCACCTGCTCTAACTCCTCAGAGCAGGAGGTACTGTCACATGGCTCAGAGAATGGAAGAAGACAATAAAACCATCTCTGCCAGAAGTCTAGTTCATGTTGTGTTGTTGGTCATTGTCATAAACATCTCGTGGTTAGGCTCACATAAAACTATAGTTCTCAGATTTGCTTAATTACTCACAGCTCAGGATTTGTGCTTAAAGTGGACATGACTGAGAGAGATGGCAGACAATGACATCACTATATACTAGTCTGCAGCAGCCTCATATGCCTCAAGAACCTTACTAATTAAGTCTAAATATAGGAAATGGTAGCACATTAGTTTGAAGGAGCAGTTCTGATGACATCATAACTGACTCACATGTTAATCTGTTCACACACACACACATTAAAAAGCTTTTTTCAAAGACAATCTTGGGAAATATCCAAGACTTTTTGTATTTTTTTGTTCCTGTTTAAACGTTTTACAGCTGATGTGTGTGTGTGTGTGTTTAGAATAGACCCAGTAATGGTGCTAGCTGTTTAAGGCTGGTGCAGTGTGTCCTGTCTCATTAGGTGCTATGGTGATGGGTGATATCATGAAACTCAGCTAAATGTGGCAGACAGAAAAGGAACTCGTGCTAATCAGTGAGATATATTTCTACCAGCTGCCTCTGGGAAACAAAGGGCCCTTATTCACCCCCCAAAAACGAAAACACCGAGCGCAGTACAGCCTTCCCTGTTTGCTGACATTTGACACATGTGCTCTGATTGCGTTGTGTTACGGCGTAGGTTTGCTTGTGATTGTTTCCTGTTCAATTCGAGGTTGGTGCATTTGAAACCCTGCACGAGTTGTTTTCTCAAACTAGAAACAGAATTGTCAATGCTTCTTTTTTTTTTTTTGGGGGGGGGGGGGGGGGTTCTCCCTCTTCTCCCACTCAGCAAAAACAAACCAAAAGAAAAAGAAACAGTTTAACTTTCGTGCAGATCTCTGTTGACTACTGATGCTTCTGAAGGCAACTCGAGGCATTCCTCATGGAAACTTTTACACATCCTGGCACACTGCCCAGACCCCAGGACTCCGCAAAACCCCTAATGATGATAGAGAACTCGTCCGCATCGTACTGAAAACATGCTGAGTCGTGAAGATTGGAGTGTGCCGCAAGGGTAGATTGAAGAGGGGCTGCAAAGATGAGGATTTTGGGGTGAAGGGTATTCATTAGAGTGAGGCTTTAAGTGCGCTGATGGGACTTGCTAAAGCACAACTCCCCTCTGTGTGTGAGTGTTTATGTGCGTGTGTGTGTTTCCCTTTAAGATGGTGGAGTCAGCTAGATGAGATAGCATCGTAAGTGACAGTATGTACTTTCACAACACTCAACCTCTGAACCCCCTAGCCTTTAGGGAGCAGGTCAAGCTCTGGCTAATAGTGCAGAGAAAGTGAGGCTGTCTTGTGGTTAAGTGCAAGGCCTAGATCATAGTCTCCTTCCACATGTAGAGATATTGACAGGTACAAGAAAGAAAAAAAAAAAAAGTGATGGCTTTTTTATTATTTATGACCACAGGCAGGATGTGGATATTTTACTGTTGTTGTTATTGCTGCCTTCTCATATTAGGACTCTTCTTTCCTGGCAGCACGTCTCACAGTGAGCTATAAGTAAAAGTTTGAGCTTCTTGAAGAAGTTTTATAGTCTTGGGAGAAATTAATAGGAAGGTGCACTCTTGCATTGGCCTTTGAGAGTCATTGAGCACCAAAGATATGAATCAACAACTATGCTTCAGGGATCGGCAATAGATTTGATTCAGTTTCCTCTCATTAAGATTAAAAACCCTTTCTTCTACTGTGTGAATTGAGCTGCTTTGACTCTTATTGCCCATTATCCAATTCTTCAGGCTTCACTGAGCACTTAACGGGGTGTCCTCTGTAGTGGTCCATGTTTCCGTGTCGTGTTCAGTCAGCCTACGGTGTTCAACACATGCAGCATTTTATATGATTTTCTAAACTTATTAATTTGGAGTAATATAGCACGGGAAAGCGTTATTATTGGTTCATTAGGATTTGTTGGGTAAACAAAAAACTTTGGAGCCCATAACCATTCTCTGTTGGGAAACATTCCCATAAAGCAAGTGGTCTGAAGCAATATTCACTTGAAATATAATGTATGAAAGATGCAATATGAGTTCATTAATGGAACCAAGAGACTATGTTATGTCTTCACTTTGGAGGAGAAATTCCTCCACCGCTTAGGGGAAGTCGTCTGAATCACCTTAGCAGCAATCTGTTTCATTTTACATCTCTTTAATCTCTGGCCCAACATGAGAGTCTTCACATTTCTGGTTCTGATCACTGCTTATTGTCACATATTAGGAAACCCACTCAGTTATTGACTCTATTGCTCCAAATTGCTTCCAGTTTAGCAAATAATTGGATTTAGCGGTTACATATGACGGTGGCATTGAGGTCACCGTGTTCGAGTTTTAACGGTTCGTAAAATCTATTGAGAAGATTATTAGTTTTGATAAACTGGTTAAGATTTTTTTTTTTAGCAATAGATTATTTTATTACAGCAGAAGGGGGATGCATGTGTGTGTGTGTAGCAAAGATGAAGGCAGCTGAGCCAGAAGATCTGGTTTGGTTTTAGCTGCTCCGTCATAATATCCACAGTCACGGTGAAAGAATGCGTCTGCTGAAAATCTGCAGTGGGATTATCTAAACAAATTGGGTTTCTTTTGTGTCTGGGGTTCACACGGGAGCACATTAAGATGAAGGCCTTTGATTCTGATTTGAAATGAGTTTTGCATGGCCAAATAGCATAAACTATACAAAGGATTGCTACTGTAAAGATGTTTATCTTCTGCTGGTTTGTGTTGAAATAAACAGAGTTTTGAGCTTTTTATGTTGTGTACGGTAATTATTTGGCATGAGTGCAAAATGGACCATAGTGAAGTATTAAATCAAACGCAGCATAATAAAGCAACGCTCCACACTAGATTCCCTCTCCAGACACATTTGAGCCTATTCACTAAAACTATATTACTTGCGTTAATCATAGATAATGTTTGTCTTACAGTTTCTCCTGACGCAGCTGTTTAGAGGCCCGGTTAATGTGGCTCACATTCTGAGGTTCAGGAGACACGCGTTGAAAAGCCACCAAGCCACACAGATCACAGCGGGTCAGGACTCAAACAGGACCTGTGGCTTGGCTGGGAACTCTTCAGTGTATATCTGTGATCCACCACCTCGTGCCAGACAGCCTCATTACTGAATCACAATATGACAAATGTCAGTGTGGTGGGCTGTTTGGACAAAATGATCACTTTTCCTCAGCAGGCTCTGAGGTTATCTGTGCCCCAGCACAGGGTTTCATTTAGCGATGATTTTTGCCACATTTATGCTTTTAACTGTGTACTTTCTGCTTCTGACTCAGAATATTTTAACAGGCACACACGAGGCAACAGCTAATTTCCTTTGTGCAATTTTGGCAACGAATACCGTCATTCTTTGTCTAACATTTCTTTGCTGTTTTACATACTTGAACTACATGGAGAGTATAACACAAAACAGACAAAAAGTGTGTGCTGACGTCAGTCCAGTGATTTAATCAAACAGAAAGATTACAACGAAAAACACTTGATTTTACAGATTTTATGGATTTTACTAAATCAATTTAGAAAACAAGGTATAATTAATATATATTACAAATATTTGAAAAACTTTGCTCTTAGCTTCACTAAAACCATTCCATAAATCTGATAATAATAATCTGTCCTCCAGCTCTAATGTTAAAAATCTTGGTGTTATTTTTGATCAGGACATGTTTTTTATCCCCCACATTAAAAACGTTACTAGAACCGCCTTCTTCCAGCTGCGTAATATAATTAAATTTAGAAACATCTTATCTAAAAATGATGCAGAAAAACTGGTCCATGCATTTGTCACGTCTAGACTGGACTATTGCAATGGTTTATTATCTGGGTGTCCAAATACTTCTTTAAAAAGTCTTCAGTTGATCCAAAATGCTGCTGCCAGAGTCTTAACTGGAGTTAATGGGAGAGATCATATTTCTCCAGTTTTAGCTTCTCTCCATTGGCTCCCTGTCAAATCCAGAATTGAATTCTAAATCCTACTTCTAACCTACAAAGCTCTCAACAACCTGGCTCCATCTTATATTACAGATCTTATTGTTCCATATTTTCCTAACAGAACACTTCGCTCTCAGACTGCAGGTTTACTTGTGGTTCCTAGAGTTTCCAGAAGCAGAATGGGAGGAAGATCTTTCAGTTATCCGGCTCCTCTTGTTGTGGAACCAACTTCCAGTTTCTGTCCATGAGGCTGACACATTGTCCAGTTTTAAAACTGGGATTAAGACTTTCCTTTTTGATAAATCCTATAGTCAGGTTTGGCTTGTTATGCTGCTATAAGCTTGGACTACTGGAGGACAAATTGACCTCATTTCCTTAAATGAATTTTTAAAATTTAATAATTTTCATTTGATACTATTTCTATCTTAACATGTGATTCTTGACCTGCCATTGTGTATCTGTTCCTCTCAAACCCAGCTGGTCGAAGCAGATGACCACTTGTCCTGAGTCTGGTTCTGCTAAATGTTTCTTCCTCATGAGGGAGTTTTTTCTTTCCACTGTCTCCTTCATGCTTGTTCAAGATGTGAGTTCTGCGATGGAGTTAAACTCAAAGCAGTCTGCTCCTCACATAAATAATGTTAAATGATTATTTTATTTATGAATGTTTCTGTTCAGTGCCCTGAGACGACTTCTGCTGTGACTTGGCATTGTATAAATAAACTGAATTGAATTAAATAAATTGACTCATTTCACAAAACCTTTCAACAAGTTATTAATTTTTATTTTATTTTATTTTATTTCATTTATTTATTTATATTTAAATCCGTCTCGAGGACCTGACTTAACTTTGCTAGATTTTTCTACCTGTATTATTGAGCATGCATCAGAATATCTATTCACATTGTTCTCACTGGACAATCAGTCTATCAATAAAATAACCCACACTAATGAAAAAAAAAAAAAAAATTAGATCTGGAGCACAACAATTATTTGTACATTTATTTTCAGAGGCATGCTGTACTGTATTGTTTCAATAGTTATTTTTTGAAGGTCATTGTACAAGAGGCAGGATACACCTGGACAGGTCACGAGTCCATCACAGCCTTTCTGGCAATTCACAACTTTCTGATTTTATACAAAATACCACCAGATTTTCTTTTTGATACATGCTTTATTTTGTTTTCAGGAGAGTTTATGATCTATAGTTACACCTAAAAAAATTGATTCATACTTTTTTTTTCAGTTTCAACACCAATTATCATAAGTGTTATTCTAAAATAGTCCCTAACATCACCAAAACAACATAAATATAAACTTTTTTCTTTGATAGAGAACTTATGACCATTGAGCCATTGTTTAAGAGCAATTCTATTTGTACTGTTTTTACTAATTATTTTATATTTTTTCAAAAAATTTTAAATAAATTAAAATCAAGATTAAAATTTAAGATCAAATTTAAGATCAAATTTAAGATCAACTTTAAGATCAACATTAGTATCAGCTACAAATGCATGTTTTATCTCAGCAGTAATTAAACAAATATAATTTAAATGCATGATAAATAACTTAGGTCCTAATAATGAACCTTGTGGAGCACCTCCAATGCTATTATATCTAGCTAATGTTTTTTAACAACTTTCACTCCACATTTTACCCTTTACTCTCAATTTTGAAGTTGGTCTATACCTTAGAGTGCATTAATGAGGCTTCCTAAATGTATTTACTGATGTTGTGTTTACCCTGAAGCAGCGGTTTCTCGTACAGTTACTTAATTGTTGCCAAAACCATAACTTTGTCTTGAATCTTGGCTACTTCCTCCTTGTAATATAAAATATGACCACATGGAAAAGTCATATAGTCATGGCTGAACACTTGTATTGCCAAATGTTTACAGTTTAGACAGAAAATTCAAGGGTTAAGATCAGCTTTTTCCACAGCTCAGGTCCAGATTATAAAGTAGTTGTTGACAGTTGAATGTGGTTCAAAAAGGGGACCCTCCAGACAAAATGAGCACGCAGGGCTGGTTGCTCTCAGCTGTTGTATTTACAGGATCTAAATGCTTGTGGCATCAGTAAACAAGGAGCAGATCTCCATCCCAGACCACTTAATAATGGTCCCCCATCTGAATTTCATTAGCTCAGTGAAATAGTATCTTGCAGCGACGATGTCAACAGTAAAGTCTGGTCCAGGTTGGTGGGATGGGGAAAGCCATTGGGTTTTGCAACTACTGGCAGAACTGATTGTCTCCTCCATGCACACATACCTCAGAAAGGAGAGAATGAACGAGAGAGGAGGGAAAGGTTGAGTCGAGATGGAAAGTGTATGATAGAGTGAAATAAAAATGCAACTCTGGAGAAGTGAGAGTAAAATCAGTCACAAGATTAAAAACCAAATGCAAATGTTCCCCGTTTTAGAAATATTTCCCTCCCACACATTTTCCAGAAAGGTCAACATAAAGTACAACTGCCAAAGTAGTAGAGCAATACCAAAAGATATCATTTTCCACTCAGTAAATGTGCTTTAAATACAATTTGATGGTGATCGAGAACTGGTTTTGCCGACTTTTTAAGACGAACCTGAAATATGGGGGACGGCCACAGATCATGACATGTGTTTCATAGTTTTTAGATTTTTTTTTTAATCTGAAGAATCCCACTCTTTCCTCAGATCCAGGAATTTTCAGTGAGCATGAGGAAAAGCAGGTCAGCCGTAGATACATAAAGAAGACAGAAACACAGACAGACTTGTGGGGGGAATCTGAGGTGGAAGAAAGTAGCATGCAGTCTTTTCCCTGGCAGCATCTCACACTGCCCCGTCTTTCTCACACACACACACAGAAACCCACAAACCATCCGTGCTCCGTTCTTGACTGAAGCTGTTAAAACCTAAAACAGTAAAAGTCAAAGAAAGGAAAACACAGCCCAAGGTAAAGATCACATTTTCTTCCTCTCGCGGCCGCGGCTGCTTGCAGCGCGGAGACTTGCCGAGCTGTGGGTGAACAGGTTTACGTTAGGACAGGGACTGCACATAACCGCTGAACTGTAAGTGTCCTACTGTTGACATGTGACCCAAAGCAGCAATAAACTTCAACTGGACCCTTGGCTCGCAGATTGTACTCAGCTGAGCTCAGTTTCTCCCAAAACAACATGCTAATAAATATGAAAAATAAAACGTTCTTGTCTGAGGTACTTCAAAATGAAATAAAATGTTAACCAGCATCCACACACAAATGAAACGAGTTAATTTAAGAAAGTAAATGATTGTTTTTTGAGTCAAAAGGCAGTGTTAAAATATATATTCCACTGTTAGTTATCAATTGAAGATGAGGGTAACCAGCCCTTAAATCCACACACAGTCTTCTTATAGTAACAAAATGTTGTTATTAGACTCCCATTAAAATATTAACCAAAATAGGAAACAGTTGCCATAAATTTATGAGCAAAATATAATATTTAGAGGGTTCTTGGACTCGTTTTTATTTAAGCATTTTCAGTCTTGATTAAAAAGTTAAGTGAAATTAGGTAAACTCTCAAAACATCCAGAACATTATTTCAAAAGCATTAACATATTTAGCTCTTTTTTAAGGTTTCAGCAAAACATGAAAAGTGGAGTTAATCTCTTTTCAAGTAGTTCTGTGGAAAGGTTACAAACAATTATCATCTTACCTGCTACAGATTGCTCTTTGAACGACATCGCTTTAAAGAAACAGATTTTAATCCTGACTAAATTAGTAAACTAACAACTAATACAAAAGTAGCCAAGACCAAAGTGAATTACTGTTAAATGAAAATAATTCAAATATCAAACTAGAGAAATTGTATTTCCTGCGAAAATACAGTGTAAATACTTATTGCAGAAGAACTTGCTGAAAAACAGCTGAAAATATCTAAAAACAGCTGACATGTAGCTGAAATTAAGAACTAGCCTAAAGTAGCAGAAGAAACCAGAAAGAACACATACTTCCTGAATTAGGTTTAAATAATCAGAAATGAGCACAGACTTTTGGAAAACAGCTAAAAAAGCTGAAATTATCAAAAATAGCTGAAAAGATAAAAAAGAAGCTTCAACTACCAGAATGAAGCAGAAAGAGCTGAAATTAGTTTAAAAAAATTAAGCTGCTATTATCTGCGGAGAAAGCAAAAATTAGCAGAAATTACTACAACCTTGAATTTATCTGAAAACAACTGAAATTATGTAAAAATACTAAAAGGTAGGTGAAAAGGTAGAGCAAACTTAAATTAGCATTAAAAAGGCAGAAAGAACAAATGTTTGCCCAATTAGGCAGAAAGAGTGGAAATGAGCACAAAAAAATAAAAATTATCTGAAAACAAGCCCCTCAAATGAGTTTAAAGAAACAGCTGAAAAGTAGCTTAAAAGCAGAAATCTGAAATTATAAGAAGGAAGTGGAAAGAGCATGTTTGCTGAATTAGGCTGAAAAAAGTTTAAATGAGTGCACAAAATGTGTAATTAGCTGGAAAAGCTTAAATTTTCATAAAATCAGCTAAATAGTAGCTGAAACAGTAGAAAAAGCTGAAACTAGCAGACATAAGCTGAAAGGAGCATAGTAAGCTGTGATTAGCAGAAAGAAGTTAGAAGCACAAACATGTTGTAGTTAGCATAAAGGATCTGAAAGGAGCACAAAACAGCTAAAAACAACTGCTGAAATTAGCTGAAAATAGTTGGAAAAAAGTTTAAAATTTGCACAAAGAAGCTGAAAGAAGCTAAAGCAGAACAAAACGTGAAAGAAGCAGTAAAAGGTTGTAAACACATCTAAAGATTTGAAGGATTTAAAATGAGCTCAAATTTTCTACGAGAAAAAATATGGCGGAAAAGGCTAAATATTTCAAAAAGCTAAAGTTGCACCAGTACTAAAAGTCATAGCAGGATTGTCCTGAAAGAGCTGAACGTTTTGACATATGATTTGTTGAAATAGCTGAAAACTGCACGATGAGAATTGCGCTGAAAAACGTACAGAAGAAAACTGGATCACTATAGTGTGAACGCTTCATGAACATTTACACAATAACTCTTGGTGGTTCATGCAAACACTGCTTTGTAAACCTTTACACTGCCGTCAACTATGCTCAAGTGTTGCAGCTATCTGCTGCTGCTGCTATTTGTCTTTGCAAAAATAACATTTTACACAATAAAACAAAATGACGCAAACTGGTTACAATATAAAAAGGTATAAAATATTGTTAGTAGAAACTGTTGTCAAGTTTAGTGCTTTGGAGTTGTTTTAGGACAGCAGCAATAAATTTAAATGACTTAAACTTTATTCATCCAACCTGAGGTCATTCAAAGAGCAGTCTACAACAGGTAAGATATTCATGACCTTTTACAGAACCCCTAATCTTCCACGAGTCAATTACTAATATTGTATATGTTTCAATCTATTAATCAGAACGTGTTTTGGCATAAGTAAGAAATGCATTTAGTCAGGTTATTGATTTATAAACTTACAAAAAGATTTATAAATAATTTATCACCACTTTATAATGGTTTTATAAAAGAAGGGGACGTCATTGATTTAATCTGTGATTTATGAGAACATGCTGGACTCTAAATCTTCAGATCTTTGTATCATTTTCTAAATCGCACACTTTAAATCAGCTGCGAGCCGTATAGTTGGACACATCTGCTTCAAAAGAAATCACATGAAGTCCTTTGGGTCAGTGAAAGCACAGAAGGAAAACCTGTTTCTACATATTGGGTTCACGTCCTGAGCTACAGAAACTGTTAAATCTGAAAGATGTGGAACGGCGTGAAGAAAAGCAGGTGGAACTGTGACCCAGTGATTTACAGGTGGCAGGATGTCTGCATCCACGACCGCCTCTGGAGGAGCAGCTTCATCGTCACCTTTGACTCAAAGTCTGCAACTATAGGGAGTCCAGATGGACCCAACTCGGAGCATCTATGAAATCCAAACTGAGTTTGAACACATTTGAAGGGAGATAAAAGAAAATTTGCTGGAGTTTGTTTCTCTCCTCCTTCCTCTCTCTTCTATGTGAATGGGTCCATGCTGTGCCCTGAGGAGACCTTCTCCTCTGTGGCCTCGGATCCCTGCAGGCGTAGAGGATTTGAAGCTGGAGGGCAGCTCTCAGGGTCAGCACGCAGATCGTTAATCAGACCACTCAGCTTCGATACAGACGCTTCACTAGAGCACTGCAGGGAACGGGCTCAGGTTCTTGTCCACTGCAGGAGCTTTTTAAGACTTTCTTACCTCTGCCTTACTCCTTCAAGTGTTTTCTATGAAATCATGAGATACAAAAGCCAAATTTCAAATAAATATACTATATATATATATATATACTACAAGGTTATTTTAGTCATAACATGAGACCAAACAGTTTAAAACTATGAAAAGCCTTGAAGGATTTCTTTCACCACTTTTCATGACAAAGTTTTAGACATCAATCATCATATGTTGAAAAATATATGGTAGTTATTGCTGTTTTGGTCAAACCTTGAAAATAATGTTATGTACTCTTGTGGGATATTACATAACTTTTAGCACTCAGAGTATGTGTTGGAAGTGACTCTTTGTTGCTACCACACCAAATTTTAACTCATTTGTAAAATTGACCGAGCTACAGATATTTTAGTTTCGGAAAAGATAGAATAATTCTAGCCGCCATTTTAAATTAATTTGACTCCTAAAGGTAGTCAGATGAAGATATACCTGTAATAACTATGTTCTGATAGTGTCATCAATATTTATCTTGAAGGTTATGAGATATTGGCGAGTGGCAGCCGTGGCTGAGTGGTTAGAGCAGTTGTTCTCCAATGTGAGAGTTGGGGGTTCGATTCTATCAGCAGTCACATGCTGAAGTGTCCCTGGGCAAGACACTGAACCCCTCATTGCCTCCAATGTGTGTCCCATCGGTGTGTGAGTGTGATCTAAAGTATTGATTATTCTTTGTATTAATGTAGTAGAGTGATGTATGAATGGGTAAATGAGGACACAGATTTTAGTGTAAAGCACTTTGAGTATCTTGTCAAGGTTTCTTTATTGTCATTCACATCATATGTGGTACATGTGGTGGAACAACAAAAGTATAAATTGTAAACTAAAAACAGTAATAAGATCTAAGATATGAACTAAGAAATACACTAAACACGTAACAGTGCAAATATGCCGAACAACAGAAGCACGAACATGAGTCTGTGTGAGTAGATGAGTACGAATAAACACAGCAGCATTAAATAAATCAGCAACACGGATAATCAGCAGCACTTATCAACAGAGTGATATAACAGTGATTTTTTTTTTCACAGTGATTATCCTGGTTAGATTCATGAGTCTAACAGCCTCAGGGTAGAAGCTGTTCCTCAGTCTAGTGGTTCTACACTTAGTGCTCCTCAACCTCCTTCCTGAGGGGAGCGGGGCAAAAAGTGTGTGTGCTGGGTGAGTGGGGTCCTTCATGATGCAGGTGGTCCTCTTCCTGCATCTGGAGGCGTAGATGTCTGTGATGGTGGGGAGGCTGACTCCAACATCTTCTGTACAGCCTTCACCACTCTCTGCAAAGCTTTTCTTTCTGCAGCTGTGCAGCCTCCATGCCACACGTTGATGCTGGAGCACAGGATGCTCTCCACTGCACACCTGTAGAAGGAGGTGAGGACTGAGCTTCCCAGACCAGCTCGTCTCAGCCGCCTGAGGACGTAGAGTCTCTGATGAGCTTTCTTGATCAGGCTGGTGGTGTTGTTGCTCCAGCTGAGGTTGTCATTCATGTGTACACCCAAGTACTTGTAGCTGGAGACCATGTCCACCGCAGATCCTCCAGGGTGTGTTTGTTCCATCTGAAATCCACGACCATCTCCTTCATCTTACTCATATTGATGTGAAGGATGTTCTTCCTGCACCATCTCTCCAGATGTTCCACCTCCTGCCTGTAGCTAAATTCATCGTTGTTTGTGATGCATCCCACCACCAGTGGTGGAGAACGTACTCAAACACTGTACTTAAATAAAAGTACAAATAAACAGACAAAAATGTACTCTAGTAAAAGTAGAAGTACCACATTAACATTTTTACTTAAATAAAAGTAAATAAGTAATTGCTTTTAAAATACTTAAAGTATTAAAAGTAAAAGTACTTCATGAATGTATTACCTAATGTAACGGTCTGCTTATCTTTAAGTGTACCCACCGTATGTATATTTTCTGTAATACATTAATAGTGTTGTTCCATTTTAATGAACAATGCTGCAGATAATACATGTTTTTATTGTGTTTACTCTGTAACACAGTTCACACTTGGACTTGTGATTCTGTGAGTCAGAATTTCAGGGATGACCTGCAGAGTTAAATGTCATTAATCAAAATAAGAAAGAGGAATGATTATACCTTTGAAAGTTTTTATTTAACACAAACAAAAACCAATGTGTCATTTTAACTGCAGTAAATGAATTTAAGTAAAAGTTGTCTGATGAAAAAAGGAGCATTAGAGACAACTAACAAAGTAACAGGCTCTGATCATTTCCACTGATATTTCAACTCCAGTTTGTCGTCAACTCCAGTTTGTCATCAACACTAGTTAAAATAATAATAGTCAATAATAATAAACACTATTTTAACTTCCTGACACCATTTTTAAAACTTGGACCTGAGTGTTGAGCCATTTGGAGAACCTCTCATCTCCTAGCATCCCATGAACTGACATATTTTAATATTGCAGCAAGAATTTCTTGTTCAAGTTCAGAAGAAGTTGGTTTTCAAAGATTTTTGAGTCCAGTCTGGCTCTATTGGGAGAGAATCTGTCCTGTTGTACTGAGCAGTCTTTCAATAAGGCCATGGGTGGAGTATATCTTCTGACTGACTCTCTTGTGGTGGAATACATTTTGGGTTTGTTAGTGGTGCTGCAGGTGCACCCAGCTCAGTGACATACTAGAATATATGTCATTGGCCCAGCTCTTCTTGATGGCGGGCCTAACGTTACCTGCCCACTTTGCAGTGATTCAATGGACCAACTCCCCTCTCCCCATTGGTTACTTTCAAAGTAACAAACAAATCAAAAAGCTGCAACATGAATGTAACTTGTAACGCAAAGCATTATAGAAATGTAGTGTAGTAGAAAGTACAGATACTTGATGTAAAATGTAGTGGAGTAAAAGTATAAAGTACCCACAATTAACTCTACTTAAGTAAAGTACAGATACATAAAAAATGTACTTAAGTACAGTAACAAAGTATTTATACTTAGTTACATCCCACCATGGCCCACCACTGCTGTATTGTCTGCAAACTTTACAATGTGACAGCCTGGATGGGTAGGTGCACAGTCATATGTGAACAGAGTGAACAGGAGGGGACTCAACACACAGCCCTGGGGGAGCCAGTGCTGAGGGTTATGGTGGAGGAGGAGAAGTTGTGGATCCTCACAGGCTATGGTCTGTTTGTTAACAAGTCTAGTACCAAGTTGCAAATGGATGGGCTCAGTCCTAGTGTGAGTAGTTTGTCCATCAGGATCTGGGGGATCATGGTGTTGAAGGCAGATGTGACGTCCACAAAGAGCATATGGATGTAAGAGTCTTTCTGCTCCAGGTGGGTGAGAGCAACGTGGACCACAGAGGAGATGGCATCCTCTGTTGATCGATTCTCATGTATGCGTACTGGTGAGGGTCTTCACTGATGTTGAAGGTTGTTTTGATGTGGGTTATGACCAGTCTTTTGAAGCATTTAGCGACTATTGGGGTGAGGGCTACTGGCTGATAGTCATTCAGACCAGTCACTGTAAAGCTATTTGGAACTGGGATGATGGTGGCAGTCTTCAGGCAAGTGGGAACTGTTCTCAGGGTGAGGGAGGATTTAAAGATGTCGACAAGAACCTCACAGAGCTGATCGGCACATTCTTTCAGCACCATCCCCGGGATGTTGTCTAGACCAGTTGCTTTGTGAGAATTAATCCTCTTGAAGGCACTCCTTACTTTAGTTCAGGTCACTCTGAGGAACACTTCTTCCGGTGGTGAGGTGAGTCTGGTGCTGGGTGGTCTGTTCGGGTCTTCAAAAAATGTGTAGAACTTGTTGAGGGCATCAAGCAGTGATGAGTCCTTAGGGCATTGTGCACCTCTGTCTTTATAATCTGTTATACACTTAATGCCCCTCCACATGCACCGTGGGTCTCGTGAGGTGAATTGACCCTGGATCCTATGTGCTGTGGCTTTAGCCCTTTAATACTTCAGTAGCTTCTTTGAAGACCTGCCATTCTGTACATGCAAAACAGTCTTTCAATATGGAGTCACTGTTCTTCACCCATCCACTCATTTTTCTTTGTGTTGGTCTGGAGCGTTTCATTGGGGATAAGATAGAAAGGTGATATATAAGAACAGTCCATTCACCATTCACCATATTTTGATAAAAGACAGACAACACTGACTAACAATTAATGCCAAAGTTTAAAAAAAGATCTTGTGCATTCAGTTAAAGCTTAAAGTACAAGTTGGTGAAGACTCTCTGGTATAACCAGACTAAATCTTAGCTTAATATTTCAAGAATCGACAGTTATATCCAAATTTGTGTTTGCTAAGATGGCTTAGCTGAGGTGGCCATTTTGAATTGCGTCTCCATACAATAACTGGTTGTGTGTGTATAAGCAATGATTACAATACAATAGTTTCATTAGAATCTAACTAGTGGTTTATGAGATATTTTGCTAACAGACAAACAGTAAGCAGCCAAACACATGGGCAAACCACGTCACCTGCCTTTCACCTTTTAGCAATGGGCAGTAATGTCCAGGCCAGCTGTGGAGAGGTTCTGCATGTAAACGTCCTACATGCTGAAGGAAACGTTGTTTTGTTGTCATTCTTGGCCTTCAGTCCCTGACAGCTGGACAAAAATTCATTTGAATCAATAAATAATTGAGCAAAGAGATTTTGTATGTTTTTTTTTGTGGATGTCAGAGCAGGAGGGTTACCCAAAGGCCATGGCAAGCTGCCCCCCACACACACTGCAACAGAACACTACACAACAGGAAGGAGCCTCCCCGAGCCATCTTTCTGTGATTGATGGTGGACAATAAAACCTGCACTGAGGTAACCCTCCTTTTGGACACGGACACCATTGCTGCTCTTTAAATAAATAAAAGAAAATAATTCTGAAACAGACAAATGATTTAAAGACGCACACTGCAAGAGCACAAGTGCAGCTGTAAATTGTATTCTGTGCAGGTGCATGGTAAAATGTTCACCCCTCTGGCTGCAGCCTACTGATTCCACAACTGTTCCACAATACTCATATTTTTAGCTCGTAGAATGACTTCAGAACCAGTAAACTCCTGAACTGTTTGTGTTCAAATAAATCACTGAACATTTATCAGAAAGCAAAGTTATTTTACCGCAAAGCCAACTGGTTATGAGGCATGCATCCAGTTTTTTTTTGTGTCTGTCTCTTGTTAAAAGAATGATTTATGTGTGTTTTGCTATCTTTGATGCATTTTTAAACTGTGATGTTTGCTTTTTGCTTCACTTGTGCAAAACTGAGATTTTGATTTCACAGTCATTGTCCATGATGCACACAGAAGCTTTTAGCTTCTTGTTTTTGTGTCTGCTTTTGATAAACAGCACTTGTTGATCTGTGATATTGTCCTCCTTCCACTGCAGCTTTTTTTTTTTTTTTTTTTAATGTACGTAATTAGGCCAGACTGTGCAAATAAAAGAATTAAAGCAGAAATTTTAAAGTTGTTTTGCATGACAAAGCATCCGCGTTACTTTGGACACATTTACTCACCGATTCATTAGTGTAGACGGTGCTAAGGCTTTTTATTGTTCTCCTTTTGTGCTGCTAGTTTACAATGTTTTATATATTGCTGGTTCTGTAACAACTGTGGACTGAACTCAGAGGAGTCGGTGTTAAGGGCGCAGGAGATCAGCTCCATGTAAACACCTCCCCCTCACCGTCCCTGGAGGCCAACCTGAAGCGCACACACCCGCAGCCTCCTGGGCCCAGGAGGAAATGAGGGGAGGAGGAGGAGGGGAGGGAGGTGGCAGGCCAACAAAGACAGAGTGTGGTAAAGATAGGGAGAGTCGGAGCTCACCATGCAAGATCAAACACTGAGGTTCTGCTCCACTGCAGCCAAAATAAGCTCATCAGTGGTGGGGCTTTCAGGAAAAGTTCATGTCTGTTGAATTCTAATTTGGGATACAGCTGTTTTATAGTTTTAAAGCTTTTTTAGTCAATTGGACTGTGTTGTAGTGTCTGGAAACCAGGCGAGGCAGACAGGGAAACACTTCGAGGTCATGCCTATGGGTTTATTTTACAACCGACAAGCATTAAGCACAAACTGATGTGAGACAAATCAGAAAGTGTCGAATAGAGATGAAACATTTTGTCTCACCACTTTTGGTACAAGAAACATGTCAGGTCTCAAGGCTACTTCATGCTGCTTCAGTCAGCTTCTTCAGTCAGCTGATTCAGAGCCTCCATCTATAACTAGGACTTTACACCTGTTCAGTAAAACTAGTCTTCATGCACTCCTTAATTAACTTTGTGTCCCCTGTCGCAAGAGCGAAGAGGGATAATTGTAAATACACCCTGTCCATCGTCACATTTTGTGATCATAACATGAAAAATAAGCAGCATGCCACATTGTGACCTCTGTTTTGGTGTGTAGCTGCATCTAGGAGTAAAGAAAGGTCACCATCAAAACGGGGTTACCATATCACAATCCAAGATGGCCACCACCAGTATTTATAAACTGGTTGTCTCAATTATTTGAGAAAACTATGCATTTTAGTTTTTATATTGCTTTAATGTATAGATTCCTTAAATGGTTGGGGTGGCCGATTAATCTATGATGGTCAAGGACCCCTTTCCCCCCCCTATGGCTCAGCCGTTGCACCTGGTCATGGATAAAATTGTTCTCTTCACTCACTGGTATCTGTCACCCTGCACTGCTTTGGATAAATAAAATAAAGTAAAATAAATTTCTTCTCCACAGTGTAACTCCTGCCCACTTGAACACCTTACACTAAAAACATTAAGGTTTACTTGCATTCCCTGATCAATTCTAGTCCTGTAAAACACTCATCTCAAAAACTACAAACGTTCATTATTCTGAACCCCTCAGCGATGGGGAACAGCAGCATGCCGCTTGTTCTATTTGATTATTCCTTCCAAAACACAAACTGTGTTACTTCTCTTTGCACCCATGACTCGTGGGGTGTGTTGGCAGTTTGGTAGAAAAGTTTCACTGGTACTGATGGTGTGAATGTGACTAAAACCTACGCCAGCCAACTAAAACTACAACTAAAAGGGTTTCAGTAATCAGTGAAAACAGAAGTTTGGCTGTTTTCTGTACTGTGATCTTTATGTGTTTTTCTTTACTAACTCCTTTGTTGCCATGGAAACGTGTTTTGGGTCATCGTTCTGCTGGAAGACCCATTCACAACTCATCTTCACTATACTGGCTGAAGAAAGTTCTTGTCCAAGATTCCACGGTACATGACCACCACATCCACTGACCCCTCAGTGAACTGGACACTTATCAGAAAAAAACAAACCATAACGTTTCTGCCTCCATGTTAGTCTGTGGAGATGGAGTTTATTTTTAATCATAGTCAACATTTCTTTTCCTCCAAATCCACTGTGTCAAACTGACGCCACACAGCTTGGTTTTGGTGTCAGTTGGCTCTTTCTCCGAGAACGATTAGGTCGTTTACTGTGAAACTGAGCCCAGACCTTCTACGTTTCAAGACATCACTGTTCACAGCTAAATGAGGAGCTGATGGGCTCAGAGGCACACAGAACCTCACGGCTGCTGCAGGTGGTTGTAACCTCGCTCTTTGAGATAAACTCAACTTTGCCTCAAAGCAAACGCTTGCTCTGCGGCCATGTTTTCATTTCTTCAGCGTCTTCTTCTTGTTAAGCGAAGCTGTCAGTCGTAGAGACTGTTTCCACTTGGGAACCTCGGGGCTTCACACATCAGCCTGGCTGTGAGGATGAAATATTCTGTCTGTACATATCATCACACCATTAGGCCCAAAGGGAGCCCTGCGATGGATTAGCAGCTGTTAACCTGCAAGGCTCAGATGAATTCATGAAGCACTTTATCACGATGAAGCACGAGCGCAACGCTTCATCCCCTTCCCTCTGCGGGAATAACGACTCCGTCGGCCTCCGTCATGCTCGTCCTCTTTCGCCCACTCTATTCTAAGTTCTTCGTCAGTGTGGTGTGTGTGTGTGTGTGTGTTCTGACCTTTGACCGCCTCCCTATTTGTGACACTGCTGGTCGTGAGCAGGAGATGAGCGAAGCAGTCCGAGACACCCGGGCCGCGTGTGGGAGGCAGCAAATTGTCCATTAAGTGTTTGAGCAGAGGCCGAGGTAAGATTTGATATAGTGGGGAAATAAAAGTCATGCGTAGCAGGAAATTCAATTGTCTCTCTCCAGCAAGTTGAAGCTTTGGTTTGGCTTCCCCACCAAATCAATTTCACATGAAAGCGTGAGTTCAGATTAGGTTGAACGGCCTCTGTCTTCTCAGCCAGCACAGATGTGAGTGTTTCAGTGTTTACATGAAACAACCTGCATGACTCAGATGAACTTCCTCACATTCTAGAGTCTGACTGTCACAACAGATGGAAACTGCGTCTTATTTCTCACAAAGCTGGTGTTGTACAAGTAAGCATAGGAAATATCTCCCTTTGCTGCAATGTGCAGGTTCTTGACCTAAAGACAGCTGCAGCTCATACATGCTGTGAAAGTAAGAGGAGAGTCAGGAAGGAGGCCTTCAGCACCAAGAGACTCTCTTACAACCTTAAGTTCAGAGGTCACATTTTGGATAATCAGCTGAGAGCAGCTTGGCTGAGGTACGTCTCCCTTGTTTGGGTGTCTGCTGGTCGGGCATGGTTTGACTGCAGGGGATTGTGTTACGGCAGCGTGAACCTCCAAGTGGCTCTCAGGCCTCAAGTCGGTGCATGTGTCAGACCACAGGCCCTCCTCTGTTCTCTGAGAAAGCCTGGCTGGTATCGAATCCCAATGCTCAGAGCTCACCTATAACGATGCTAGCTGAATCCCCAGAGCAGGTCAGGTTCATGCTGAAGCCCAAGGAAATAAATCAAGCTTGGCTTCCTGCATAAAAAGAGGTTAAATGTTAACACCACCCCTCCTTGTTCTTTTATACCAGGTAGTAAAACACGATGTGCACATTTTCATTAGTTTGCACTAAAAAAAGTAGAAATGTAGGAGTATTTGAAATCAAAAATCAGCAATGTGCAAGATGAACGTCTCATTCGAACTTTTTTCTGTTATTAATTTGCAAACAGGTGATGATGTAAATATATTTTACTAACAGCCTAGCTATAAAGTTCACAAAAAATGTATATCCAATAATGAACTTTTTCCTTTTCTTTTTGTTTGCAAACATTTTTAAAGTATCATTTATGTGTGTGTGCAAATTTAAGGTTTTAGCAAATATTTTTGTCTTCTTTTTGTTTCTTTTTTTTTATAATCAGATTCTTCCAGCTACCATAGTCTCATAACTACAAATATATGTTTATGTATTCTTAGCCTTTTTAAAAAATGCAATAGATTGATGCAAACATTAATTGTATTTCCGTCCTAATTCCACCACAACAGGATGACATTATATGATGATTCTTTAAATGAGGCCTGTGTGCAGACCAGTCTTGATTTAGAGGTTTTCTGCAAACGTTCCTGTTTCAGATGTGATCCCCCCAAATAATAAAATTATATTTAATGTCTGTTGCTGAAGTAATATTCCACATACCTGACAAATAAATGCAGACACCATGCACTGGATTGTTTCCTCTCAACAGTACAAAACATGTTTTTAAGATTTATTTATTTTATTATTATTTTATTTTATTGGCATGCAGTTCTTGATCTTTTCCACATAAATCTATGTAGTCACCCTTAAAGGGGTAGTTCAAATCTTTGAAATGGGGTTTGCTTAAAAATATATTAACAGATAATGTTTAACCAGGTATAGAACATTTTTGGAACAACCTAACTTTAGAGAAAAGCTGTTTAATTAAGACAAGACTGACGAGCTAATGACTAGTCTGAGCAGGGCCAAAGTGGACTATTTTTGTCCTAAAGCAACTCCAGACTTGCTCAAATTCTCACAGTGGTTTATATTTAAACCTCATTTTGACATTAGAATAGAATAGAATAGAATAGAATAGAATAGAATAGAATAGAATAGAATAGAATAGAATAGAATAGAATAGAATAGAATAGAATAGAATAGACTTTTTTTTTCCATGCCACACTAAAGTTATTGGTCAAGACATGGGATAAAAATGTTCTTAAGTAAATAGAAAAAAAAAAGTAAATAGAAAATTAATAAATGCATTTATTACAAGATTTCAAAATTAGCATGCATTAAAAATGAAATAAATAAAAGCACATCAGTAAAATGTGACAAATCATTGAAACTGTTTTCTCAGAGAAAAAGAATGTTAAAAGGTAAAGACACATCTGTCAGTAAGAACAGACAGTTGTTACCCTTGTAGTAAAAAGACAAATAGGGCACTTGCAGATGAAAAAATACTAATTATAATGCTGCACGATAGCTGAATTGATTTCATGCAGTCTGTCAGAGCTGTGGTAATCGTACCATCTGATGACTGCTGGGAGAAACAACCTGCAATAATAAAACATGTAATGCAAACACATATAAACTATTGTGAAGTGCTTTTTAGATTGTTTTGGTAGATTGGTTAGTTCATTGATACTTTACATCTGGTAGCTTAACAGTTTGTTCAGAAAGAAACTGTTTCATCAAACTGAGGCCGTTCAAAAAGCTACCTACAACAGGTAAGATATTCATTGTTCACAACCTTTCCATATAGCCCTGTTTCAATAGATCTGAATTATTTCAGCGTTATGAAGTTTAATATCTCCAGGATGAACAGTGGCAGAAAAGTCTCTCCCTGCAGGTTGAAGCAAATCCTTTTCTGTCCCAGTTGATACAGGCAGATTGTTCTAGTGAGGTCAATATATATTCAGCCAGCTGTCACACCCAGTGGGGGGTTAGCAAAGAGCCACACTCCGCCAAAAAACACTGAAAGAGCATCATAAAAGGAGCCGGACTGTCCGGTGAACAGTTTGGTTCAGCTGGCATCCCAGCAGCAACGCTCAGCTATGGTTTCACGTCACTCTCACGTGTGTCTAAAATAGATCTCCCAGCCGCTCCAACTAACGGATACGATCTGACAGGTTGCTGACTGGACCGGTGCTGCAGCTAATAAAGGATGGCAGTCTGTGTAACTAACACTTTGCATGGCTCATAACGGTGGGGGGGGGTCAGCAGGGGAATATTTGGAGATCAGTTTTCCACTGTTTTTGTTTATTCATGTATCCTCTCAGTTATAATTTTCATTATTAACTGGGAAAGTGAAGAACAAAAACATGTTTCCAGAGTTTCTGAGAGAAATGCAAAACCACTTTAATTTATTGTCATGTAACAAAACAAATCATGTTTTTCATGCACTATAGAAATCATGATTTAGGGAAATGTCCCAATGGAAAAGTTACACCTACTGCAGCTTGATGATTACTGTATTTTTCAGACCATAAGGCACACTGGATTATAAGGCGCAATATCAGTGAACGGGTCTGTTTTCATACATGAGGTGCACCAGATTATAAGGCGCAATATCAGTGAACGGGTCTGTTTTCATACATGAGGTGCACCAGATTATAAGGCGCA
>NC_056502.1:39338368-39342568 GCF_014905685.2 Nematolebias whitei
GAACGGGTCTGTTTTCATACATGAGGTGCACCAGATTATAAGGCGCATTAAGCAAAACTCAAACATTTTGACAGATTTTTGCATGTTGTGTACCACATAGAATTGGTTTGAGGTCAGTAGTCACAACCAGAATTAATACATAATGTGCACCGGATTATAAGGCTCGCTATCGATTTTTAAGAAAATTAAAGGATTTGAAGTGCAACTTATAGTCTGAAATTAACAGTATAATAAAACCCTGCCAGTCCTACATTATGAAGTGGAGGGTTTTTTTTTTTTTTTTTGGCAAATTCCACAAAAACAAAATGTTTCCCAGCTTGTCTGTTTTTATTTTGTTGTTGTTTTTGCATGTTTGTGGTTAACTAGCCACTTTAATAAAGGTGATGGAGACTTCATTTGAGAGTTTGTCTTTAAAGACACAGGCCTTTAGTTGTGTCGTTTTCAGCAATGTATTTTGTGGTCAAATCAGAATCAAACCAAAACGTTGTGCAATTCTCGTTATTGCTCAGTTTTTACCTGTGAAGGGAGATTTATCTGTCAGTCATTCAAGCTCTTCGAAAATTCTCCATTTCTCAGAAACTGCTGCAACAACACGGTGCACGAGCTGCATCATTGTGTGGCTAAAAATAGCACCTCAGTGTTGTGTTGTGGTGCAACAGTTGGCCACATCCTGTTTCTAAATTTCTCACATTGGCAGCAGAGTAGAAAGATGACAGCAGGGCCAGGGTTTCACCCCTTACCTTTATTTGTCACTTTTTTTTTCACAGTGGAACATCCGTGAGCATGCCAACGGAAAATAATGGTTGATAAAGCACATCAAAATAACACCACAGTTCATGTGTGGGTGGAGGGGACGTCACAGCTTTTTAAACGACTAAAAAGAAGAAAATAAGTCCGTGTTTTTGCTGTGAGGAAGACAAAAGGGAACGTTTGTGGTTTCATTTTTTACTGCTGAGCTGCTGGGCTTTCCCGTCTTTTGCAGAATTACCTGGAGCTGTTTTCTCCACTCTGCAAACAGAGCTGAGCGGCAGCATTAAAGCTGTGTCGTTTCATTGTTGCATGTGCATGTGCTTCCTTTAGCAGCTAAAAATAACCGCAGCGTGTAAATGCCTGTTTAGCCCTGAGTGGAACAGGGTTGAAAACAGCCAGCAGTGTTGGCACAGGTTAGATTTTTCCAAAGGGAGTTCCTCCAGCCGAGGGAGGTGAGTCCTCACCAACCTGCGTGTGCGCTCCGTGCATGCTTGTGCAACTAGAAGGCGTTTGCATACAAAAGGCAGGGCGTGCCATTAAAAGTCTGTGGCGTACTTCTTTTAAAAGTGTTACATTTTTACATGTTGTTTCATTATTTTAACATACATGTTTTTCTTTCCATGCTTCAAACTATATTGTTGTTTTTAATGCTTTATTTCTATTATTTGTGTTTTGTCAGCACTTGCACTAGGTCTTGCAGGACTAGTTTGATCATTTTAGGTGGGTTTCTGTGTCAAAGTTTTAAATTTAAATTCATTGTACTTGTTGCAGATAACTTTTTAATGCCATGCATTTTGAGAAATAGAGTTTACATCCAACAGGACTGACAAGCTAATTGCTAGTTTAAACAGCACTATAGGGGGTGGCACGGTGGCTCAGTTGGTAGAACTGTTGCCTCTCAGAGAGAAGGTTGTCTGTTCAAATCCCGGCCCGGGACCTTTCTGTTGGAGTTTGCATGTTCTCTTCGTGCATGTGTGGGTTTTCTCCAGGTTCTCCAGTTTCCTCCCACAGACCAAAAACATGCATGTTAGACTGATTGATAACTCTATAACTTTGGCGGTGCTTGTCTGTGTCCCTGTGATGGACTGGAGATCTGTCCAGGGTGTCCCCAGCTTCTCACACAATGACTGCTGGATGTGGACACCAGTGACTCCCATGACCCAAAAAGGAAGAAGCGGGTAAAAGATGATGAATGGATGGATGGATGGATGGATGGATGGATGGATGGATGGATGGATGGATGCCCTAAGTACTTCTTTTTTTCAGCTGCTCCCTTCTTCAGGGGTCACCACAGAAAAATACCACACAAAGACTTGGTGATTGGTTTTATTCCAGATGCACTTCCTGATGCAACCACCGAGCTTCCACAGCCCTCTGTGTGGAGCAGGGAGCTGTCATTTAGGGGGAGCAAATGATGGGGCCGGGGGCCTTGATCAGGGGTCCAGGGTGGGGCAAGTGAGTGTGGAGGTGCTTCACCTTTCACCAGCAACATTTTGATGTTGTCGGTCCAGGGTATTGAACCAGCGACCTTCCAATCACAGGAAGACCTAGTACTTAAATCTCCAAAAACATTCGGCATCTGGCAGGATTGAAAAAGTACTTCTGCCAAAATGACCATTTTAATCCAAGTGAAAGTGACAGCAGTGTCAAGGTTTAGTCTAGTTTGGAAGTGGTTTAACCATCAGTCTATACCAAGAGTTAAAATTAACTCCTAATATTGTTTTTTGTTTTTCATCTGACTATATGCTGATGTTTCCCCCTCACCAACTAGTATCTAGTTAAAACAAAGAGCAGGGCCTTCTTTGAACCTCAGAGTGGGTGGACTTCCTGTCGCTGGTTTCACCAGACTCTCTGGGTGTCTCTCTCTCCGTCTGCACGAGCTCGTGTTATCACCCGGACCTCTGAAACTATGAAGCTTCTTGTTTGTGTGGAGCCACAGGTCTCGAGGTCCTCGCCATCTTCTCAGTCACTTCCCTCTGTTTTGCCAAGGAACACAGAGCAGATAAACGAGGGGTTCGGGAGGAGGGGGGGAGGTGCTGATCCCTGCTTGTCTGACTGTGGGAAAAACGCGGGCACAGGAACTGGTGCAGGAAAGACAAGACGATGACTTAGAGGACAGAGATGTGTGTAGCGAGATGATATGAGTTCGTAGTGACGTTGATATGTTTGGATTGCAGCTTCTCATATCTAGTATTTGTCAGCTTAAGTGTTGCTATGTCAAGCATTCAGCGCAGTAATCACAGTGTCAGATGATGCTGGGCATGTATAACCCCCCCACCCCCCACCCACCCACCAACACCATCAACACCTCATATACTTTCTACTGCAGTTGAAGTTTTGTGTGCGTTATTTTGTGCAAATACGTTTTCAAAGTTTCAAAGTCAAAGATCCAACTGAAATTATTCCTGGGCTTCCCTTCCATCATTTGTTTACATCATACTTAAACATATGTGCATTTATATTTTTTAATAGTAAGACTCACCTTTTCTGCATGACCATAAAAATGTGGTTCCGCTAACGAAGATGTAGCTTTAAGTCGGATATGGACACAACCAGCTTCCTTCAGGCTTGGAAGGTCAGGGAAATGGTGAACCATTGTCGTGTCATTTCTTCTAGCTTTTGTGGTTCAGAATATGTACATTCTCCACTCATAATTAACCTATTAATAATGTAATTTATACAGCAGGTTCTTTCAAACTCTTGTTTTTTACTGGTGTTTTAGGTTTATGTTCAGGCTGCTGTTTAACACACCTTATTATATAATAGTATTATTGTTTAGCATGTAGCTTAGATCCTTTGTATACCGTTTCTTTTTTATAGTTTATATCTCGCTAATTTTGGGTGTAACTGGGACCGTGAGTACACAATTTCGTTCCACCTCATGTACCACATGTGATTTATTTTATTTTTTTTCCATTTACCCTTTATTTATCCAGGTAGTCTCATTGAGTCACGAGAACTCGTTTTCAAGAGAGACCTGTTTAGGGAGCGGATGGTGGGGGTTAAGGGTCTTGCTCATGGGCCCAGAGTGGGGTGAATGAGGGTGGGGGCAGGTGTGGGTGCTTCACCTACTCCACCCACATTTTGATGTTGACGGTACCAGGAGTTGAACCTGCAACTTTCCAATCACAGGCCCATCTTCTAACCTCTGCGCCACCACTCCCCCGAATGAGTGATGCGAATGACAATAAAGAACCTTGAACTTTCAGGTGATAAAGTTTGAAGCTAATTCTAAGGTCAAATAGAGCAGTGGTTCTCAAACTGGAACCCCTGGGGGTCTGTGAGCCGGTGCTTGGGTGTCTGCCAAAAATAAATTTATATACCTGTGTAATATATATATATATCCATCCATCCATCCATCCATCCATTTTCTTTACCCGCTTATTCCATTTTGGGTCACGGGGGTCGCTGGTGCCCATGTCCAGCAATCACTGTGCGAGGGGCGGGGTA
>NC_056502.1:39352568-39353853 GCF_014905685.2 Nematolebias whitei
TATTTGTGAACCATTCCATTGTAGTTTTGGCTTTATGTTTTGGATCATTGTCTTGTTGGAAGATAAATCTCCGTCCCAGTCTCAGGTCTCTTATAGGCTCAAACAGGTTTTCTTCCAGAATGGTCCTGTATTTGGCTCCATCCATCTTCCCATCAATTCTGACCATTTTCCCTGTCCCTGCTGACGAAAAGCAGGCCCAAACCATGATGCTGCCACCACCATGTTTGACAGTGGGGATGGTGTGTTCAGGGTGATGAGCTGTGTTGCTTTTACGCCAAACATTTCGTTTTCACTGTGGCCAAACAGTTCAATTTTGGTTTCATGTGACCAGAGCACCTTCTTCCACATGTTTGGTGTGTCTCTCAGGTGGTTTGTGGCAAACATTAACCAACACTTTTTTTGGATATCTTTGAGAAATGGCTTTCTTCTTGCCACTCTTCCATAAAGGCCAGATTTGTGCAGTGTACGACTGATTGTTGTCCTATGGACAGACTCTCCCACCTCAGCTGTAGATCTCTGCAGTTCATCCAGAGTGATCATGGGCCTCTTGGCTGCATCTCTGATCAGTCTTCTCCTTGTTCGAGAAGAAAGTTTAGAGGGACGTCCGGGTCTTGGTAGATTTGCAGTGGTCTGATACTCCTTCCATTTTAATATGATTGCTTGCACAGTGCTCCTTGGGATGTTTAAAGCTTGGGAAATATTTTTGTATCCAAATCCAGCTTTAAACTTCTCCACAACAGTATCTCGGACCTGCCTGGTGTGTTCCTTGGTCTTCATGATGCTCTCTGCGCTTTGAACACAACCCTGAGACTATCACAGAGCAGGTGCATTTATACGGAGACTTGATTACACACAGGTGGATTCTATTTATCATCATCAGTCATTTGGGACAACATTGGATCATTCATAGATCCTCACTGAACTTCTGGAGTGAGTTTGCTGCACTGAAAGTAAAGGGGCCCAATAATATTGCACTCCCCACTTTTCAGTTTTTTATTTGTTAAAAAAGTTTGACACATCCAATAAATTTCATTCCACTTCATGATTGTGTCCCACTTGTTGATTCTTCACAAACAAATTAAATTTTATATCTTTATGTTTGAAGCCTGAAATGTGGCAAAAGGTTGAAAAGTTCCAGGGGGCCAAATACTTTCGCAAGGCACTGTATATATATATACATATATATACTATTATATGTGTATATACATAAATATATATACATACATAAATATATATACATACATACATATATATATATATATATATATATATATATATATATATA
>NC_056502.1:39353953-39359027 GCF_014905685.2 Nematolebias whitei
TATATATATATATATACTAAAATACTACTTATTGCTTGTACTGCTATTCCTTCTTTGTGGTTTTTCACAATGCGGGGCTTCAGGGTACGGATCCCCCATGATAAATGAGGGACTACTGTATTTATAAAACCCTGGTTTTAAATTTAACATTGTTTCAAAACAGGCAAATTATTCAGCTTTCAGTAAGTGAGTTATGACTTTTTGGCTTCCAGTACGTTCAACTCTTGCTGGTACTCTTGGGCCACACTGCTGCCATGGATCCTAGTAGATGTGAAACAAGCAGGCAGTTGTTCAAGTGTCTGCAGTCAACTGAGCCAGCTCTATTTCATTTTACTTTGATGTAAGGTGATTAGATAGTATCTTTTTCTAATTATTTTTCAATGGTTACCATAAAACAGTGAAAAATGTGCCTCTTTCTAGATCAGAGTGGTGATCACCTGTGACTATTGCATTCTTAATCGCACGCACCCTGACGCCTGTCTCATTTGGTACAAATACATGTGGTTTTAAGAATCTGTTGGACTCCTGGCATGGACCGATGCAGACATGTTCCTGTTTTTAGTTTTCTACATCTGCCTTAGAATCTAGCTGTTTTTTTGTTACTTTTCTTTTTTTTTTAGCCTTCCTATTTGTAATAAAGAAAAAAATAATAATTTGTATGACTTTTTATAACTGTTTATTGTTTTTGCTGTTGTCCATTGTTGTCATCATTCTTTGTTGAAATCAGGTCTCTCTTGTAAATGAGTCATCGAGGCTCAATGGGATTTACCTGTTTAAATAATGGTTGAATGAATGAAAAATTTACAATAATTGTAAAGTTGCTAAATGAAATATTACCTATTATCTGAAACAAAATGTTTTGATCCACAATTATTCCATCAGCTTAACAGCGTGAAGAAGTAATTTAGATAAAACTAAATACATGATATTTAGTATAAAAAAAATAGAACTGTTGATGATCCATTTAAAATTGAGGGTGTTGAGATTTGTAGAGTTAATGAGATGAAATTTTTGGGTGTAATCATTGATGAACAGCTAACGTGGAAAAATCACATAAATTCTGTAAGAACAAAAATATCTAAATCTATTGCAGTACTATACAAAGTCAGGGAATTATTAAATGATAAAGCTCTGTACATGTTGTATAACACAATCATTGTTCCACATTTAATCTATTGCATTGATGTTTGGGGGGAAGCGTGTAAAACATTTACAAAACCTATTTTTATTTTACAGAAAAGAACTGTAAGAATTATCACCAGAAAGCATTACTGTCACCCATCAAGCACATTATTTTATCAACTGAAGTTATTGAAGTTCCATGATTTAGTAGATTACAGTATTTTATCAGTTATGTATAGGGCTCAAAATAACACATTACCATTAACTATCCAAATAAATTTTGTTAAAAGACATAGCTGTTATAATCTTAAGGGGATAGAGATATTTGTCAAACCAACATTCAGAACTAGTCTGAAGGGAAGGTCTACCTCAATCCAAGGAGTTGGATTGTGGAATGGTCTAGAGAGTGATGTGAAAAATGCCAAGTCAATGTGTACATTTAAGAAAAAGATCAAAGCTGGATTGTTAAAAAAAAATGAAGTAGCTTAGTGTGTTTATTGTATTAGAATTAGAAAAATTTGAAAGAGTTATTCATTTTGTTCTGTTACTTGAAAATTATTATGATTGAACTAACTGTTTGAAAAAAAGGGGCAGATATAATAAGATTTATTCTTCTTTCTGCTGCCTTTCATTTTAAATCTCCTGTATTTTTTTTTACAAACCGGATTCCAAAAAAGTTGGGACACTAAACAAATTGTGAATAAAAACTGAATGCAATGATGTGCAGGTGCCAACATGTAATATTTTATTCAGAATAGAACACAAATCACAGATCAAAAGTTTAAACTTAGAGAATGTATCATTTTAAGGGAAAAATCTGTTGTTTCCAAATTTCATGGTGTCAACAAATCCCAAAAAAGTTGGGACAAGTCCATTTTTACCACTGTGTAACATCCCCCCTTCTTCTTACAACACTCAACAGACGTCTGGGGACAGAGGAGACCAGTTTCTCAAGTTTAGAAATAGGAATGCTCTCCCATTCATGTCTAATACAGGCCTCTAACTGTTCAATCGTCTTGGGCCTTCTTTGTCGCACCTTCCTCTTTATGATGCGCCAAATGTTCTCTATAGGTGAAAGATCTGGACTGCAGGCTGGCCATTTCAGTACCCGGATCCTTCTACTATGTAGCCATGATGTTGTGATTGCTGCAGAATGTGGTCTGGCATCATCGTGTTGAAAAATGCAGGGTCTTCCCTGAAAGAGATGACGTCTAGATGGGAGCATATGTTGTTCTAGAACCTGAACATAGTTCTCTGCATTAATGGTGCCTTTCCAGACATGCAAGCTGCCCATGCCACAAGGGCTCATGCAACCCCATACCATCAGTGATGCAGGCTTCTGAACGGAGCGTTGATAACAACTTGGACTATCCTTGTCCTCTCTGGTCCGGATGACATGGCGTCCCAGTGTTCCATAAAGAACTTCAAATCGTGACTCATCTGACCACAGAACAGTCTTCCATTTTGCCACACTCCATTTTAAAATGACCCCTGGCCCAGTGCAAACGTCTGAGCTTGTGGAGCTTGCTTAGAAATGGCTTCCTCTTTGCACTGTAGAGTTTCAGCTGGCAACGGCGGATGGCACGGTGGATTGTGTTCACTGACAATGCTTTCTGGAAGTATTCCTGAGCCCATTCTGTTATTTCCTTGACAGTGGCATTCCTGTTTGAGGTGCAGTGACGTTTAAGAGCCCGGAGATCATGAGCATCCAGTAGAGTTTTACGGCCTTGACCCTTACACACAGCGATTGTTCCAGACTCTCTAAATCTTTTGATGATGTTATGCACGATTGATGATGATAACTTAAAAGTCTTTGCTATTTTACGCTGGGTAACACCATTCTGGTATTGCTGCACTATCTTTCTGTGCAACAATGGTGGAATTGGTGATCCTCTTACCATCTTGGCTTCTGAGAGACACTGACACTCTGAGAAGCTCTTTTTATACCCAATCATGTTGTCAATTGACCTAATTAGTGTTAATTGGTCTTCCAGCTGTTCGTTATATGCTCAATTTCCTTTTTCCAGCCACGTGTTGCTACTTGTCCCAACTTTTTTGGGATTTGTTGACACTGAAATTTTGAATCAACATATTTTTTCTTTAAAATGTTACATTTACTCAGATTAAACTTTTGATCTGTCATCTATGTTATATTAAGAATAAAAGATTGACATTTGCCATCTCCACATCATTGCATTTAGTTTTTATTCACAATTTGTTTAGTGTCCCAACTTTTTTTGGAATCCGGTTTGTATATAGTTATGAAACTGTTTTGTATTTTTAAAATGAATAAACTTTATACCATACCATACCATGTAATTCTAATTTTCATGCAAGAGAAAAACACTTTTGCATCTTACAAATTGTCCCTTGAACTGAGCTTTAGCTGGACTGAATGCAACGCATGTCTGCTGTTCCAGGTGCAAACAGGAACCTGCATGTTTCTGTTTATAGGGCGGGTGGTTTTGAGTGAGCCAGCTCCTTGCCATGGGAGTGGTGCCACACTCCTGTGTACCACCTGCTGGTCCTGCAGACATTTTCCATTCAGCAAAGTTATGAAGCTCCCATAGTGACAGAAAGCAGGCCTAGGCAGTAAGCCCCTACACAATCGTGGTATGCCCAAAAATAGCTCCACTATTTACAGATGCAGTCACACCCCTTTTTCCTGGCACATCATCCTTCTTACCTTAGTCTTCCTCTCACAGCGCCACACCGTTTAACAAACAGGAGAGACGGCCAAGGCCGATGGTTTCCACCAGAGGCGCAGCGGCCAATTAATGAAAACAGTTCAACAATTAGAGTAAAGAGGATGTGATCAAATCTGTCAAGAAAATATTTTAAAAAACTTGTGAATTTTGAGCACATGCTCAAATATACACGTTTTAGGAATAAATTATTTTACTTTTAGCTTAAAGCTAATTACTTAAATGTAAACCTAAAGTGAACTTGCAAATACTAAAACATTTTTTTACAATGAGAAGATTTTTGGGGGTATTCTGCAAGTTATTCAGAGATATCAGCAGATAATTTTTAATACATATTTGTGTCTTTTTTGTTTGTTTTCTGGGGCCAGATTCTTTACATATGCAGTTCAATAATAATAATAATAATAATAATAATAATAATGAACTTTATTTCTATAGCACCTTCCAACAATGCCTCGCATTGACCAAGGTGCTTTACAAGATAAAAAAACAAACAGGACACAATAAATCAGTGCAAATTAAAAACACTGCCAGAATAAAAGAAGATAAAATAGATTAAAAATGCTAAATACTAAAATACTAAAAGTTGAACATTAAAAGCCTTTTTAAATAAGTAGGTTTTCAGTTTGGCTTTGAACAGAACCAGATCAGAGATGGCATGCAGCTCATGGGGAAGAGTATTCCAGGCTGTTGGGCCGGTCCCCCCATTTGCACCTTGAGCAAGGCACCTCCAGCAGATATTGACCAGCAGACCGTATGGTTCTGCTGGGCTGGTGGACTTTCAAAAGTTCTGAAATATGGAGCAGTGCAAGGCCATTCAAAGCTTTACAAACAAAGACTTACACAAAGTTTAAATAGCTTGTTTCTGGTCCAGTCCAGTCTGAACCTGAATCAGAATAAACAGATTAAACCACCATCGATTTTTCACAACATCCTGATAACTTTATTTTTATTTGTATAATTACGGCTGGATTTGGGTACCAGTGACCCCCATGACCCGAAAAGGAAGACGTGGGTAATGATAAAGGATGGATGATTTGATTTAGGTTTAAAAATACATTGTTAAGGCAGGGTTGTTTCACTGATAATGTTTTACTGGATTTGAGTCTTGCAAAAGATCTGATCAGGTCCAACTAGGAGTAAAATGATAATAATAATAATTATTATTATTATTATTATTATTATTATTAATTATTATTAATTATTATTATTATTATTATTATTATTATTATTATTATTATTATTAT
>NC_056502.1:39359037-39363569 GCF_014905685.2 Nematolebias whitei
ATTATTATTATTATTATTATTATTATTATTATTATTATTATTATTATTATTATTATTGCTTCAGAGCTTTGACATTAAAGTCACAATATATTTTAAGAAAAAAACACCCAAATGCAGAAATAAAGTTGGCGATTTGAATTTCAAAGCAGAATCAGACAGCTCATCATGAACTTTTTTAAAGATGTAAAAAAACTGTGTAGCACACTGTAACTGTACTTTGTATCTGGAGCTGTACACAACTTGTAACTTCTCTTATGTCTGGAGTTTTCT
Organism: Nematolebias whitei; assembly: GCF_014905685.2. Classification (NCBI taxonomy): domain Eukaryota; kingdom Metazoa; phylum Chordata; class Actinopteri; order Cyprinodontiformes; family Rivulidae; genus Nematolebias; species Nematolebias whitei. Next base: position 39,359,308 of record NC_056502.1, read on the forward strand.
GAAGAACAATACAATTTTGGTTGCTATTGGGATTCATGTTATTATTAGTATGCTATTTACGTTTGTTTACTTTAACTCTTCCTAATATATACTTTTGAATTTATTCTGAACATTTTGACATTCATCTCAAAACATGGAAATAGTCTTGCACAGTCTAAAAAAATTGTTAGGTTGAATTGAGATTCTAAATAGGCCTGGGCTGCATGTTTGAGTGTGTATGGCCATCTGTGTCATGGGTCTTTGTATTGTCTCTATGAAGGACTGCTGACTTGTTCAGACTGCACCCTACCTTCTGTCTGGTGATCACATGGACAGTTGCCACATAACCCTGAACGGGCTAAGGCAGGTACAGAAAATGAGTGTGACTACTGTGTGGTCATGTGATGTCTCCCATCACTGAAGGGTTTGAAAAGTGGATGTTTGTAGTTTTCAAAAGGTTTTTCTGGACTGTAATGGAACAGGGAATGCAAATCCATCCATCCATCAATTATCTTTACCCGTTTGTTCCATTTTGGGTCACGGGGGTCGCTGGTGCCCATGTCCAGCAATCACTGTGTGAGGGGCGGGGTACACCCAGGACGGGTCGCAAGTCCAACACAGGGCCACATAGAGACAAACGAGACAAACCAACATTCACTCTCTCACTCACACCTAGGGACAATTTAGAGTTACCAGTCAGTCTAACATGCATGTTTTTGGTCTGTGGGAGGAAACCAGAGCACCCGGAGAAAACCCACGCATGCACGGAGAGAACATGCAAACTCCACCCAGAAGGCCCCTGGACCAGGGTTTGAACCAAGGACCTGTTCGCTGAGAGGCAGCAACTCTACCAGTTGCGCCACCGTGCTGCCCGGGAATGCAAATAACCTTCAATATTTTTGATGCAAGATAATCAAGTGGGCAGGTGTTACACTGCGTAGAAGAACAGTTGTATTCCTTGTTGGAGGTGGCCCAGAGTGATGTATCCTGATGAGTGGAGGGAGCAATTTGATCCACAGCCAAACACAAGGGTGGAGCCAGGGGCTGGACAATGGTGGCCTTGGCCACCATAAATTAATCTTCCTTTGCCCCAATCATTTGAGAATACTATGCAATGAGCAATATAAATCTTGAAAGCATAGTTTGCTCAAATGATAGGGATGGTCTGTTCACGTGTATGTATGGAGGTGACCGTCTTGGATTTTTATGTGGCAAACCAGTTTTTCAAGGTGACTTTTTTTCCCTGCACTCGCTCTTGTGCAAGGCGGATGCCTTTTCTCTCCCTCTCCTGTTCTCCTCCTGCTATTTTTTGTTTTTTCTCTCTGTCTGTGTATTGGAGCTCTTATTACACATATTCCGAAATGAAAACTACTGTCATGGATCTGGTCAGCTGGACTTTCAATGACTTTAACAAAATATTTTCAACAAAGCGACAGGGTCCTGGAGAGCCCTCATGCCCCGCTGAGACTCACACGGCAGGATACATCAGAGATCCGTGGGGAGTTTGGGAACAAGCCAACTTATTAAATTGCTCCTGGGATATGTGTAAACTAAGAAAAAGCTTTGTCTATCAACCCCCCCCCCCCCCACCCCCACCCCTCGAGAACGTCTGTGAAGGCTTATCAGAACTGTACCTGCTGACCAACATCTAATCAGGATTATGGTCTATCTGGAAGTGCTTCATAGACTAATCTCACAGTCTTGCTGTCAAATGCATATATATATATATATATATATGCAATATATTTGTATATGTGCTTGCTGGCAGAATTTTTTGATGTCTTAATAGGACAAGATGTGAAGATATATTTTTTTGTAATGCCACTATCCTGTCCTACTGGCTTTTCCCCCTTTTCTATCTAAAAAAAAGTATTCTGAAAAAGGACAAGGGGCCGTGCTCCAGCAACAGCAGCAATGTGCACTTCGCCCATCTTTTCCGATGACTATACAAACATAATTTCAATGTATTTCGATACAATGATAATAAAGCTTATTCAAATTCTGATTCTGACTGATGGAGAAATTATCTTGTTCTCTGATATCTACTCAAAAGAACCACACCTCACACCAGGATAAGATTTTTAACTGGTGTTTATACTTGCAAGGACTGCATTCAGGACAGGTTACATACAGGTGCTAGTCATAAAATTAGACTATCATGAAAAAGTTGATTCATTTCAGTAATCCCATTCAAAAAGTGAAACCTGTATGTTATATTCATTCATTACACACAGACTGATATATTTCAGATGTTTATTTCTTTTAATGTTGATGATTATAACTGACAACTAATGAAAACCCCAAATTCAGTATCTCAGAAAATTACTTAAGACCAATAATTAAAAAAAAAGATTTTTAGAAATGTTGGCCAACTGAAAACTATGAACATGAAAAGTATGAGCATGTACAGCACTCAGTACTTAGTTCGGGCTCCTTTTGCCTGGATTACTGCAACAATGCTGTGTGGCATGGAGTCAATCAGTTTGTGTCACTGCTCAGGTGTTATGAGAGCCCATGTTGCTCTGATAGTGGCCTTCAGCTCTTCTGAGTTGTTGGTTCTGGCGTATTGCATCTTCTTCCTCACCATATCCCATAGATTTTCTTTGGGGTTATGGTCAGGTGAGTTTGCTGGCCAATTAACAACAGGGATACCATGGTCCTTAAACCAGGTACTGCTAGCTTTGGCACTGTGTGCAGGTGCCAAGTCCTGTTGGAAAAGGAACTCTGCATCTCCATAAAGTTGGTCAGCAGCAGGAAGCATGAAGTGCTCTAAAACTTCCTGGTAGATGGCTGCGTTGACCTTGGACCTCAGAAAACACAGTGGACCAACACTAGCAGATGACATGGCACCCCAAACCATCACTGACTGTGGAAACTTGACACTGGACCTCAAGCAACATGAATTATGTGCCTCTCCTCTCTTCCTCCAGACTCTGATTTCCAAAGGAAATGCAAAATGTACTTTCATCAGAGAACATAACTTTGGACCACTCACCCTAGCAGTTTTTTGAATGTCCAGAGGACCAGATTTAACTTTTTTAGATTTGGATCACTCAGCAACAGTCCAGTCCTTTTTGTCTTTAGCCCAGGCGAGATGCTTCTGACGCCATCTCTCCTTCAAGAGTGGCTTGACACAAGGAATGCGACAACTGAAACCCATGTCTTGCATACGTCTGTGCGTGGTGGTTCTTGAAGCACTGACTTCAGCTGCAGTCCACTCTGTGAATCTCCCCCACATTTTGGAATGGGTTTTATTTCACAATCCTCTCCGGGGTGTGGTTATCCCCATTGCTTGTACACTGTTTTCTACCACATCATTTCTCTTCCTTCCCCTCTCTATTATTGTGCTTGGACAGAGAGCTCTATGAACAGCCAGCCTCTATAGGAATGACCTTTTGTGTCTTGCCCTCCTTGTGCAAGGTGTCAATGGTCGTCTTTTGGACAACTGTCAAGTCAGCAGTCCTCCCCATGATTGTGTAGCCAACAGAACTAAACTGAGAGATCATTTAAAGGCCTTTGCAGGTATTTTGAGTTAATTAGCTGTTTAGAGTGTGGCACCAGGTGTCTTCAATATTGAACCTTTTCACACTATTCTAATTTTCTGAGATACTGAATTTGTGGTTTTCATTAGTTGTCAGTTATAATCATCAACATTAAAAGAAATAAAATTTGAAATGTATCAGTCTGTGTGTAATGAATGAATATAATATACAAGTTTCACTTTTTGAATAGAATTACTGAAATAAATCAACTTTTTCACGATATTCTAATTTTATGACCAGCACCTGTTCATAGATGCACATGCATAAAAAACATTGTCACAGAATCAGCCATGAGCAGCGTTATCTGCTCGCTTTTTAACTCCTCTCAGCTCAGAGTTCAACATAGTTCAGAAGATGTCCTTGAAGTCTGCTGCAGTCTTCATTGACACAAACATGGTCCATGAGCGGAGCCAAGTTAGTGTTTTGGGAGACGGTTTAAGATTGTTTAGGGCTTTCTTCTCTCAGGGCAGAGGGGAAGAATGTTCTCATCCATAATAATGAAAACATCCATAAACTTTGACCAAAAATTCCTTGACAGTGACCTTTTTAGATGCAGCCACATATCAAAATGGAAACTGGTACCTCACTTCATTTTTAAGTTATCAAGCTCAGAGAACATATTAATGGATGGATGGATGGACGGACGGACGGACGGACGGATGGATGGATGGATGGATGGATGGATGGATGGATGGATGATGGATGGATGGATGGATGGATGGATGGATGGATGGATGGATG
>NC_056502.1:39363969-39386811 GCF_014905685.2 Nematolebias whitei
TTGGATGGATGGATGGATGGATGGATGGATGGATGGATGGATGGATGGATGGATGGATGGATGGATGGATGGATGGAATTTCTAATTCCACTCTTCCCTCAATGAGGGGTGGACATAGAAACATGCATGTTACTGCCTTCAGTTCCAGGCTAAATGAATCTGTGATCTTGATGGAATTTGCCTTATTAAACAAAGGTTAATGAATAAATAAATTGTAAAAACTTTCAGAACTCTGTCAAAAATGAACATACAGTATACATCACCGCCTGTCATATAAACACAAGAGCTGTCAGAACCCAAGGTTTCCACTTCTTGACAAAACAAAAGACTTTAAATCATGTTGATCTGGTTGATTCATGATGACAGCACACACATGCAAATAAAACAAAGCCTGTCCCTGATTACAACAATCACAGCACGTGCCTTCCCCCCCCCCCCCCCCAGGATCCAGGATCCACATGTACACACCACCTGGTGGAGGACACGACTTAGGAGTTTCATTGTACAGATTTATAGCATCTTTATTGTCCCACTTCCTCTCCTTTGTATTGCCACAGAGCTCTTGATCTGGGTTTTTAGAAGGACAGAGAATAGGCACAGTGCTGCAGTTGCTGCCTTGTCTCTCCCCGGCCATCTGCACACAGTAAATACTCAATATATCTCTGTTATGCAGGGCATGTCGAGAAAACCACAGGGGTGGCTTTAAGAGGTACTTTAAGAAATAATGTCTTGGCCATACTGAGGGACCTGTGATAGCTCTGCCCCATATAAACCTGCGCTGCATTTGATCTTGTTTTGTCAGTTTTTTGTGATTTCTTTATTCTTTAGAAACATATGTTTGATGACTTTAAACAGCCCTTCTTATCAGTTACCTTTGGAAAGCAGATGAGGACCATGTGTGTATGAAACTGGGGGTTGCGCATGTGTTTACACGTGTTCCTCTAATCTGTTAAGGATGGGACAGTTAGAATCCACAGGTGTACGTACACAAATCTTTTTTTTTTCTTTTTTATGAGACTGCTTCACAGGGAAGGGCTTTAGCATATGACTTGGTCACATCGTTGCAGACCCACAGACAAATCACCTTTTTAAAAGACGCTTTAAGAGACACTCAGAACCAGATGGGGCCTTGAAAAATCTTGTGCTTGCCTTTTATCCTCCATCTGCAATCATTCAGCTCTATCTGCTCTTCTGTGATGCGTGAAATGTTGTGCGAGGATTCATAAAATTCAGCAGTGGGGACAGATGGCTGAGAATAAGCAATTTGAAAAGTGAGAATTATCTTTAAGTGCCTGTTTATACAATCTCAGCACAAGTCCTCTGTTCTCCACATCAACGTTAAAGCAGTGGAAATCACTTTCTAGTCCACTCTGTGAGTTCTGATCCTTTATGAAGAGGACATTCAAAGCAATAATTTCCTCATTGTTTGCTGTAAATGTTTTGGTACATATGCAGAATGTTTATGTTGAAGGTAGCATGCATTAGGAATGCTCCTAATGGGCTGCAGTAAAAGCTCTTGCTAGTCAAGAGTTCAGGCAGGTGCAGACTCTTACAGTAGATAAAGGAGCCTGGCACTGGAGATGAGTTCACGACAATCACTGTGAGGCTTTTAGACGCCTTCTCCAAGCTCAATCTTCATTTCCCCTGACACTGATTTTGCAATAAGGATCCGGAGAAAAGGGGAATGTCCATCTATTCATTTTAATGATCCCTCATTATTGACTGCTGGCAGGGAGGGGGCGGGCAAAGGTAATGATTCTTTGTCTTCGCTGGCCAATCACTCCTCTTAAAGGGATGAGTCTCTAAATAAGGCCACTAATGGATGCCCAGAGTGACCTAAAGATGACCCCAAACAACGTAACCCTTGAGAACTGATTTCCCGAAATGAAAAAGTTTGCTGCTAGCTGGTTTTTTTTTGTTTTTTTTTACAATATTTTGGCTGGTTATTTGCGAACTCTGTAGTAATAATAAACAAACCCAATTTTGTCAGATAAGTAAAACAGAACATTGCTTTAAAGCTTTTTTTAAGTTTTCACAAATGAACAAAACTGACAGCACCTTCAAACATGTTAAACTTTACAAGTTTTTAAATGGTAAATGGACTGTACTTATATAACGCCTTTCTAACTTATTGAGATACTCAAAGTGCTTTACAACACAATCTGTGCCTCATTTACCCATTCATACAGCACTCTACTAGATCTCTACAAAGCTAATTGAACAAATCATTCTAAAGAGACTAATCAGAGCTTTATCACATTCATACACTGATGGGACACACATCAGAGGCTATGAGGGGTTCAATGTCTTGCCCAGGGACACTTCGGCATGTGCCTACTGATGGATTCGAACCCCCAACTCTTGCATTGGAGGACGACTGCTTTAACCACTCAGCCACAGCTGCCCCAGTTTTTACCTAGCATTCCTCCATGCTCAAGCTTCTTTCTTTGAAGGACAACATATTGTCCACTGCCTTTTATGTCAAAGTTACTTTTTATTTAACTTTTGTTTAACCAGGAAGGTCCCGTTGAAATTAAAAGCCTCATAAGCGCATAAATGCATTACTTTTGCCTATATAAATGATGGATACACTTTTGGCAGCATGGTGACACAGTTGGTAGAGCTGCTGCCTTTCAGCTAGAAGGTCGCTGGTTCAAATCCTGGCCCGGGGCCTTTCCGGGTGGAGTTTGTATGTTCTGTCCATGTATGCATGGGTTTTCTCCGGGTACTCCAGTTTCCTTCCACAGACCAAAGACATACATGTTAGGCTGATTGATAACTAATGTCTTTGTTTTTTCAAAGTTGGTGGATCCAAACCCACCCAACTGTTTCCTTTCGTCTAGCTGCACCTAAAATCTGCTGTCAGCCAACAAGTACTGAAATGTCTATACTTCCCCAAAGTACCAGTGTTTCTGTTTTACTGGATGTATTATACTGTATATGCTTATTAAAAGTAAATGACAAAAATATATTATCCATTTGTGAGATTTTAAAAATGGTGGGTTTGAGTCTTGTGAAGGAGATGCTGTCATAACTGATGTCACGCTTTGGCCAGTCAACGGCCAGCAGTCTGCTGACACCTTCAGCCTGACAGCTAGCTTGGACCCTCAGCTGAGAAGGTTCTAAAAACAGAACTGAAAATAGGTGGAACTCTATGAACATAAATCAGTGTCAAAAATAGTCACAAGCATACGAGATTTGAATGTGTACATCAAGCTGATCTATACGCTCATGTTGACTGAATCGACCACAGCAGATGATGTGTGCATGTGTATGTGACAAATTGTATATGTAGAATATTCCTACTCGTGCAAATTGAAATGTGTACGTTTGAAAAACTGTTCCAATTTGAAACTTGTAGTACACATTTGTAAAATTGTGGTACACTTGGAGTCTTACTGCTCAAATTCAAATCGTGTTTAATTCATACAAATATTTTGGCATGCTCGTTGACAATTTTTGTAATTGATTTATCTTCATACAGACCACACAACTGAAAGACTGAACGCTTACCACGTAAACCTGAGTACTGCACAGCCGAGTGGCACACATATAAATGGGACATGGGCTGCTTCCCTCTCCCATAAACTCTCTCCAGCCAAGGCCAAGGCCAGAAACTCATACCTGAGACATCTACAATCCGGAGGAATTTTAATCACATGCCAGAACCACCGCAGATGATATTTTTTAATGTAGGGGAGGGGTGGCTGTATTTGGTGAAGGAGCATTCTACCATATCTCTGAAGGGAACTCATTACAATCCCCTGTTTCCTTGATCTTCTTTCTTTGGTCATGATCTAAATTTCATGACCATATGTGATCAATGGAATATAAATTACTCTGGATAATAAAGAGTTTTTCCACAATTGTTCAGTTTTGTATTGTTTTTTCACCACAAAACTTGACCTAATGCTTACAGGACTGCAGGTGATCTAGTCTGTTTATCCAACTATGTTCAGTCAGGTCATCTGGATGGTTTTTTTATTTTTTTATGATGAGATGTTTCGCCCTCCATCCGGAGGGCTTCATCAGTCTGAGGAAACACCAAACAAAATGGATTCTCCCCCAACAACATACTCCAAAGTGGAAAAAAAAAAAAACAGTTATGTTGGTGCTAAGATGGCCTCTGGGGCACACCCTTTCCTCTGGTTCCCACTCTCTCCCACATCAAGAGTCATGTCAAACTGATTCAAAACACCAAAGTCCATACTCAGTAATCCAGGTATACAATCCAACAATGTTCAGTCATGTCATATGGACGTTTTTTTTTTGTTTTGTTTTTTTTTGTGCTGAGATGTTTCACCCTCCATCCAGAGGGTTTCGTCAGTCTGAGGAAAAACCAAATGATACTGATTCTCCCCCAAAAGCCTGCTCCAAAGTGGAGCAGGCTTTTGGGGGAGACCAGAATTATCTGCAACCACACTGGCTGCAAACAATTCTGTTTTTGTCTAAATTCATGGCTATTTTCAATAAATGCTTTGTACCTACATTAGCAGTCGCCATTGTGATTACTAGTTAATTTGCTTGAGTATACTATTATAATTAAAGTGGGGATGGAGAGTGGTGAAGAAGAGGTAAGGTCTGTGATCAAAGTTTGCTGGATCAACTCCTCAGACCGACAACATCAAAATGTGAGTGGGAAAGGTGAAGTGCCCGCACCTGCCTCCACCCTCATTTGTCCCACTCTGAGAGCTTGAGTAAGGCTCTTAACCCCCCACCATCTGCTCCCCCAGGTGCCCTAGTTGGCAGCTCTTTGATCCACATACAGGGCTGTGGTAGCTCAGTGGTCTGTGGTTGTGTCAGGAAAGGCATTCGGCATAAAAACAATTGCCAAGTCTTCGTGCGAGTTTGTTCGCTGTGGCGATCCGTAAATAAGGGAGCATCCATCCATCCATCCATCCATTAGTCGTAGGGACAGTAGCTTGAGTAGGGAAGTCCAGACATCTCGTTCCACAGCCACCTCTTCCAGCTCTTCTGGGATGACATCAAGGCATTCCCAGGCCAAACGAGAGATGTAGTCTCTCCAGTGTGTCTTGAGTCTTCCCTGGGGTCTCCTCTCAGTCGGACATGCCCGAAGCGCCCAAGTAGGGACATGCCCAGGGGGCATCCTTACCAAATGCCCAAACCACCTCAACTGGCTCCTCTCCTCTGATTTGCTCCTCGATAACTGAACTTCTCACCTTATCTGTAAGGGAGAGTCCAGCTACCTGCGAAGGAAACTCATTTCAACCGCTTGTATATACAATCTCATTCTTTCAGTCACTACCCAAAGCTCGTGACTGTAGGAACGCAGACTGATCAGTGAACAGAGAGCTTTGCCTTACAGCTCAGCTCATTCTTCCCTCACTTATGAACAAAACCCTGAGATACTTGAACTACCCCACTTGAGGCAGAACCTCACCCTTGACCTGCAGAGAGCAATCCAACCTTTTCTGACTGATTTGGAGGTATTGATTCTCATCCCAGCCACTTCACACTTGGGTGCGAACTAGGGATGGGGCCAATCTGATCCTGTATTGGTATCAGCCTCCGATACCAGCATAATTTACGTAGCGGATTTTTCCAATCCAACATGCAGAGATTTCTGATCCATGATGCATGTCTGCATGTCTGTGTCTGCTGAAACGTCTCCACGTGTGACTGCCTGCTAGCTGCTCTGCAAGTTGGCTTCAAACTATGGAATGGATTCACTGAACGGCGGCGTGTCTCATGAACCCAGAGTAATAAGACCCACCTCACATTCAGAGAGTCCATTTCATAGTTTGCAGTCAGCTAAAATGTGAGTAAGGACTGAGCAGCACTGTGGCTAACGGCTAACCAAGTTTTCATCGTAACATGTCCACTGTGCGGAAGTATTTTACACTAAACACCACAAGACAGCAACGTGCAATGTCTGCAGAGCTGCTGTACCGACAGGAAGAAGCTCCGTCGTGACCTAAAATCCATCAAACTTAATAAACATTTGAAAAAGCACCACATTAAAGAGCACAAGGATTGTTTATCCAGGCACCGCGGTAAAGTTAGTTTTATGTTGGACGTTCGAGCTCCGTGGCTTCAGCGGTGTGTTCCTCTCGTTCAGTCTGAAGCAGACAGTCTGATTTCAGTCAGCCGCGCTCAGACTGTCCGTCTTGGAGGAGGAGCAGACTGAGCACGACTGACTGAGATCAGACTGTCTGCTTCACAGCTTGATTGAATATTTGCAGCCAAGATATAGTTTACGTTTACCCTCCAGGATATTCATCAGTACAACAGTAGACAACCTTAAAAAAACATGAATTGAAAAACAAAAGTAAATTATATTAAAAAAAGAAAAAAACAAAAACAGCTACATTATAAAGCGATGTAAAATACTAAAAACAGGAATGTCTGTGTTGGTTTATGCCATGAACTTAACAGATGTTTGAAGCCATTTAATCACTTTAATATCCACTTTGTGTTGTTTTTATGCTATTAGTGCTTAGTGTCTAGTTGATGTTTTTCTTAGTTCATATCTTAGATCTTGTTGCTGTTTTTCTTTTACATTTTATCGTGGAATGTAACTGGGACCCTGTGTACATAATCTCGTTCCACCACGTGTACCACATGTGGTGTGTATGACAGTAAAACTCATTGACTGACTTTGACTTTAAAGCTAAGAATAAAAACATATTTTGTGTTAGCAAGATTTAATTCCAACTTTGAAACTTATCCAACATTTATAAAACTCACCTCAAGTTGCCTTTTTGGACATGCATGCATATATTTGTACAAAATGTACTTGCCTGTAGAGAGATTATTACAGCCTCATATAAAATCAATAATGATTATGATATCTGAATAGCATCGGAATTGGTGACAACAAGCAGCAATGGCAGACTCCAACTCCCATCCTGAAGGTGTCTGACTTACTACCGGCAATGCGAACCAAACTCTCACACCACTTGTATAGGAACTGAACAGCCCCCAATCCCATATTCACGGAGCAACCCCCACAGTATACTTCAAGGCACACAGTCGAAGGCCTTCTCCAAGTCCACAAAACACATGTAGACTGGATCAGCAAAGTTCCATGACCCCTCGAGGATCCTACTGAGGGTAAATAGCTAATCCAGTGTTCCACGGAAGAAGGAAGCAGATGAAACCAAAAAATATTACCGGTATTATAAATAAAACCAGCAAATTTGTACTAGTGATGGTTAGGAGTTATTGGTTGGGTTAAGTTGCATATATGAACGAAAGTCAGCGCAATGTCTGAGTAAACATATAAATTGTGTGTGTGTATGTGTGTGTGTGTCTACAACAGTCTGCTGTCTTCAGCCGGTCAACGTAATAAACTCTTATTTGTTTCAGCGTCCAATAGCTTTTAAAGCATACTTCACAGCACTGAAGAAATACACTCAGGTATTAGTTGTTCTGGCTGGATTATCTGATGGAGGAGAAGTGGACAGAGGTGTGTGTGTGTGTGTGTGTGTGTGTGGGGGGGGGGGGGGGGTTAGGGGTTGTTGGGAGAATTTATCCATATGGCTCCTGAGCTTTATTATACAAAACTGACCACAAGACAACCCTATCATTCTCAAAGATTACCTGTCTCCTGCACAGTACTGTATATGAATGTTTTATCATAAAAGCTTTTCTTTTTTGCTAAGTGCCTTCTTGAGTGTTTGCTTTTAACTTTTGATTACTTTGTGTCTTGTTGTGAAGAAAGAAAAAAAAATAGGGATCCAGTCGATTTGATTATAATGGACTTAACGGGAAAAGTAATTCCTTTTGCTTAACTGACAGGATGTATTTTATCAGGAGGAACACAAAGGGTGTTAAAGATCACAACAAAGTTGAGTTTTTATCTTTAAGACTAAAAAACAGACATGACACAACCAAATGAATAAAACAGTATGGCTAACTGTGGTCCATATGTCTCCACCAGGGAGGAAATATAAGATGTCATGCATGCCGATGTGAAAAGATTCACTTACAACAGTTAAAATCAATGTCACTGAGCGTTTGCTTTTGATTTCTCACATCGGGTCTCCTTTGGATTTCCTTTTCATGAGGACTTGAGACAGAAAAAAGCATTTTTTTTTCTTTTGGTCCAGACGCTGATGATTCCAGACTTTAGTCCTTCCCCTCCTCCTCCTTAAACTGTACTAGTTTTACCAGACGTTGCGTTGGGAGCAGGGAATGGTCGATTGCATAACTACAGGCGAGACTTGATCGTTCCTGGCCTTCTCACAAAATTCAATCATTCTCTGCATACTCCAATCCCATGACGGCCCATTAAAGAGCAGCATGGGCTAGGATTTCCACCCTCATGTGTTTTAAATTGAAATTACGGTCACAACGTCTCCCGTATGCGCAAATAAAGGAAGACAAGGAGCTTAGGGAAAAGGAGATGTCAAACTATCTGTTGCAGGAGAGGCTAAGTCAGAGATAAAGAAAACCACAATGTGTGTGTTAAGAACACTTCTTTCATCTCTACCCCATTTTTCAACCTTAAAGGGATCTTTTCTTTCTTTCTTTTTTTTGCCAGATCAAAACTTAAAAACAGACTGGACGATTTTCCTGTTTTCATGTGTTGCTTCCATTCAAGCAGATATGCTACTTTTAAACTCAGCACACTATAAGTCACTAAAACAGCAGGAGGTCATAAAGAGAATGGGTCAGGTATGAGACACCGGTAGATGATGACCCCAGATGTTCTCTGGGATCTGAATCAAACTCAGACTGGCCACAAGTTCCTCATTCTTGTTTGTCTTTGTGGACTGGAGGAAGAATAAACACACACACACACACACACACACACACATGTACACAGCACATACACAACACCATCTGATTGAGTGTGCAGAGGAAATGATGCACACATAACTTTGGTGACTGAGACAATTGTCCACGCAAGAAATACGCACATGAAATAATATTTTTTTGTGTTTTAATTTTTCTTAAATGAAGGCGTAATCAAGGCTTTGTGTTTTTGTAGAACTCCAAAGAATGTACATGCAAGATCTAATTTTAGGAAGTCGCTAAATCTACCATTCTGGCTTAATAAATTAAAGTAAATGGAAATCTTTCTGTGTCTCATTCTGACTCATTGCAGCAGCACATGGATCATCACACTTAATGGCACTTTGAGTGAGTTACTGTTCATACAATTTATGTTATAGACTTCTAGTATTCCATTCAAAGATAGGCAACACAATTTAAAGTTTAAAAAATAAATCAATCCCTGTCTTGTCTTTAAAACACATTGTTAAACACATATAATTTGATGATAAGTGTTTTACACACTACTGTTATTTTTTATAACTTTTGTTTTTTCTAGTACCTTGGAGGCCCTCTACTGTCATGCAAGTCTGGATCTGAAAGCATCCTGTCTTTATGCCATTTACCTGTAGTATTCATTTCAATGAATAAGTAATAACCTTACTTAAACCTATTATATTTTAAAAAAATTAAATGGACAGTATTTTCTTAACTTGTTTCTTGTATTGTATTCTTTAATCGTCCTTATTGAAGGCCATGCTTTGCTCAAATAGCACAAATGTTTTTGTCTTACTTTAAGTTGAAAGAAAAATGTGCACCCAGAATCTATCCATGTCTTTTCTCTGGTCAGCAGAGTCTCATTTGTTCATTTTAGAAACTGCAGTATTAATATTTACTATCGGTGTGGTGTGATATATCTCTTAAGGCGTTCATGTGTATTAACTTTGCTTCTACTTTGTACTTAGATTTTTTTTAATGCTTTGGTTCTATGAAAATGATGGAGTACATGCCTGAACATTTCATTTACTGTGTTTTACCACAACATTCTTGTCAGACTCACAAAATGTCTTTAGAGGAGTTATAGCACGTTTTAGATATTTAACACCCTATTAATGTCACCTTTTGACAATTTGACTGGTTTTTGGTTTTGTGTGGTACAACTTGTATGTTTGGGTTTCTTTTTCCATTTTGAGCTTTGGTTATCCAGTTAAGTTCTTGGTTTTGTTTTTGTAATTAATGTGGCCACAAGATGTTCTCATTTGCCCAACTCCTCAGCCACCAATTGCCTCTCATTTCTCATCAAAAATCTTGACTACTTGTAGAATATTTCTACATGTTGCCACCCTTCATTGTATTATACTTGTTTCTATTTTTCCCTGGTCATTAAGCCAGGGCAGAAATGTTTTCTTGCATGTGATTTCTGAAAAGGCCACGGTGGTATGGGTATTGAAGCCAACACATCAATTTTGTTTCTGATCTGCCAACCAAGATTTTACAGTACAGTTTGTCACAAAGGGTTGGTGCTGGTGAACCCAGTGGTGCAGGCAAGCAGGCAAAGACTCAGGGTAAATACAGTATATAAAATAAAGAATTTATTAACAAAACAAAAGAGCTGATGGGGCAGCAAAACAAACATGGAATGATGAGGATGTACTCATGGAACAGACAGGTCATCACCACTGGACAGAAGACAATGCCATGACAAGGGATAAGCGAAACATACAAGCTTCAATACAAATGCTGATGTGGACTAACACACAACACCTATGCATTTACGCAGGTGTGGAAAATAAAACAAATCAGACACAAAGGAGCAGAACAGAGACACAAAACCAGATGGAATTAGATACTAGGAATACACAAACCCTATAAAGACAGAAATGGAGGATGAGGAAAAGGCAAGACATAAACACAACACCATGGGGCTAGACACCTCGGACAAAAAACACAACTCCTACCAAGTAGGTATCTCTGCTGTGGGTTTTAAAGACATTTTAACTTTAATACACTTTAATACAGAGCGTCAACTCAGCACTATTTGTCTTTATAGAGAAATAAAAAAAAACATTATCACCACTGGACATTTTTACTTGTGTTCAACACTACTCATCTAAATGATGTTTCTCACGAAGCTTGAGGACAATAAGGTGTGGGTTTTAAAGATATTTCAACGTTACTGCACCTGAGCACACAGCGTCTCTTACACCTGCAGCGTCTCTTACACCTGCAGCGTCTCTTACACCTGCAGCGTCTTACAGCCTCACAGTTAATGCTAAGCTAAGATGCTACAGATGTAGCGCTCCTCTAAAGCATCCTCCTAACATGAATATATGTTTATGGTCAATCCCCTGGTCAACAATTGCCCACACTAAGCTCGCTAAGCTGGCGAGTGAGCAACACAGAAGTGTATCCATCTCCTCCACCTGTGCGCGTTCTATTTCGTATAGGCTTCGCCCTTTAAGAACTGTCGCTGGTGGGTTTTATCCCGTCGCACTGAAAAATTTAGTCTATGCCCACCTGTTGTGTGGGCCCCACCCGGTCCGTATAAATTACGTTAAGAGCGGGTAATTGGCTCCCATTTTTCTTCAGCAAGCTAACAGCACTGTCAGAAGAACGAAGAAGGGAAGTTGTCCAGCTTGACTGGCACAACCTTTGTTAAGGCTGCATGAGGTCCCGCCACGCCAACCTCCTGCCGTCCTGGTGACTTCTCCTCCCCGAGGAGAAGCAGACGAGCAGCCTTGTTTCAAGGTAAGCACCGAGGAATATTTCTCAGTGGCGGGTCGCTACACGCTGGACAACGCCATCGACCCTTTTTTCCTTTTATCGCCGACTCTCGGAGCGAATCGGATGGTTCCTCCAGAACAGGCGACGTCAGCAGCAGTCCCCACTGCTCACTCCCTCCTGGAGAGCGTAGTGTTGGAACGATGGGGGCTGAGCGGATGCTCAACCCCTCGGGCCTTTTTCGCATCGGTGACCACACCGCTCCCAGCCACCGGCACCCTCCTCTCGGAGCTGCCCGGCATAATCCAGGAGGTGGCTGACATGAAGGGACTTTTTTCCATCCTTCCCCCGCCCAGATCCGATGATCTAGCGGGAAGGATTTTGGCTCCACCCCGGCTCGCCATCCTGATCCCATCTGGCCTCGTTTCCCAGCAGTGACATCCTACTGGAACGAGGCTGCAGCCAGACCTGATAGACTGAGAGCGCCGGTTTCCACATCTGCGCCCATCACCAGAGTGGAGAGGTTTTACCGAGTGGAAATTCCCTCGGTGACCCCCCCCCCCAGAGCCAAGCTTGGCGGAGGATCTCGGAGCAAAGATGTTCAGGTTGGACCAGTGTCCTGCGCCTCCAGGGAGGCATGACCAGACAGTGACGTCACTCCCCAACCAAGCTCACCAGTGTGCGTTCCAGGCGGCCGCAGCGAACAATACGTTGCGCCACTGACGTACAGCATCTCAGAGGCCGGAGGGACAGACCTGCCTGAGGGGACAAGAGCTCCCTCTGCAGGGCGTCTGACGTCACCCTCAACCCATGTGCCTCGTCTGCTGTCCCCTCTCCCTGTTGGAGAAGCGGAGGCGCTGTTCGGAGCCAATTTTCAAGGACATGCTCGAGAAATCGAAAAAGCCGGAGGAGGTGTCGAGACCGTGCGCCATCTGTCCAAGCTGCACGCCTCATCTCGGCCCACTGGAAGGATCGTTGTGGCCAAAGGCAGCAACAAAGACGTTCCACAGCTGCAGCAGAGTCCTTCCGCTCCGCTTCACCGCCAGCCCCGCCCGTCAGAGAACAGCCCTTCTCATCCCGGCAACCAGCGGTTCAGCGTTTCCCCAGAGATCGCCAACAGATGGCACTCTGGGACAACAAACTGCAGGGCTCACGGGGGAGAAGATTCAAGAAATGACTCCTTATGGGGGATGTGTCTGTGTGCAAATGATGACATGAGTTTCGAAATATAACACGAACATCATTCAAAAGATTAAAGTGTCTGATTCAGCCTGTCTGTCAGTTCAAATGACCTCACAGCGGCTTCTCCTCACACATTCTCCACACAAATGAGCCGGTGTCCTCAAAACAGTTTTTTTTTTCAAAATCACCGCAGCTCAAGGAACACACAGAACGCTTGCGTGACACAGCAGCCAAAAGTGAATGTTTTCAGTAGACCAAGTCCAGTGGGAAACCTCGCTCTCAGCCTGAGCTGCGCGCTGCTTTCTCTCACCGCAGCGGTGTCTAACGCGCGCTCCCGCGGCGCCAGCAGTTTTCACCCAAATGGCGCTGCGTTGATGAGGGTGCGCACACCTCTCCTCAGCACACGCCGGCTCACATCAGCATGAATGTGAGCCCGCAGCCTGAGTGCGGCACAGAAGCACTGCGCACCCGCAGGAGCACTAAATCTACACGGTTCCACATGCTCGGGGTGTGCGTACCTTCCCTCAGCGCACGCCGGCCCACATCAGCATGAATGTGAGCCCGCAGCCTGAGCATGGCAGCATTAAACCTACACAGTTCCGCATGCTCGGGGCGCGCGCACCTTCCCTCAGCGCATGCCAGCTCACATCGACACGGATGTGAGCCCGCAGCCTGAGTGCGGCACACATTATGGCGGTGATTTGCGTCTGTAAATAATGTGACGCAGCATAAACGCGTGCCCGCTTCCCAAATGTTATGCGGAGTGGCAGCGAGCGTGCCCTCTTGACAGATAGATGAACTATTTTTATCAGTGCGGGGATTCACGCTGCAATTACAGCTCAAACCCCCGTTTGGAGGAGTTTAAGAGACGGTTCTGTCATCACCAGTCCATATCTCAACCCTACACACAGAAGGTCAGGAACTTCTGGTAAAAGATGTAATTTCCAGGGTTCCCGACGGAGAGGAAAACAGGGTTTTACTCACGTTACTTCATGGTCCCAAAACAGACCGGAGGGATGAGATTCTTTTTGGACATGTCAATTTTCAACACAGTGTCACATGTTGACAACCAGACATCTGTTAGACAACATTCAGTGAAACGATTGGTTTTTCTCCATTGATCTGAAAGACGCCTACTTCCACATCCCGATCATTCCAAAGCACAGAAAGTTCCTGCGCTTCTCCTTTCAAGGGATTCAGTATCAGTACAACAGGCTGCCGTTCGGTTATTCCCTTGCGCCTCGTAGATTCTCAAAGAGTGTGGAGACGGCTTTGCAACCGTTACACAGAGCAGGGATGAGAATTTTGCTTTACTTAGACAATTTGTTGCTGCTGACTCGTTCCAGACAGGAAGCAGCAGCGCAGACCCAGGTGCTGACATCCATCCATCCATCCATCCATTATCTTTACCCACTTCTTCCATTTTGGGTCACGGGGGTCGCTGGTGCCCATATCCAGTAATCACTGTGCGAGGGGCGGGGTACACCCTGGATGGGTCGCAAATCCATCACAGGGCCACATAGAGACAAACGACACAAACAACCATTCACTCTCTCACTCACACCTAGGGACAATTTAGAGTTACCAATCAGCCTAACATGCATGTTTTTGGTCTGTGGGAGGAAACCGGAGTACCCGGAGAAAACCCACGCATGCACGGAGAGAACATGCAAACTGCACCCAGAAAGGCCCCTGGACCGGGGTTTGAACCAAGGACCTGCTCGCTGAGAGGCAGCAGCTCTACCAGTTGCATCACTGTGCTGCCTGGTGCTGACGTCACACCTGTTAAATCTGCGCTTCGCCATAAATTGGGAGAAAAGCTCGACTCTCCAGGCCCAGACAATCGTTTATCTTGGAGTGGAGCTAAACTCGATCACCATGAGGGCTTGTTTATCACAGACAAGAATCAAAACTCTAAAAGAGAAGCTCCGCCATGTAGGCCTGGCAGAGTATTAACAGCCATTTCCATCATGAAGCTGTTAGGAATGATGTCGTCAGCTCACACAGTGGTTCCGCTAGGCTTACTCCACATGCGATGCCTCCAGAGATGTTTTGCTCGTATGCACGTGGATCCAGTAAAGCAGAAGAGACGGATGATCGCTGTACCTCCCTCCGTGAGAACAGACCTCCGACAATGGGGAAACCCCCTGGTTCTGTCGGAGGGAGTCCCCGTCAGCAGACCTACATCACACGTGTCAGTCTTCACAGACACGCCGCTGTCAGGTTGGGGGGACATGCCTATCCCGAGCTGTAGGGGCGCTATGGCCACCTCACACAACAGCTCATATAAACGTTCTGGAATGTCGCATGGGTTTGAATGTGATTCAACACTTTGCTCCTGTGCTGTGGAATCAACATGTATTGATACACACAGACAACAAGTGACTGCTGCATTCAGAAATCGGCAGGGGGGTGTGCGCTCAGCCCACATGTTACACATTGCGAGACGGTTGCTGTATTGGGCACACCAGAATCTGCTCTCCATCAGAGCAATGTACACCCCCGGTGTTCTGAACAACAGGACAGATGTGATGTCCAAGGGTGGTCCGCGTCACGGGGACTGGACCCCCCATCCATAGCTGATGGCTCAGACGTGGCAGAAATTTGGCAAAGCGGCCGTGGACCTGTTTGCAACACGAGAGAATGCTCAGTGTCAACTATGGTTCTCACTGAGCCCGCGAGACGAACCACCGCTAGGGGTGGACACGTTTGCTCACAGCACATGGCCCAAAATGCTTCTTTACGCATTTCCTCCACTCCCTCTGATATCACGGTTTTCTGAACCGTGTTAAGGAGGAGGGATTGACAGCTGTCCTAGTGGCTCCCGAGCGCGTGAACGTACCATGGTTCCCAATTCTAAGACGCCTGTTATGGGGGCGCCTGTGGAAACTACCGTGGAGGGAGGACGCTCTCCTCCAGGCAGGAGGAGCGATCAGGAGTTACCTAGAAATAGGCCAGCACCTTTGGGTCTGGCTGCTCAGCGGACCCACTTAGAGAGGATGGGTCTCTCTCAAGATGTAGTGCGTACAATCCAGGATTCACGTGCTGCATCTATCACAGCGCTGTACACATCAAAGTGGACAGCTTTTCAGCGCTGGTGTACAGAGAAAGGTGTAGAGGCCACTTCATTTCCACTAGGTGGCGTGCTGTCCTTTTTGCAGCAGCTGATGGACAGAAATCTGGCATTCAGTATGATTAAAAAGTACGCTGCAGCCATCTCTTCTTGTCACAAAGGTTTCGGGGACAGAACAGCTTTTAATCATCTGCTGATGAAGCATTTTTTTAAAAGGTGTACAGAGACGCAGGCCTGTTTCACGCCCACTTGCTCCACATTGGGATTTAACGCTGGTCCTGCGAGCCCTGATCAAAGCTCTATTTGAGCCACTGAATCAGGTTCCAATTAAATTCTTGTCTCTTAAAACAGCCCTGCTGTTGGCTTTAACATCCGTTAAGAGGGTGAGTGATTTATCTGCCCTCTCTGTCGCTCTGTCATGTCTCAGAATTCAGGCTGACGGCAGCTCAGCTGATCTGAGACCTAACCCAGCGTTTACGCCTTAAAACATCACAAGCTCTTTTAAATCAAGAGCGATATCGTTGGAGGGTTTTTTCCCCTCCCCCCCACAAATCAGAAGAAGAAGCATCTTTCCATCTTCTCTGTCCTGTGCGTGCGTTGACGTGATACATAGCACACATGGCCGCAATGCGTCAGACTCAACATTTGTTCGTGCATTATAGAGACTCATCTGCAGGTCACCCGTTATCCTCCCAGCACCTGTCACACTGGCTGTGTGAGGCCATTTCTGAAGCCTACAGAGCATCAGATTTAGAGCCTCCTGACAACCTCAGAGCGCACTCGACCAGAGGTATCGCACCTTCGACTGCTTTGCATAATGGCATGACAATGCAGGATATTTGCACTGCGGCCACGTGGTCAACACCCTGCTCATTTATTCGCTTTTATTTACTTGATGTGTCGACTCGTTCTATGACACATTCTGTCCTTAGTGCTTTAACAGAATGAATATTGTTGCTTCATGGGATCTCATTTAAACTCACATCTGACTGCATGCATTTACAGTGTGAGATGTCGTTATCAGTCAGAAGTTGTGACTGTTGTTCTTGTTCTATTGTCACTAATCAGTTCATGACTATTGTTACCAATCAGTTCATTTGATTAATAATCAGTTCACTTGTTATTATTAATCTGTTCATATTGATCAACCTTGGATCTGCTTGGTTCACGGCCTTTTTCAGCCTCTTCCTTTTCCCTGTTGAAAACTTTTCTGGGGCGTTCATGCACTCAGAACGCATAACTACACAGCACGGGTCTGTGCATGATACGCGTAATTACGCAACGCGCAATTACGCACATGGAGAGCTGAGTGACTAGGCATTTTTTGGGCAAGCTGACGCTTCATATGGTTTTCGAATGGACCCAGTGAGGCGAGGACTACATCCGCTTCGCCCTTAACCCACCAGTGAAAGCTCTTAATGGGCAAAACCTATACGAAGTAGAACGTTGGTTATGTACTGTAACCCCAGATTCTATGAGTATAGGCATTGTACTTTAAGCATCGGGCCTCACTGGCTCCTAAATGGCTGAAGAAATGCTATTTGGGAGCCGATTACCCGCTCTTAACGTAATTTATACGGACCAGGTGGGGCCCACACAACATGTGGGCGTGGACTAAACTTTTCAGTGCGATGCGTTGCATGACGGGATAAAACCCACCAGCGGCAGCTCTTAAAGGGCTACGCCTATACTCATAGAATCTGGGGTTACAGTACGTAACCAACGTTTTCTGTCAAAGCAGGAGACTCAGCAGCTGCTACATACACACTTTCTGGTGGTAACCAGGAAAACCTGGTGTGGAGTTTTAGTAGCTTGACTATTCTCCTACTGATCAAGTGGAATGGATTCATTCACGAAGAAAGAGAAACGTTGGTTACGTATTGTAACCCCTGATTCTATGAGTATAGGCGCAGCCCTTTAAGACTATCGCTAGTGGGTTTAACCCTTCGCGCACAGCGGAGCACTGAAAACTTTAGTCCACGCCCACCTGCTGTGTGGGCCTCACTCCCGGTCCGTATAAATTATGGTGAGACCTGGTAATCGGCTCCCAAATAGCTTTTTTATTCAGCCATTTAGGAACCAGAGCTTAAAGGGCTGTGCCTATACTCATAGAATCTGGGGTTACAGTACGTAACCAAAGTTCTATTCGTATAGGCTTCGCCCTTTAAGGCTATCGCTAGTGGATTAAAGGTGTAGCAGGATGTAGTCTATGCCTCACTGGGTCCACACAGACACAACATGAAGCACCTGCTTGCACAAAAAAACATTTCATCACTCAGCCATCTGTGTGCGTAATTACGTGCTGCGTAATTACGTGCTGCGTAATTACGTGCTGTGTAATTGCATGCTCCATGCGCAGGAGCGCACCGGAGAAAGATCTCTGGTGAGGAAAAGGGCTGAGATAGCAGACCTGCTGCTGTAAATAGGAACAACGGAGGATAAGAATTGTAGTAACAATGAACAGAGCAGACCAACAGCTCCTCAGGATGAACCGATTAATAACAATAAAATCAGCAGTCATGAACTTGTGACTGATAATAAATATCTCACACTGAGACTGGATGCAAGCAGGTGCAATCTGCAGCCGACAACGCCTTTTTCGAGGGAATCATCCGATTCACCGCGAGGAAAAACACGTTAGAAAAGGCGGTGGCATCGTCCAGCGAGTAGCGGCCCTCTACGGAAAAAACACTCAGCGGAGCTGCTGCTAACATCGACTTTTTCAAGGGAATCACGCTGATTCACCGTGAGGAAAAAATGTTAGAAAAGGCGATGGTGTCATCCAGCGGGTAGCGGCCCGCCATGGAAAAGCACTTCTCGGCGTAAGTAAGTAAGTAACCTTTATTTATATAGCACTTATCATAGATACAATCACAAAGTGCTGTACAACAATAATAAATAAAGGCTTAAAATAAAACAAAAATAATAACAGTTCATTAATTAAAAAAAAAACCCAGTATAAACAGCTGGTAAAAGCAGTAAAACATTTAACTAAAAGCTTGTCGAAATAAAAATGTCTTAAGCTGCGTTTTAAAAGAATCAACAGAGACGGTAACACGAAGAGACAGGGGCAGGGCATTCCACAGCTGGGGGGCTACGGCCTCAAAGGACAGGTCACCCCGAGTTTTAAACCGGGTCTTAGGAACCTTAAGGAGGTTCAGCGCTGAAGACCGAAGGGTGCGGGTTGGAGAATAAGGGATCAACATTTCAGTGATGTACTGGGGGGCCTGTCCATTTAAAGCTCTAAAAGTCAAAACAAAGATTTTAAAATTTATTCTAAATTCAACAGGCAACCCATGAAGAGAAGATAAAACTGGTGTAATGTGAGCCCTTCTATTAGTTCCGGTTAAAAGCCTCGCATCAGCGTTCTGGACCAACTGGAGACGAGCGACGGCAGTTTTGTTAAAACAAGTAAAAAGGGAATTACAATAATCTAAACGAGAAGAAATAAAAGCATGAATAATCATCTCCAATTCAGATCTGGATAACATTGCCCTCAGTTTAGAAATATTTCTCAGATGATAAAAGCATTTTTTTACCAGAAGCTTTGAATGTTTGTTCAAAGACATGGACTGGTCGAACAGAACACCGAGGTTCCTGAGGCTCGGCTGAGAAGAGGAGCCCAGAGAACCGAGGTGTTGTTTGATCCAAGGAACTTTCTGTTCAGGGGGAATGATCAGGATTTCCGTCTTGTTAGAATTTAACTGAAGGCAGTTGTTAGCTAACCACGCCTTAATATGTGAAACACAGTTTACTAATTCAGCTAACTTATGTAATTCTGAGTCATAAAAGGAACAGTACAGTTGAATATCATCAGCATAGAGATGGTAAGACACATTTCTGAAGCTACTGATAATCTTTCCCAGGGGGGTGATGTATAGAAGGAACAGAATAGGACCCAAGACTGAACCCTGAGGAACACCATACAGTAACGGAGTGGTCTTAGACTGTATAGTATTAACAAACATTGAAAAGGTTCTGTTGCTCTGATAAGAGGAAAACCACTTAAGAACAGTTCCAGAAAAAACTCATCTCATGTTGCAGTCGATGTATCATAATTTTGTGGTCGACTGTGTCAAAAGCTGATGATAGATCCAATGAAATCAAAACACTGCTCTGACCAGAGTCTGCAGCCATCAATATGTCATTGGAGACTTTTAATAAGGCAGTTTCGGTGGAGTGCATCTTGCGGAAACCAGATTGAAACTTATCGAGATTATTATTATTTTGCAAGAAAGTAGTCATCTGCCCAGCCACTAACTTCTCAAGAATTTTGGCTAGAAAAGGCAGTTTTGATATTGGCCTGTAGTTGCAGAGCTCAGTGGGGTCCAAGTTGGTCTTTTTCAAGATCGGTTTTAAAATTGTTTGTTTAAAAAAACTTGGAACTGACCCGGTTGAAAGAGAGATGTTAATTAATTCTGCCACATGGGGGCTGACAATATATATATATTTTTTTTTCATTTAGCCTTTATTTATCCAGGTTAGTCTCATTGAGCCACGAGAACTCATTTTCAAGAGAGACCTGTTTTTTTAGGGAACACATGGTGGGGGTTAAGGGCCTTGCTCATGGGCCCAGAGTGGGGCGAACGAGGGTGAGGGCAAGTGTGGGTGTTTCACCTACCCCACCCATAATTTTTGATGTTGTCGGGGCCGGGGCGTGAACCGGCGATCTTCGGATCACAAGCCCACCTCTCTAACCTCTTGCGCCACCACTCCCCAGACACAGAATATCAGACACCTTTAAAAACAGTGATGTGGGTACAACATCTAGCATGCAGGAAGAAGGTTTGATCTTTTTTAGAACAACCTTCACATCCTCTAAAGTGACAGCTGAAAATCTAGACCAGGGGCTCACTGTAGGGACAGAACTGGGGGTGAAGCCAAGAGCTGATTTAACACTTGCCCTGATGTTGTCAACCTTTTCCACAAAATAGTTTAAAAATCTATTGCAGTCATCTAATGTGAATACAGGCACCAGAGGGAGTGAAGGTGAAACCATATTATTAATGGTATCAAACAAGACTTTTGGATTTTTCTTGTTCATACTCACAAGATTAGAAAAATATGCAGACCTGGCCTGTTTAATCATTTCATTTAGAGTTGAGATCAGCTCCTTTAAGTGTAGTCTGAGGACTTCAAGTTTTGTAGATTTCCACAAACGCTCTACCTTACGACATGATCTTCTGAACAACATAATTTCCTCATTTCTCCAAGGACAAGGGTTTTTACGAGAGGATATTTTGTGCTTTACAGGAGCAACCTCATCTAAGACAGACAGGCAGTGACTATTAAAAGACTCCACAAAGGAATCAGCATCTCTGCAACTAGCAAAACAACTGGGCTCAAAAGATTCTGAGAATTTCTCAACAGCAGTTTGATTGATAATTCGCCTTTGAGAAATCACTTTATGAGGACAACTGTTGAGATTAAAAGACAAATTAAAATAGACACAGCAGTGGTCGGTGACAGGAACATCCACCACACTCAGCTGGTCAATGATGAGACTAAAATAGTAAACAAGGTCCAAAGTATGGCCCTTCTTATGTGTATGGCCCAGAAACATGCTGTTTGAAATGAAACGCCTCTGTGAGTGACAGTAACTCTGATGCTGCATTGTAGGATGAGTCATCAATACGAATATTAAAATCTCCAAGAATTAAAATTTTCTCAAGCTTAAGAACAGAAGATAAAAATTCAGAAAAATCCTCTAAAAACGCATGGGCAGGACCAGGAGGTCAGTAAATTAAAACACAATAAAATGAGTCATAATTCCCAACCTTAGTCATCTGTAATTTAAAAGAGCTGAAAGGATCTGGCTTCATGAGCCTGCAGGAAAAGCAGTCCTGATAGATGAGCGCAAGTCCGCCTCCTCACCTGGCAACACGCGGGGTCCCAAACACGGAACAGTTTGGAGGACACAGTTCATTCAGATGAATAAATTCCTGTTCCCGTTGCCAAGTCTCTGTCAAAAACATGAAGTCCAGACTTTCTTCAATGAACAAATCCCCAAGGATAAAAGCTTTATTCGCAATGGAGCGAGCATTCAACAGGGCGATCCGTGTTGGTTTTACGCGCACAGCTGCAGGTACGCTCTGGGCTACCGGACATCGCGGCAGCGAACTATGTCCGTCCACGTACCTCTCCTGGCAGGAGACGGTTCGAAGGAACCGGTCACACAGATTGGGGAGCCGGGCTTGACGAGTTGGGAAGATCCGACCAGCGTGCCACAGGGCCGGTGATGCACAGAACGGGGAAGGTGCACAGGACAGGGCCGGTTTGCAGATTGGTACCGGCCGGAGGCAGAGCTCATTTCCAGCAGAGCTGGACCCGCTCAGCCATGACGTTTTCCCTCGCTGTTTCCTCATCCTGGTCTGGACACCAGCTCTAGATCTCCGCTTCCTTCTCCGGCCTCGGCGCTTTGCCAGCAGCAGGTACTCGGGTGATGATGTGGCGTTTCATTCAAAACGTAGAGGGAAAAACTCTGCATACCTGGCCCATGTAACCCAGGCATCCTCCATATAATATTTTATGGAATATAACGTGTGCCGATCATATTGATATTGATTAACAGCCAAAACACAGTTGTTTGATAGTCTAGATAAAGCAAAATATAATACTAAACAAATCACAAGAATGTGAGACAGATGAGACGGAGCAGAAGTCAAGCCGTACACAGGCCTCATCTTGGTGGAGTGCAACGTAAAAAAGGAGCAGTGGCATCTACCTTGATCAAGGCTGCTCGTCTCTGCTTCTCCTCGGGGAGGAAGAGCTCACCGGGATGGCAGGAGGTTGGCGTGGCGGAGACCCAGGCATCCTTAGCAAAGGTTGTGCCGGTCAAAGCTGGACAACTTTTCCTTCTTTGTTCTTCTGACAGTGCTAGCTAGCTGGCTGAAGAAAAAATGGGAGTCGATTACCCGCTCTCACCGTAATTTATACAGACCGGGGGTGAGGCCCACACACAGCAGGTGGGCGTGGACTAAAGTTTTCAGTGCTGCGCTGCGCACGAAGGGATAAACCCACTAGTGACAGTCTTAAAGGGCGAAGCCTATACGAAATAGAACTGGGCTGCCTAAACTGTTTCATAGTAAAAGTGTGTGTGTGTGTGTGTGGGGGGGGGGGGGGGGGGG
>NC_056502.1:39386911-39405083 GCF_014905685.2 Nematolebias whitei
TTTTTTTTTTATGTGGGGGGGACTTGTCCCCTTCACATATAATGGTTGCGACGCCTATGAGGTAACCTGTGTAAAAAGCAGTGGTGGGATGTAACGAAGTACAAATACTTCATTACTGTACTTAAGTACATTTTTCATGTATCTGTACTTTACTTAAGTAGAGTTAAATGTGGGTACTTTATACTTTTACTTCACTACATTTTACATCAAGTATCTGTACTTTCTACTACACTACATTTCTATAATGCTTTGCATTACAAGTTACATTCATGTTGCAGCTTTTTGATTTGTTAGTTACTTTGAAAGTAACCAGTGGTGAGAGGGGAGCTGGTCCATTGAATCACTGCAAAGTGGGCAGGTAACATTAGGCCCGCCTTCAAGAAGAGCTGGGCCAATGACATATATTCTAGTATATATGTCACTGAGCTGGGTGCACCCGCAGCACCACAAACACACCCAAAATGTATTCCAGTGCAAGAGAGTCAGTCAGAAGATATACTCCACCCATGACCTTATTGAAAGACTGCTCAGAACAACAGGACAGATTCTCTCTCCCAAAAGAGCCAGACTGGACTCAAAAATCTTTGAAAACCAACTTCTTCTGAACTAAAACGAGAAATTATTGCTGCAATATTAAAATGTGTCAGTTCATGGGATGTTAGGAGACAAGAGATGTCTCCAAATGTCTCGACGCTCAGGTCCAAGTTTTAAAAATGGTGTCAGGAAGTTAAACTATTGTTCAATATTGACCCATTACAAGTTTGAACAGACATATTTTAACTAGAGTTGATGACAAACTGGAGTTGACGACAAACTTGAGTTGAAATATCAGTTGAAATGATCAGAGCCTGTTACTTTGTTAGTTGTGTCTAATGCTCCTTTTGTTCAGGCAGACAACTTTTACTTAAATGTGTTTACTGCAGTTAAAATGACACATTGGTTTTGCTTTGTGTTAAATAAAAACTTTCAAAGGTAAAATCATCCCTCTTTCTTATTTTGATTAATGACATTTAACTCTGCAGGTCATCCCTGAAATTCTGACACACAGAATCACAAGTCCAAGTGTGAACTGTGTCACAGAGTAAACACAATAAAAACATGTATTATCTGCAGCATCGTTCATTAAAATGGAACAACACTATTAATGTATTACAGAAAATATACATATGGTAGGCAGACTTAAAGATATGTAGACCATTACATTAGGTAATACATTCAGCAAGTACTTTCACTTTTAATACTTTAAGTATTTTAAAAGCAAATACTTATTTACTTTTACTTAAGTAAAAATGTTAATGTGGTACTTCTACTTTTACTAGAGTACATTTTTTTATCTGTTTATTTGTACTTCTACTTAAGTGTTTGAGTACTTTCTCCACCACTGGTAAAAAGATTCATGAAGCCTGAAGCTCCTCTTCTAAATTAGTTAAAACTTGTAGAGGTTACATATTTGTATTATCTACTCTGTTTTAAAAAAGTTATGTTTCAAACAATACATTCACATTTTAAAACAAGACACAGTATATTGTTTAATGTCATGAATTCGCTTTAAACGTTTCTGTAAAGTTACAAAAGTCTTATTCAGTTTGTTTGTTTGTTTGTTTGTTTGTTTGTTTGTTTGTTTGTTTGTTTGTTTGTTTGTTTGTGTTGAGTTGAGCTGGACAGTCTCAACAGTGGATTGTGTTCAGGAGACATGCTGTTTTGGTCAAATCTTGAAAATAACGTCACATGAATCTGAAATGTCTCCTGTGATGTTTTTGAATGTTTTCAGCTAAATATCTGTAAAATATATAGACTTATAGAGATTTTTCTGTTGACTAAGAGTGATTAGCTGTGGCAGAATTTTGCTGTCTTCAAAAGGTAATCGTTTTGTAGATGCATGTCTAATAGTTACTCTCGAAAGGTTTTATTGAAATTCTTCTAGTGATTCAAGATATATTTTGCTAACAGACACATTTTGAAGCAAAGCTCTGGTGCAATCTATAGTGCTCAAAGTTTGTGATGGGGCACTCAGCTAACATTTTAACACAATATCAACTTTTGTGTTTGCTGACTGATTAGCTGTGGTGGCCATTTTGAATCTGGCTGACTCTAAAAGTTAACCAGAAGAACATCAGTGATTATTTAGTGACGTGTAATGAAAACTCATACAAGACCTTTTAGCAGCAGCTGGACAAGTAAA
Organism: Nematolebias whitei; assembly: GCF_014905685.2. Taxonomy (NCBI): domain Eukaryota; kingdom Metazoa; phylum Chordata; class Actinopteri; order Cyprinodontiformes; family Rivulidae; genus Nematolebias; species Nematolebias whitei. The sequence goes on from NC_056502.1 coordinate 39,389,094, forward strand.
ACAGCATCTTTCTGACTGTCTGGCTCACTCACAGATTGAACCTTTTGGTGTTTAACAGCTTTTGGTTAACACAGCAGGGACGTGGAGCTGAATTTGTACCTGGGAGGACATATTTAATGATGGATTAGGTGATAACATACGATTCATGGACAAAATATATATTATTTTATCCTGTAAGTTTCATGACAGATGGTCTTAAAATGGAGATTTAAGCTTTAGAACTGCAGAACTTGTTATTGGGTCGTCATGGAGACCACTTGTTCCTTTGTTAAATAAGAATTATGTATCAGTTCAGATCAGAAAACAAACAGATCAGCTCATTTGGAGTTTCTTTGTAATTCTGTGGCTGAGTGGTTAGAGCAGTCGTCCTCCAATGCAAAAGTTGGTGGTTCAAATCCACCAGCAGTCACATGCCCAAGTGTCCCTGGGCAAGACACTGAACCCCTCATTGCCTCCCATGTGTGTCCCATCAATGTGATCTAAAGCACTGATTAGTCTCATTAGAATGATTTGTTCAATTAGCTTTGTAGAGATCTAGTAGAGTGCTGTGTGGATGGGTCAATGAGGCACAGATTGTAGTGTAAAGCGCTTTGAGTATCTTGATCAGATAGAAAGGTGCTATATAAGTACAGTCCATTTACCATTTTAATTCAAACTTTTCAGAAAGACACATTTTGTGTAACAGACAGCAAATAATGGGATTTTCCAGATTTGACTTAATCTGCTCTAACAGTTTATTTATTCACTTTTATCACTAAAGTATCAAAACTACAATACTGTTGTAAAATCATCCATCCATTATCTTTAGCATCTCCATCCCTTCTGGGTTGAGGGGGACACTGATGTCTATATCCAGCCACCACTCATAGAAAACATTTAGTCACTTCTATTTAAGCTATTTATTTTATATGTGAATGACCTGGTAAATGTGTCTGGATTTTTTAAATGTATTTTGTTTGCAGATGATACTACTTTTCTTTGTGTGGGTGAAAATGTTGTGCAAATGTTGAAGATGGCACAAACAGAATTTGTGAAAATACAAAATTGGTTTCAACTAAACAAATTATCTTTAAATGTAGATAAAACAAATTATATGATTTTTTGTAACAACAAGAAAGTGCTTGATACTCAGTTTAGAGTCGATGGAATTGAAATTAATAGAGTCAATGAGGTGAAATTTCTGGGTGTCATCATTGATGAAAAACTAACATGGAGATCTCACGTAAAAAACTTAAGAACTAAAATAGCTAAATCGATTGCAGTAATGTACAAAGTTAGAGAGTTATTCAATGATAAAGCAATGTTTCTATTGTATAATGCCATTATTGTTCCACATTTAATTTACTGTATTGAAGTCTGGGGTAAAGCATGTAAAACAATTACAAATCCAATTTTTATTTTACAGAAAAGAGCCATAAGAATTATTACCAGAAAAGATTATAACCATCCGTCAAATATATTGTTTCATCAGCTAAAGATATTAAAATTTTATGACTTGGTTGATTACAATATCTTACTGTTTATGTATGGGGCCAACAAAAACATACTACCTACTAACATTCAAGGGAAATTTGTTAAAAGAGAAAGTAATTATTATCTTAAGGGGATGGAGATTTTTGTGAAGCCGTGGTGTCGCACCAGTCTGAAGATGCGATCCACTATATCTCAGGGTATTAGATTGTGGAATGATCTGGAGGTTGATATTAAAAATGCCAAAACTATGTACATATTCAAGAAGATGATAATTATTATTATTATTTTTTTAAATATCAAGTATAATGTGAGTTCATAAAAATTGTTTACAGTTGATCTTATATTTTAGCTAAGTTTTTATTTTATTCTTTTTATTTTTTTTATTAATTCATCTTGCTTTTGTATAGAAATTTTGTTTGGAATATATTTTGGGGACAAGGGGCAGATATTATAAGAACTCATTCTTCTTTTGCTGCCTTTCATTTTATTTCTGTGATTGTATATCTTTTTTCTTTTCTTTAAATTGTATTATATTTGTTGTTTGGATGAAATGAAATGAATAAATAAAACATACATACATACATAATTCTAGAGCAGTTAGGGCTCTGGGCATGACGACCTCTTAAATCAGACGTCCAACAGTCTTTAAAGAAATGCATATCGCCCGCCACCTTTCATGCACAGCGTTTCACTCAGTTTTTATCACACCTTATTGTGACATCCTGTGTAATCTGTTAGCACTTGGAGGAAAATGTTAAACTGCCTGAGCTATAGACATTTTTGTTTTCTAAGGTTGATTAGCTGTAGAAGCACTGGTTATGGGATAGTTTGCTAACACAACAGACAAACAAACATGCACCACTAACAAGTAAATAAATGATCAATGGCCTTTTGTCTTTCAGCAGCTGGTTATAAGAATCACAGCTTTTTTTCTAATCGTGTTGTTTCATTTCTTTCATCTTTTTAGTCAAAATGAACGGTGAAGGAGACGGACTTCACATCGGACCAAACCGTAATTATTCACTTCATCACATTAACACACACTGCTATGATGCTCAGTTCCTTATTGCTGCAGAAAACAACAGCTATGAAGTTGATTTACAAACAATAATGTTAATATTATTTTAAAATGTGTCTTTTAGGCTCAAATCTTAACGCTATTATTCTTCGGGTGCGGAACCAACAAAGTGGAGATGGACAGAATGGTATGCCCATCGGGCTCCATATAATGCTGGATATTCACGGAGAACCACTGAAGATGAAGAACTCATTGAAATCAATACTAACATAACTGTAACTGGGACCTTGTGTACATAATTTCGCTCCACCACATGTACCACATGAGGTGCGAATGACAATAAAGAAACTCTGACTCTGACTAACATCAATGAGATCAATGAAAATGACCAACTACAGGAAAATGTGGACGACAACATTGTCAACAATGATGTAAATGACAACGTGGACAATGTTAAAAACAATGACAACAATAACAACATTGTCATTAATGATGAGATGAATGAAAATGACCATCCAGACAATCTTAACATTCAGGGATTTTATGATAATGATGTGGATGTTGGTATAAACAATGACATAGTCAATGACGCTGGAGTTAGTGAAGCTTTTAAAGATGAAGGATCACAAAAGCGACCAAAAGAGGAGGATGAAGAGGAGGAATCTGTAGAGAACAGCACAGATTTGTCCTCTGAGAGTGATCCTGGCTTCTATCACTTAAAGAAAAAGAGGAAAACCAGACATCAGGTTGAGGAAGAAGATCTACTGCCCGGCACATCGAGAAAAAAACCTTGAGAAGATGATGAGGCTGAAAATGAAAAAAGCAGCAAAAGATCACTTCTGTTGTCAGAAGAGACACAAGAGGAAGATCCACAGCCAGGCCCATCAACAAAAAGACCTCAAGAAGATGATGAGGCTGAAAATGAAAAAAGCAGCAAAAGATCACTGGTCATCAGAAGAAAAACAAGACGAAGATCCACAGCCAGGACCATCTAAAAAGAGACAGAGAGACGACGATGATGAGGACGACAATCCTGGGGGAAAGAAGGTTAAATATGGATCAAAGGACCCATTTAACACAATCCAGCCTGATCTGCTTTGTCAGAAACTTAAGAAAACTCAGGTGGAGACCTCAACAATCACCTGGATCAAAGACTACCTGACAAACAGACCACAGTTTGTGAGACTGAAGGGTTGTGTGTCTAACCAGGTGGTCAGTAGCTCAGGAGCACCACAGGGGACTGTACTCTCACCATTCCTTTTCACTCTGTACACCTCAGATTTCCAGTACAAAACAGACTCCTGTCATCTGCAGAAATATTCAGATGACTCTGCAGTGGTCGGGTGTATCAGAGATGGACAAGAAGCTGAGTACAGGGAACTGGTGGACCACTTTGTGGCATGGTGTGGAAACAATCATCGCATCTTGAATGTGAACAAAACAAAGGAGATGATTGTAGATTTCAGGAGAAACAGGAACAGGTACAACCCTATTTTCATCGTGGGAGAAGAAGTGGAGGTGGTGGAGAAGTATAAATACCTTGGAGTTCACCTGGACAACAGACTGGACTGGAAATGCAACAGTGAAGTGTCTACAAGAAGGGACAGAGCAGACTGTACTTCTTGAGGAAGCTGAAGTCCTTCAACGTTTGCAGCAAGATGCTGCATATCTTCTATAAGTCTGTTGTAGAGAGTGCTGTCTCTTCTGCCATCATCTGCTGGGGGAGCAGCACCAGAGCAAGTGACTTAAAAAAGATCAACAAGCTCATAAAGAAGGCTGGCTTAGGTCTGGGAACTCCTCTAGAACCTTTGGAGATGATTGTACAAAGAAGGATTTGTGAGAGTAGCACTTGCTGCAGCTTCCAAGATGGCCACCAATCACCCCCAGCTGACGGTCATCTCCCTGATGAGCTCCTGCTCCTATTTAAGTCTGCAGTCAAGTCTACTCGACGCTGGAGCATTGAGTTCCCCCGGTACTTAATGTTTCTAGCCATTTAGTGTTTCATGGAATACAAGTCTTACCTTGTGATCTTATTTCTGCAGTTCTTCGTCGCCTCCTGAGTCCAGTCCGGTTTCCACGGGTTCCAGCTCTCAGATCTCTCATGCCTTCCCCAAGCTCTGATCTCTCGTGCCTATCCACTCAGTCTCTGGGAGTATTCGTCCTGTTCTGAAGTTGCTGCACAGTGCCTCCATCTCACCATCTCCTCTGGAAACTCTGGGTTTCTCTTGGATCCACTCCTACAAGAACCACCAACTGTAAGATAAGAAAGCTACTTACAAGTTTATACCAAACAACTTACCTGCCCCAGCTGAACTTGTCCTCCGTTTCCAGGAGTTCCAGTCCTGATGCCTGTGCAGCCAGATTATCACTGTAAATAAATAAACACTGTTATTTTACTCTGAGTCTCGTGTCGTTCCGGGTCTCCTTCGATTGGGTCACTCCTGAGTTCTCACAGAAATGCTCCAGCCATCTAAGACCCAGAACGAGGCCAGGAACGAGCCGGCCTCGCCACCCTCCCAAGAGGAACGCCTCGTTGAGGTGGAGAAGATGTTGGAATGCATGTTTAAACAGAACCAAGAGACTAAGTCTAACCTTCAGGAGCTTGGAAATATGGTGTACACCATTAAACGGACTCTTTCTCCTCCTCCTGTAGCTCCAGTCGCACCTCCAGAGCCAGTTCCTGCCTGCACGTGCTTGACAGGCCACACTGCAGGACACATCCTCGTCAAACCATCCGAACTTTTTTCGGGAAACCCTGACCAGTGCGGTGGTTTTCTTCTTCAGTGTGAGCTCGCCTTCAACGGAGCCCCAGGACATTACAGCACTGACAACGCAAAGATCACATTCTTCATCAGTCAGCTTAAGGGTAACGCCTTACAATGGGCAACATCTTTTTTGAAGCAACATGAGTTGAGAACTGTTTCGTTTAATTTATTACTCACCGAGTTCCGTAAAATATTTGATAGGCCATTGCAGGGATCCAACGCAGAAAAACGTCTGTTGGGTTTACCACGAGCACACCAGTTTCCTCGTTTTTGAATCCCCTTCCACGCAAGTCATTTTGGGTCATCCTTGGTTTAAGAAACATAATCCACACATTAATTGGGAACTGGGTAGGATCGAGAGATGGAGCGACAAGTGTCTAAAGAACTGCCTTCGCTCCGGTATCTCGAAACCTTCCCAGAACCCCAGTCCCGACGATGAGATTGACATGTCCCAGGTTCCCTCCGAGTATCAAGATTTATCCCCGGTTTTCAGTAAGAGTAAGGCTCTATCTCTCCCGCCTCATCGCCCTTATGACTGCGCTATTGACCTTCTTCCTGGTGCCCCTTTTCCTGCCAGTCGGCTGTTTAACATCTCTGGCCCAGAAAGAGAGTCAATGAAGACTTACAGCGAAGAGTCGTTGGACTCCGGTATTATTAGACCATCCACCTCTCCGTTAGGAGCGGGGTTCTTCTTCGTCTCTAAGAAAGATAAGACCCTGCGTCCTTGTATTGATTATCGTGGTTTAAACAACATAACGGTAAAGAACAAATATCCTCTTCCCATCATAGACTCAATTCATGAACAGCTTCAGTCCGCAACAATTTTCACTAAACTCGATCTGCGTTACGCCTATCATCTCATGCGTATTAAAAGTGGTAACGAATGGAAGACCGCCTTTAGGACTCCTCTAGGTCATTTTGAGTATTTGGTAATGCCCTTCGGCCTTACCAATGCCCCTTCTGTGTTCCAGGCCTTAATAAACGACGTCCTTAGAGATTTTCTCTGTGATTTCGTATTCATCTATCTTGACGACATCCTCATTTACTCCAAAAACCCCGAACAGCACGTTACCCATGTTAGAGCAGTTTTACAACGTCTTTATGAAAATCAACTATTTGTCAAACAGGAGAAATGCGAGTTTCACGTCTCCTCGGTGTCTTTTCTTGGGTTCATTTTTGGTAAAGGCCACTATCGCACGGATCCTGAAAAGACCCGAGCGGTAGTGGATTGGCCCACCCCGGAGACTAGGAAACAACTTCAACGCTTTCTCGGGTTCGCTAACTTTTATAGGCGTTTCATTCGAAACTATAGTAGAGTTGCGCCCCCCCCCCTGTCACAACTCAACTCCATAAATAAAATTTTCAAATGGAACCCTGAAGCAGATACCGCTTTTAAGAAATTAAAAGAACTTTTTTCTTCACCTCCCATCCTTTCTCATCCGGACCCGAGCCGTCAATTCATCCTAGAAGTCGACGCCTCTGATTCTGGCGTCGGGGCCGTACTGTCCCAGAGGTCTTCAGAGGACAACAAGGTTCACCCATGCGCTTTTTTCTCTCGACGTCTTTATCCAGCAGAGAGGAACTACGATGTGGGCAATCGTGAGCTCCTCGCCGTCAAGTTGGCCCTCGAAGAGTGGAGGCACTGGTTAGAGGGAATAGAGACTCCTTTCTTAATCTGGACCGATCACAAGAATTTAACCTATTTGAGAGATGCTAAACGTCTGACTCCCCGACAGGCCCGTTGGTCACTCTTTTTCAATAGGTTCAACTATTTACTCACGTTCAAGCCGGGATCCAAGAATGTGAAGCTGACGCACTCTCCCGCCAGTTTTCACCTCCAGATACCCCCGACCGTCAAGAATCTATCGTACCCTCTACCTGCATTATTGGGGCACTTACTTGGCCCATAGAGAGAGAGATCAGAGAGGCACATGAACCCGAACCTGACCCTGGTCTTGGACCCCCCGAACCTTATTTGTTCCCTCTTCCATGAGGGCCAAGGTTCTGGAGTGGGTTCACACCAATAGACTTTCTTGCCACCCTGGCATAACTCGCATGCTCGCACTTACTAAAAAACATTTTTGGTGGCAAACCCTTTCCCAAGATGTGAAGGAGTTTGTCGCGGCGTGTCCCACCTGTGCCAGGAATAAAACAGGGAACCAACCCCCAGCTGGCCTCCTTCATCCTCTACCGTCACCCAGTCGCCCTTGGTCACACATTTCCATTGACTTTGTTACATGCTTACTTCCCTCAGAGGGGAACACCACTATACTGACCGTCGTCGACAGGTTTTCTAAGGCGGCCTATTTCATTCCTCTTCCTAAGCTACCTTCAGCCCTTGAGACTTCACAGCTCCTTGTCCAACACTTCTTCAGAATCCACGGCATCCCCTCAGACATAGTTTCCGACCGAGGCCCCCAGTTTATCTCTCAAGTATGGCGATCGTTCTGCAAGACACTGGGGGCATCCACGAGTCTCACATCTGGGTATCATCCACAATCCAACGGCCAGGCCGAAAGATGCAATCAGGAACTAGAGGCCACCTTACGCTGCATCGTGGAGGACAATCCTTCGGCCTGGTCCCGTCACCTGGTCTGGGTTGAGTATGCGCACAATTCACACAAGACCTCTGCAACTGGTATGTCTCCCTTTGAAGCGTCGCTGGGGTACATGCCTCCTCTGTTTCCCAGTCAGGAAACGGATTGCATGGTACCTTCGGTCCTACACCATTTCAGACGGTGTCGTCGAGTCTGGCGACAGACCAGGTCAGCCCTTCTTCGGACAGCTGCCCAAAATAAGAAATACGCTGACCGTCACCGCTCGACGGCGCCGCCTTACCTGGTTGGTCAAAGGGTGTGGTTGTCCACCAGGGACATCCACCTCAAGGACCTCTCCAGGAAGATGGCTCCTCGATTCATCGGTCCTTTTCCTCTCGAGAGGATCATCAACCCAGCAGCAGTCCGTCTCCTACTTCCTGCCTCCATGAAGGTACACCCTACCTTTCACGTTTCCCAGGTTAAACCGGTATCTGAGAGCCCGTTGAGCCCTCCAACCAACCTCCCTCCTCCCCCCCAGTTGATCGACAATCATCCAGCTTTTTCCGTCCGGAAGATCTTGGATGTCCGGCGCCGGGGAGAGGTTTCCAGTACCTGGTGGACTGGGAGGGTTACGGTCCTGAGGAGCGATCTTGGATCCCACGTTCATTCATCTTGGATCCCAGCCTCATCACTACCTTCTACCAAGCGCACCCTGAGAAGCGCTTCGGATCGCCTGGAGGCGATTCTTGAGGGGGGGGGTACTGTGAGAGTAGCACTTGCTGCAGCTTCCAAGATGGCCGCCAATCACCCCCAGCTGACGGTCATCTCCCTGATGAGCTCCTGCTCCTATTTAAGTCTGCAGTCAAGTCTACTCGACGCTGGAGCATTGAGTTCCCCCGGTACTTAATGTTTCTAGCCATTTAGTGTTTCATGGAATACAAGTCTTACCTTGTGATCTTATTGCTGCAGTTCTTCGTCGCCTCCTGAGTCCAGTCCTGTTTCCACGGGTTCCAGCTCTCAGATCTCTCGTGCCTTGCCCAAGCTCTGATCTCTCGTGCCTATCCACTCAGTCTCTGGGAGTATTCGTCCTGTTCTGAAGTTGCTGTACAGTGCCTCCATCTCACCATCTCCTCTGGAAACTCTGGGTTTCTCTTGGATCCACTCCTACAAGAACCACCAACTGTAAAATAAGAAAGCTACTTACAAGTTTATACCAAACAACTTACCTGCCCCAGCTGAACTTGTCCTCCGTTTCCAGGAGTTCCAGTCCTGATGCCTGTGCAGCCAGATTATCACTGTAAATAAATAAACACTGTTATTTTACTCTGAGTCTCGTGTCGTTCCGGGTCTCGTTCGATTGGGTCACTCCTGAGTTCTCATAGGATTCTTCATAAAATGAAGAACATTATAGACAACCCTCAGCATCCTCTTCATCAGACTCTCATACAACAACAGAGTGTCTTCAATCAGAGGCTTCTTCAAATCTGCTGCAAGAGATCCTTCCTGCCCACAGCCATCAGCATCTAGAACAACTCTTTAATGAATCCAGGATGATGAGTTACAACATTTAATTTCCCTCTGGGATTAATAAAGTGTTTTTGAATTGAATTGTATTGTTCTATGTTCTATGTTCTATGTAATCCCACCCATCACTTCACTCCAGATTTCAGTAAGCCTCACTTTAATGGAAAAAACAAATAAATAAAATGAACAAATAACACATGAACTAAATATAAACAAAACACATTCATTTTGACTCCCAGTGTAGGGGTCTGTGAATTAGACCCTCGTGAGCATCTCTGAAGACGCGCCTCATGTCTGTAATGTGAGGGGCCCTTGTCGGATGCATAGTATACTTGAACCCAAACATGACTGCTCAGTAGTTCAGTAGGATATCATTGTTCTGGATAAAACTCGCCTCTCATTTGTGCCCCTAACCCCTGAGGGCCGAGGAAGAGGGAGTCGGAGCAAACCCACAACAGGGATCAAAGAAAGACGGGGTGTTTGGCACAGTTTGGAGTTGGTGATGGTCGTCTGAAAACTCTCAGCCTCTGCTTTTAGCTGTCGTCTCAGACAGAAGTGGTCTTTATCTTTTTTGTGTGCCTCTTGTGCCCATATCCAGCAATCACCTTGTGAGAGGTGGGGGACACCCTGGACAGGTCTCCATTCCATCACAGAGACACATAGAGACAAACAACCATTCACTCTCTCACTCACACCTAGGGACAATTTAGAGTTACTAATCAGCCTAACATGCATGTTTTTGGTCTGTGGGAGGAAACTGGAGTACCTGGAGAATACTCACGCATGCACAGAGAGAACAAGCAAGCTCACCCCAGAAAAGTTCCCGGCTGGGATTTGAACCGGCGACCTTCTCACCGAGAGACAGCAGCTCTACCAACTGAGCCACATTAATATATACGTAGTCCGCACACTCCCCCGCCAACTCGTTTGAGGCAGTCATGGCCAAACAAAATTTTGGCCATGATTATGTCCACCCACTTTGTGAAGGTGTTATTTATAAGACTGAGTTTGTTGCAGCTCCTCAGACTGAAGAAGTCTTTTGGATGAAAGATGAAATGTTTCAACAAAAGAAACTGCCCAGAGGACCTGACTTAACTTTGTTAAATTTTTCGACCTGGATTATTGAGCATAAATCTTGTAAATGAGGCCTTGTGGCTCAATGAGACCAATCTGTAGAAATAAAAGTTGAATGAATGAATGGATCAGAAACTTCAAAAATACATTTTCTGTCTTATATTCATCATTTATAACAAGAAAACAGCACATTTAAACCAAATTTAAGAAACTAAATAGGTGCATATGTGCACATGGCTGAGTTGCATGGTGGAGGGCTGGAGTTTTATACAAACCGGATTCCGAAAAAGTTGGGACACTAAACAAATTGTGAATAAAAACTGAATGCAATGATGTGGAGGTGCCAACATCTAATATTTTATTCAGAATAGAACACAAATCACAGATCAAAAGTTTAAACTGAGAGAATGTATCATTTTAAGGGAAAAATCTGTTGTTTCCAAATTTCATGGTGTCAGCAAATCCCAAAAAAGTTTGGACAAGTCCATTTTTACCACTGTGTGGCATCCCCCCTTCTTCTTACAACACTCAACAGACATCTGGGGACAGAGAAGACCAGTTTCTCAAGTTTAGAAATAGGAATGCTCTCCCATTCATGTCTAATACAGGCCTCAAACTGTTCAATCGTCTTGGGCCTTCTTTGTCGCACCTTCCTCTTTATGATGCGCCAAATGTTCTCTATAGGTGACAGATCTGGACTGCAGGCTGGCCATTTCAGTACCCGGATCCTTCTCCTACGTAGCCATGATGTTGTGATTGCTGCAGAATGTGGTCTGGCATTATCGTGTTGAAAAATGCAGGGTCTTCCCTGAAAGAGATGATGTCTAGATGGGAGCACATGTTGTTCTAGAACCTGAACATAGTTCTCTGCATTAATGGTGCCTTTCCAGACATGCAAGCTGCCCATGCCACAAGCGCTCATGCAACCCCATACCATCAGTGATGCAGGCTTCTGAACGGAGCGTTGATGACAACTTGGGCTATCCTTGTCCTCTCTGGTCCGGATGACATGGCGTCCCAGTGTTCCATAAAGAACTTCATATTGTGACTCATCTGACCACAGAACAGTCTTCCATTTTGCCACACTCCATTTTAAATGACCCCTGGCCCAGTGCAAACGTATGAGCTTGTGGAGCTTGCTTAGAAATGGCTTCCTATTTGCACTGCAGAGTTTCAGCTGGCAACGGTGGATGGCACGGTGGATTGTGTTCACTGACAATGCTTTCTGGAAGTATTCCTGAGCCCATTCTGTTATTTCCTTGACCGTGGCATTCCTGTTTGAGGTGCAGTGACGTTTAAGGGCCCGGAGATCACGAGCATCCAGTAGAGTTTTACGGCCTTGACCCTTACGCACAGCAATTGTTCCAGATTCTCTGAATCTTTTGATGATGTTATGCACGGTTGATGATGATAACTTAAAAGTCTTTGCTATTTTACGCTGGGTAACACCATTCTGGTATTGCTGCACTATCTTTCTGCGCAACAATGGTGGAATTGGTGATCCTATTACCATCTTGGCTTCTGAGAGACACTGACACTCTGAGAAGCTCTTTTTATACCCAGTCATGTTGTCAATTGACCTAATTAGTGTTAATTGGTCTTCCAGCTGTTCGTTATATGCTCAATTTCCTTTTTCCAGCCACCTATTGCTACTTGTCCCAACTTTTTTGGGATTTATTGACACTGTGAAATTTTGAATCAACATATTTTTCCTTTAAAATGTTACATTTACTCCGATTAAACTTTTGATCTGTCATCTATGTTACATTACGAATAAAATATTGACATTTGCCATCTCCACATCATTGCATTCAGTTTTTATTCACAATTTGTTTAGTGTCCCAACTTTTGTGGAATCTGGTTTTTACCTTTGGAAAATAACAAGAGGAAATGTGCAAATTTTGACTTTCAAATTAGAAAATGAGTTTAGCTCAAATAAAAGAAAAAAAGTTTACTGTTGGGCTCTTTGGTGTGAATCAGACACATCTGGTCACGTCACTATCTGTATGTTTTTATTAGGAATGAACATGACCACTCACAACGTAACATATATGTTGGAGGCAAATGAGTCAAGCTTATACAGTGATGGTTCCACAAACAAGTCCAACAGAGTTGGTCCAACTGTATTTAAACAGAGGGAAGTAGTCTAGTTGTCACTGTATTCAGACTTTTTAAAATGTTTTATTCATTTCAAGTGTATCTTAGTAAAATGAAAGGAAATTAATATAATTTTTGTCTTATTGTCAGAGCAGGGACGGATCAAGGAAAGAATCTTGACTAAAATAAAATAGTTCTCTTGTGGAGCTCTCTTGTCTACATTTATGACTTGAAGAAGACATTTGCTATTTTTGTTTCTACTTTGTATAAAATGGTCATTCTAGTCAAATTTATTTTTAATAATAAAATCATTTGCTGCAACACACTCTAGAACTCAGAGTGCCTCCAAAAGTGTAAAAAGAGAAACGCTAACTTCCCAAGAGTCTTCTTGACATATTGATTAAAAAATTCTAAACTCACCTATAAAGGATCATAACTACGTCATATGAATTAAAACACAAACAATTTTGACTCTGTCTTTGTCTTGAGTTTGGGCACTTCATGGCTGTATGTCATTTTAATGTTGACCACAAATAATTGAGATGTGTTGCCATGTTCAGGTCTTGTTACTGAACTTTCATTCACACGCTGACATCTAGTGTTGTATTTATGAATGCACAGAACTTGAACAGATCTTGTCAGACTGTAAAACTACAAGTGACATATAAGCTTGTTTACCTTGCAAATTAAACTCCACTCTCAATGGAGTCATTAGGGTTTTGTCAGCTTGGCTCACAAAATTGTTCTTTGGTCACATACATGAAGTCGTTCATTAGAGGGAAAAGGATTTGGTATCAAGCCCAAAGCTCCACGGGAAGTTTTAGACCTTTTGTACATGTGAACAATCACTTGAAATAGTATAGATTTTCAGATGCTGAGTGTGAAATGTGCACAAAGCAAAGCTGCAACCACTGTTTAAATGAGACCTTAAAAAGTGCTGACTCAGCTGTAGTTCCCATGCAAGGTCACTAGCTGGTGCTGGCTTTTTTTTGTATTTCAGTGACATACACATGCAAAGACTTCAGTCAAGAAAACAGTTACATTTGATTTTGAATCCAAATATATTTGTTTGGACTGACCACTGTCCCAAGGTATGGTGCAGCATGTACAAGTTTTGTGTCATAAGTTTTAGTAAACTGAAAGGATTGGACAGAACAAACAGCACTCTGCTGTGTGCCATTATTAACTGTTGTTCATCCACTTGGGCATGCACAGAAAAACAACAAAAAAGGCACTAGTGTACATGAACAGCTGAAATATATATATATATAAAAAATTAAAAGATAAGCGTTACAGTTTCACTTCAAAACAGTGTTGCCTTTGCAGTCTTTCCGTGTGCATGCGTAACATTTTTACAATCAACATTAGAAAATGAAAAAGGTTTCCAGGAGATGATCACATGTAAACAGTGTCTAAAAGCTTGGAACTCCACACTCTTCAGTTTTTTTTTTAGTTTTTTTTTTATTGTTATTGCAAAAGTACCATTTAACATTCCATGCATACGTAAAAGCTACAGTATATTAGGTTTAAAAACGTGTTTAATGATGTTCAAAACTAAATTTAAATTTGCTGGGTGGGTTAGACAACTTTAAACTGATTGGTTTTAGTCCCAAAAGCAATCTTCTGTTTATCTGTACAGAATCAGCACCACCTCAGGTAAAAATACTTAAACATCATGTTAGACGACTGAAACCACAGAACACTTACACTTTGGTGTCAACAATTCAAACATTTCATTTGAAAATGTCTACAGCAACACACACAAAACAAGTTCAAAGAGTTTTGTCCACCATAGAAAAAGTGGAGATGTGTTTATAGTCAAAATGTCGGGCACCTTTTAAAGCAAAACTGTCAATCAATCTTACAGTCACATAATCCTGAAACTTCAAGTAAAGTGTCCATTGACTTGACAAGGAATTGCAAAAAGTTTGTAAAATAAGTTTAATCATTTATAGTTTGATGACCTGAGCATATATATGCTATTAAAATTTTGTAGCTTCTTACTCCACATGTCAATAAATACAAATAAATCAAATGCCAAAGATGAGGAGTGGAAATCTTCACTTGTTCATCCTCTGGAAGCATGACATGTAAAACTCAGGACTGCATTGAACTCAGTGCTACAAAAAGAAGTGCAATTTATTCTAAAGTTTGTACACCAGTGCTGCACTTCAACATGTGCCGTGTGTTGTCTATGATGGACACTTGGTGTTGCAAGCATCACCTGACTGGAAAAGTCCATAAACACTGACCAATGGAAACAGGGATACAGCACCAAGCATGGAGCCCAGCTGCACTACAGCCCCACACCAAACGAGGGCGCTGTGGCCCTCATCTCTTAGAATCACACCAATGATGACCTTCACATAGGACAGTGACAGGACAAACAGGACCCAGGCCAGCACCTGAAGAAAGCAGAAAGACAAAAATGTGACTAAAATTATGTCTGCTCCCTATAATGCAGACAGAAGTCAGAAAGGAAATTGTCCTGATTTGACTACCGTGACCATCCTGAAATACATTTTTATAAAAAAAAAAAATTAAAAAAAGAGTCACAATCAGGGGCAGCACGGTGGCACAACTGGTAGAGCTGCTGCCTCTCAGCGAGCAGGTCCTTGGTTCAAACCCTGGTCCAGGGACCTTTCTGGGTGGAGTTTGCATGTTCTCTCAGTGCATGCGCGGGTTTTCTCCGGGTACTCCGGTTTCCTCCCACAGACCAAAAACATGCATGTTAGGCTGATTGGTAACTCTAAATTGTCCCTAGGTGTGAATGAGAGAGTGAATGGTTGTTTGTCTCGTTTGTCTCTATGTGTCCCTGTGATGGACTTGCGACCCGTCCAGGGTGTACACCACTCCTCGCACAGTGATTGCTGGACATGGGCACCTGCAACCCCCGTGACCCAAAATGGAACAAACGGGTAAAGATAATGGATGGATGGATGGATGATTATTTTTTCTCGGTATATTTAACTGAGAAGTTTTTTCATTTACATCTGAACAAGTATGACAATATAAATTTAAACGTGTATGAACTTTGTACAAGGTATCTAACAAAGCTTGAGTGTGACATGTGGATGGTATGTCCATTCTTTCATAAAGGTTTTGTTTACATTTTAAAGAAATTTAGGTTGTATGCACAACTTGAAGATTTTAGAATATTCTAAATGAAGACCAGTATAGAAAAGTTGTCTTACTATTGCAAAAGTCCCTGAGGTAGTGTGGACCAGCAATGGGCAAGGACTCAGAGCAGCCATGGCCATGATGTAGGCTCCAAAACCAGTACCAAAAATGGTCAAAAACCCCATAAAGGCAAGAGACCTGGAAACAAAGTTACAAGAGATGAAACATAACAGCCCGATTTTTAACCAGTACAGGCAAAAGAAAGCACATTACACCAGTCTTGGCTTCACTGCACTGGTTATCGTTTCACTTTCGAATCCAGCTAAAAAAAATACTCCTGTATGTCTACAAAGTACAAATCACTGAACAGTTTCACCCCCCC
>NC_056502.1:39405183-39407205 GCF_014905685.2 Nematolebias whitei
TCTGATTTGCTACAACCGTATGTCCCACCATGTTCCCTGAGGTCAGCGGACCAGTTGCTCCTCACAGTTCCAGGAACTCGTCTTAAGCGCAGAGGTGACAGGGCCTTCTCTGTAGCAGGACCAATACTTTGGAACGAGTTACCTCTGCTTGTCAGACAGGCCCCCTCCCTCTCGGTTTTCAAGTCCCGTTTAAAAACCCACTACTATTCAGTAGCTTTCAACACCAGATGATCTGTGTTTTGAAACTGTATGCTCCACTCTGGTTAGTCGTCATTATCTGCATCGTTTTTATGTTTATATTTCTGATTCACTTCATTTTGTATTTTGCTTTGTGTGTTACCTGTTGTTCTGTCTGTACAGCACTTTGTTTGGACTTGTCGCTGTTTTAAGTGCTTTATAAATAAAATGGTATGGTATGGTATAAAATTAACTTGTACAGAGTGCATATTTATCAGTACTTAAGGCTATCTTACTGGTGACCTGAAACTGTTCTGAAAGAACATTTTTTATTTATTCAATCTTTTTTGATGTTGTAAAATAAACTGACATTTTTATACACCAGGTTTTGAACACTTGTTGAAATATGAACTTCTCACCTTATAGACATGAACATGGCAATGAAGCAGGCAATGGGATTAGCAATTGCAGCCATGGTGGAAGCCAGATGGTAGGCCTTGTTCCCATAGGGCAAACAGGAATAAGACTGCACTGAAGGCAGCACTGCATTTGTCAGAGCATTGACCCATGCCAACACAACAAAGATGAACACCACTTCCAAGTTCCTATAAGTCCCCTTTCCAAATGAACTCCTGGGTTCTTTCTGGACAGAGTTCATGTTGCTGAGCATTGGCTTCTGCTCTGGTGTCTGAGCATGAAGAGAAAACCCTTGTTCTCTTTTCTCCTGTTCCAGGTCTGTATTGAAGTACTGGTCACTCTTTCTCTCTCGAGCCACAGCTGGATGATGGTTGAGAAGAATAAAGGCTAACAGGCACACGACCATCATAGCACTGAGGAAAATGAAGAAAACCTGGACAGAGAATCTGGCCGGCTGGTAGACAGCTTGTAGTTCACCACTGCCCAAAGTACTGGAATTATCAGCTGATGAGTTTCCAGCCAAGGTGGCATTTTGACAGTGGACTATACCAACGCCCTGAATCAAAGCCACTAGTGCAGGCACTAGACCACTCAGACCTTCGCCTACAAAGTACGTAGTGAGATATTGTGGACGTAGGCGCATCATGAAAGGCAGGAATGTGACAGATGATGTGCAGTCCACCACAGATAGCAGAAAACTTAAAATCAGCAGGGGCACACTGTGCAGAGAGCCTGCAACTGTCAATGTGTGCCTCCAGAAAAAAGCCAGCAGGAATGTAACAACAGTCCCCAAAGCTACAATGAAGTAGATGACGAGTCGTTCGTCCAGTGTCCCTGGGCAGAAACGATGCATCAGGGTGATAAACAGAGGTCCTATGTTGGCCATTTGGATGAGGACTGTGAGATATGAAGGCAGGTACCAACGCTCTGGGATTTCTGGTACAACCAGGGGGAGCTCCACCCACATCCCGTTGATGGCCACCCAGGAGCCCATACCGAAAAGGCACGCCAGCACATGAGTCAGCAGCGACATGATGGAGGTAGGATTGAGGTACACCAGGAAATGCTGATGAGCAAAATCTGAAACATGGTAACAACATAGTTAGGTTTTATTAATAAAATGTGAAGAATCACAACTCATAAATATGAAATACTTAAAAAGTTATCCATATTTTCAAACCAATTCATTTGATTGAAACTAGTGAAATGGAATCCACTTGCTATGCCATTTTTTAGGGGTGGGGGAGGTTGAGCAGAGTCCAGGGACGACGACGACGACGAACTACTACTACTACCACTACCACTACTAATACTACTACTACTACTACTACTACTACTACTACTACTACAACTGCTACTGCTACTGCTGCTGCTGCTGCTGCTGCTGCTGCTGCTGCTGCTGCTGCTGCTGCTGCTGCTGCTGCTGCT
>NC_056502.1:39407215-39407469 GCF_014905685.2 Nematolebias whitei
CTGCTGCTGCTGCTGCTGCTGCTGCTGCTGCTGCTGCTGCTGCTGCTACTACTACTACTACTACTACTACTACTACTACTCCTACTCCTACTACTCCTACTACTCCTACTCCTACTACTCCTACTCCTCCGACTCCTCCTACCACTCCTACTACTACTCCTACTACTCCTACTTCTACTACTACTACAACTACTACTACTACTACTACTACTACTACTACTTCTTCTACTACTACTACAACTACTACTACTACT
>NC_056502.1:39407479-39413483 GCF_014905685.2 Nematolebias whitei
CTACTACTACTACTACTACTACTACTACTATGACTTCTACTACTACTGGTCCAAATCAATAGGTATTTTGTGATGTCCAATCCAGTCACATATATAAACTGTAACTATGTAACTCCTAATCCTACCCATTTACTGAGACAGTTTTTGAAGATTCTTGACTGTGAGCTCAGCTGTGTGATAGATAATTCAAATGAACATTGAAGTTAGCTGCTCTGTTGTTTGGTATGTTTTGTTTTAGAACAGGACAATGTAAATTTAGCAACAAGCAGAAAATAATCCATGAAAAATGCAGCAGTCCACCTGACTGAAAACACCTGAAAATGGAGCTTCACTTTATCAAATATTCTGTATTTTGTGTTGAGCCCTCTCTCCTTTTTCATTCTCTTTCAACAGGGCAAAGTTCTTTCTGTGTGGGGAAAGTTTTAAACACTAAATAATTCAAGTTTAGGGACTTTTTCATCACAAAACCAAGCAGGGACCCAAAATGTTGAGAACATACTTCATAGTTGTTAAAGTTACTGTTTTAGTCTGAAGTTCCTGGAAAATGTTGTGGGTTTGTTTTGTTTACATGAAAAAGTGTGGCTGAATTTGTTGGGTGCCTGACATCTATTTAACTTGAACATAATCCAATTTAAAGTTTTGCTTTTTAAAATTTTACTTAAATAACCCACTGCAAATATTGCCTTTTTTCAAGTTATTTAAGACCAGCCTATGCCGTCAGATAATTAAATGATTGTTTAAACTTATATTTTAAAGATATAAAAATCACAATGATTCCTTTACATCCTTTACAGCAATGGTTAAGAATAATTTTGATTAATACATATAAACAACAAAGGAAACCAGCATATTTGAGTAGGAATATCTTAAGTGAAGTTTATATTACTGTATTGTAAAATCACATTTCCTTGATAGTATAACGTACGCGCCTGATCTTTGTATTTCTCTGTCTGTACCTGTCATCTTCACTGCCTGTGGATGCTTGACCTTTCACCCACTGAGCCACTGCTCCCATAAAAAGCAGCATGTGACATGACACAAACATAAATATGAAATAATTATGAATGTTAAGATAGATTATGGGCAAGGAGAAGTCTTACTCTGAAGAAAAAATGCTAATAACATGTGAAAGAAATATTAATAGATATGTTTACAAAAGAGGGCTGATTATTTTAGAAGGTCGTGAGAAAAACTAAAAATTCTAAAGTCTGTGGCGTACGGGAGCGTTGATCAGAAAGAGGAAAGAAATGCTGCTTTAACTTCCTGGTCCTTTGGACTATAGTCTGTATTACTAAATTATTACACGCCCATCCTGCTATGAGCTATAATAAACCCAACTCATGTATTATTGCCTCAGAGCAGAGGTACTGAAAGACTTTAGGCTCCAGAATAACCAGTCCAGTAGCTTCTCCCACTCCTCGGTGTTGTGTTCTTATCTTGAAGCAGAATCAGGTCTCTTACCTTGTTCCGAACCAGAGAAACAGCTCTCTTCTCATCTCTCTCCTCTAATAAAACCTTCACCCCATCATCATCATCATTGTTTCTTTACTAACACACATTTGTGTTGGTACCCTCCCCTCTTACCCTCCCTACATTTCCCACACACAGGAGTCCTCTGACAAATCTCACACTACTTCCGTGTCTTGTGAGGAGAGGGACTGCACAGGCGCACATGTGCTCAGCACCATGATGCATCATGTTTCTGTTAGAGGTGGCCTCTAAACCAGGCAGCCATGTGCTCTCAGTCCTGTGTAGGAAGAGGAGTGAGAGAGGAGGGAGCTCAATGAAAGGAGCTCCACCTTTTCTCATTTCCACTCCCCTCCCCAGCCACATCACAGACCTCCCCTTAAAAACACAGGCAGCAGAGAAATGGTGAGCTGCTTCTCAGTTTTAATGCCAAGTACCGAAAAGCGAAGAGAAGGAGATGTTTTTGTCTGTGTGTGTTTGTCTTTTAGCAAATAATCTCTCAAAACATTGGACAAATTTGAATGAAACTGCAAAATGTAACCATGAGATGTACATTTTCAAGTGATTTTTTTTAGGGCAACTGAATTCAAATTGTCTGCCATGAAAACTGATTTTAAAAAGACAACTGTGTCTCCAACATGGTCAGTTTTACAACTCATTAGCAAAAACGTGGTGTGGTGGTAGCTGGGAGTAAAACATAGCACATAATCTGAGCATTAATGGATTGTGCATGAGCTTTTCTTTAAAGTTTGCTATTAACTGTTTGCAGTCAAGTTAAATTCAATTCAGTTTAGTTAATTTATATAGCGCCAAATCACAACAGAAGTTGTCTCAGGGCACTGAACAGAAACATTCACATTAGAGACGCACGATGTTGGATTTTTGGCCGATATGCCGATATTGTAAGGATGGTACTTTTCTGTGGCCCGGTTTGTGTCTGTTTCCCTCGTGCTCCCTCATTAGTGCCACCTGTGTCTCGTCCCAGCTGTTTGTTATCACGTCTCATCTTGTCCCTGTATTTAAGCCGCCCTATTCTGTCTTGTTCTTCGTCGGGTCGTCTTCATTGGGTACTCTTCCTTGGGTCTCCTGAGTCTTTCCCTGAGTCTTCCTGGTTCCTCGAGTTCCCCGTGTCTCTCGTGTCTCCTGAGTTCCCCGTGCCTCCTTCCTATGTCCATGTAAGTTTTGCTGCCTCGTCAGCCTGTTATTTTGTACTTTAATTTCTCATTAAAAGCCTATTTTTTGTATTTCTGCCGAGTTGAGTCCCTGTTCTGCACTCTGGGTTCGCTCCTGACACAAATCCTAACAGATATGTTAAAACTTATTTGGCCAATAACCGATACCGATATTTTTTATATAATTTGTCAGAACATATTCCTCTTATTTAGGCTTATTTGCTACAAAAATTGTGCAACAGCTGTAAGAGCTGGTGACATATATTCAGTAACAGCCATATGATATGCAGAGCACTTCAACTTATATTAAATGAAAAGTGTTAAATGTTATTTATTAGCATTAGTCACCTGTGATGCTGTCTCACTTGTGGAGGCTTGTTCTAGGTTCCTAGCTGCAGTGTGGGATCCTCTGCACTCCTGTGCATGAAGGACAGACTTTTTAAGTTCAAAGTTTTTGTCTATCCATTGTGCTGTAGGACTTAATCATGCTAACGAGGCTAACACGACGTCCAAATGTCTGTGGTAAAATTCACCCAACAAGTCGTGCTATCGGCTATTAGCTTCTCAACGACGTTGGAAAAGACGGCTTGTAACTCGGGTAACGTTACGTTGGGAAAATAGCTCCGACTGGGGACGATGTAGCGAGGCTCACCGTAGTCCATAAATCTACAGAATCCAATATCCTCAATGAAAAAAAACTTCCACACTGCTGACATTTTTTATTTTCCTTTCGGTCGTGAGATCAGGTAGGCGCGTGACATTATCACGTTGTGCTGGCGCTCCTTGTCACTGGGTTGTCATACAAAATCAGCGTCTTTTATATCGGTGAGTTATTTTAATGGAATGGCCGATGTCCGATATTGAACTTTAACGCTAATATCGACCGATACCATGCCGATAATATTGTGCATCCCTAATTCACATACACACACAAGCCAATTAGTAAAAGCTATTTATCTAATGAAGCAAGCCAGCAGACGTTTTGAATCTTCACTTCGTCGCCGTCTCCCACCAAGTTCGACTGTTAGCGAAATATTTTATGAAATTCTGCATGGAATATATTGAAACTTTTAGGAAAGAATCATTAGCTGTCGTCTTGAACTGAACAACATTTGGATACAACTCAATTCAAGATGGCTACCAGAACTAACTCACCATAGAAAACACTAAAATGACTAAGTCATATTTACACACAGTACATACATCAAGCTAAAATTGGATGTGTAGTAGCTGAAAGTCATTCACAGCAAGAACTAACAATCAGATTGTGATAAATGTTATTTACAAGGTTTGACCAAAATGGCTACAACTCCATCTGGTTCTGGGGTCTGGTCCTACACGTTGTGTTTTCTTCATGTTTGCCTGTCACCCCTCAGCCTCTCTCCTCCCTGTGTTCCAGCACTGTCGCACCTGTGTCATATTCTAATCACTGCAGGTGCCTGTCATTTCACCTTGTCCGTGTCTGTATATATTCAGCCCCTTGGTGTTATGTCTTTGTCTCTGGATTGTCCTTCCCAAGGCTTTGTGATCCGTCTCCCCTTCGTGTCCTCCTTTAAAGTAAGAGCTGCCCCGTCAGCATTTTGTTTTGTTAATTCTGTAATAAACCTTTTACTTATTTTTATCGGAGTCTCCTCATCTTCCTGCACGTTGAGTCAAGCACGTTTTAGTCAGATCATGATTTGTCAACACAAGATTACCCTGGTTTAAAACTTTATCATGAAGGGCTGTGGGTGATATGCATTCCTTTATGGAATGCTAGATTCTAATGAATTAATTTTTTTCTGTTTTGGATCTCCTAAAAATGTTAGTTGATCTGTTTAATTAATTATAGACTGAGCAATTACATCAAGGCCCGTCTGTCAGGTTTATTTTACTTGAGCAAACAAGTCTTCAGTTAAAGATTTCTTGTGCATTTAATTTTAAACAGAAACATTTCAATACTCAAACCTGGACTTACGATAAAATAAAAACTAAAAGTTGTTAAAACAGTGAACCCCTGACCCAGAGGTGATTGTGAGTTACCAAAATCCCAAATTTTCTCACACAAATAATCAACATTTTGATTCTATTTAAAGTTTTTTTTTTTTTTTTTTTTTTAAGATTAGTACCTATCTCAAGATTTTCCTTTTTCCAGAATGGCATTCAAGACGTGAGAAGAAAATGATTCTAAGTTTATTAAGTTGATGCTCTTTTTAGGCTTCGTTCACAGGCCTATTTAAGATTCTCTCTTGGTTTGACTCCTGAAACAGAGTTATCACCATGAAAATAAACAATTTCAGTCAGTGAAAATCAGATTGCTTCACTTTTTTCATGCATAAAAGTTTCCAAAAGACATGAAACATTTAAAGAAAAACAGAATGAGTGTAGTTACTGAAGAGTAGAACCTACTTTACAGCTTTGTTTGCTTGTTAGAAATGAAGTATTCTGTTCTGTTGTTCTACAGTTCAAGACAGCAAGACTAAGAATATTTTTCATTCTAGGATTTCCCACAATAGCACAAAACAACACGGAACTGTTTTGAAAAAAAAAAAAGGTAATTGAATTAATCAAACAAGACACAACTTACCGTGTTTGGAGGTTCAAAGTCAGTCTTAGCGAGACGTTAGAAGATGCAGCAGAGCTGAGATGTGAACCGAGACAGTGACTTCATGAAGCTCTCTGAAGCTGCACACAGTCAGTGCTGAACTGCACCAGTCTGGATCTTTGTCATGTGACTGCTGAAGGCTGAGCTATAGGGGTCCGGTTTAGGAATCAAAATCCTCTGCAGTCAAAGCATATGGAAGAAGAGAAGGAAAAGAACAGAAGGAGCTTACGTTGGATTAAAAGTATGAATGAAAACATGAATCACATCTGCTAGGTTCTTACATGGGGGAGATGTTGCTCCGCACTGAGTGGGCAGTCGAGCAGAAGTCCACAGTGGACAGTTTCTGTGATTTCTGATGTGGGGTCTGGTCAGGGTCAGGCAGGCTTTTGTTCTGCTCAAATTCCAGCTCAAATGAGCAACCTCTGGGGAGTCTTACTGGATAGCCCTTCCACTGCACCTCTGCACAGACTGGTACTTCATGTTCCTTCTTTTAGAGTCAAAACAACTCAGTTCTTTGTCAACACGCCACACTTTCATGGAGCTAATGGGTTTTGACTTCATAAATTTGAAATAAGTTAATATGCTAACTTAGATAGGTTATTTGCCATTTTGAAGGTGTTTGTTCTACCTGGACTGAATAAAATAGTTGCTCTTATTCTGGTTTGTGGTTTGAAGACTCCACAACAATGGATAGTATTACCAACGCCCATCCAACCCAGCACCTGGTGAAGGATTTATTAGGCCCGAGCAGCAAAGCGCTGCGAAGGCCTATTGTAATTGT
>NC_056502.1:39413493-39417619 GCF_014905685.2 Nematolebias whitei
GCCCGAGCAGCAAAGCGCTGCGAAGGCCTATTGTAATTGTGTCGTTTCTTATTAGGCCCGAGCAGCTAAGCGCTGCGAAGGCCTATTGTTATTGTGTCGTTTCAAATTTTTTTCCGTCAAAGAGCGCTAATTTGGAGGCCTTAACATATTCGAAAACTCACCATATTTGACCCAAAATTGTCCCCAGCGAGAAATGCGAGGTATTTAATGGAACCAAAAGTGGGCGTGGCCAAACTGCTCCACAGCGCCCCCTAACGTGAGATATGACAACTGGTAAGTCCTAGAGAGCTGAAATTTGGTACACATGTAGAACCCACAGAATCAAGAAAAAAAGTCTCTTGGAGGTATGTCTTAAACCCAACAGGAAGTCGGCCATTTTGGGTCAAAGGGTCAATTTTGGCCGTTTTTCGCTTTTCGTACACGGCGAATTTGAACGAACTCCTCCTAGGGATTTCGCTCAATCGGTTTCAAACTTGCGCCATTTTGCTCAGTAGGCATGGGGGACCAAAAGTTATCAAAACGGTGCAAACCGACGCATGTTGAGGGGGCGGGGCCGGACCTCAAAATTATGCTTCACGCCAAAAATTTCCAAACGCTACAACTTTCACGTTGAAAAACAGAATTGCACCAAATTTGGCACGAGTCATCCCTGTCCAATGCCCGACGATACCCTGAGGTCAAATTTTGACGTCATCAAAGCCCCGCCCCCTGAGAACAGGAAGTGACTTTTTTTGCTTGGAATGCTCCTTCCCTGACACTCTGGACCCAATCACGATGATCCTGTGTTAGAAGGCAGACAACAAGTTGGTCTGACTTGCTTTGAAGCGCAAAGCGTTTCCGCTGGAGGATGTGGGCGTGGCGGCGTGGCGAAGTCAGAAGTGACGCCGTGACAATACGTTTGGCTCTAAATTCCACAGATTTGATCCGAGGTTCATCAAAATCACTACGATCGATCATTGCCCGCCCCTTGAACAGGAAGCCATGATAATTGCGCAATAGCCTCTATAGCGCCCCCTAGAATATTTTAAAACCTCGGCCCCAAGACGTTTTTCGACCGATAAATCTGAAACTCGGTGAACATGTGTATCTTCTCAGGACCTATGAAAAAGTCTCTTGGAGCTCAGGTCCAAAACCAACAGGAAGTCGGCCATTTTGGGTCAAAGGTTAATTTTTGGGCGTTTTTAATGGCGAATTTTAACGAACTCCTCTTAGGGATTTTGAAGGATTGCCTTCAAACTTGGTTAATAGACCTTTAAGACATTGGAGAGTAAAAGTTATCAAAAGCTTTCGGTTTCGTTTTGTTAAAGGGGCGTGGCCAGGCCTCAAAGTTGAGCTTCACGCCATAAATTTCCAAACGTTATAACTTTCAACTTGAATGACAGATTTGCACCAAATTTGGCACGAGTCATCCCTGTCCCATGCCCGACGATACCCTGAGGTCATATTGTGACGTCATCAAAGCCCCGCGCCCTCAGAACAGGAAGTGACTTTGTTTAATTGGAATGCTCCTTCTTTGACACCCTTAATCTAATCAGGATGATCCTGTGTTAGAAGACAGATAACAAGATGGTCTGACTTGATTTAAACTACAAACAGTTATAGCTGGAGGATGTGGGTGTGGCGCCATGGCGAATTAAAAAGAGACGCCGTTGCAATACGTTTGGCTCTAAATTGCACAGATTTGAGCCCAGATGAACCAAAATCACTATGATTGATCATTATCCACCTTTGAACAGGGTTCCATGATAAGTGGCCAAGAGCCTGAACAGCGCCACCTACATTCTTCTTACAGTTATATCTCAGTGATACAACATCCAATCTGAACCAGATTTTTGGTGCGTCATTACTGAGAACTGATGGACATTTTAGTTTTGTTGTTTAATATTTGACTCAAGTGCGCCCCCTAAAATTATTCAAACTGTTTTGTCTCAGTGATATATCAGCCGATCTGCACCAAATTTATGGTGTGTTATTATTTAGCCCTGGTGGACACAGTAGTAATGTTTTTTAAATTTTGACTCTACAGCACCCCCTACAATATAGCAAGAGTTATATCTCAATGATAAATCATCCGATCTGCACCAGATTTTTGTGGCATAATGTGTGACCATGTCTACACACATTGTTATTGTAGTTTAATATTTGACTCAAGTGCGCCCCCTAGATTATTCAAACTGTTATATCTCAGTGATATGTCATCCGATGTAGACCAGATTTTTGGTGTGTGATAAGTGAGAACTTAAACACGCAATGGTATTGTTGTTTTACTTTTGACTCAAGTGCGCCCCATAAATAATTCAAACTGTTATATCTCAGTGATATATCGTATGATCTGCACCAGATTTTTGGTGCTGGACTAGTGAGGACTTATGGACACAGTTGTGTTGTTGTTTAATATTTGACTCAAGTACGCCCCCTAGATTTTTTAAACTGTTATATCTCAATGATATATCATCTGATCTGCACCAGATTTTTGGTGTATTATTATGTAGTCCTGCTGGACACATTAGTAATGTTTTTTAACTTTTGACTCTAGAGCGCCCCCTATAATATTCTAACACTTGTATCTCAATGATATACCATACGATCTGCACCAGATTTTGGGTGCATCATTAGTAAGCAGTTATGGACACATTAGTAATGTTTTTTAACTTTTGACTCTAGAGCGCCCCCTATAATATTAAAATAGTTATATCCGCGGTCGCAGCTGATGTCAAAGGTTCGGCGAATGCACATTCCGGAGAACGGGCGCGTGACGGTAGCGTGAGCGTTCTCGATGGCGACCGGGAAGAGTCGCTGGAGTTCCCGCGGTCGCGGTAAGGCCGCAGCGGCACTTCGCTGCGAGGGCCTTCAACGCTGCTTGCAGCTTTAATTAGGCCCGAGCAGCAAAGCGCTGCGAAGGCCTATTGTAATTGTGTCGTTTATTAGGCCCGAGCAGCAAAGCGCTGCGAAGGCCTATTGTAATTGTGCTGTTTCTTATTATTATTATTAGGCCCGAGCAGCAAAGCGCTGCGAAGGCCTATTGTAATTGTGTCGTTTCTTATTATTCTTCTTCTTTTTCTTCTTCTTCTTCTTATTCTTTTCCAAGTTTAAGCGCTTATTTGGAGGGGTTAGCATATTGGAAACCTAGCCAAACTTTACCCAAAATTGTCCCCCGCGAGAAATAGTAGTATGATAATGGAACCAAAAGTGGGCGTGGCCAAACTGCTCTACAGCGCCCCCTAACGTGAGATATGACAACTGGTAAGTCCTAGAGAGCTGAAATTTGGTACATATGTAGAACCCACCGAATCATGAAAAAAAGTCTCTTGGAGGTATGCCTTAAACCCAACAGGAAGTCGGCCATTTTGGGTCAAAGGGTCAATTTTGACCGTTTTTCACTTTTCGTACACGGCGAATTTGAACGAACTCCTCCTAGGGATTTTGCTCAATCGTTTTCAAACCTTCGCCATTTTGCTCAGTAGGCATGGGGGACCAAAAGTTATCAAAACGGTGCAAACCGACGCATGTTGAGGGGGCGGGGCCAGGCCTCAAAGTTGAGCTTCACGCCATAAATTTCCAAACGTTATAACTTTCTACTTGAAAACCAGATTTGCACCAAATTTGGCATGACTCATCCCTGTCCCATGCCCGACGATACCCTGAGGTCAAATTTTGACGCCATCAAAGCCCCGCCCCCTCAGAACAGGAAGTGACTTTTTTTGCTTGGAATGCTCCCTCCCTGACACTCTTGACCCAATCAGGATGATCCTGTGTTAGAAGGCAGATAACAAGTTGGTCTGACTTGCTTTGAAGCGCAAAGCGTTTCCCCTGGAGGATGTGGGCGTGGCGGCGTGGCGAAGTCAGAAGTGACGCCGTTACAATACGTTTGGCTCTGAATTCCACAGATTTGATCCGAGGTTCATGAAAATCACTATGATCGATCATTGCCCGCCCCTTGAACAGGAAACCATGATGATTGCGCAATAGCCTCTCTAGCGCCCCCTAGAATATTTTAAAACCTCAGCCCCGAGCCATTTTTCGACCGATAAATCTGAAACTCGGTGAACATGTGTATCTTCTCAGGACCTATGAAAAAGTCTCTTGGCGCTCCAGTCCAAAACCAACAGGAAGTCGGCCATTTTGG
>NC_056502.1:39417719-39425282 GCF_014905685.2 Nematolebias whitei
TTTACAAGCACATAGATGTTTAACAACCCATTAAAATACACCAAAATGCAGGAGATCACATCTACTTTATTCAAAATTTTCTGAATTTTCAGAAAAAGCATGTTACATTGGTCTGAATGATGAGTTTAAGCTCCAGGCGCTGTCAACAACTCTGCTATGACATAAAAAAACAATTATGGATGGCCTTTGCAGGGTCTTGGCTCAGTCATGGGGAACTTTTTAAAAACACAGCGGGCTCCCCTCTACACATGATAAAACCTGTAGGTCAACAATGGTTTTAACACACACAAGTTGCCGTGGTTTGTCATTGTGGTGACAGCAGGTCATAATACATGTATATTATTTTGGTAGATGAAGATTTCTCCTCGTTGTTGGGAACTGATGGCAACAGAAGCTGCCGTGTTGAATTTTTTAAACCAGCACCTGCACACTAATCATACGGGACTTTACGAGTACTGAATTTTCAAAGCTTGCTTTGTTCCAGCCATGAGCATTATTAAAATATTAACATATTACATATCTTATTGTTCCATACTTTCCTAACAGAGCACGTTGCACTCCGACTGCAGGTTTACTTGTGGTTCCTAGAGTTTCCAAAAGCAGAATGGGAGGCAGAGCACCCATGGTCACAAAAGCATCACCGTCCATTGTGAAGGGGACTTTACCAAATATACAGTACTCAGTTGAAAACATTGCCTTTTTAATAGTCAAAACTGTTAACTATTAAAACTTTCTTTTAGTCAGCCTTTTACAGGAAGTGTAAAAGCCTCAGTGACTGGATTTGTTTTGACCTTTAAAGTCATTAATGATCTGCTTTTTTCTCTTTTGTCTCCACAGTGAACGAGATCATCAGGAACGACCTCTCCACCATTTCAGTGCACACTCATGCGTAGAAATCCAGATGTCCTCTGCTACAGCACACACACACCAGACACACACACACACACACACACACTCCAGCAGCAAGATCAACCCAACGAAGGACAAGAAATAGAAACGTTGAGGTCCAAATTATGAAGAAGAAAAACTTTGACCAGGATCTCCTACTTAACCATCATCTCTTCATTGCTCAGAAACTTGCTGCAGACTCTCTGACAACCACTGACAAGCTCAATTTGAATAAACACATTACATTTGGAAAAAGGGAAGTGATATCAGTGGCAAAGTATGTGACTGCACTTGCCTTAATTCTCAGCAGATGTTTTTTTAGTGGACCAAGCAGCTGAAAAAGACTGAATTAGTCTCCTACAAATGACAATCTTCATTTAAAGTATGACCGCTGCGTCAGTGCATGGACAAGCTAATGGGACAGTAAGTGTTGGGCTTCGTCCCTTCGGTGGGTTTGTTTGTGCAGGTGGTCCGCAACAACCAATCTGGTGCCTTACAGCAGAGATACTGACAGCACACGTGCAAGTGGTTCACCCAAACCCAAAGCAGAAGTTTTTATATGATGTTTTTGTATCATTTCAATGATTTGTTTACAGGGAAACTGATTCAAAACGATTGGAGGATTTGTTAGTTGTATGTGAATGCATGACAATTCTGTTTTACGTCCATATTATTAGTAATATTCATGTTTTTGTTCATTTATGTTGAATGTCATGTATGATATCATTTTGTATAAACTTTTCTGGTAAAATGTGTATGCCTTAAGCTCATATAAATGTCCCTATACAAACTTTCCACTTTTCCCTTTGCCTTGTGATGTACCATATATCCTGCCTTTTTATTTTCCTTTTCACCTTAGTGCCTGTTTTTTAATCACCTTTTCTCTGTCTTCCAGTCCTCAGCTCAGTTCTTGTCACAGTGATGCAAAGACAATCAGAAAACATAAAGTGCAAATCTTATGACAAAAGCTCCCGTTTTTGCAGGAGCTTTTTAAACGCAGGTGTTTTCTTGTTGACATGGATGAACAAATGCATGCCTGCCTGCTGAGTTGAAACGAGGATGCCGTTGGATATTTCTTGCACTGCAGGTTTGCCCCGTACATACGTAGACAAAGACATGTTGTAAATGTGCCACAGGCTCAGTTTTACATGTCGTCTCGGTGGTTTTAGTCAGGACCTGGCAGGACTGTTACTTCCTTACAAGTGGCAATAATTGATCTTGTAGCGAACCAAAGAATTTTTTCTTTGGTGAAATTATTGCCGTACTTTTCCTACTTCTGTGTGAGACTCTCAGCGTTGCATGGTTTCCCCGTCCATTAAACATTATGCACTTTACAGCAGAAACACAGCAGACTCTACTCGCCTCCTGACCAAATATTTTAGAACGATTTCCACTGTTACATACATTTACTCTTCTCATCTTAAGCTGCAACCTTTGTCTGTGTGATTTGTCTTATGGAGCATGCACATCATACTAACGCCGGGAATCATTTAACTGATCATGGCTTCTAGAGTAGCTTCTTTATATGTTTTTGGACATAATCTATAATAGCATGACTAAACTGTCTGAATAAAGATCCTCTTTTGTGCCTTACTTGCTTTTATGCTTCAAGCTGTTGCAGCTCTGTTATGCTTCTCTGTATAGGCGCGAGGTGAAACGTTTCTCTTTAATATGACATATTTATGATAAATAAAATTTGTCTAAAGTGGTTTTAAATGTGTTCTTGAAAAAGACTTAATAAATGGCATAATGATGAGCACAAAGGCGTGTTTGTGTTACATTAACATGAAAAGTGTTGTTATGTTTGTACTGTTGAAGGCCTCTGCATTGCATCTCTGCCTTCTGGGCAATGTTCCCTCTAATTTTTCATGAGCACACTGTGGACCAATGTGAGCAACACCAGATGTGCACGCTGTGGTCACACACCAGTATCACACCTGATCAAAACCTGGGATCATATCAAGTTACATGGCTTATTAAAATAATCAAATTATAGCAGCAATTTCCATTAGTTTACTTTTAATATAAGTGATCTGGCCCACTTCAAATGAAAAAAAGACAATAATCTTGTTCATGAGATGTGAATCCATTAAGATGTGGATTCAACCCAACCCTGGACCCCCCACTATTTATATGACACCAAAGAACTTTAAGAACGTGTCTGAGCTTCATTTTTTGCATGTAAACGCACGTAGCCTTCTGAGAAAACGTGATGCCTTGAAAATTCTGGTCAGTTCTTCTGGGCCAGATGTAATCTTCATCTCTGAAACCTGGCTCAACAAATCTGTACTCAATAATGACCTGGCAATCAATGGATTTAACATCTACCGCTGTGATCGTCAAAAAAAGCGCGGGGGGGGGGGAGGGGGGGTCGCTGTTTACATAAGAGATTCTTTGGTTGCTAGTCCTGTGTCTTCTAAAACAATTCCAAACCAGTTTGAAGCCTTAGCTGTAGACATCACCTTGAATGGTGGCCAGATCTTATCTGTAGTCTGCTGTTACCGCCCACCCTCAGCATCACCTGAGGCTCTGTCTGCACTGATGGAATTTCTTGGTAATTTAAAATTCAAAGAGATCATTTTGGCTGGAGACCTCAACATTGATTGGTGTAAGTCGACCCCCCGCTGTGATAAATTCAAGGAATGTTGCCTGTCTCTCAATCTTACCCAACTGATCAACTCTCCCACTAGATTAAACAAAAACCGTCCTGAAAAATCCTCCATTTTAGACCTATTTCTAACTAATATGCCTCACAAATTCCCTGGTACAGGTGTATTTGCCAATATCTTGAGTGATCATTGTGTGACAGCGGCTTTGAGAGATATTAAACTTCCACCCTCTAAGCCCAGATTAATTCAAAAAAGGGATCTGAAACATTTTTGTGAACAGTCATTCCTCTGGGATCTGTCTCACTTTGACTGGAATCGTATTCTGTTAACTGATGACGTGAACTCCGCTTGGAACTATTTCCATAATAATTTCATTTATTTCCTGAACATACATGCTCCTTTTCGTCAGTTCAGAATAAAGGGACGAGACAGCCCCTGGTTTACTCCAGAGCTAGCTGACCTCCTGCACAGGAGAGATCATCTTTGGGCCACAGCGAGAAAATCTGACTCAGAGATTGGTTGAGTTTTCGACAGATGAGGAATAAATGCACAACTGCTATCAAAGCAGCAAAATGCAACTATTTCTTATCTCAGACCTCCAAAAATCTAAATGACCCTAACAGATTCTGGAAAACCATCAAATCTCTCTCAGGCACCCCCAATCATCTGTCCTCCCATCACAACTTCTCGTTAATTCTGTTCCTGTGTCAAATAAGCACGAGATCCTGAACTGTTTCAACAAACATTTTGTTGCTTCTGGTTCTTTATTTGACACAGTTACTAATGGAAGATCAGCCACTTCACTTAATAACCAAACTTCTACAAATCAAATCCCTCCTACAAGTCAATCCTCAGTTAATCACACCTTCTCTTTTTCTCCATTCTCAGTCAGTGAGGTTAATAAACTGTTAAAATATCTTGACCCTAAAAAATCTGCAGGTCCAGATGAACTTCCACCTTATTTCTTAAGGCTGGCTGCTCATATCATCACAGTCCCTGTGACCCACATCTTCAATCTCTCCATAAGACCAAACTCCATCCCAGACACTTGGAAAACAGCCTTTGTTCTTCCTTTGCTGAAGGGAGGTGACCCCACCTCACTGAACAACTGTCGACCAATCTCTAAACTCTGTATTTTAGCCAAGGTTCTAGAAAAACTGATAAACTCTCAAATCAAAAATTACCTGGACTCATTTAACATCTTACCTCCACATCAATCTGGTTTCAGGAAACAACACAGCACAACCACTGCTTCACTGAAGGTTCTTAATGACATTGTTGAAGCACTGGATGCTAAGGATTATTGTGCTGCACTTTTCTTAGACCTGTCTAAAGCTTTTGACACTGTGGATCATAACATCTTGTGTCATAAACTCTCAGAAATTGGTTTCTCAGAACACACCATTGGTTGGTTCTCTAACTATCTTTCAGACCGGAGGCAATGTGTTCAACATAATGGTACTTCCTCCACTTATTTAACAGTCAACAATGGTGTACCACAAGGCTCAGTCTTAGGACCCACCCTCTTTACAATCTACATACATAATGTAGGTAAAAACATCCCTAATGCATCCATACATTTCTATGCTGATGACTCAGTTGTTTATTGTCGAGCTAAAGCTGTTGCTAAGGCTTTCCAGCTTTTGAAATCTGCATTCAACTACATCCAGACAGATTGGTTCAGCCTCAAACTTGTCCTAAATGCCGACAAAACCAAAGGGATGCTTTTTTCAAATAGGAAGTCGGTCCCAGCAGTTCTTCCTCCGATTTTATCCTTAAATGGTGTCCCCATTGAGTTTGTTGATTCCTATAAATATTTGGGTATCTTGGTCGACTCACATCTCTCTTTTAAGCTCCATGTGGAAAACTTGGTAAAGAAACTGAAAGTTAAACTGGGTTTCTTTTTCAGAAACAGATCCTGTCTAACCCTGAATGCTAGAAAACGCCTTGTATCTGTGACTTTCCTTCCCTCCATTGATTACAGTGACATTATTTACATGAACGCTTCTACAAGAACCCTGCAGATGTTGGATGCTGTCTATCATGGTGCACTAAGATTCATAACTGGCTGTGATTATCGTACCCACCACTGCACCCTGTATTCACTGGTTAACTGGACATCATTAACTTCACGCAGACTCTCTCACTGGTATATTTTCATCTTTAAATCACTTCTTGGTCTGCTGCCTTCATACATCTCCTCCTACATGTCTCTGCATGAGTGCAGCTACGGAGTGTGCTCTCAGGACATTATTACCTGCAGTGTTCCCTCAATGAGGACTGAACTAGGCAAAAGGGCCTTCTCCTACTCCGCTCCTGTTTCCTGGAATATCTTACAAAAAGATTTGAAGCTCTTGATCTTGACCTCTCTAAGTGGCTTTAAGAATCTGTTGGACTCCTGGCAGGGACCAATGCAGACATGTTCCTGTTTTTAGTTTTCTACATTCGCCTTAGACTCTAGCTGTTTTGTTGTTACCGTTTTTCTTTTAGCCATCCTATTTGTAAAAAAAAAAAAAAAACCTGCAGTATGACTTTTTATAATTGTTTATTGTTGTTGCTGTTGTCCGTTGTTGTCACCTTTCTTTGTTGAAATCAGGTCTCTCATGTAAATGAGTCCTCGAGGTTCAATGGGATTACCTGTCTAAATAAAGGTTGAATGAGTGTAGTATGTTAAATGGGAGAGTCCTGCTTTGGTCTGGGTGAGGGTCCAGTTGTGGTTTGGGCGAGGGTCTTGCTCTGAAAGATGGTTAGCAACACAGTGGCCATAGGTGTCAGAAGCATATTTTTAATGTGGGGGAACACACACTGGTAGGGGGTGTCCAGAAAATTTTGAATAATGTAGATGCTATTTCCTGCATTCTGTTGTATTTTAATGGTTGTTAAACATCTAGTTTTACCTACGTAAATAACACTTGATTCAATAACTATTTTAGAGTTAATGGCACAACAAGAAGTAGCCTGGCCAACAGCTCTCCTTGTGTGAATAGAGCACACTTCGCTTCTCTCACGTATCCTAGTCACAGTCTAAGAAACACAGTGTAGCCTAAGTTAAGAGTTGGGGTGGGGGGAAGATCACTAGCCAAAATGAAACGATAATAATAATAATTGCTCCTTCTTACTAATGGCCTAGCATAAAGCAATATGATCATCATCTATCGTGTTTATTAGTAGCTTAAAATACCTAATTATACTCAGTAGTGTGCTAGGTCTACTGCAACCTTACCCAGTTGTAGGGTCAAGAGGCAAACATGTAGCACTAGCACAGTATGCACAACATTCAGGAATTGTTTCTATAAGAACATTATCAAATATTTTACATGAACGGTAAGATCACTCCACCCACGAGAAAACAAGGTCAAAGAATTATAATACATACAAAGATAAACATTTGAAATAAATACAAACTTTGGATTTTAGTTGCAGAAAAATGGAAAGACCAATAACAGAAAAGGCAGTTTGTAGAAATCGCAACTAAATAATATAATAATAGCAACCAAATATGTTTTTAGACTTAGTGACTATAAACATTGACAGAAAACCTGATAAGGTTTTCGAGCTACAATTACCTGTATGTAAAAGACAGCTACTTGGCTTCTTCGCATGTCAGCGCCAAAACTCCAGAAGACGGTGATTGGCTGGAATGGAAGTTTGCCTGTGATTTCATTGGTTGAATTTTTTACCTCTTCGTAAACTTCCACTGTTGCAAAACAAATCACATGACACAGGTCTGTTTTGACCATGGCGTGGGGGCGGGGATCCTTCCCTCCAGTCTGTACGCATTTCATGCGCTGCATACAGACAGATTGTAGAGACAACTGCACTCAGGCTGACAGATTATTATAAAGCGGGAGATAACTAGATATTTTGCTTATGCCCTCACTGCCCAGGGGCCCTTTGGAGGTCAAGGGCCCCTCGGCATTTGCCCAGTTGCCCATATGATTAATCCGGCCTTGTGGCCAGTCCGCAACTGCGCAGCATAGATTATGAGTAGCAGAGAATGTGCAAGCAGTGCACAATTGCGCAGGCGCACAGCGTAGAAGAAGCTTAGAAGTATGTGTATATATAT
>NC_056502.1:39425382-39429424 GCF_014905685.2 Nematolebias whitei
TATATATATATATATATATATATGTTGAAATGTTAATCTAAGGAACTAGATCTAGATTTGTACTCCCTTTCCCTTTAAACTTTTTTTTAATCAAAGTTTTTATTTCAAATATTACCAATATTTAAACTTTAGTTTTAAATCACCTATGAAAACATTTTTTTAATTTGTTTGTTTGTATGTTTTTGCAAACATCTTGTTAAGTAAATTTAACTATTTTTAACTGATGGTTTAGCTTGACATTTGTAGAATATAAAAATGTTAAATTGACATGTTTTAAATGTAAATATCCATAAATTATTTTGTAAAATTTATTATTTTTAATGTATTTTTATATAAAAGTATTGTAATAAGTACAGTGAAAATGTTTTTGTTTACAGAATAATTTGTAAATTTTACTTAGTAAAACTGTTGGGTTTACATTTTACTCTGTAAAACTTTTTACATGTTCATAGTATTTTTAGGGCGGCACGGTGCCACAGTGGGTAGAGCTGCTGCCTCTCAGCGAGAAGGTCGCCCTGGTTCAAATCCCAGTCCAGGGACCTTGGGTGGAGTTTGCATGTTCTCTCTGTGCATGCGTGGGTTTTCTCCAGGTACTCCAGTTTCCTCCCACAGATCAAAAACATGCATGTTAGGCTGCTTTCAGGCCCAGGCCTCCCTTGCAAAAGAGATCTGTGATCTCAGTGGGACTTGCCTGGTTAAATAAATGTTAATAAATAAAAGCCTCTGCTTTGCATAAAGAAACACATTTATCCCTCATAAAACTATTACTAAAACCAACCAGAATTGTAGCAAGCGTTCAAGATAATTGAGCGAAATTACAAAAGTTTAAAGCGATATAACGACCCATTTTAGCTGAATTTACCCTGTCCTTTCAGTGCACACAAATGCTGTAGCAGTCATGAACAAAACTATTTAAACTGAGCTCAGATTTAGTAAACGTCATCTCTTTACCTTAAATGAAGTAATAATTCAACTATGTAAAAAGCAGATATCTTTCTCAGGACATATTTATGTGTTATGTTTTAATTTTAAATACTTTAAAACACTTTGATAATAATTTTAGTTTATATTTTTTACTGCCTACATGTAGTAATTTTTATTAAAAAAAACTTTTACAGTGAAGTTTTAACTCTGCCAGTAGGACCAAGCTGCTGTAGATGTATTTCTTTTTCACTTTTGGTGCCTTGTTTCTGTATTTTTGTTGCATGCTTTGAATAAATCCTAGTTGGTGTTAGTTTAGTTTATGTTAGTGCTCACATTAAGTGTGTAAATTATAGCTGAACAGAATATATGAGAATCGTGCTGCTGTTGTTTTGCACTGTTAGTGGCTGGCATATATCTTAGATCCTTATTTACTCTTTCTTTTTACACTTTATATTTTTGCTATTGTTTGATGTAACTGGGACCCTGTGTGCATAATTTCGTTCCACTACATGTACCATATGTGGTGTGAATGACCAATAAAGGAACTCTGACATTGCATGAGATTGTGGTGTTGTTCCACGGATGGACAGCAGGGGGCGCTGATGGCCCGCAGAGCAGTGATGCGCAACAGAAGCGGCCCAAATCATGGCGTTTCAAAAAGATGCTTAAAAGTCACGTGTCATACTTTTATTCAGTATCTAGAATGTTCCGCGTGGAGGGCTCATCAATTAGGTGAAATAAATGACGTCCGGTTTGTGCACCAGGATTTATGGTGGTTCTGTTCTGGTTCTTCACAAGCTGAAAGTTTCAGTTTCAGCAGCACAGTGAATCCACTCCAGCCTCGTCACGGGTCACGTGGAGATCACGACACGCGGACAGAACTGTGTGTGATGTTGTAGCTGCCATCATAATTTAACTTCGCTTACAGTAAAACAAACAACTGTTGTGCGTCACCGATGTAAACACCTTCAGAGAGAAATCATCTGTTTTAGGAATTTCTAATCAGGATGAATCGAATCGAGCGGATCTGCGCATCAAGGCACCTCCCGCGCCTCCCTCTCCTCTCCTCCGGGCTTCAGTGGTTAAATAAGGCGTTATGTAAGAGCTGTGATGGCACACGCTGCTCCCTCCTCCTCCTCCTCCCTCCATCCTCACAGCAGAGCGGAGGCTGGCAGCATCAGCAGCATCAGCAGCATCAGCAGCATCCATCCAGTGTTTGTGTCTCAGCAGCTGCTGCGCATCTTCCCCGAGAGGAGCAACAACTTCACGCATCTCGGTAGGTGCTCCATCCACCCTTCCTTTACTGCTCCATGGGCTGAATGCAGAACCCCCACCTGGCCAGATACCAGTTAAACAGGAAAACAGGGAGGAGTTGTTTACAAGTTCAAAAACCAGTCTTTTTTATTATTTTTTTTAAGGAAATGACTGAACTGTGCGTATTTGGAAACCGCTGTCATGTCAGGGCTCGGGTTGAATGTTGACTTCAACAAATGTGCTTTTTTTTTTTTGGTTCTGGGTTTGTCTGAGCCTCACGAAAACATTTCAGTACCTGTGGGGGCGCCAGATCAGAGGAAACTAAACAAAACGTCACAGTGAGGAAAACTGCGCAGTAACCTGTTCAGTGTTCATGTTTGAACTCAAACGTTGTTTGGAGCTAAAGATCCGTGAGGTTTTATTACACTGTCATTAAAGTTATTATTAAAGTATTATTATTGCACTCAGTGAGGAGGAGATGTTCAGCAGTGAGGGATGAACACACATCAGGACAGCTTCTTTCCATCAGTTTGATGGAAGCTGGTTGCTTCAGTGATGAGATGTTGCCTGTTTTAAAGTTGATCAACTCCAGGTGGATGTGACTGACTGAACACTAATAAATCTTCATATTTTACATCGCAGACTGTTTGGATGTTGTGAGCAGAAGATGAGAGTAAACAGACTGCACGGTGCTGTTGATGTCAGATTAAAGAGTCAGCGTCACTGATGGATTAAAGAATTATGATTAACACCTGCTGCTTTAACGGTGGACCATCTGGATGAGAGGAGGAGCTCCGGCATGAAACTTGTTTACCAGTTTTAACAGAATATAACTGAAAGTTCAGCTTTGGACATGACTTCATGTGTTTTCTTTGGTCATTCGTTTGTTTTGCTGAGCTGAAATGTTACATTTGTGATGCTTCGCCTGTTTCACAGCAAAACTTTGTCTGGAGTTAAGTTGATCCAACTGAGCGTGCTCAAGTTCAAACTGGGTGTGAGGAAAAATAAATCAAGTTTCTGATAGCTGATACTGGAAAGGCTTTAAAAAGGTGCTATTTATAGCACAGAGTTGGTCGGCAGGCCTCAGACTCATGAAGACTTTCGGATGAAAGACGAAACGTTTCAACCAAGAAAAATCTGTCCAGATGACCTGACTGAACAGTTTCAGAGATTTATTTACCAGGATGGTTGAGCTTACGGTCATTTCAGAGGCATGTCTCAGTGATGTTAGGATTCCAGGAACATCTGGATGAAATGTGACAGAGCTCATGTTGATGGTTCTTACAGAAGATTGGGATTAGATTATCTGAATTTGATCAAACTTTCTGTAACATTTTGCTGTGATCAGTTTGTTTACAGAGCACCAGCTCATAACAAAAGCTTTTCCAGCATAAAATACAACAAGAAATTAAAAGAGCATTTTAATGAAAATAGAAGTAGATTATAATCTAATTACAGATGATTAAATCCATTTATGTTATGGCACATTAACATACAGAACATCATGAAATTGATCAGTAAAAAGTTGTCCAAGGAAGCCAGACGATTGTGTCAAATCTGGACTTTCTATAATCTCATCCTGAGCAGCACGGAGGCGACAGTGGAAAGAAACAATCTCTTTTTAGCAAGACGACACCTCCAACAACCAGAACTGGGCTCAGGGTGGGCAGCCATACCTCGACAGACTGGGATTAGAGAGGACAGGAAATACACAAGGGCAAACACATGTTCCATGTGTAAATCCTATAGTTCAGGTGAAGTTTCTATATAGTTTCTATAGTTCAAGTGTAGTTTCTATAGTTCAAGTGTAGTTTCTATAGTTAAAGTATAGTTTCTATAGTTCAAGTGTAGTTTCTATAGTTCA
>NC_056502.1:39429524-39435429 GCF_014905685.2 Nematolebias whitei
ATGTGTGTGCATAGCCCCCGCAGGACAAAAATCCACCAGCCGCCACTGATTTTAACACTCACTGTTGCATGAAGCAGGATTTATCACTCAAAATATTGGCATTCCAGAAGAGAAGGGAGTCTTGATGATAAATCTGTAAAAGTTCAAGTTGATACAATTTTAGGTCACTAAAGATCACAGGGGTGAAAGATCACAGGGGTGAATCTCATCCACCCCAGGGGTGGATGAGATTCGCCCGGAGTTCCTTAAGGCTCTGGATGTTGTAGGGTTGTGTTGGCTTACGCGACTCTGCAATATTGCGTGGACATCGGGGGAAGTTCCCCTGGATTGGCAGACCGGGGTGGTGGTCCCCCTATTCAAAAAGGGGGACCGAAGAGTGTGTTCCAACTACAGGGGAATCACGCTCTTAAGCCTCCCTGGTAAGGTCTATTCGGGGGTTCTGGAGAGGAGGGTCCGTCGGATAGTCGAACCTCGGATTCAGGAGGAACAGTGCGGTTTTCGTCCTGGCCGTGGAACACTGGACCAGCTCTACACTCTCAGCAGGGTCCTGGAGGGTGCGTGGGAGTTTGCCCAACCAGTCTACATGTGCTTTGTGAACTTGGAGAAGGCGTTCGACCGCGTCCCTCGGGGGGGGGGGCCCTGTGGAGGGTACTCTGGGAGTATGGGGTACCCGGCCCTTTGATACGGGCTGTTAGGTCCCTGTATGACTGGTGTCAGAGCCTGGTCTGCATCGCCGGCAGTAAGTCGGGCTTGTTCCCGGTGAGAGTTGGTCTCCGCCAAGGTTGCCATTTGTCACCGATTCTGTTCATAACTTTTATGGACAGAATTTCTAGGTGCAGCCAAGGTGTTGAGGGGATCCGTTTTGGTGGCCTTAGGATTGCGTCTCTGCTTTTTGCAGATGATGTGGTCTTATTGGCTTCATCAGATCGTGATCTACAGCTTTCGCTGGAGCGGTTCGCAGCCGAGTGCGATGCGGCCGGGATGAAGATCAGTTCCTCCAAATCCGAGGCCATGGTCTTGAGCCGGAAAAGGGTAGAGTGCCCTCTCCGGGTCAGGGAGGAGGTCCTACCCCAAGTGGAGGAGTTCAAGTATCTTGGGGTCTTGTTCACAAATGAGGGAAAAATGGAGCGTGAGATCGATAGGCGGATAGGTGCAGCGTCTGCAGTAAAGCGGGCGCTGTACATGTCTGTCGTGGTGAAGAGAGAGCTGAGTCAAAAGGTGAAGCTCTCAATTTACCGATCGATCTACGTTCCCACCCTCATCTATGGTCACGAGCTTTGGGTTGTGACCGAAAGAATGAGATCTCGGATACAAGCGGCCGAAATGAGTTTTCTCCGCAGGGTGTCTGGGCTCACCCTTAGAGACAGGGTGAGAAGCTCGATCATCCGGGAGGGACTCAGAGTAGAGCCGCTGCTTCTCCACGTCGAGAGGAGCCAGTTGAGGTGGCTTGGGCATCTGTTTAGGATGCCTTCTGGACGCCTCCCTGGTGAGGTGTTCCGGACACGTCCCACCGGAAGGAGGCCCAGAGGAAGACCCAGGACACGCTGGAGGGACTATGTTTCTCGGCTGGCCTGGGAACGCCTCGGGATTCCCCCGGAAGAGCTGGCCCAAGTGGCTGGGGAGAGGGAAGTCTGGGCCTCCCTACTTAGGCTGCTACCCCCACGACCCGACCCCGGATAAGCGGAAGAAAATGGATGGATGGATGGATGGATAAAGATCACAGTTGCTTAAGTTCTTGTGCAAAATCACTGCTGTGAGGCCAAACAGAAGATCTGAACCCCTATAAAGCCCCAAATCCCTTAACTGAAGCAAAATTTAATAATCAACTTCATCTAATAAAGTTTGCAAAATAAAATCAGCGGAGCTTCATAGTTGAATGGTTTGCTGTTTTCTTCTCAGTTAGCATGTAGTCGAGTGCACAGATCTTGCTCCATCTGAGGAAAACGCCTTCATCTAACGACCCTCCAGGTGGTCCGGTTTAACATCCTGTCTACAAATTAAGGGCAGAAATAATGTCCAATCCCAGTTGGAAATGTGTTACAAGCTGTCCTCAGGAGAAGTCTGGGTCATCCAGACAGGAAGTAAGAGGGGGAAACGGTTGTAAAATAGCTTCTGTTTAAGTCTCATTAAAAGAGCTGGCAGTCAGAGCGTGCAGCCAGGTCATCAGTTGAATCTTCTTGTAGGTTATATTAATGTTTGGGGAATGAGATGTAAATGTTTAACAATGTTCCAAATGTCAGCACCATTTGTTTATGTGGCAACATGAAAAGGCAACAGGTGGAAATTACATTTCGAACCATAACACTGTGATTAAAACCATGTTCTACAGTTTTATGACATTGAACTCAGCTAGAGTTATTCTGCCAAAGTGCCTGTAAACATCTGTGCAGCTCCAGTCAAGGTGTCATTTTGGTAAACAACAGCTGTAGAAGCTCGCAGGTTGAACTGCCAAAATCATCTACAAATGTCTGATAAGGTGGAACATTATTAATGATGTCCTTCTGTTTTGGATTACAGTTAGTTAGGCCTAAAGTTATTTTAATTATCCTTAGCTGTGTTTAATTTTACTTGCCTGACATTTGTGCTCAAATAAGCTAAAAAAAATAATAATCTTAACCACATTCATGTCTATATAAGATCAGGTTTATTCTTCCCCATCACTGAGTGAGGAGGGGAAACTGGAAAAATCCTTCATCCATCCATTCGTGCATGCTGGGAATATGATAACTCAAAAAAGAACTGGGGTGCCAACTTCAGCACGGTGGCACAACATGCGTGGGTTTTCTCCAGGTACTCCAGTTTTCTCCCACAGACCAAAAACATGCATGTTAGGTTGATTGGTACTCTTAATTGTCCTTAGGTGTGAATGAGAGAGAGAACGGTTGTTTATCTCGTTTGTCTCT
The DNA here is from genome assembly GCF_014905685.2 of Nematolebias whitei. Classification (NCBI taxonomy): domain Eukaryota; kingdom Metazoa; phylum Chordata; class Actinopteri; order Cyprinodontiformes; family Rivulidae; genus Nematolebias; species Nematolebias whitei. The sequence goes on from NC_056502.1 coordinate 39,432,428, forward strand.
ATGATGTCCCTGTGATGGACTGGAGACCTGTCCAGGGTGTGCCCCGCCCTTCTCACAGTGATTGCTGGACATAGGCACCGGCGACCCCCGTGACCCAAAATGGAATCAGCGGGTAAAAGATAATGGATGGCTGGATGGATTAGCGTGGCCCTAGTGGTGACAAAACATTAATCTGGTTGCCAAGGCCACCATTAGCCACCCTCTGGCTCTGTCATAGTGCTTGGTGGCGGATAAATGTGTTCCCATCACCACCCAGCAGGATGCACCCCTCTGTGCTGGCCTGGACAAGCAAAATAAATAAATAAATAAATAAATAAAAAACTACCTCTGTTCTTCTACACAGTGTAACTCCTCCCCACTTGAATATCTTGCACCAAAAACATTAAGGTTTACTTACATTCCCTGTTCAGCTCCAGTCCAGAAGAACACTAATAGAAAACTACAAATGTCAGATAATATTTTGGTCCAAGGTTATGGATGTTTTTATTACTATGGCTGAGAGCATGAAACCCAAGACATAATCAAAACCCTCTCCCAAGACACTGTCTTATCTCTGCGCATGAACCATATGTTTAGATTAACAGAGAGCACTGGGTTAGAAGAATGCATCTGGCTCCAAGAAGAGCTCCTGAGCTCTGTGAACTCAGCTGAACGAGGAGGCTGATAAGGGTATAAAAGCAAGCGATGAACACAGCTCGAGGCAGATTCTTGTTTGGTCTTCATTGGTCTGGTCTGGTCTTCATTTATGGCTATTTATGTAATCTGTCCTGAAAATCTGTCCTTGCAAATACAATGCTGTTTAAACTCTTCTCTTGCTGTCGAGTGTGGTTCTTTCGGGAAAACAATGCAAGCGAGGATGTTTTTCTCCAAAAACAAACATTCACAATTCAAATCCTTCAGTGATGGGGAACATCGGCATACCTCTTGTTAATACAGATTTCTTAAGTTTTATGCTGATACAGGATAGCTTGGATCTTGAAAATAAATGTGTCTCTTTCCAGTGTTTGGCCATGCAATTTACATGGGCCTTTGGTGTTGTCCTTCCTGAATTTATCAACCTTTTAGTACTGTCATTACAGCTACAGAAATCATCAATAATACACAGAAACGTGGAATAATATGTTGTGTCACAGACAGGTATCTCATATAGGGAGAATAAATGCCATTACTGTAGGAAGACAAACAAACACAATTCAACAAGTTTCCTTCAGCAGCAGCCACAGCTGCACCTCGCACATATTTACCAAAAGCATCAATATGGACGCAATACATTGGCAAAAATATAAGCAATTTCTATAAACGTATTATACGTACATAAACTCCATCCTCCTTTCTTTCCTCAGTCAGAGCTCAGTTTCTCTATAGATCATCATGGTGTTTATGTTTCAACAATAAGTCCTTTTCTATGACCATGAAAACTTACACTGAAAGTCGAGTCGGCCTTGTTGTGTTTCTGGAATTATTTCGCTTTAAGGCTGAGAATAACGGCTCGACATTTAGTTTGTGCAGGACGCTACAGATGCAGTGTCCTAGCTCTGACCAGTACGCTCTCTTACCATTCAAGTAATGTGCCAGTGCTGACGTTGTCTAATACCTGCTAGAAGGTCCCGGTGTCACCAACTCAACATCTTATTGGTCAAAGCAACACTTTCAATGCCAGTTGTTTTAACCTACAGATTTTAAAGGCCTCAAGGCAGATTTATTTGATCCTAGCAACACACAATGGTCATAATTTGATTGGATTAAAGCTTTATATAACCATATGCCGCTGGAAGCTGCATAACCAGGAGAAAATGAAATGAAGAGAACCAGGATTTCAGAATAATGTTAATAAATAAATAAAAAATATGCTAAACATAAGTTAGTGATTCTGAGTGTGTCATGATCAGCAGTCTCTGCTTGCCCCTCATCTGCTCACATTTCTGCCCCTTCATGCCATGATCACATCTTCTGTTCCCTGCCTCGCTCAAAGCCCCTCATGTCATGTTTCTGCTCCTCTTTGTCATCATGCTGTTCATCCCTGCTCCTGTCACCCTTCACAACGCCCTCTCTGCCCTGTCTCGGCAATCATGCCATTCACCTGTTTACTGCCCTTTATAAACTCCATGCTCACTCCCAGTCTCCACCAGATTATTAAACCTTACATGGTCCCTGATATATCAAGCCATTCGTGTTCCTGTTTCACGCCTGACATTCATGCCTTGCTCTCTGGATTACAACCTTATGCCTGTTTCCTGGATTTTTAGCTTTGCCTGCCCCTTGCCTGATTTGGATTATTCCTTCTGTCCATGGTATCAACCCCTGCTTCCTCTTCTATGACCACGCCTCACAGTTTACATTTTGGATTTATTACTGGGACTGACTCGCTGTATGATCCTGGCCTGTGTTCTGAACTGTGTTCTGAGATTATCTCCTCCAAACATGGCTCTGCTCTTCTTTCCACAGCCTCTCCTCTGTCGTCACCATCGGTGATGTCACTCCCTCCTGCCAATGAGGATCTGTCACCGTGACTTTTTCCTGCAGCTGCTAAATATAAATAAAGACAGTTCTTGATTTTTACTCTTGTGTCTGGCTGATTTCGAATTCTAAAACTGATTCTTGTAAGAGTGTGTTTAGGACAGCAGAGAAGGCTTTACTGACCCTAATGGTCCACTACTGGTTCTTTCCCAATCTGTGTTTTTTAGTAGTTTTGTGTTTTCTCTTCAGAGTTCTTTTTGTTTCTTTAGTTTCATTGTCTTGTCCCCTCGTGTTCAGTTTTTGTTACCTGTGTTTCTCTGGACCATCAGCCACTTCTCCCTCAGTCACTACTCTTCCATCCTGCCACACCCATCTACAGGTCCTTCTAAAAAAATTAGCATATTGTGATAAAGGTCATTATTTTCCATAATGTAATGATAAAAATGAAACTTTCATGTATTTCAGATTCATTGCACACCAACTGAAATATTTCAGGTATTTAATTGTTTTAATACTGATGATTATGGCATACAGCTCATGAAAAC
>NC_056502.1:39435529-39439366 GCF_014905685.2 Nematolebias whitei
TGTGTGTTGTGTATATATATATATATATATATATATATATATATATATATATATATATATATATATATACACAAATATACATACATGCATATACATACTGTATACACATACACGTATAAACATATACCTATATATGCATACATACATCCCTCTTCTTGCCAGGATCCGTCTCTCAGTGCTGCCTCGGACAAACAAAACAAACATACAAACAAACAAACAAACAAACAAAACATCTTCTTCTCCACAGTGTAACTCCTACCCACTTGAACATCCTGCATATAAAGATTTAGGTTTACTTTCATTCGCTGTTCAATTCTAATCCAGAAAAACACTCATCCTGAAATGTGCATTCAATATTCACATCCCTCCTCACAGAGGCACATCAACATACCACTTGTATGTATATCTGTGGCGACATGCATATATAAAAACCATGTAGACATTTACAAACTTTCCTTTTTGTGCTCCATTTAGTTAAGTTTTAGCTTAAATATCTGTTCAAACCCAAAAATGCTTACGTTAAAGTGCACACAACAGCAGGTTTACACTGAGAAGAGATCCACTGTCAATAAAGAGCAGCATAGAGTATAATAAACAATATATTCACAAGTTATATCATGTTGGGAATATTTTCCAGTTCTACACTGTGTAGTATTATTTTAATCAGGCCAAATATTAGCAACTGATCAAGAGATGCAACTGTACTGCTTCCTTTCTTAACTGCTTCCTTTCTAAACAGAAAATAATAATAATAAAAATTCAGTGTGTAAAAATGTGGTGGTAGTAACAGAGTACTCTATTTTTGCAGAAGAAAAAGCAGTTTCTTATCTGTTAGTGCTTCAGCATCATTATAAGCTTGACAGGCTGCAGGGTATATTTTTCATTCATTCAAACTTTATTTAAACAGATATATATTTAAAGTAATAAAGAGCAATAAAGCAGCACCATTTGATGATTTTAAGAGCAATATACTGAATAAGAGACAGGCTCATGTGGTAACAGGTACCATAAAGATGATCATTCTGGCTGAAGGAAACAAAAACAATATCTAACATTGACTATCATTACCAAGGAACACCGCTGCACCCATGCAGCAAAGTTCTCCTTAGAAAACATTTTTAGCAGGATGAACCGAAAGCTGCTGTTTGTCCTTCTTACATACTAATATTATGTGAATCTGGCGCTCAGACCTGGTATTAATGAACGTATTTTGTGTTCTAGTCTCATTTAACCACTTTAGATGTAGAAACACACACACAGCCACGTCACACAGTGTGACACTTGATGCTACTTTAAAACTTACAATATATTCAGACAGTGGTGATTTTAGCCTTTTTGGGGGGTGCACAAGCAACCCTAAATTTTAACTTCACACTCTTGAAAAATAAAGTAAAAAAAGAAGAAGCTTTTTTGGGGGTGGGGTCTGTGTTTGGGTTCTGTTTATTGCATTTTATGATTCAATGCAATAAAATAAACAAATATAAAAGGTCATTGTAATATTTGGTTTATTTACATAATGACTTTAAGTCCCTGAGGCTCAATGGGATTAACCTGTTTAAATAAAGGTTGAATGAAAAATCACTGGTTGTCCGTTCCCTGAGCTGCTGCTTTCAGTAACTGTGGCCTACTGAGGGTAGAATACAGTTTATTCAATTTCCAAAACCTAAACTGAGTCTGGAAAAATGTAAAAGATGGATACAGCCCTGCGGTCGACCTCATGATCAGCTGAATACAACAGTGATAAACAGGAAGTACTACATGTTCATCTGTACGAAGGTAACTGCAGGTAAATCCTCCATTTTCTGTCATAATTACATTTTATGCTTAATGGTCAAATTAAAGGTCAATGTTTAAAGCTAGTTGTGCTTTGTTTTGTGTGTTTTATATGTAGATATATGTTGCAACTTCTGCTTGCATAAGTTTAGTGTTTATGATCAGTTAACACAAAACTGATCTTGTACAAACCATTTATTAGGTTGTGTAATGTAAAACAGAATGTATAGCTAGGATGTCTGTATTGTGCGCCGCTAGCTTAGCACTACTTCTTGTTGTGCCGAGCTCTCTAAAATAGTTATTGAATCAAGTGTTACTTATGTAGGTAAAACTAGATGTTAAACAACCTGTTAAAATACACCAGAAAGCAGGAAATGGCATCTACTTTATTCAAAAATTGATGGGGAAGGACCCCCTCCACCAGTGTGTCCCACCCACATTACAAATGCTTCTGACACCAATGGCCACCGCATTGTTCAAGCCAAGAATCATTGTCAGCACTATGGGCTAAGCACCCCTAAAGGGCATAATCTAGAATCGCCCCTACATTCAGACATTGACATATTAGTTTGACATTAACATGGTTCAGAGCCATTTCAGCTGCATTGGTTACGAGTTTTTTTTTTTACACAATTTATAATATGTTTTATTACCTAAAACATAATGTGGGAGACAATAGGGTGCATAGAATAATTTCTGACTTCATAGAGCTCTGCGTTAGAGCAAAAACTAAAAATTTAGATTCAAACCTTAAACTCCTTCATAGTCAAACGGTACACTGTCAGCCTTTGGCTCTTTTCTACGCAGCTTTACTGTGAATAAAACTTCACAGCATTTAATTAGGGTGGTAGGATGTGACACAATGCTGTTCAAACTGTGACTCTGTGACTGACATGGCACGTTTTACTATAAGGAAACGACAGTGGGTCCAATCAGCTTTAAAATCAACCAGAACAAACATACCTGACATGGTGGTGTGAGACTTTAGTGCACATTGTGGCTTTATTTAGTGCTATCACATCACCCAGGATGAATGTTACAAAGACACATTAGTTGACTGAATGGACAAAAAGCACACGTGGCGTTTTATTATTTATAAATATCCTATTTGACACTTAAATTTGTTTCATTCACTACCTTTTAAGAACATTTAAGAAGTGCACATTTAAAAGTGAATTTTCTTTTTGTTATTTAAATCTTACCATTTAATCTTTGATTGCAAATTCCAGACATTTCATTTAGTCCCTGTTGCAGAGTGAAGAGGAGGAATAGGCAATACCCTCTGTCCGTCCGTCCGGCTGTACACGCTATGAGCATATCTTGAGAAATAAGAGAGGTTCCAAACTCCATTTTGGTGTGTGGCTACATCTAGATGTAAGAAAGGTCCCTATAGAAAATTGGGTTGCCACGTCAAAATCCAGACAAGAAAAATACCCATCTTGGAAACTACAAACATTCATTCAGCGACGGGAACATCGGCATGCCGCTTGTTTAACTTAAGTACACCTTAGTAAATAAGAGATATTGGGATAGAGAAACAATCATGTTGGAGTATTCTCACATTTTTATTCACATTGACTAAAATCGTAACTCACGTTTAAGCCAGAACTGTACAACTTTACCCAGGACGACTTTTGTACTGACGTAATAAGCTTGTCATAGTTTAAAACAGGTTGAACCCAGGAAGGCAAAGCACAAGAAGCTTGAATAAAACAAAACTTAATTTGTTGCAACAGACACATAAATGAGGATCAGACACAGGAAAGAGCTATAAACTTGAGGCACATGGCTGCAGGGATACACAATGCTCAAGCTGAGAAACAAACTGAGGTACTAAAAGGACTGAGGCTGATGAAAGTAGCTGCAGCTGTGACAGATGAAACAGAGCAGGTGTACAGGTCCTTCTCAAAAAATTAGCATATTGTGATAAAGGTCATTATTTTCCATAATGTAATGATAAAAATGAAACTTTCATATATTTCAGATTCATTGCACACCAACTGAAATATTTCAGGTCTTTAATTGTTTTAATACTGATGATTATGGCATACAGCTCATGAAAAC
>NC_056502.1:39439466-39462350 GCF_014905685.2 Nematolebias whitei
TTGTTATATACCTGGATGACTGAGAAAACAAACTTTGTGTTTTTGAATACTTAGAGGAAGTTTTAGTTTTCTTCCTGTAAACACAAGATTTTCTTTTCCACAATCAAAACTGTCCCCAACAGGAAGTGTGAGTGAAAACCTGCCTGCTCAGCGACGCTCCAGGCTCTCCACCTCCCGCAGCAGGCTCCACCACCACCTGGGTGATGTAGAGCTTCACGGCCTCTGAAAGGGAACGTTTTATTCAGACTGTCAATAAAAACCATAATTAAATTTGACAGAGCTGCTGGGATGGTGCACACCTGGTGAAACAGCTTCTCCAAGTTCTGACGAACAGCTTGCACAAGAGATGAGAGTCAAACGGCGACAGGGTTTCTGTGCAGAGTAAAAAACAACCATCACAACACCACGATACATCTTTTTTAATTTATTTAGCTGCTATGAGTTGGATGTAGAACAGACGACAGGAGGAGACTCGCAGTCGATACTCTGATTATTTTTCGTGCTGCTCATGTGGAGAATGACAAATGGAAGAACGTTGCAGATCAATCCTCATCTACCAGCGTTGGACTGCATCGATGCATCTGTCTGAGGGTCTGTGTGTGTGGCAAACCTTTTTGTTAGATACTATAACCTGAATAAAAGCGACCTGCACGTCCCTCACCTTTGTTTCCTGACCGTCTGCTGGGCCCACAGGACTCTCTTCCTCCGTCAGAGTGTGGTCACAGCTGCGGTCACGGGCCAGGAGGATGAAGGTGTCGCCCAGTAAACAGTCCTCTGCTCGGGGCAGCAGCTTCTTGTTGGCAAACGGGTCCGGGTGGCAACACCACTCGTCCACGATGGCGTTCCAGTTCCCGTTAGGAAGAGGAAGAACTCGCTTAAACGTTCTGAAGGAAAGGAAAGAAAAACTCAGTTACTGTACAGCAGGGGTGTTGGACTGTTACAAAAAGGGGCCAAATTACAAATTTACTTCAAACCGAGGGACAGTTTCAGTCAATACGTTATGTCCAGTCAGACACCCGACATCATTCTCTCGTTTGATGATCTCTGTCGCTCATCAAAATCAAAAATACAGAAAAATTCTAATTTTTCTTGTCTTCAAAGTTGGCCAAGTGTCATGCGAGCTCTGCACTACATAAAGTCTGCTCAGTTTTTAAGTAAAATGAGAAGCAATAAAAGACATTTTAATTTAAAACAAATCATCATCTTGGAATCCAGATAAGATGTTAACAAGGCCCATATTTGGCCCCTGAGCCTTCACTTCGACACATGGATATTCAGATAAATTTGACAATAAAATTTTTTTACACCTAGCAACAACAGGAAGGCCAAATAGTCAGACGATAGTTTACATGTTATACATGATTAGATGCCGCCATGCATGTGCATACTTTATTTTTTCTGTTTTAACTTTATATGTCACTTCACTTGCTTTTGATGAAAGTGGACGCTTTCTTTCCCTCTCCTGCCTTCCTCCTCTGCTTTTGCTCCGTCTGTGAATCCCCCCCCCCCCCCCCCCGATAACATCTGTAGACAATTACCAGAGCGAGCCAGCTGCACACTGTGCCATCTTTATCAGGTCTATGGAACCTCTGGTAGTGTTAATGGACAATCTCACCACCTTTGTCAGATTCCTCCCCCCTGTGGAATGTCTGCGTCATCGTGCTGTTTATGTGTGGGGTCTTTTTTCTCAACTTTCACACTGTGCCTCGGCCAGGGTGCAGTGTGAGATATGAATTTTTTTTGCCTCCCCTCATGTTACTTTGCTACTTTTTCGTCTGTCTAAAACAGGTCTCACTTGTAAATAAGTCTCCGAGGCTCAATGTGATTAAACTGTATAAATAAAGGTTGAATGAGAATTTCCAGATGACACACCTTTCTATCTGTCTCTCTAACTACTGTTGCTGTAGTAGCCCAGCAGTCATAGCATCAGACCTTCAAGTTCAAGTTCATTTGTGTTCATTTGTCTTACACAAGGTTAACACAAGGTTAACACAAGGTTAACAGTACAATGAAATGCTTAGGATGAGAAGAACTGATTTAACTTGCTAAAAAAACAAAAATAACAAAAAAAAAAAAAAAAAAAAACTACTTCTACCTTCAGACACATCAGTCTATCTGACACACTTTTCACCTCTACTACATTTTTTTCCAACTCAACTCCTCCTTCAGGACCACCCCATTCCATTTCTCTTTCTATCCACACCATGATAAAGCAGTTTAAACCCTGCTCCAATGCTGCGAGCCTTGCTGCCCTTCCACTTGGTCTCTTGGACACATAAAACATCTACCTTCCTTCTCTGCATCATGTCAGTCAGCTCTCTACCTTTGTCTGTCATTGTCCCCACATTTAGAGTTGCAACCCTCAGTCCTACATTCTTGACTTTCCTCTTCTCTCTCTATCTCCTGATGTGATTCCCTTCTCGTTGTCTTTGACTAAAGGGCCCAGCATACTCCATTTGATGCTATCAGTCGACTCGCGGTCACGTGGTTGCGGGACATTTGTGTACACACACACACCTTTCATAGTCAAGACACAGGCCCAAAGCTCCTGGGAAACCCCTTCCAAGGCAATATACGTCATCACGCAGGTTTCTTCTCACCAGAGTCTCCAGTCCGTCTCTGCAGCCGCTGTTTTGGCCACAAATCTATTATGAATAAAGCGCCATACTTTTCAGTAGACAAACTCCTCCAAACAATGTCTGCACGATCTCCATCCAGGAGTTTTTGGCCATTTAACTAATTTAGCGTGTTTGAAGAGTCGTACAGCTGAATGTCGGAGTGCATTTCTACATTGACGAACACGCCCACAAACTTCTGACCAATCACACAATCCTTGGTGTGTACGCCTGTGAGAAAAAGTTTGGCTCGGACCTTTGTGTCAAGAAGGGGCGGGCGAAGCGGCTTCGAGAACAAAACTGCACAATTTTCGTCACGCAACTACGACAACGAGAGCCGATTTTGCTGCTTCAGATGGAGTACGCTGGGACATTAATTGTAGCATAATTTCAAACAGCACTGGTAGCAGTTGTTAATCTGGGTCTTTTATGTCAGACGTTCTTCCTGACAACCCTCACCATTTACTCGGGTTTGGGATCGGTGCAAGAAATGCACTGGCTTGTGCTCCCTAGTGGCTGGTTCTGTAGCATATGGAGAAAAAAAAAAACTAAAAAAAAAAAAACTGAAATTGGGCCACTTTAGCCTGCAGTGTGCATGTAATGTAAATCAGACCTTTGAGATTTAAAATTTGAATTACAAAGTGTTCTGGCCAAGATGAGCAAAAGTTCAAGACAGCGTGCGTGCACTAACACGCGTGCACTAGCGCGTGCACACACACACAAAAAAAAAACAGTTCAGAGATCCAGAAATCATAAAAGCTTATTACAACTATAACAATTTAAAACTAAAAGGAGCCAGATGACATAAGACTGCTGAACAACAATAACGTTTTGCAGCAGCCCTCATAATTAACAAAAATAATCAATCAAAATGTTTCCATCCAGATGTTCATGTATTCAGACCATTTAAATTTACTCACCGAGCCACGTTTCTTCACATTCAGCTCCTTATGGAGCAGAGTGCGAGAGTCAAAATATTGAGACGCTTTGTCCCTGACTCAAAACGAGCTTACAGTTCAGTCAAAAGAAACAAGTTGTGTGAACAAACGTAGAAACTTGTCGTTCATTTTTGGGGGATGTTTGTTGACGTGACAGGAGAACGAGAACAGTTTTTAAATATTACACCAGCAGTTTAATCAGACCATCTAATACGTTCATACAGAATAAAATGATGTGAATCTTAAAGCTCCACGTTAGACTGTTTTAGGAGCATATGACACGGAACATCAATGTCCCCCGTTGATGAGGGATTAGAACAGTGAATGTTTGTGGTTTTGGACAAACGGACGGACGGGGGTTGTCTTGCCCTGGAATTGAACAGGGAAAGCAAGTGAACCTTGTATGGGTTGAGTGTATTAGAATAGAAGCAGTGTTTTTGTTTCTTTTGCCTGAGGTGGCGCAGAGTGACGGATCCTGGCAAGTAGAGGGAGCAATTTTATCCATGCCAGGCACAATGGCAGAGCCAGGGGGTGGCCAATAGTGGGCTTGGCTACACCAATCATTTCAGGAAACTGTACTATTAAGTAATATAAAAACTATTAAGCATAGTTTCCTCAAATGATAGGGGTGACCGGTTTACATATACAGTATGTATGTATCTAAAAAAAAAAAGTTAAACCTGGTCCTCTGGACATTAAAAAAAAAAAAACAAAGCAAAAAAATCTAGATACGTTTCGTCTCTCCTCCGAAAGACTTCCTCAATCTGAGGTGCTGTATTCAGCTCTGTCTCTTAAGTAGCACCTTCTCAGAGTGGATCAACCAGTTTGCTGCTGACAACCAAAACCAGCTGATCACATGCTCAAGAAGGACCATCAGCCTAACAATGGATCATTAACACACTGATGGCTGTTTACTATTCACAGAGGGCTGAGTGATACTAGCAATCACAGCATTGTAAGAGGGGGACAGTTGAACCCGGAGGCCTCCACCCCTGTTTAACGATGGACGATTTCTTTTCACAAAGATGGCCTCCTTTACTCCTCTCTCAAACCACTGTTCCTCTCTGTCCAGGATGTGAACATCTTCATCCCTGAAAGAGTGACCGCTGGCCTGGAGATGAGTGTAGACCGCAGAATCCTGGCCTGATGATGATGATCTTCTGTGCTGTGCCATCCTTTTGGCCAGTGGCTGTTTAGTTTCCCCGATGTAAGAATGATCACAGCCCTCCTGACACTGAACAATATACACAATATCCCTATTTGCCGAGGGACTGGATCTTTGAGATGAACCAGTCTTTGCCGTAATGTATTTTGGGGTTTAAAAGCCACTGGGACGTTATGTTTAGAAAATAAACGTCTCAGTTTCTCTGATACTCCCTCAACATATGGAATGACCACTGGTCTGGGTCTGGGTCTGGGTTCCTCCTTTTCACCTGATGGCTGACTCGAGTCCTGTTTGGGTTTCTTCTCTGCTTTCAGGAAGGCCCAGTTAGGATATCCACATTGCTCTAGAGCCTGTCTTGTGCAGGATTTCTCCTTCTGCCTGGCTCCTGAGTTAGTGGGGATGCTGTCTGCTCTGTGGTACAGAGTCCTGATGACTCCTAACTTGTGCTCCAAAGGGTGATGGGAGTCAAACTGCAAATACTGGTCTGTGTGGGTGGGTTTGCGGTACACCTCGGTTTGCAAATGTCCTCTATCAGAGACTGAGACCTCACAGTCCAAGAAAGCCAACCTGCCATTTTTTACATCTTCTCATGTGAACTTGATGTATTTATCCGCAGTGGTGGATATGTAGTTACAGCCATTTATGAATCTTAGCGCGCTTTGATAGGCAGCATCTAGCATCCGCAGGGTGCTTGTAGGAGTGTTCATGTAAATAATGTCACCGTAATCAATGGAGGGAAGGAAAGTAGCAGATACAAGGCGTTTCCTAGCATTCAGAGTTAGACAGGGTCTATTTCTGAAAAAGAAACAGTTTAACTTTCAGTTTCCTTACTATGTTTTCCACGAGGAGCATAAGAGATGCGAGTCGACCAAGATACCCACATATTTATAAGAATCAATAAACTCAATAGGGACACCATTTAAGGATAAAATCAGAGGAAGAACTGCTAGGACTGACTTCCTGTTTGAAAAAAAGCATCCCTTTGGTTTTATCGGCATTTAGGACAAGTTTGAGACAGAACAAATCTGACTGGATGATGTCAAACGTGGATTGCAAAAGCTGGAAAGCCTTAGCAACTGTTTTAGCTCGACAAACAACTGTGTCATCAGCATAGAAATGTAAGGATGCATCAGGGATGCTCTGACCTACATTACCTATGTAGATTGTAAAGAGGGTGGGTCCTAAGACTGAGCCTTGTGGTACACCATTGCTGACTGTTAAATAACTGGAGGAAATACCATAATGTTGAACACATTGCCTCCGATCTGAAAGATGGTTACAACCAATATACATACAATTATCTAACTCACAAGATTTACATATACCGAATTTTTCGACATACAAGTCACAACTTTGTTTTGCTTTTTTGCAGAATTTACATGCCATGCAACACAAAGAGACTTATTTATGTTTTCCCCCCATATTTATAACCCAATTTTTGGCTGAGGTATGACTGTAGTGAACTAGGCCTCTGACCTCAACCTGTCTCTGAAGACCTTCATGGGACGGGAACTGTTATTTCATTGATTTGAATCCAGAAATACAAATTATCTCATCAAGAGACTATTTAATTGTATCCTGAATTAATCAATTGAAAGAACACTCTTCTTTTTACATTATCATTACTATTTTAGAATATCTTGATAATCAAAGTGTGTTTAGTTCATATCCTGATGCATGCTCAATAATCCAGGTAGAAAAATCCAAAAAAGTTCAATCTGGTCCTCTGGACATTCAAAAAAACAAAACAAAGCAAAACAACAAAAAAATGTAGAAACGTTTCGTCTCTCATCCGAGAGACTTCCTCAGTCTGAGGTGCTGTATTCAGCTCAGTCTCTTAAATAGCACCTTCTCAGAGTGGATCAACCAGTTTTGCTGCTGACAACCAAAACCAGCTGATCACATGCTCAAGGAGGACCATCAGCCTAACAATGGATCATTAGCACACTGATGGCTGTTTGCTATTCACAGAGGGCTGAGTGATACTAGCAATCACAGCATTGTAAGAGGGGGACAATTGAACACGTAGGCCTCCACCCCTGTTTAAAGATGGACGGTTTCTTTTCACAAAGATGGCCTCCTTTACTCCTCTCATACCATTTCTAAATGTTGAAGTGAACCACTCATTTAAATTCAGGTCTCTCTTGTAAATGAGTCCTCGAGGCTCAATGGGATTTACCTGTATAAATAAAGGTTGATTGATAAATCAACTGTGAAACAGTATTAATGATTTTTAAACCTCATTAGACTTAGAAATCAAGTTAAATGTCTATTTACAAAGTAATTGTGCATTTTGATCTTCTGTCTGAATGAGTGGATTTGATGTCGGTCAGAAGTCAGGGATGTCGGTCGAAAGTCAGAGACAAACAGAGACGAGTTATTAGAACGAAGTGTCTTGTTTTTAAACCTTGCAAACAGTAAATAACTTCAACTGGCACTTGCAAATTTTCTCACTTCTTCATAAACATTTCTCTGTCTGTACTAACCGTTCCTAAACATTCCTGCAGCCTCTCTTGACTTTTAATAACCCTCTGACATCACTGAAACACTGCCCCTGCTGGTTGTTTCAACCAATCAGGAAGTACCAATTGACAGGAAATGAGTACTCTTTAAAAAGTCAACACTTCCTGGGACTATCCAGTCTTCCTGCAGTTTTCTTTCAGTCTTCCTTGGGACTATGGAGTCTTCCTGAAGTCTTCCTGGAGTTTCCTTGAGTCTATGAAGTCTTCCCGGAGTCTTCCACTTCTGAGTGGAACTTCGGACTCAGTCTTCCACTTCTGAGTGGAACTATGAAGTCTTCCAGCAGAACTGAGAAGCTGATGGAATGGGACCATGTGCAAAGGGGTCCGTCCATCCCAGCGGAGTCACAGTGCCTCACTGTGAACTCACCCGGGCGTAACGCCCTACAACTTCAAAGGAAGCTTGTTCTGTTGAACGGAGTAAACCACACGGCTTCTGACGATGACCAGCCTCTTTAACCGGAGACGCTGTAAAGGGATCGTACTAATGGACTTCTGTTCCGGAGTGGAGGTATCCCCCCATCTAAGGTAACAAAGTCTCTGCATGTCCTGAAGTGTACCGGAAGGTTGAGCTGGTGTTGAAAGAAGCGTGCTAATTCTGGTCACAAACATACATCTTCCTTTTAAATCTATTTCTTCTCTTTAACTTCTATTCACCAGCAATCTAGATGCCTTCAGAGGTGAATCAGCCTCAATCAGTAATGTTCTGTTGTCTTGTTAGTAAAGCGTGCCAAGTTTTTATTAATCAGAAACAGATCAGCAAATCAATGTGTACATGTCTTGATGTTAAATTTTGATTCTGTTAAATAAATGACCGCATTTCTTCTGATGGGTCAAAGATAAAATGGCGTCTCATGTCACTGATTAAACAATCCTCACAGTTATCTTGGTCACTTGGCAGAAATTTAACTCGAAAAAGAAAAAATCCGTTGTAATTAACAATTAATATTCTTTGTGCTTGAACTAGCTTTAAGAATAATTAATTAGTAGTGTGTCTACAGCAAAGCTGTCCCTACATCACTACATGACCATTTTCATTCATTCCGACACTGAAAATATTGAACACTACTATTTTCAGCTGCTAGATGGCACTCGAGTAGTATGGCATGCTGTTGTGTCATGCAATAGGTAAAAGTGGCTATTAATGACACAATCAGCTTGCCACAGCCTTCCCACCTTTGTTCTGCTCACTTGGAGCAACCATCAAATCAGCATCATTTCTTTGCGCCGCCCTGGCGAAATGCAGCTAATTTGACCATTAAAGTACATTTATTAAGTAAAAGTTCAACTGAGACACACCTTTAATGTCGAGCAAACAAATAATTGCTTTAGGTGCTTTTCTTGTTAAATTTCGAAGAAATGCAAAGCGTTCCTCCATCCTGATTTTCTCCCTCTGTGCGCTCCCGGAGCACCGAGT
The DNA here is from genome assembly GCF_014905685.2 of Nematolebias whitei. Classification (NCBI taxonomy): domain Eukaryota; kingdom Metazoa; phylum Chordata; class Actinopteri; order Cyprinodontiformes; family Rivulidae; genus Nematolebias; species Nematolebias whitei. The sequence continues at coordinate 39,448,121 of NC_056502.1, forward strand.
ACTTTTGAAATGCCGCTCACTTGACTGTTAAAAGTCCTTTTATTTAAAAAAGTTCAACTGAGACACATCTTTACTATAAAGTCGAGCAAACAAATTTTGTTTTTAGGTGGTTATCTTGTTAAATTTAGAAGAAATGCACAGCGAGTCGTCCCTCTGCGCGCTCCTGCTTCTGCATATCGGCTTTTGAAAATATGGCTGGTTTGACCGTCAAAGTGCATTTATTAAGTACAAGTTAAACTGAGACACCTTTACTATAATTTCGAGCAAACAAATAGTTTTTAAGTGTTAATCTTGTTAAATTCCTCCCGTGCACGCTCCCCCGGCCGCCATTTGGCAGCCAATCGATTTTTTGCACAACACTGGGCCACATTTCTGGGTTGTCAGCGCTGATGCGTAACAAACGTGGCACGTCAGTGGTGACGCGTAATAGATGCAACGTATATGGCAAAGCGACGTATTTATGTTTTTTTCCACTTTATTATACATATTTGGACTGATGCGATGCGTACAGCGGAAAATACGGGTATACATATATAATACATATATAGAGGCAGCCATCTTGGAATTTGATGTAACAACCAACTTTTTAAAAGGAACCTTTTTACACCCAGATGTAGCCACGTACCAAAACGTAAGTCGACATCACACTTATTTTCCAAGTTATCATGCTCACAGCATGGATGAACATTTATGGTAGCAGCCATCTTGGATTTTGACGTGGCTACCATGTTTTCAAAAGGAATCTTTCATATGCTAAGATGTAGCCACACACCAAAACAAAAGTCAATATTGCATTTATTTTTCAAGTTATCATGCTCACAACATGTAACAGATAGATGTTCTTTCAAATTCCCTCTTTTTGCTCCAGAAAATGAAAAAAAAAAAAAAACAATGAGCTGCTACAGCCACTGCAGCTCAATATGTAGTTATTTTAATCCAGAATGCCTTTCTAAAGATTGTCAGGTGTACGAGTTCTTCAAAAGTTGGACAAACTCCTTCAACTGGTGTTACATCCAAAATTTCTCTGTTTTAATCAGTCAAGGGCAACTTGGGACTGCTGGTTTATTGGTGCTGAAGAGGACAGTGCAGCATGAAAGCTAAAGCTCTAAAACCAAAACGACAAGCTAAAAGTAGCTAAATGTTCTGCAGAGATGAGATGTTTTAGTGCAGAGATATTACTGCTAGTAGTTCTTGCTGCATGTCAACACATGGCAGGTTTGGTCCAGTACTGCACTAATAATATTATATTAGTGTAAATAATCTGCATGGAGTTTATTATAAGCGAGTATCCATACGCAGTGGGGTACTTAATTACAAAATTATTTTTAGTAAAATCCCAATTTTGATCACTGTTTGGAAGCATGATGACTAAAACTCCAAGTAACACCAAGACCTTGTTGGACAAAAATAAAGTTTGGGGAAGTCTTTGAGTGTGTTACTGCTGAGAAACATTGCCGGTGGGTCTTCGTAATGCAGCTTTGGCAGCTCTCGGCACAATGCTGAGCAGAGAGACTGGAACAAAGCCAGAGTCCATAAGAACAACCTGAAGGACGACATTTGTTTTTAATGGGCAGAGCACACCTTTACGTCACACACGCTCTATAACTCAAACCCAGTCAGGCTGACAACTGTGGACTCCCCCGAGGAGCCATCCATCAATGTTTCTCCCCCAGACTATCGCTCCTGCGGGCGAGTCGCTCCTCTTCCTGCGGAGGAGGACGTAAATAGAAAAAGCATCTCCGTCTGTTCCCTACCTGTCGTCCAGCAGCCGGGTCATGCAGCCCTGGCAGCAGAAGCAGTAAGTCTTCTTTGCTTCAAGAGTCTCTATGACTCCGTCAGAGGACACTGTGAAGGGGGGAAACAAAAAATGAGGGCAATGTGGTGAAAGGGTGCGAACATTTTAGCATGGAGCACAGAGTCAATAAAATACAAGTTGGTGGGGGTACGAGGCTACGCGGTGAAATTGGTCTGATCTGACTGGACTGTCCTGAACTCAAACTTTCCCTGGCTTCTGTGCTCAAACTGAAAATGTCAAGAAGAGTCAAAAGATGGATTTTGGCACAACCTCAGACAACGTCAGGTCCAATAATTTACTAACTTTGATGAGCACAACCTGAAAAACCCTGAAAAGGTTGGGACGTTGTGCAAAATGTAAAGAAAAACACAATACAGTGAGTTACAAACAAACAAATTGGACTTTTTTTTTTTAGAAAAATAAAGGACAATTTAAGATTGATGGCAGCAAATGTCTTTAAAGTTGTTCCAGGTTCACAGCCTGTCAACGTCAAGGACCTGAGGAGACCAGTTATTGGACTTCTTAGAGAAATGTCCCATTCTGGTCTGAGAAAAGATTCTAACTGTTCAACAGTCCTGGGTCTTCTTTGTTGGATTGTTTGTGGTACATCACATGTTTACACTCGGCGTGTGGTCTGGACTGCAGGCAGGTCAGTTCAGCAGCTGGACTCTTCCTCTACAGAGCCAAGCTGTTGTGATGGATGCAGTTTGTGGTTCAGCATCGTCTTATTTAAGCAAAGCCTTCCCTGAAGAAGACATCTGGATGGGAGAAAATGTTCTAAAACTTATTAAAAAAACATATTTTGGAGCACCTATGGTGTTTTACCAGACGTGGACGTTACTCATGTCATAAGCACTAATGCACCCCCATACCATCAGAAAGGCAGGCTTTTGAACTGTGTGCTACAAACCATCTGGATGGTCCCGCTCTTCTTTAGTATGGACAACACGATATCGTGGTTTCTAAAAAGAACTTCAAACCTCTGCCCATCTTAAGTCAGAGATTCTTTATTGTCATTCGCACCTCATGTGGTACATGTGGTGGAGCGAAATTATGTACACAGGGTCCCAGTTACAACCAACAATAAAATGTATAAGGAAAAACAGTAATACATCTAAGATATGAACTAAGAAAAACATCAATTAAATAAAACCTCAACCTTAACCTCAGAGATTCAGCTTTAAGTGTTTTTTAAACCCAGTCATTTTACTGGTCAGTTGCCAGTTTTTAAAATGATCCTCCAGCTGTTTTTTTAGTACCACTTGTTTAAACTTCTCCTATTTTTCCTCTAAAATTTGAGCAGTTTCTTAGTCTAAACACCCGATATGTTTACTCTGCTCCACTGTGAAGAAAATATGGGTTAAAGAAATGTGCAAATCTTCCACTTTTATTTACATTTTACTCCAAGTCACAACTTTTTCTAAATTGATGTAATCTAAAACAGAGTAAGAGACGACGTTGTTTTAGTTTGGTCCTGATCGTTACCTTCCTCCGTGCGCCGTTCGACAGCGATGCGCAGCCTGAAATGCAGCTCCTCTCCACCGGCTTCTCCCCCAGGTGTGTGGAGGCAGGAGCCCTGCTCGAAGGTGACCCCTGCCGGTAATGTCAGGCTCACGTCTCCTCTCGGAGTCCTGACGAGGAGCGAGGACTCCCTGCTCGTCACCTCCACATCTGCAGCACCTCTGGCCACTTCCTTCCTGGGGAGCAGATGGAAGCGCACACTTTACACAAAGAAAATCATGTTCACTCATTCAAAAGCACAGATTATATGAAAACATTACAACTTAAACTAGCTACTCTGCTGAAAATCTCCTGATTTGATCCCAAGTAAACAAAAATTCTAACTTGAAGCATTGATTTTTCTGTGACGGTGACATTCAAACGTGTTTTTATGAGCCAGTTTTCATGAATATGACCTTTTCTACTAAAGAGAAAGAATTTATTACAATGTTTTACTTTTTGTTACATTAAATACTGAAATGCATTTCATCTGTACCAAAAACATGAGATTTATCTGTGCAGATTTATGATTAGTACAAGTCCCATATAAAGCACAGTTATATCTATAAGGTTTGAAAAAACTAATTATTTGAGTGCGGATCAAATAAATATAATAGTGCAGGTGTGAACATTTACATATAATAGAAGCTGTAGAAGAGAAGTTAAACGACTGTAGACAGCACTGGCTCTTGGACATTCAGCAAAGACCCACAGTCCACTTTGCTGCTTTCACACCCTCCTGACACCATCTAGTGATGGTTTTGGAGCGCTGCGTGCACAACTTTGCTTCATGTAGAAAAACTGCCACAAAACATTTCAGACTCACTCCGTCTTGCAGAAGATCAGATTCTAAGTGAACGCAGAGCAGGAACACCGCTCCGTCTTCGTTAGTTGCAGTTATTTGATTACACCCGAGAGGCATTTTACTTTTATTAATAGAATGCATGACAAGGTTGATATTATTAGCATGGATTTCCTTTTGATGAGGTCACATTATCTTCAGGATGCAGAAGGACGTAGGATCTTGGGCATCATTTTTCTGTCTGGGGAACAATAAGGAGGATTGGGTTTCTGTTTCACTTCGTGTTCTGGTCTCGGTGGCAGGCAAACAACTGATTGGAGACCAGAATCAAGGGGTGTTCTGACTCACCTGGGACCAGCTGGTAATTATAGTTCTGAGGGAGGAATCTTAACTGGCCACAATCAGTTTTATAGAGCTGCAGAAAAATACATTACTGCCGGTTCATCACTACTAGGCAGATGATACAGGAGCCTCTCATCACACACAAAAGTCTCAAAGACGGTAATAACCCACAAGCTGTCAGATTACTGAACAGTTGGTAATAACACTGAACAACTGGCAATAACATGGCACCAAGCCACATCTGTGACACCTGATATGTTTATTGCTACTGCACTATGTGGCTCAGGACATTATTACCTGCAGTGTTCCCTCAGTGAGGACTGAACTAGGCAAAAGGGCCTTCTCCTATTCCGCTCCTGTTTCCTGGAATATCTTACAAAAAGATTTGAAGCTCTCGACCTTGACCTCTCTAAGTGGCTTTAAGAATCTGTTGGACACCTGGCAGGGTCCAATGCAGACATGTTCCTGTTTTTAGTTTTCTACATTTGTCTTGGAATCTAGCTGTTTTTTGTTTTGTTACCTTTTCCTTTTAGCCATCCTATTTGTTAAAAAAAAAACAGATATAAAAAACTGTAGTATGCTTTTTTATAACTGTTTTGTTGTTGCTGTTGTCCATTTGTCATCTTTCTTTGTTGAAATCAGGTCTCTCTTGTAAATGAGTCCTCGAGGCTCAATGGGATTTACCTGTCTAAATAAAGGTTGATTGATGTCACTACCTTACCATCATAATTCATCTCATTATTACTCGCTATCTGTGCAAAAACCTGTGTCACACAACCTGTGTAGTTTGTTAGTTATGTGTAAGCCTGTCATGATAACTAATTTTGCTGGGTGATCAACTGTCTCAGAAATTACTGCAATAAACAATAATATTGTCTGAAATTTGACAATAATTAGTAATTATTGTCAAATTTAAGAAGAAATGTTGATTTGTTTTGAGTGCATTACCTTTTTTGACCACCAGATGGCAGCATAAGATGGTTTGAACCAAAGGATAGATAGTGAGGGACTGAGCAGCGTGTCTCTAAAAAAAATGGGAGGGAGGCCCCTTGATGTGACATGGGCTGTCGTTCCCCGATCCGTTACAGAAGCATGATCCGTAGGGTACTTCCGGGTTACAGAAGCATGATCCGTAGGGTACTTCCGGGTCACACGGATCACCGTTGTTTATGAATAAAAACCATTTTAATTTACTTAGAAAAAGTACGTTCTCCATCGCCGCCGATCTTCATGTAGCTAATTTACGGCACTCGTATTTCCATTACAAATCATTGGTTAAGATGATATATGACGCATTAGTCCTGACCCCCAGCCTGGACTGAACAAAACCCTACAAGATACAGAATGAATCATTTCCATGGTGAAACAGCGCCGCTCAGTGGTGAAGCTGCATCTCATCTTAACCAATGACGTAAATATGTCAATGATTTTAACGGAAATACGAGTGGCGTAAATTAGCAACATGAAAATCGGCGGAGATAAAGCACATACTTTTCTAAATAAATTAATACAGTTCTTATTCATAAACGGAATTATACCAGTACATTTTTCTTAATCTAGCATATTTAAAAATGGTGATCTATGCGACCCGGAAGTATTCCTTTTAGCGCTTACGCAAATGAGCTACACTATGGATCGGCTTCCGTAACAGATTGAGGAATGACAGGCTGTCTCTCTTTCCTTTATTCGGTTCTCAAAGTGACGGATGCTCCGTGTGCAAAGCTTTTAATAAAAATTAAAAACATAAGTAAACAAGTTCTCAGCTTCTCTTTGCAGAGAAAAACAACTTTTTACACCAAGGCACAGGTTTCAACCGTGAATTTTGGAGCTTGGACAAGACCGAGGCTTTTTAGGAAGTCAAAACTCTCCTCCTCATCCCCAACATTTAGTTGAATTTTTGACCTTGTGTTAATCTGCATAAACAATAAATTAAACTGAACAAAGACTTGTGTAGTATCTGGGTATTACCATTTGTTGGTGCAAGAACAGTTAGTAAAAACAGTGAAAAGTAAACTAGCAATCCTGCTTTGTGAACAAAGTGACAAAATGTGAAACTAGTGAGTGGAAACTGGAGTCAGTGTCTGATCAAACTGTAAAACAATTGCCTCAAAAAACTAACAAATAAAATTACAGACAGAAAAGTGCAACGACGCCATTTTTAACACTAGACTGACATCAGGTCCAATACTGACACCCGTCTCCGGACACCATTTATTGACACCCAAACTGAAATTTATGAAGAAGACTGAAGAAAACATAAACTTCTGCAGTCGTGTAAAGACTGGAAGCTTCAAGGAAAACAAACAAACATTCTCACATAATAAACAAACAAACAAACAGAAATAACAGCGACAAAAAGTAAAAGTATTATGGCTCCATATTTACAGGCGGACATTAAAAATTATTTTGCAACATACAGCAGCAAGTGGTGGAGTGGTGGTGCAGAGGTTAGAGAAGATGGGTCTATAATCGCAAGGTCGCTGGTTCAACTCCCCCGACTGACGACATCAAAACGTGGGTGGGTAAGGTGAAGCACCCATATCTGGCTGCCTCCACCCTCATTTGCCCCACTCTGGGCCCTTGAGCAAGGCCCTTAACCCGCACCACCCTTGGGCAACCCATGGCAGCTCTCTGCTCCACTCAGAGGGCTGTGGTAGCTCGGTGTCTGTGGTTGTGTCAGGAAGGACATCCGGTGTAAAAACATTTTCCAAGTCTTAGTGTGAGTTAGTTCTCTGTGGAGACTCTGAAGGAGGGAGCAGCCGAAAGAAGACGAATGACGTCTTTAACAGCTTTTATTTTGAAAGCACCTATAGCCTTTGCGAAGTGGAAGCTAAGTGCAGAGCTACCTACCTTAGCTTAAAATAAACGAACAAAAAACAAAGCAAGCCAAACACATTCAACTGTGGTCTTTTCCTGAAAAGATGTGGTCGTTATTAATTTACCCGACAATAAGAAGTCCGCTCTGAAGCCGTTTCCTCAGCTCCAAGAAGACTCCAGCTCCGCGTGCTTTTGAACACATCACGTCGTTCGACCAACGGGAAGCTGAGAAAAATAAACTCAACTGTTCTTATAACTAAACTGCCTGTGTCCGCGGGGCTTTAAAAACAGTCATACAATCCAACGCATCAATTCAAACGTGGGCTCAGGCTGTGGTTCACAGCGTGCCAAGAGCGCATGCGTGAAGAAGCTCAGTACAGGAAAACAACATCCGGTTTGATGTTTCAAAACAAGAGCGTTAAAATATCTATCAATTTTCAAAAATCTTGCATTTGTCTTTTTTTTTCATCTCTGACTACTTACGCTCAATAAACAAAGCATTATCCAGCCTAACTAAAATCAGGAAACCAAACATTTATGTGAATTCCTTTAAACTCAAATATTCCAATTTATAAATGATTTTCTATCCTCACATTTTTTGTGCAGCACATCCCAAAGTAATCCCGAGCATATTCAGACAAAATGCAATTTACAAGACATTGTCAGCTTCAAAAAATTACTATAATTCATAATTCAGACTCCAAGAGTTAAAAAAAAAAAGATATTACATTTCTTTTTTGTTTGTTGAAGAATGATGTGGAAAGGATGATTAACTCAATTTTTATCATTAAAATGCATCCAATGAAGATAATTACACATTGCAATGTCTTTTATTAAAGACTGCCATGTTAATTAATTTACAAAATGTATTTTGGAATCTTACACTTATCAAATTTGAAAAATATGTGTGTTTGTTTCTAAAATAAATGAATCTCTGATCGTTGCGGTGATATGCTAATGATTTTTCATCAGGAGCAGTGTGTTTTTTAATAGTTTCACATTACATCATGTTTTTATTTAGACAGAGCTAAAGGTTCTATGGAAGAACCATGCAGGAAGTTGTGCTTCACAGACTTTATCGAGCAATTTATTCAAAACAGAAAATTAAAATTTAAACCAATAAAATAACATGTTATAGGATATACATATCCATCTACAGTGCCTTGCGAAAGTATTCGTCCCCCTTGAACTTTTCAACCTTTTGCCACATTTCAGGCTTCAAACATAAAGATATAAAATTTTTATTTTTTTGTGAAGAATCAACAACAAGTGGGGCACAATCGTGAAGTGGAATGAAATTTATTGGATGTGTCAAACTTTTTTTAACAAATAAAAAACTGAAAAGTGGGGCGTGCAATATTATTGGGCCCCTTTACTTTCAGTGCAGCAAACTCACTCCAGAAGTTCAGTGAGGATCTATGAATGATCCAATGTTGTCCCAAATGACTGATGATGATAAATAGAATCCACCTGTGTGTAATCAAGTCTCCGTATAAATGCACCTGCTCTGTGATAGTCTCAGGGTTCTGTTCAAAGTGCAGAGAGCATCATGAAGACCAAGGAACACACCAGGCAGGTCCCAAATACTGTTGTGGAGAAGTTTAAAGCCGGATTTGGATACAAAATTATTTCCCAAGCTTTAAACATCTCAAGGAGCACTGTGCAAGCAATCATATTAAAATGGAAGGAGTATCAGACCACTGCAAATCTACCAAGACCCGGCCGTCCCTCTAAACTTTTATCTCGAACAAGGAGAAGAAGAGATCAAGAGATCCTTCCTGCCCACAGCCATCAGCATCTAGAACAACTCTTTAATGAAACCAGGATGATGAGTTACAACAACATATAATTTCCCTCTGGGATTAATAAAGTATTTTTGAATTTGAATTTGAGATTGCTTTTAACCACTGTGGCGGTGATTTATTTGCTCAAATTACTGAAAAGATCCAAGACCACCAAAGCAATGATGTTTTTAATTCAATATAAAACTTAATAATGTGTGTATGTCTTATCTCACTCAGCCTTATAACCTGAATCTCTCACTCTCTGCTCTTTGAATTGAGAAAGCACCTTGGATGAGGAGCGAAACGTCTTCTGTTACAAATAAAGTCCAGTTGTTTTTGTATTGAACGTTTTTTGAATTCATCATGTCCTGGATGACTGAGAATCTTCACCAGCATAAACCATCTCCTTTGTTTTGTTCACATTCAAGATGAGATGATTGTTCTATGTCATATAGGCTTCGCCCTTTAAGTCAGAGTCAGAGTCAGAGTCAGAGTCAGAGTTTCTTTATTGTCATTCGCACCTCATGTGGTACATGTGGTGGAGCGAAATTATGTACACAGGGTCCCAGTTACATCCAACAATAAAATGTATAAGAAAAACAGTAATAACATCTAAGATATGAACTAAGAAAAACATCAACTAAATATACACTAAGCACTCATAACATAAAACATTGAACATCACCACAAACATGAACATGAGTCTGTGAGCAGATGTGCACGCATGAACACATCAACATTGAAACAGATCAGCAGCAACATGAAACAGATCAGCAACATGATATGGTTTTTCACAGTGATTATTCTAGTTAGAGATTCATGAGTCTAACAGCCTCAGGGTAGAAGCTGTTCCTCAGTCTAGTGGTTCTACACTTAATGCTCCTTAACCTCCTTCCTGAGGGGAGTGGGGCAAAAAGTGTGTGTGCTGGGTGAGTGGGGTCCTTCATGATGCAGGTGGCCCTCTTCCTGCATCTGGAGGTGTAGATGTCTGTGATGGTGGGGAGGCTGATTCCAACAGATTTCTGTGCAGCCTTCACCACTCTCTGCAAAGCTTTTCTTTCTGCAGCTGTGCAGCCTCCATGCCACACATTGATGCTCGAGCACAGGATGCTCTCCACTGCACACCTGTAGAAGGAGGTGAGGACTGAGCTTCCCAGACCAGCTCGCCTCAGCCGTCTGAGGAAGTAGAGTCTCTGATGAGCTTTCTTGATCAGGCTGGTGGTGTTGTTGCTCCAGCTGAGGTTGTCATTCATGTGTACACCCAAGTACTTGTAGCTGGAGACCACTTCCACCGCAGATCCTCTTATGTTCAGGGGGGTGTAGGTGTTTTTGTTCCTTCTGAAGTCCACAATCATCTCCTTTGTCTTCTTCACATTGATGTGAAGGTTATTCTCTCTGCACCAGCTCTCCAGGTGTTCCACCTCCTGCCTGTAGCTGGACTCATCATTGTTTGTGATGCATCCCACCACCGCTGTATCATCTGCAAACTTTACAATGTGACAGCCTGGATGGGTAGCTGCACAATCATATGTGAGCAGAGTAAACAGGAGGGGGCTCAACACACATCCCTGAGGAGAGCCAGTGCTGAGGGTTATGGTGGAGGAGGAGAGGTTGTGGATCCTCACTAACTGTGGTCTGTTTGTTAAAAAGTCTAGTACCCAGTTGCAGATGGAGGGGCTTAGTCCTAGTGTGGATAGTTTGTCCATCAGGGTTTGGGGGATCATGGTGTTGAAGGCGGATGTGAAGTCCACAAAGAGCATACGGACGTAAGAGTTTTTCCGCTCCAGGTGGTTGAGTGCAGTGTGGACCACAGAGGAGATTGCATCCTCTGTTGATCGGTTCTCACGGTATGCGTACTGATGAGGGTCCTCGTTGATGTTGATGGTTGTTTTGATGTGAGTCATGATCAGTTTTTCGAAGCATTTAGCGACTATCGGGGTGAGGGCCACTGGCCGATAGTCATTCAGACCAGTCACTGTAGAGCTTTTTGGGACTGGGATGATGGTGGCAGTCTTCAGGCTGGTGGGAACTGTCTCCAGGGTAAGTGAGGTGTTAAAGATGTCTGCCAGCACCTCACAGAGCTGATCAGCACATTCCTTCAACACTTTTCCGGGGATGTTGTCTGGGCCAGTTGCTTTGTGCGGATTAATCCTCCTGAAGGTACTCCTTACTTCTGCTGAGGTCACGCTGAGATGCTCTTCATCCGGTGGTGAGGTGAGTCTGGTGCTGGGTGGTCTGTTCGGGTCTTCAAAGCGTGCATAGAACTTGTTGAGGGCATCAGGCAGAGATGGGTCTTTGGGACATTGTTCACTCCTTCCTTTATAATCTGTTATGCACTTAATGCCCCTTAAGGCTGTCGCTGATGGGTTTATCCCGTTATGCAGAGCATAAGCACTGAAAAAATTTAGTCCACGCCCACCTGCTGTGTGGGCCCCACCCGGTCCGTATAAATTACGTTAAGAGCGGGAAATCGGCTCCCATTTTTTCTTCAGCGAGCTAATATAGCACTGTCAGAAGAACAAAGAGGATAAATTGTGTAAATGACCAACCTTTGTGAAGGATGCTTGGCCCGGCAGTCGACCTCCGGTCGTCCGGTGAGTTCTCCTCCCCGAGGAGAAGATGACGAGCAGTCTTATTCCAAGGTAAGCGTCGGGGAACATTTCCCAGTGACAGGTCACCACACGCTGGACAACGCCATCTTGTATTTTTTCCTCTTATCGCCGACCCTCGGGGCAAACCGGATGGTTCCTCCGGGGCAAGGCGTGCTCAGCTGCAGCCCCCGCTGCTCATTCCCTCCTGGGGAGCGTAGTGTAGGTGGAGGGGGGCTGAGTGAATGCTCACCCCATCCCACCTCGTTTCGCATCGGCGATCACACCGCTCCCGGCCGACAGCGCCCTCACGGTTGCCCGGCGGAACCCAGGAGGAGGCTGACATGAAGGGACCCCTTTTTTTTCTACGTCCCTCGCCTTTTCCCGCCAGTTCGGATGATCGGCGGGAAGGTTGTTTTTCACTGGGCTCCACTATGGCTCACCGTCTTGATCCATACGGCCTCGCGTTCCAACAGGACGTTCGACGGGCGAGGCCGCAGACGGTTCTTTCCTGGTAGATTGGAGGAGTCGGTCCCCAGTCCGCTGCCATCACCAGAGTTGAGGGATTCACCGAGCGGGGCTATTCCTCGGTAACCCCCCTGGAGCCAAGCCTCGCGGAAGCTTCCGGAGCGAAGCTGCCCAGGTCGGAGCAGCGTCCCGTCCCTCCGGAGGAACACGAACCAGACGGCGACCACGCTCTCAAATCGAGCCCACCGATGTGTTTTCAGGCAGCCGCAGTTAGCAACAACGTGCGCTGCTAGCATATAGCATGTCCAAGGGACTGAAGGCCGCAGACCTGCCTTGGAGACAAAGAACTCCCTCTGTAAGGCAGCTGACGCAAGCTCAACATATGTGCCTCTCCTACGGTTTGCCTGTCGAGGACTGCAGCGTGGATGACGATGATCCAACGATCCACCTGGCTTCGTTACTCCCCTCGCTGCCGGAGAATCTGCACAAGGCCTGATGAAGCCCATCGCGGACGCGCTGTTCAGAGCAGCTTCAAACCATGCTGGCGAATTGAAACAGTCGGAGGAGGTGCCAGAGGCTGTGCGCCACCTCATCAAGCCGCACGGCCCATCCCGGCACGCTGGAGGGACCGTCGCGAGCAAGCTTCGACTTTTCCTCGGCCGCGGCTCTCGCCGAGTTCCACCACCAGCCCCGCCCGTCAGAATCCAGCCTCTTCACTCCGGCAACCTGCAGCTCAGCGTTTCCTCAGAGTTCGCCTGCAAGACAGCGCTCTGGGCAAACAATCGCAGAGCTCATGAGAGAGAAGTTTCTCAAAATGACGGTCTCCGGAGGGTGTGTGTAAAAGTGACACGAAAGTTGAAATAAATCATCATTAATAATCAAAGTGTCTGTTTTTTAGCCAGTCTGTAAGCTCGGATGAGTTCACAGCAGCCACACACATTAAGAGCCGGTGTCCTTAATAAGGTTTTTTAAACTCACCGCCGCTCCAAGACATTACTAGTCGCTTACAGGGCACGATGGTAAGTGAAAATAACTCGTTATAATCCCGAGCTGCACGATTTTCACTCAAGCGATGTCAACTCGCACTCGTGGGATGAAACAGCCCCACACACGAGCCGGTGTCCTTAAATAAGGTTTTTAAACTCACCGTCGCTCTAAGACATGACGAGTCGATCACAGAACAGCCTCCACACATGAGCCGGTGTCCTTAATTAAAGGTTTTTAAACTCACTGTCGCTCTAGACATGACGAGTCGATCACGGCACAACGGTAAGCGAAAATAACTCGTTATCAACTAGAACTGCACGATCCTCACTCAAGCTGTGTCAACTCGCACTCGTGGGATGGAACAGCCTCCACATGAGCCGGTGTCCTTAAATAAGGTTTTTAAACTTACCGCCGCTCTAGACATGACGAGTCGATCACAAAGATGAACAGCCTCCATGCAACGGCGCTGCGTTGATGCTGGTGCACACACACAGCTGCCGGCGCTAACCAGCTCACATCGGTATAAATGTGGTCCGCAGGCTGGTTCGGGTGGAGGTCCTTCTCTCTCACAAGAAGCGACACCCGTCTCAACGAATCAAACGCGGGCAGCCATCACCCACCGCGTCTCAGCGTTCAGCAGCTCACCGCAGCTTAACGTGAAGCAGCTGAAAGAACCCGGTAATGAGTCCCGCCTCCCTCCAGCGAGCGCTCCTCCAGCGAGAGCGGCGCGCGTCCCTCCAGAGAAAAACGTGTGCTCCGCGGGGCTAGCAGCCTTCACTCCAACAGCACGGCGTTAATGAAGTCACGCCCTCCGCCTTTTCAACGTTCGCACAGCGACGTCAAACGCGCAGCCCCACCGCGTCATCAGCTGTCACACGCTTCGCCTCAGCACAAGCCTCGCCCGGGATCACACAGAAAACATTCCCGCGACGCATGACGGCGGTTGAGGGGCGGACTGCTGACAGCCGTACAAAACAAGACACATGACTTAACGCACGTTCACCCTACGAACGTTACGTAGAGTGGCTAAAACATGCTCGCCGTTTTTCAGATGGATGGACAAGGTTTTATGCAAATGGTACAAGTTACAGTTTGCAACCCGAACCCCTCCATTCAGAGGAGTTATAAAAACGGTCCCGTCATCATC
>NC_056502.1:39462450-39467476 GCF_014905685.2 Nematolebias whitei
GAACAAGGAGAAGACTGATCAGAGATGCAGCCAAGAGGCCCATGATCACTCTGGATGAACTGCAGAGATCTACAGCTGAGGTGGGAGAGTCTGTCCATAGGACAACAATCAGTCGTACACTGCACAAATCTGGCCTTTATGGAAGAGTGGCAAGAAGAAAGACATTTCTCAAAGATATCCATAAAAAGTGTTGTTTAAAGTTTGCCACAAGCACCTGGGAGACACCAAACATGTGGAAGAAGGTGCTCTGGTCAGATGAAACCAAAATCAAACTGTTTGGTCACAATGCAAATTATATGTTTGGTGTAAAAGCAACACAGCTCATCACCCTGAACACACCATCCCCACTGTCAAAGATGGTGGTGGCAGCATCATGGTTTGGGCCTGCTTTTTGTCAGCAGGGACAGGGAAGATGGTCAGAATTGATGGGAAGATGGATGGAGCCAAATACAGGACCATTCTGGAAGAAAACCTGTTTGAATCTGCAAGAGACCTGAGACTGGGACAGAGATTTATCTTCCAACAAGACAATGATCCAAAACATAAAGCCACATCTACAATGGAATGGTTCACAAATAAACATATCCAGGTGTTGGAATGGCCAAGTCAAATTTCAGACCTGAATCCAATCGACAATCTGTGGAAAGAGCTGAAGACTGCTGTTCACAAACGCTCTCCATCCAACCTCACTGAGCTTGAGCTGTTTTGCAAAGAAGAATGGGCAAGAACTTCAGTGTCTCCATGTGTAAAACTGATAGAGACAAACCCCAAGAGACTTGCAGCTGGAACTGCAGCAAAAGGCGGCGCTACAAAGTATTAACGCAAGGGGGCCGAATAATACTGCACGCCACACTTTTCAGTTTTTCATTTGTTAAAAAAGTTTGACACATCCAATAAATTTCATTCCACTTCACGATTGTGTCCCACTTGTTGTTGATTCTTCACATAAAATTAAAATTTTATATCTTTATGTTTGAAGCCTGAAATGTGGCAAAAGGATGAAAAGTTCAAGGGGGGCGAATACTTTTGCAAGGCACTATATATATATATTTATTTTTGCATTTTTTTAAATCTTCTCTCCAGCTTTCTGAGCAACTCAGTTCTACTCAGTCATAAAATAAGGTGGCATTAGATTTAAGATTTAGGATCATGTTATGAGATGTAGGGGCAGGGCAGCTGACTCGGGACCCGAAGGCCCTGGGTTCAATCCCTGGTCATTGCTCATCTTGTCTCTGAGCAGGACACCCCATCCCCAGCTGCTCCCCAGGCACCCCCCATAGCCACCCACCGCCCCACCTGGTGGTGGATGGGTTAAATGCAGAGATTGTACAGGAACATACAATGATGACAACACATAACACATTATTATTATAATAATTTGAGGTAGAATAAAATTTATACTTCTTTATTTATAAAGCACAAAACAAATGGCAGCAAGACCGACCAAAGGACAGAAAAATACATGTACAGAAGTAAAAAATTAAAGGATAAAAAAGTGGTACGCTGATTTCCCCCGTAGCTGATGCGTTTAAAGAGTGAATGTTTCTAGTTTTTGAGAAGAGTGTTTTTCTGAACTGAAACTGAATAAGGAATAAAAGTAAACAATGAAAATCAAATGGGTTGGAGTTACACTGAAGAACAGAGGTAGTTATTTTTTTGTTGTTTTGCTTGTCCAAAGCAGCTCAGAGTGATGGATCCTGGCTAGTGGAGGGAGACATTTTCCCACTACCAGATACAAAGGCAGAGCCAGGGGGTGGCCAGTGGTGGTCTTGGCTACTGTCTGTGGCCACTTCAATCATTTGAGGAAAATATTATTTTAGGTAATATAAAAACTAGAAAACATAATTTTCTCAAAAGATAGAAGTGTATTAAGTGCCCGGCCTTTATACATAATAATACATATATATAAATCTTGACTCTTGAGCCATAAGCAGTCTGTTACAAATCTCAGGATGCTTTTAGACTCTGACTTTAAGTTTAATAAACAAATTCATTCTGTTCTGCAGAAAAGCTTCTTCCAGTTAAGGCAGATAGCTAAGCTTAAGTCCATGTTGACCAGATCTGACCTTGAAAAAATAGTCCATGCTTTTATTACTACCCAAGTGGACTACTATAACCAGTGGTTAATTTGAGCCGGATCCTGCCGGAACAAGATCCGGGAACTCTCATTTTGATCCGTTCTGTTACGGCAATTCTTCGTTCGGATCCGGCAGCTCCGCCCCTAAAAGTCCAAAGTCATTGCGCATTTTTATTTTGATTATTTATTAAAAATACAACAAGAGGAGACGCTGCCCTTAGCAGACCCAGTCTGTTGGTGTTCCAGCCGCAGCACGTGCGGCGCACCAGCTACACGCTCCTTCGAGGAGCACTCTCCTCCTCTCAGACCCGAAACAGAAACAATCATTTAGTCAACAGAATAAATAAATGCCCTGTGGACAGTGCGCGTTACGCACAGAAACGTCTCCAATCTCTACCCAGCGCACGCCCACATCAGCACGTGTCTGAACTCCTGCTACATTTCAGACATAAAGAAAAATAAAAAAAAAAGCTTACTGTAAAAAATAACCGTGAAGTGTGTGTGTGTGTGTGTGGGGGGGGGGGGGGGGGGAGACACCTGACAGAATCAGATCTGCTCTATTCACACACAACCTGCTGTTTCTCTCCAAAATAGAAATTTTATTAGGTGTCTACAAATGTAGGTAAATGTTGATGTATAACAACCCGTTAAAATACACCACAATGCAGGAAATGGAATCTCTGTTATTCAAAAATTTCTGAGAGAGGACCCACGACACATGGCCTCCAGCTCTAATGTTAAAAATCTTGGTGTTATTTTTGATCAGGACATGTCTTTTATCCCCCACATTAAAAACATTACTAGAACTGCCTTCTTCCACCTGCGTAATATAATTAGAATTAGAAACATCTTATCTAAAAATGATGCAGAAAAACTGGTCCATGCATTTGTCACATCTAGACTGGACTATTGCAATGGTTTATTATCTGGGTGTCCAAATACTTCTTTAAAACGTCTTCAGTTGATCCAAAATGCTGCTGCCAGAGTCTTAACTGGAGTTAGTAGGAGAGATCATATTTCTCCAGTTTTAGCTTCTCTCCATCGGCTTCCTGTCAAATCCAGAACTAAATTCAAAATCTTTCTTCTAACCTACAAAGCTCTCAACAACCTAGCTCCATCTTATATTACAGATATTATTGTTCCATATTTTCCTAACAGAGCACTTCACTCTCAGACTGCAGGTTTACTTGTTGTTCCTAGAGTTTCCAAAAGCAGAATGAGAGAAAGATCTTTCAGTTATCAGGCTCCTCTCTTGTTGTGGAACCAACTTCCGGTTTTGTATGTGAGGCTGACACATTGTCCAGTTTAAAGACTGGGATTAAGACTTTCCTTTTTGATAAATCCTGTTGGCTTGGTTAACTATCTCTTAGACGCTGCTATAGGCTTAGACTGCTGGAGGACAAATTGACCTCATTTTGCCAAATTAATAATTACAAATTAATGGTTTGTATTTGTAATTATTTCTATCTAAAATGGTTTTTGTTGTTGGTGACTTTTCTCCTAGAGAGACCTGCTCACCTCCATTCTGGACCTGCCATTGTGTATCTGTTCCTCTCAAACCAGCCGGTCAAAGCAGATGGCCGCTCGTCCTGAGCCTGGTTCTGCTGGAGGTTCTTCCTGTTAAAAGGGAGTTTTTCCTTTCCACTGTTGCCACTGTGCTTGCTCAGGATGGGAGACTGCAACGAAATGAGGACTAGACACAATCTGCTGGCTTTATCAGATAAATAACGTTAATTTATATATATATATGTAAATGTTTCTGTTCAATGTCACTCTGTTGTGACTTGGCGGCGCTAAATATTCAAATTACATTGAATATATTTACTATTAGCTGTCTTTTTTAGTGATGTGATTTAAAAAGCCATCAGCTGATGTTTCCCCCCATGTATTTCTACTGATTTTGTGAATATTTGTTTTTGTTTGTTTGTTTGTTTGAAAGCCATCTGAGACCACAGAGGCTGTCAGAACATGGAGAACCATCTCTCTGGACCTGCAGGCTTCATGTGACCTTCATGAAACTCTGCTGCAGATCCTCATCCCGTTCTCTCCTCAAGTCTCGCGATAACAGAAGCAGCCGCGTCACCTGACTCAGAGGATGAGGAGACCTTATAAATAAGTAAATAAATAATAAATAAACAGATCTCTCTGTGTGTGCGGCGCGTTTCTCCAGGGCCGCGCGGGATCATGATGATGATGATGATGATGCTGTTCTGCACGCCCCGCTGAGACACAGGGGCTGGTTCTGGTTCTGGTTCTGGTTCTGCTGCTGACGGATGTGAGGATTATCCAGGAGGAGGAGGAGGAGGCAGCATCATCCGAAGAGGAGGAGGCTGCTAAATTCATCCAACACACGGAGCAGAAAAAAGGACCTGAAACTGGATTTTTGTCTCCTTTTGTCCTCAGAGACATAAACAGGTCGGGGACAGGTCGGGGACAGGGTCCTTCAGGAGATGTGGGTCCAACAGAACCGAGCGAGAAACCCAGTCTGTTATGCAACCATCTCTCTGCCAGTCCTTTGACCACCCTGTTTGTGTTCCGGTGTTGGAGGGCTCGTGGAGCAGCTGGGAGCGTGTGTGCGCGCGCGCGTGTGGAGCGGTGTAGTTGGACCCTTTTGGACGCCTGGTTGGACCTGGAGGACAGAAGATGTCGGGACAGACCCTGACGGACCGCATCGCCGCGGCTCAGTACACCCTGACGGGATCCGAGGTGTCCCGGGCCGTGTGTAAGGCCACGACGCACGAGCAGACCGCCCCCAAGAAGAAACACCTGGAGTGTGAGTCATCCAACCTTCTGCTCATCCAACCTTCTGCTCAGCCAACCTTCTGCTCATCCATCCATCCATCCATCCATCCATCCATCCATCCATCCATCCATCCATCCATCCATCCATCTATCCATCCATCTATCCATCCATCCATCTATCCATCCATCCATCTATCTATCTATCTA
>NC_056502.1:39467576-39474670 GCF_014905685.2 Nematolebias whitei
AATTTTTTTTTAATTAAATTTATTCATTTTAAAATACAACACAAAAAGAAAACAATAATGCAAACTAGGTTTATATAATATATAAATAAAATGAAGGGTAGCAGAAGGAAGAAAAAAATCTTATTTTATCTGCCCCCTCTTACAATAATTCAAATCAAACAACAATCATCTGTAAGTACCTGAACAAACAAAAAAAGAACAATTCACTATAATTTTCGAACTATAATGCAACATACATAACAGTATTTCATATATATTTTTGCAGAAGTCCATTTTTAATTTTTTTCTTAAAAGTAATCGTTGTTTTTGCATTTTTCACTTCAGTTTTCAAACCATTCCACAATCTAATTCCCTGGATTGAGGTTGACCGACCCTTCAAACTGGTTCTAGATCTTGGTTTAACAAATATTTCCTTTCCCTTGAGATTATAACAGCTTTGTCGCTTAATGAAATATATTTGGATATTCACAGGTAGTTCATTTATATGAGCTCTATACATAACTAGTAAAATATTATAATCCACCAAGTCATGGAACTTCAATATTTTCAGTTGATGAAATAATGTGCTAGATGGGTGACAGTAATGTTTTCTAGTGATTATTCTTACTGCTCTTTTCTGCAGCAAGAAAACAGGTTCCGTAAATGTTTTACATGCTTTTCCCCAAACATCAATACAATAAATTATATGTGGGACAATAATTGTGTTATATAATAAATACAGGGCTTTATCATTTAACAAGTTCCTGACTTTGTATAATACAGCAATAGATTTGGCTATCTTTATCCTTACAGAATTTATGTGATGTTTCCACGTCAATTTGTCATCAATGACAACACCCAAAAACTTCATTTCACTAACACGACAAGTCTCAACACCATCAATCGTAAATGGAACATCAATAATTTCCCTTTTTTTTTTTTTACTGAATATCATGTACTTAGTTTTACTTATATTTAATGATAATTTATTTAGTTTAAACCAATCTTGTATTTTAATAAATTCTGCCGTCATCAACTCAAACATCTGTTTCATATCTTTACCAAAATAAAAAAAAGTGGTATCATCAGCAAATAGGATACATTTAAGGAGATCTGACACTTTTACCAATTCATTAACATACAGAATAAATAGTTTTGGTGCAAGTACAGAACCCTGAGGGACTCCACATGTAATATTGCAGAGGTTGGATCTTACATCACTTATTTGCACAAATTGTTTTCTATTTCTTAAATAACTAGATACCCACTGTAATGCTGGTCCTCTAACACCGTATTTAGTTAATTTGTCAATGAGAATAGTATGATCAATCGTATCAAAAGCCTTTTTTAAATCAACAAAAATACTTAAACAATTTTGTTTTTGATCCATAGCAGTAGTTATTTGTTCCATAAATTCCATGATAGCCATTGACGTAGAGTTTTTTGCTCTGAAACCATACTGACTATTACTCAGAATATTTTGTTTATCAATAAATTGGTCTAATCTAATCACAAACAGTTTTTCTAAAATTTTTGAAAACTGTGGTAAAAGGGATATTGGTCTATAATTGTTAAATGTACTTTTATCACCTTCCTTAAAAAGAGGTATTACTTTGGCTATTTTCATATTATCTGGAAATGTTCCTGTTGTGAATGATAAATTACATATATATGTAAAAGGCTCAATAATATGACTCATTATATCCTTCACCAGCTTCATGTCCATATCAACCCAGTCTTTTGATCTCTTATCAGTAAATTTTTTAACTACATTCATTATTTCTTCTTTGTCGATTTCCTTAAGATAAATACTGTTTGCACAACTAATAATTGGATGGTTCACTATATTATTTACTTTAGGTATTTTGTCTGCAAGATTTGATCCAACATTCACAAAATATTGATTAAATCCATTAACAATTTCATTATCATCATAAATTTCACCATTATCTTTTACAAAATGTTGCGAGATACCAATCTTTGATTTATGATTCTTCAAAACTTTATTCATTACTCGCCATGTTGCTTTAATATCACCATTACTTTTATTTAATAAACCACTATAATATTCCTTTTTGTGTTTTCTTATAATTCCTACTCATTTGTTTTTATACCGCTTATATTTTTCTTCAGATTCTTGTGTTCTTGATTTTAGAAAGCATGAGTACAAATAGTTCTTTTTTTTACAAGCATTTTTCAGTCCTTTCGTCATCCACAGTATTTTTTCTAGTATAATTTATTTTCACACAATTTTTTTCATATAGAGTTTCTAAAATATTCATAAACTCGTTATATGATGTATTCACATCATCAACATACACGTTTTCCCAAGTTTGTTTATCTAAGTCCTCTTTTAATCTATCTAATGCTTTTTTAGATGTGCTTATTATTTTGGTCTTTTTATTTTCTGCTTTTATGGTATTTTGATCATTTTTGTAGATTGTAAAGATTGGTAAGTGATCACTTAGGTCAGTAATAAGGATACCACCTATCACATCCCCATTTGTTATATTTGTGAAAATGTTATCAATTATTGTGGCACTGTTAGTTGTAATTCTTGTGGGTTTGGATATTAACGGATAAAGATTTAAACTATACATTGAGTTTATGAATGTACTGGTGTTATTTGCATCCAAAGAATTTCCTAGATCAATGTTAAAGTCTCCACACAAAAATGTTTTTTTGTTGAAGTTCTTTTCAAATAGCTCCATGATTTTATCAGTAAATATTTCTATCTTTGAGCTTGGTGATCTGTATGCACAACTTACTATGATGTTTTTATCATTCCTGTTTATTATTTCTATTGTTACCATTTCCATTACATTATCAACAATTATTGACATTTCACTAATCAATTTGCATTTTACTTCATTCTTAACAAATAGAGCGACTCCACCACCCCTTCCACTTTTTCTGTTCGTATGATATAATTCATACCCATCAAAATTAATACTTGTATTTACATCATTGAGCCATGTCTCTGACAGTGCTATTATATCAAATGTTCTGTTTAATTGTTTTAAATAGTCTATTATTTTGGATATATTTGCATTTATACTTCTACTGTTAAAGTGAATGATAGAAAGACCTCCATTTGTTATATTGATATCGTTAAACTGATCTTCACTGTAATATTTACAATCTTTTATAACTGGAAAGAAATCTGTATCAATCACATCTTCAATGCTATATATTTTTGATTCTGTGTCTTTGTATATTGTCATGGTTAAATGTACTTGTTCTTCAGACTGTACATTTTGTCAAAATGAAATTTAAATGAATTTTAATTCATCTTATCTTAAAATCCTCTAAGTTTTTCCAAATCCTTCAGTTCTTTTATTATTTTTGGTTGAGACCCTTCACGCACTTTGATCCAAATATTTCCATTTCTTGTCCATGTTGTTATTTTATTTTGTTTTTTTAATAACCTTGCCTCACGTGCAATGTTTCCATTTTTCGTTGTTAGATGTTCATTTATGTATACCTTTGTTCCCTTCAATTTTTTTGCCTGCATTATTACATTATTTCTAGCTTTTCTACTTATGAACTTCATAATTATTGATGGTTTGGATTTATCGACTTTACTGGGCAAGATGTGACAGATAGAGATGTCTTCATGGTCCACATCAATGTCTTTATCTTGGAAGAAAGACACCACTTGCTCCTCCAAAGTCCGCAGCTCATCCTGCTGTGCATCCCCTGTTGTGTCAGCACCCGCAGCAACCTGTGCATATGACCGGCGCTTGACTTCAAGTCCAGTTATCACTAGATTATTTAGTCTTGCGTCTTGCTCCAGATCATCAACTTTTTTTTCAAGTTCAGCTATTTTATTGTCTTTATTAGTTATTTGTATTTTTAATTGTTTTACTTCATTAATCAATCCAACCAGGAGTTCTTGTTGAGATGCTAACCTTGTTAGTTCAGCACTCATAAAGTTTAATGATTTCTTAATCTCCTCCATATCTTCCGAATTCCCAACCAGTGATTCTTGCTTCCTTTGTCCATGTTTATTAGACATTTTTCATCAATTTTCTGTCCGTTGTTAAGATTTCAGTTTACTAGACGAAAGTCGAAGGCTGATCACGATGTTCACCAACCTTTAGGTGGTAGCTGCGACCCAGCTACAATAACCAGATCGGTGAGCGGATCCAACAGTCCGCAGGACCAGCCATGGAAGGTCAGCTCCAGCAGGCACACAAATCCAACAACTACAGACCGGAGCCACGACCCCAACAAAGCCGGTCCAATGGTAGCCCGCGTCGTCCCACTCACAGCCTGATGGAGAAGCGCAACAGCTCTTACCGGAGCTCACGTCCCCGACAAGATGGTCCAACTGTGGTCCACGTCGTCCACCCACAGCCCGCCGGAGAAGCCTAGCGGCCCTCACCAGCCAGTCTACTGGAGCAAATCCCCCATTAAATTTTTAGTTCACCATTAAATCTTTGATGAACCAGATTCTACAAAAACATTTATATTTACAATTGTATAGTTTTTCTTCATCATTTGATGTATTTGCACTCATTGTGTCTACTTTTATTGTTCAGTTTAGATATGTGGTTTTGTTTCTTGTATACAGATTATTTTATTTTAGCTTTGATTTAATATTTTATTCTTGTTTTGTGATTTGTACATCAGTGGGTTAGAGTAAAGTTGAACCAAAGGCTGTGTCTCTTCTTTAAACATGTTTGAGGGAAACATTCCTGAGAGATCCAATAATTTTGTGTCTTTTTATGATTTTTCAGATGAATTAACTTTAATTAACAGATTATTTAATAAAGTCAATAAAGTGCAAACAGGATTTCATGATTAAGCAGGCACCATTTATTTATTTATTTATTTTAATCTTGACTGATTAAAAAAAAAATAAAAAATGAATACATAAAATATTTTAAAAAATCGTTTCCACCCTTTGTCCCAGACCCGTCCCAGCCCGCCTGTCTGCCGTGGCTCAGAGTCCGGCCTTCATGAGCACGCAGGGCTGGTGCCCGGACCCCAGCCTTCAATGGGTCGGCAGTTCGTATCATCCTCCACGGTGACTAGCTCGCTCTGAATTTTGTCATCTGTCACCAAACACAAAAAACGTCTGCACTTCAGCATTAGAGCACGGTGTTGTCATTATTGTTTTTAACATCTTAAAAATAGGTCCAGCCGCTGCTCCGAGCTCGAGTAATTGCAAATGGCGGATTGGGTGTTTTGAAAAGTTTCTCAAAGAATCCACTAACTCCGCCCCCTGACCAATCAGTGACTTACAGTGTTCTGATGTCATGTTTTGGTGCCAGCTCGGCTCGCTTGGTACCCCTAAGAAGAAGGGACTAAAAAAGGAGCCGGTTCCACAAAAACGTTCCAGTGTAAAAGGACTTGAAACCGTAATGAAGCGAGTCAAACAGGGCTGAAGAGGGGCTAAGGAAAAGGCCTATAAGATCTGTAATTTAAGATGGAGCTAGGTTGTTGAGAGCTTTGTATGTTAGAAGTAACATTTTTAAATATTTTGTACAGGGAGTCAATGGAGAAAAGCTAAGTGACGAAATGCCATCTCCTAAGTTTCATCAGAACTTCAGCAACAGCATTTTGGATCAACTAAAGATGTTTTTAAAGAGTGTTTGGACAAGAAACAAGTTTTTGTTTTAGTTTAGGGAAATTGTGCAGCTGGACAAAAGCAGTCTTGGCAATGTTTTTAATAGAATATTAAATTACATATCCCAATAAAAAACACCAAGGCTTTTTACATTATAACTGAAGTAAAATTAATGTCATCCATTGGAAGTGAAAGGCTACACAGTTTGTTCCTAAGGTCCATTCATTCAACCTTTATTTATACAAGTTAGTCTCATTGAGTCACGCGGACTCATTTACAAGAGAGACCTGTTTTTAACAAAGAACACAGATGACGTACAAACGACAATAGACATATCAAAAGTGATTAAATGAAAAAGTAAATAAAAGTAGTGATGTAAGAAAATAAAAACAAGCTTCATTATGAAATGGGAATGAAATATGAAATACTCTGAACAGGAAATGTCTGCATTGATTTTTGCAGTGAACTTGTTTAAAATCCCTTAGAGGTCAAAGTTGACAGCAGCAGATCATTTTTAAGGTGTTCCAGGACACAGGAGAGGAGTAAGAGGCTCACTGTGATTTATCTGTTTAAATAAAGGTTGAATGGATTAATGAAAAAAAGAAGGCCCTTTTGCCAAATTCAGTCCGCACAGAGGGAACACTGCAGGTAATGATGTCTTGGGAGCGCACGCTGTAAATGCACTGATGGTGTGACATGCAGGAGGAGATGTATGAAGGCAGCAGACCAAGAAGTGATTTAAAAATGAAAATGTACCAGTGAGAGAGTCTGTGTGAAGTTAATGATGCTCAGATCCAAAGACCACAACCTCTATCTCATCTGAGTTTAAAAGCAGAAACTTGATGGTCGTCCATCTCTAAGAAACAATCTATGTAACTCACTGGGTTTATTGGAGTGGATGGGAGACTGTGACAACGTGAAGATTCAACGCAACCTGCTGGCTCCTTTAGATCATTTTTACTTTTTTTTTTTTTTTTAAGCATGAGAATGTTTTTGTAGTGTCCTGAGACAACTTCTGCTGTGACTTGGCACAAATAAACTGAATTGAACTGGATTCATTAGGTTTTATATTAATGAATGTTAATATAATTTGGGCAAACATAATTGAGTATTTTCAGCTCAGCAATGAACATTGATTCTGTGCCATTGTCGTTGAAAAAACGGATTCACAATCAGGTGTAGATTCTTCAAATTTGTTCACACCAAGCTTTGTGGAGAATAAAGTCAGAATACAGGAAGTGAAAACATTACAAAGTAAGAACTCCTACTGCTTGCCCTGCCTTGGTTCTGATCTGGTTCTGCCTTCTCAACCAGAAAAAGTTGGTTTTGTAGAAACATATGGGGTGGGGGACTCCCCTTCGTGTTGTTGAAACAGCAGACACAGAAGACGGAGCTGCTGGAGGTAAACATTTCTCAATGATTCTTATGGTGGGAAGGCCAATAAGCATGAGCATGCTTGGGTAGCTGCTTCTGCACCACTTAACTGAAGTATTATAATTACATATACATATACATATACACAAACACACACACACACACA
>NC_056502.1:39474770-39475210 GCF_014905685.2 Nematolebias whitei
ATATATATATATATATATATATATATATATATAAAAACACACACACATATATATATATAGTTTAATTTGATAATTTTAATAATCTATATTATTTTTAATTTACTAGAAACTTCAAAATAAATTCTCACCCTGTATATTAAACCTGGTTCAAGTTTAAATTATGATTATGAGCTAAATCCAGCTTTTCCATCTACAGTGTTTGTAAATAACTAAAGTGTCATAAGAAAACTCAAGATATTTTTAATACATCTTTATTGTCAACATACTGAAATGACACATCGATGGAAGGTAACAGCCTCTTTCATCTTTATGTCACACTGTTGCTCCAGAGCTGGATGCAAACAGACTGTAGGTCTGCTGAGATTATTTTGCTGGAGAATCATCTGACACACGCACACACACACACACACACACACACACACACACACACACACACACAC
>NC_056502.1:39475220-39478401 GCF_014905685.2 Nematolebias whitei
ACACACACACACACACACACACACACACACACACACACACACACACACACACAGAGCATGTATTACTAAACCATATTTAATTGACATTTACATACCTTTTTGCTCGGCTCCCACTAGATAAGCAAATTAGCATTAGCTTCCCCTCACACGCTGTATAACTTGCATCTTTATGGCTTCCCACGCTCTCCTGTTCTTCTCTAGAGCCTTTCGCTTCGCTGCCCGCTGACTTTTCTGGGTCTCTTCTCTTTGACGTTTGACAAAAAGCCACAGACCAAGCAGAATGTTCAGCAAAGCTACGAGATCGTCCATTTTTGCTGTGTGTCTATGGCGGTCTTCTTCTTCTACTACATTTAGTGGTGGCTAGTAAATAGCTTAAGGGAGCACTATCGCCACCAGGTGGTAAGGCAAGTTGGATTCTGGACCCCGCCTACTGAACGGGTCCTGAAGTGCATATGGAAATGTAACATGGACCGAGCTGAGCCGAGTCGAGCTGATCCGAGCCGTCACTATGGAAAAGGGGCTTTATTGTTCCATATTTTCTTAACAGAGCACTACGCTCTCAGATTGCAGGTTTACTTGTGATTCCTGGAGTTTCCAAAAGCAGAATGGGAGGAAGATCTTTCAGTTATCAGGCTCCTCTCTTGTGGAACCAACTTCCAGTTTCTGTCTGTGAGGCTGACACATTGTCCAGTTTTAAGAATGGGACTTAAGACTTTCCTTTCTGATAAATCATATATATTTAGGATTGGCTTGGTTTCCTGATCCACCCTTTGATTATACTTCTACACTTTAGACTGCTGGAGGACAAATTTTCCTAATTTCATCAAATGAATACCGGTAGTTACAAATGAATAGTTTGCATTTGCAATTATTTCTATCTTAACATGTTTTTTTTTATTTTTATTTTTGTCTTTCCTCCTAGAGAAGGACCTGCTCGCCTCCACTCTGGACCTCCCATTCTGTTTCTGTTCATCCCTCTCAAACCCAGCTGGTCGAAGCAGATGGCCGCTTGTCCTGAGCCTGGTTCTACTGGAGGTTTCTTCCTGTTATAAGGAAGTTTTTCCTTTCCACGTTTGCCATTGTGCTTGTTCAGGATGGGAGACTGCAACAAAATGAAGATCCAACGCAATCTGTTGGCTACCTCAGATAAATAATGTTACTAACTGAATGTATATGAATGTTTCTGTTCAGTGCCCTGAGATGGTTTCTGTTGTGACTTGGCACTATATGAATAAACTGAATTGAATAGATAAAGTCATGAAAATACCAACATGTCCTCTCTTGGCTTCCGTAGTGCTGTCACATTAGGAAAGCGGCGTAAGAGCCTGGAACTCCACACTTTTCTTTGGAA
The DNA here is from genome assembly GCF_014905685.2 of Nematolebias whitei. Taxonomy (NCBI): domain Eukaryota; kingdom Metazoa; phylum Chordata; class Actinopteri; order Cyprinodontiformes; family Rivulidae; genus Nematolebias; species Nematolebias whitei. The sequence continues at coordinate 39,476,572 of NC_056502.1, forward strand.
GTGAAAAAGCTCCTCGGATGAGAAGCAGAACGTGTTCAACCACAAAATCAAAGTCGAGTTGGATTGTGTTTTTGAAGCTCCTGGGATTTCCCACATCATGGATAACAGAATGTATTCAGTTCAGTTCAGTTTATTTATATAGCACCAGTCACAACAGAAGTCATCTCAGGGCACTGAATGTGATCAGAACCACTGCAGAGTTTTACTTAGTCTGACCTATACTTTTACTTGGTCAGACTTGCTGATAATACGTTAAAAGTAACTCTTAATAACTATATAATTTTGCTGCTTCATCACATCTTATAGAAGATGTATTGATGGACTCAGGCTGTCACACACTGATTCTGCTCTTTAATTTAAGGCTTGGTAATTAAAACCTGGCCTGGTGCAGTAAGTTGTTTTTGTACTGATATTATAACTAATCGCTCCCTATGTTACCGTTAAAGTTAAATGTTTATTTTAAATCAGAATAAGGACCCATTAACACCACTGCAGACATTTTTTTAATAGACTTTTGTTTTTTCCATCCAAACAGCCCCAACAAAACCTTTGGAATCTCTACATTGTGTCAGTGAACATTCTTGTTAATGTTGATGTCATCAACATTCAGGCTTGGCAAATGATTTTCTCAATACTACTATAGTTTTTTTTCAGAATAATTTGTATAATTTCATGCCATTATTTATGTTTCATCACGTGATCAAAGTTTCAAGACAGATGCAGAAAGACTGGTAATCATGGCTCCATTGTTCATTTGGTTTCACCTCCTCAAAGTGACAGTCATGCATAAAACAAGTTGCTACATCATTATTAGCATATCAGTCCACACAGATACACCAAAAAATAAAGTTTTAAAAAGGTTTACACTTTGAAACGTGTTTAAATGAAACAAACCCTTTTGTGTGTGAATGAGAGGTGCAGACACCCCAGAAACTTAGTTTCACTCAGATTCTATGTGTGAAACACAACAATCCTGTGAGTCATATTTATCATTTGTAACTTATGTTCATCAAAACCTCCTTCTGCATACATCTAGCTGCTGTGCGGACGACACAGCAGTAGTGGGAGGCATCACGAACTACTTTGTCCAAAAGTCCAAATACAGAGAGGAGGTGGAACACCTGGTGCAGTGGTGCAGAGATAATAATCTCTGCATCACTGTGAAGAAGACCAAGGAGCGTTGATGGATTTCAGAAGGGACAAGGATCCTCTTCATCCCCCACACATCAGAGGAGCAGCTGTGGAGATGGTCTCTTGCTACAGGTAACTGGGGGAGCATATATCCAGTGACCTCACCTGGAGAGCCATCACTTCCTGTCTGGTCAAGAAGGCCCACCAGTGTCTCTACTTCCTCAGGAAGCTATGGAGAGCTGGACTTGGGAGCTCTGTCCTGAAGACCTTCTATGGCTATGTGAAGGAGAACGTTCTCTGCACATGCATCAACGTGTGGCACGACAGCTGCACTGCTGCTGAGAGGACGGCTCTGCAGAGGGAGGTTAAGGCTGCACAGAAGACTGGGGGAGCAGCCTTCCCACCATCTTGGACCGCTACACTTCACGATGCAGGGAGAGGGCACTCCCTCCGCATCATGAAGGAATCCACTCATCCTGCACACAGTCTGTTCCAGCCCCTCCCCCTCAAGCAGGCGGCTGAGAAGCATTCAGAGCAAAACCACCAGGCTCAGAAACAGTTTCTTCCCTGCATCTGTCAGACTGCTGAACTCAAGCTGCACTTAATTCAGCTTCATCTCATTATTTTTACTTTATTATATATAAATACATACATATACATATATATATATATATATATATATATATATATATATATATA
>NC_056502.1:39478501-39488692 GCF_014905685.2 Nematolebias whitei
ACTCTTCATGCAGCTGCAGCAGGAGAAATGTGTGTGTGGCAGAGAAGGAGATCAGCTGATCAGCTGCAGGAGGGAGCTTCCCCCTGCACTTGTGGGCTGAACACATGGTGCAAAATCATTTACAATAATTTATTTTAAATAAACAACTCGTGGCTCATCAATCAGCCAATTGGGTCAAGTCCAATCTTACTTTGAAAATGTGCAATACAGCGAACCGCGAAGTAGCGAGGGACTACTGTATAAAACATTTAAAAATGACTGGATATTTAATCAGCAGAGTTAAAATGTTTGTAGGCTGATTTATGAAGATGATAGGGAGCGATGCAGCACCTGCCTCTCTGCATACACCATCTTTTTCCTCACTCAAACTTCCTCTAGTCCAGGGGTCTGCAACTTGTGGCTCCGGGGCCACATGCGGCTCCTTCAAGCTTTGACCAAAACTAACATAAAACTGAATTTTATTGGCTGTTTTTAGAAGATACGTCCAAAAATAACAGATTCTTCCAAAAAAAAAAATCTGTCCAGATGTCGTGATTTAACTGTTTTATGATTTATGTACCTGGATGATGGAGCTTACGAACATTTTTTCATTTTATTTTATTTTTTTATTGTTGTACCAACAACAAATAAATCTGGTTTCAGCCGTTTTCATTTTTCAGTAATTTTGGTCATTTATTTTGCAAATATGTGAACACTAGAACTAATACAGAAGTAACACATACTTTAACTTTATGCTTTATTTCTATACTTAATTATTTTTTCGACAATTAAACAAATCACATAGGTTTGCATAGTTCATAGTTGTTGTTTTTAAATAAGTGGTAAAAAAAACATTATTTTTTCCTTCTTTGCAAGAATCAGGTCTTTTCTTTTGTTTTAAATTGTAAAAACATCATTAAATGTTAAAAATGATTAGATATTTCTAGCTTTATAATGTCACCCCTATGGTGGCCACAACAGCCCAGCGTAACAAACCTAAAGTGGCCCGTGGGCCACCAGTTGATAATCACAGTTGTAGCAGGTTGTTACGGATCTGGACACTTTTAATTTATTGGACGAAGGCGTAAAATTGTCTCATGATCGTAAAGGTTGCAGACCCCTGCTCTAATTACATAAATAGTAACTTGGCCACATCACTGACTCATTGTTTGTTCTTGAGCCCCTTCTGTAAGCACCACTGTCATCAGTATAGAAATCTGTGCTTCTCCAACAGCCTTAGTTTGAGTATCTTCCTGAGACCCTTAGAAATGTTCAGCATGGAGGTTATTTTTCTGTAGCCAAGCTCCTTACACCGGCTGTTTAGTTATTAAATCATAATCTTGCTTTCATCTCTGGATGAAAGAACAAAAAATGGCCAATATCACCTGCCCCCAAGAAACAATAACAGCCGGATCGAGGAAACCTTCTGAAGAATCTTGTTTGTGTTTTGTTCACTTGCTTGAGAAACTGAGGTTTATTGATACAAGAAAATTATTAATTAACTTTTTAATGAACATTTCCTAAAAAAAAAACAAAAAAAAAACTAGACGATATCTTCCAAAGTGCTTCAATATAAACAAGAATGTGAGTAATCAGAGCAAACCATGTCTTGTGCAGATTGAGGACTACGATGTTGTAGCCAGTGTGCTGGCCGCTCGCTGTCGCTCACTCCGCTCTCTGGACCTGTGGCGCTGCAGGAACCTGACAGATCGGGGTCTGACTGAGCTGGTTTCCGGCTGCAGGTAGGAAACACCAGTTCAGCACTGGTGACGTATTGTGGTAACAGAGCTGAGCAGCTGGGGATCATCATGTGTTTGCCACCTCTTTCATTTCTTTTAAAACACAAGTGACACATTTCCTGCAGCGAAGACATTTCCAACGTGTTTATAAAAGTATTTACAGTGACTCAGTGTTGCTGCTGTAACCTCCATGAAGACGCGCCTCCTGTGTGTTAGTCTGAGACTGATTTCTTGTGCGCTGTGCTCAGGACGCTGGAGGAACTCGACCTGGGTTGGTGCCCCACGCTGCAGAGCAGCACGGGTTGTTTCCAGCAGCTCGCCCGCAGCCTGCCACGGCTTCGAAAGCTCTTCCTCACAGCCAACCGCACCGTCTGTGACTCGGACGTCGAGGAGCTGGCTGCCTGCTGCCCCTTGCTGCAGCATCTCGACATACTCGGTACGCTCTTAACACACATGTGACTTTATCTTTTTTGTTACAAGAGTCATAAGATAGTTGTAAGTGTTGATGATTATGAAGCTAGACTGGCTCTGAGCACTATAAGCAGCCAGCCTCTTATAGAACCATCGTGTGTGAAAAACAAGCGAAGGCTCCTGGATAATATCTTCATTACAGCTGTCTGCTTTACTCGTTTCTCCTGACTGTCATCACATGAAAGATAAAAGACCACATCAAAGAGGAATGGTCCAAAGTGCACATTATGCTGCACATCCTTTGGCTTTGTAAATATCTTTTTTTTTTTCCAGTTCACCTTCAGATAAATACAAGTTATTTTTCTAATTCTAAGGTTTTAACTGTTCATTATATAGAATCCATTCTATAAAATCAGCTGGTCTCTTCCAGTTTTTAGCATGTTTGGACAGAACCTCACCCATGGAATAGTACAAGGTTTGATAGTTTATTTTATAGACATTGGGTGAGAATGCCGAAGCCATGTTTAAAAATCAAACTAACTCCACTCTGATGGCTCTGAAGGTACGTAGCAGCCAAAAGTATTTGATCATTTCATAATCAGTCAAGTTTTGTTAGTTTTCTCTGGAGCATTCAGGGGTGTGTGAACACAATCATCAGTAATTATTCAGTAAAAATCAAATGTTGTTGTCCAACTTCTAATTTAGTTTAAATCCACGTTATTATGAAAAACTAAAACTTTAATAACCTATAACTTGAGTTAAAGTCCTGTGAATAAACTCGAGAAGAACATAAAGATTTTAGTTTTATTTAACCCTTTATATCATCCTTTAATTTTATGACCTTTATGTTAATAATAATAATAATAATTTTTGCCTTCGAATATCCAGGTGTATATTGTTAAACGATTGAGTTGTTATAATCTTAAGGGAACAGACATGTTTGTGAAGCCCAAGTATAGAACTACTTTAAAAGGAAGGTCTACCATAATTCAAGGAGTTGGGTTATGGAATGAATTAGGAACTGATGTTAAAGAAGCTAAATCAATGCCTATATTCAAAAGAATGGTCAAGGATAAATTGTTGAAACAATATATTTGAAATGAGTTCAAACAGTAATTCATTGCGATTAAGGAAGTTAATGTGTTGTTTATCTCTTTTTTGTATTCAAAGGAAGTTGTTTGTTTAAATTGTTTATCATAGAATAAGGGGCAGATATGATAAGATTTTTTTCTTCATCTGCCACCTTTCATTTTATAATATTATTTCTTTTGTTGTCTGTATGTTAATTGTTTTGTGGTTTTTTATTATTATAAAATGAATAAAATAAAAAAAATAATAAAATAAAAAATAATAATAATGATGATAATGATAATACTTTATTTATAAAGCCCTTTAAAACATCCACAGCTGCAACAATGTGCTGTACACATAAAATCAAGAATGTTTAAACAATGTTCTTTATGTTCTTTATGTTCCTTAGGCAAAAAAATACACCACTTTATTTAACTGCTCTCTGCCTGGAGTGGAAATATCACATTTAAATGGCTTTATTTGAATTTTTACTTTTTAAGTGTCTTTTGTTAAAAAAAAATAAAACTTAAAAAAAAAGAAAAGAAAAAAAAAACAAAAACTCCACATTTCAGTTTAAAAAAAAATTCACCCCAATTTTTTTTACAGCAACTTTTGAAAAATAAAAAAAAGCGTAAAAAAGGGGAGGGGCGGGCATTCCTCCCCCCCCCCCCCCCCCCCATTAGTACATCCAAAATTATTTTTTAGTACTTTTAAAATATTCCAGTCCAGAGTTTTGTGATGGACCACGGGACCGTTCAGGTTCAGTAGCTGAAAGTCCGGCCTTGCTTTCAGTCAAACTTACTCATGTCTCCCAGTCTTTGAACATGGAGGGTTATTTTCTAATTATTTTTTCTATTTATTGTTATTATTATTTTCTTTATATATATCTTTTAAACTCTGTCTGAATCGCTAATTTCAAATTTGTATTTCACTTGAACTGACCTGGATATTGAGCGAGCTGCAGGTGCACTGTGCACCCGCTAATTACTTCCATCCTTCAGATAAACTGATGGCAGTCAGCCGCTGTCCGTCATGGACCGTCCTATTCTGCAGCCTGCATGCATGCGAAACACACTTTTAGTACTACAATAGGCCCTCGTTTATCGCTGGGGATCCGTACCCTGAAGACCCGCGATATGTGAAAAACCGCAAAGTAGGAGTAGTAGTACAAGTAATAAGTAATAGTTTATTTTTATTATTTATATATATATATATATGTATATATATATAAATAAAAGCATTTTTAAACCCTTCCCACACTTACAATCTTGTAAACAATGTTTCTAAACACTAAACGCTCTAAAATGGCACAGAATGTCTTGATTTCAGCTCTCAGCCTCAGCTGCACTCAGCCACCTGCAAGCGCTCTTGGCCACGCCCACTTTGCACGTTCTGCACGGAGAACAGCTGATCAGCTGCAGCAGGAAGTTTATCCTTAAGTATGGACTGCAGCTGCACAAATATGCAGGAGGTGCTAAATAATTTAAAACAATTCATTTTAAATAGAGATTCCATGCCGGTCATGCGGCTCATCCATCAATCAGCCATGATGTAGAGTGTCCAGTCTTATTTTGAAAAACCGCGATAGAGCGAGTCCACAATAAACGAATCGCAAAGTAGTAAATGTTTACATGTGCACATTACAAGCGAGTTTTTTCTCTTTACATTCAAATCAAAACAACTGTGTTGAAAGAGATGAGAGGCAGGACTCTGCAGAGACTTTAGACACACCTTGTACAGTTGAACTGTCCCTGTAGATTTTTTTCAGAGGCTCTCAAATATAAAAGCAGAGCATCATCTAGTGGGATAATATAAAATTTGAAAGCGTAGTTGTAAAAGTAAAAATAAACAAACATTATTGAGACCAGTGCAATATTTTCTGATGTGACAAATATGGGATTAAAATTTGTTTTTACAATTTAATTCTAATGTGGCTGATTTTCCCCTAAAAGAGGATAGAAGGGTTAAAGTAAAAAGTGCTGTTTATTAATGTAGAGTGGCTACATTTAATACGTTTTCCTTTCTTTTCATGTTTCTTTGTGTAACGTGTTCACGCAGCATCCTTTCTGTGTCGTCTTGTAAACAGGTACACGGTTGGTGAGCGTCGCCTCGCTCAAGAAACTCCTCCAGTCATGTCCTCAGCTCGTCCTCCTGGACGTCTCCTTCTGCTCACAGTTAGACACACGGGTCGTCCAAGAACTTTCCAGCCTCTTCCCCAAAGTGGCCATCAAGAAAAGTTTCACTCAGTGACCCCACCATGGCCTCCTGTCTCACTGCCCACAGGGCTCCTGTTGAGAGGGAGGCTGCAGAGCACACGCCGCTCCATAATGAGTCAGGGCCAAGTCAGATGGACCTGCCTGTGCTCGCATCACAGACGAGATGCTCTCTAAGCTGTCCGTAAGTAATGTGCTCGGATTGTGTGCAAAGTTTATTTTACCTGCTGAACACAAACAGCTAAAGATTCGTTGCCTCCACAGTGTTCAGCACAAGAGATTTATTTTTTCTTGTTTTGTGGTGACGTAAAATCAGGGATGTTTCTGTAAAGCTGCTGTACAGTTGTTGTTTTTTTTGGAGTATTAAACATCATTTACAGTTTTTATTGCCAAACAACACATTACAAGAATCTCTGCCTTGATACAAGACGCAACACGCGTGTGATCCCGTGACAAAAGAAGGAAAAGCAGCACCACGAGTGGAGCAACCTTGTTCTGGATGGATACGTTGGTTTAAAGTGAGGGCCTCGCTCAGTGCCTTGATAAAACATGGAACTGCTTCCTTAATCTCACACTCTTTAAAAACATGCCACTCTTATTAGTTGTTGTTTTACAAAATTACTGTAACGTGTAAATGAGTACTTGTTTAAATTCAATATTGATAATCCTTATTTAAAGCATTGTTGGGGGCCCTTACAGAAATCTTGAACATTAAACACTTATTACATTTTTAGGCACCATTTTATGCTTTAACTAAAATAACAGACATATGATGCACTTATAGACACTGTTTTTTTTAAAGATTAAAGTACTTTTCTTGCACTCATCGCTTCATTAACACAATAATTTTTGATTTAGAAGTGGAGTGAGCCACTTAATGAAAGTTCATACAGCAAGGAGTTTTTGAGCCACCCCAAACTGACAGACAGAGTTTGGTCTTGGACGGCTGGTCCTGACCCCTAACAGGAGTTCTACTGAACCGGGCTGTGCACACACTCAACGCTAACAGAAGCTCCGATCATGTTGAAAAGAAGAAAGAAAAGTTAGTTTTGTTCATTTGGAGAAGTAAGAGTGATATGTTTGAAACTCTGAGCACACATGAGCGTATTTCCTGTTTCGTTTGAATTCTTACCGTACGTCACATTTGCTCCTTTTGTCCTCAGCGATGTTTTGGGTTTAAAAGGTGAACTCATTGGGAGACACTTCTGAAAGCGTTAGCTTTAATGCAAACATGCTAATTTGTGGCGTAACAAGCTGCAGACTGAAACACAAGAGTCCCTTCAGCAGCCCTGCTTCAACAGATGCACCGACAGTGTCAAGGAAATATGTTCTTCTAAAAGACGAATGAAAAAATGTTTGTTTTTTTATTTTTTTTTATTTAAGCTTGTTATAAATGCATAACTAAAGCCAGCGTGTCACTGGACTGCGAGTGCTGGAGACTAGTGGCAAACAGCTTTTTCAAGGGAGTCTGTAGAGCAGGACTATTCAACTAAACTGCTCAGGGGCCGCACATCCAGCAGTTATTATCATTAAGTTTGTTTTATGGTTTCAATGTGGTTTTATTTAAAAATGAACCCACTGGTGGGCCGAACTGAGCTCACGCGTGGGCCTGATGTGACCCCCGGCCCTCCAGTTGAATAGCCCTGCTCTAGAACGTCTTGCTGTGTTTGCGAGTGTTCGGTTTCCTTCCTTGTGGTGCAGAAGTTTGACTTTTTGTTGCTTGTTCAAACAGAACTTTGTGGAAAATCTCTCAAGTGAGTTAACGTGTCTGATTTATTTTGGTTTTGTTGAGGGTGTCTCCGACCTGTGTCAAAGCACACAAGTTGTATTTTGGCACCTGCACAGGAGCTCCCTGACTGAAAATATGCCCAGAACTAATAACCACATAAGTTATATTTATTTAAAAACAAAAAGGTTTGGTACGGTAAGCAGGCACCAAAAGACGTGCAGCAGTTTTGCCATGAATTTTAAAATTTGCTCACCCAAAACTCTCCCACAGTGCTCGTTAGTGACACTCGCTTGTTTTCTTGTGACGAGTCAAGTTTGAGTGAACTCCTCTCAGCCCAGTGAGATCTAATTCTGAATGATTTCGAAACAAGCTGCTAAAACTCAAAGAGGCTACTTGAAACGATGAAAGTGATCCGACTGAACGCTTCTGTTTGAAACACACACGTTTGTGTTGCAGCTGGGTGTCTCCACGTTTCAAACATGAAGATTTGTTGCTACGATGCTTTGAAATGATTAAACTTGTGCTGAAGTGAACTTCCTGCTGGACTCATGTGTTCATGAGCGTTCACTGTTCATGCCACAAAACGTTTAGGTTGGGCAGATCATGATTGTTTTTTTGTCCAAGTGAGATAATTGTGTTTGGTCTTTAAGATAACAACAAATGAGTCTGTCGTCAGAAGTAAGAACAGTCTGAAAGATTGTGGTTCTGTGAAGTTCCTCACGTTGCCACTGAAATACATCTGAAAACAGAGGCCTGTAAAACCACAACATGTAAAACGAGCGTCATTGTTCTCCAACTCAGGGCTCATTTACACTGCATGTGCATCATCATCATCATCATCATTATTATTGTTCATATGTTTTCATCACTGTAGAACAAATGTTTGGCTTCATAACTGAGCAGCAACAGGTTTTTATTACAACGTATTCCAGATTCCATCAGATTTCTCTTGAACATAGTAAGTTAGCACTAAGCTAAAATAATCACGTTCAGCGCTGCAGTCATTTTATTTAGCTGTTGCTGATTAGTCATTTCTGCTACGTGAAGCCACGTTGTCATCGTGGCAGGAGAGTTTGGGAAGGCTTTCCATTTTCTTTGCAAGAAAACTATTTTTTTCATGAAGAGCATGCTACTTGTAAATATTTGTGCCTTATACTCTTGTTTGTGCTGTGATGTCCACGTGGTGAAGTTTGTAGTTTGTAGTGAAGCGCTTTGTTTTCAAGCTTCTCCAACCAAAGGAACTCAGTAATCTGCCATTTGTTGTATATGAGCCATGTGAGTTATTATGCAAACATGTCTTTTCACTTCCCTGTGTGTGATTGTGGATGCAGAAACAGTAATGTACTTTTTAAAATGTATTGAGCTTTACTTCCTGTTACCGATGCTGTGCTGTTTCAAGTCTTCTGTATATCTGGACTTTTACTTGACGGCCGCAGCTGAAGTTCAGGAACTTTTGATGAACTTTCTAAAACGTAGAGGTGCAGATGTCCTGCTTCCAGTTATCGATTGTCCCATTTTATCAACAGTTTGACTGAAAACTTTAAAATATTTAACAATCCTCTTACTGCTGCAGCATTTTACTGCTCCTGTCCCAACTTGTTTTTCAGATGTGTTTATGCCGACCAATTTCAAAATGACGTTCTTTTTTTAAATTCTCACAGTGACTTCAACAATTTACATGTTTACTGTTTCATTGGGGAAAAAGAGGTACAAATAGCAGTTTTTACACAATATTCCAGTCTTTTAGGGATTAGGACTGGACAGACACCATGCTCAGGTGGAGATATTATGTGTGGCCGCTCTGTTTTTACTCTGGACCTCTGATCGACACCCCCCCCCCCCCCCACCCCCCCCCCCCCCCCCCCCCCCATGCACAGGCCTTGAAAGGGACGGGTGCTTTACTCTCACCAAGTTTTAAATAAACTGCAAGCTGTTGACTGATGCAGCAAGACTTTGTTAATCCTCACAGTTACGTCTTGATCGCAGACATTATTAGAGGTAATCTGAGCAAAGTGGCCACGAAGGCGTCAACGTGCTCGTATTCATCCCCCCCCCCCCCCGTTCTTCAGGTTCAGTGAGAATTGCACCATCGCCGCCAAAACAAATGTGAATTGTGTCTGTATCGCGCCGCAGCTTCACGAGTAGATTGGTGGAAAATAAACGACTCCTAATAAATTTCCAGTAGCCAGCCATTCGTCAGGATGAGTGACTGGATGGTTGTTGCAGAGTGATCCTTTTTGCCGTAACCCTCTGCCGTTTTACAGTCTATTAATACCACAGGGAGAAGTGACATTAGCTTGTCTTCTTAACGGCCTTTTAATTAATTGTTTATGCCTGGTTTAATGATGTATATTGTGGCCCCGTAATGTGCCCTAATGACGAAGAGCGAGGCGGCCTCGGCTGAAGTATTAATTTGGACTGCCTCCCCAGTGATTATTCCTCATCCACTAACAGCGCTGCCTCTGTTGGCGTGATGCAGGCGTGATTCATGGAGGCTCTCTGCTCCGTTTGATTTCTTGCTGTCACGCTCCTCTATGAGGCTGATCTAGTATCCAGGGGATCCACAGCAATTAGTTCAGCTCTTTATTCGTCTTTCAGCAGCTCACAGAGGAAGCTCCATGAATCTGCACGAGGAACGCTCGGACATAAACTGTTGTTTTGGATAAATCCAGCCTCGACGTTTAAATCAGGGAAGACTAGTCTGGTCATTTTGGAAGTGATGTTCTGTCAGTTATCACTATTGTCTGATTCACACTATTGTTTTCCTGTTTAGATTTATTATTCTGACTTCTATCCCTATTCTGTACGTTTTTCAGCTAGATTTTCATCCAGCAGTTTTTAAGCTATTTCAGTAATTTAGCTCCTTCAGGAGAAGGGTTCTGTGACGGTTGGTATTGGTGTAACTTTAGCTTTTTGAAATATTTAGCCTTTTCTGCCACTTTTGCTCGTAGAAAATGAATTGAGTTCATTTTCATATCTTTGGATGTGTTTACAACATTTAACTGCTCCTTTCACATTTTGTTCTGCTTCAGCTCCTTTCAGCTTCCTG
>NC_056502.1:39488792-39491981 GCF_014905685.2 Nematolebias whitei
TATATATATATATATATATATATATATATATATATATATGTATGTATGTATGTATGTATATATATATATATATATATATTTTTTTTTTTTTTCAAAACACCAGTAAACCTCACCATCCTTAAAAAATAAACAAATCTACACCAAGTTCACCAACAGTGCAGTCAGTATAGAAAGCCTTCCCTCTGACGGTCAGATAAAAACACATTTGTCACAGAACAGGAAAAACATGATTGATTGGGGAAATAAAGTAGTAAATTATTACAAATAATAGCAACAACAAATAATCTGATTTTCTAACTTTATTCACCAATGTTTAAATCCTGCTGGTTTCTTCTTGTCACAATGTGTTTACGAGACAACAAATATTATTAAAAAATTAAAAAAAAAAAAAGAAAGTCCCTGCCAGAAAAAACTGCTTCTATAACCAAACTGACACATCTCAGCACTTATCTGTATTTTTATCACTTTGTTCAACTTACACTGAAAATGTCCGTTTTTTAACCAAAATGTATTAAATTATATTTGTTTTATTTTCTTGAACACAAAATTTTAAGTGTTTCCAGCAGCAAGGAACAAAATGTTACACGCTGTGTGTCAAAACGTGATAAAATGAACGGAGTATTTTTATATGATCTTTTCTGTAATAAATAATTTTACCGCCCCGTAGGAGAAAGGGACATATTTAATTGACTCTGGACAGCGTCGTGCATAATGCATACTGTTTTGGTGATTCATCCGTTAAAGAATCATTCTTGTTGCTAAATGTATCTCGGCTTGCAGCGGTTCTTCTCATGTTTCATGCAGTCAGACAACAGGTCCACATCTGGAACAGGCAGAAAGGAATCAGACCTCTGCATCCAGCACATATTTAATCTGTATTAGCTGTCACACCGTGTCCCCCCACCCCTGAAACCAGCAACACAAGCTCAGCATCATTCCGTTTGACATTGCTGTTGTTCGTTCTCACTCAGATGCATCGCCGCTAATTACACTTTGCACACTTAAGTACACGAGCGCAGGCGTGCGTTCATTTGAAAACGAGTAATTGTTTAATTATAACTTCACGTGAACTTTGCTGAGCAGCGGGGCGAGTCGTGTCTCCCCTTCAGCGTGCAATTATTCGGACTATAATTGCACGGCCCGTTGGTGCAGCGGACCTGTCCGTCGGCGCCGCCGCTCCTCTCGAGCGCCGTCTGTGGCAGGGTCTTTGAAATGGGATAAAATGAGGCATTTTACTCCAATAAAATTATTTAGAAGTATATCGTTAAAAGAGTGGCTAAGGAAAATGTATTCTTGGCCCCCACTGACCCCCCTACGCTTACGGCTCTGTATCCCATGCATGACGAGTGCCTTTAAAAGAAAAAACTTGGGAAGATCTGTTTCTTTTTGTTGCTAAATTTAGCTGTTACACGTGAAACGTTAAATTTAACCAGAATTTACTTTTGTCATTTATTTTTACAGTCAGAGAAGAATTTAACACGAAACAAGGTGCTAATTACACTTTCCACCATCTTGCTGGTATAACACACAGAAAGACCAGTTTGTATTTCATGTTCATATGGAGGATACGTAATTATCTGTTGCACTGGGTCAAAGTTGGAAATCTGCTGGACTCTGGGTCCAAACAAGGAAAAGTGTTTTCCCTGCTGGAATAACGGGCCTTGAATTAAGGCTGGTGGGCCACGGGGAAGGAAAACGCTTGAGGCTACTGATAAGTGTTCAGAGAATGAAACAACTAGTGCCTTGATGTTCAAGTCTGAGTCGTTTGGTTTAAAAAAGGGACTCTCTTCTTCTCTCAGTGAAATCATTTTTAGAAAAACAACAAACAAAGACTCGTCGGAGCAACGGGCTTCAAGAGCCGAGCAATCTTCATCCTGAACAACTGTTCATCTGAACAGTCTGTGTGTGGCGCCGCTTGTTTACAGTCGTCACACAGTCAGCAGCATGTGCACATGAAAACAGTCATCCTCACTGATTTAGACTCGTGGTAAAGCACTGCTGCCTCTGGACGTTTGGGGCTTCGATGAGTTTAAGAAACCGAGCCCCAACATCTTCATCAACGTAAAAGGACATGGAATTAAAAAGGTTTAGACAGAGCTGTGAAGATTGTCTTCATCACTGCAGTCTGAGCTGGGAAACCAGAAGGAATGACACGTTTGACAGTGAGGACTCCCTCAGGGAGGTCTGAGAGGACTTCCACCACTAAAATCTGAGGTCAGACCTTTTCTCTGCACTTATGTCAGGTTGTGCTGCTGTATCGCTCAAACGGGTTACAGGAAACTAAACAAGGCACCGGGCTACTTGTAGCACCTCTTGAAGGTAATCTGGTCAGACTGTAAGCAATGGTGCCCGACAAGGTATAAACTAGAGAAACTGCATTTCCTGCAAAAAAGCAGTGTGATGCTTATTGCAGAAGAACTTGCTGAAAAACTGCTAAAATTAGCTAAAAACATGCTGAAATGTAGCTGATATGAAAGAACAAGCCTACATTGGCAGAATAAAGCAGAACAAACATGTTTGCCCAATTAGGCTGAAAGAAGCAAAAATTAGCACAAAAAGTGGAAATTCTCTGAAAAAAGCTGAAATGAGCAAAAACAGCTGAAAAGTAGCTACAAGGGAAGAAATAAGCTGAAATAACAAAGACGTGGAGAGAGCACACTTTAGCCTAATTATGCTGAAAAATGTTGAAATTAGTGCAAAAATGTAGCTGAAAAGCTAAAATTAGCATAAAAACAGCCAAATAGTAGCTGAAATAGCAGAAAAAGCTGAAACTTGCAGAAAAAATCTAAAAGGAGCAAAATAAGCTGAAATTAGCAGAAAGAAGTTAGAAGAAGCACAAAAATGTTGCAGTTAGCAAGAATCTGAAAGGAGCACAAACAGCTAAAAAAACAACTGAAAGAAGCTGAAAAAACAACTGAAAGTAGCTGAAAAAACAACTGAAAGTAGCTGAAAAAACAACTGAAAGTAGCTGAAAAAACAACTGAAAGTAGCTGAAAAAACAACTGAAAGTAGCTGAAAAAACAACTGAAAGTAGCTGAAAAAACAACTGAAAGTAGCTGAAAAAACAACTGAAAGTAGCTGAAAAAACAACTGAAAGTAGCTGAAAAAACAACTGAAAGTAGCTGAAAAAACAACTGAAAGTAGCTGAAAAAACAACTGAAAGTAGCTGAAAAAACAACTGAAAGTAGC
>NC_056502.1:39492081-39495843 GCF_014905685.2 Nematolebias whitei
GGGGGGGAGGCGGAACATGCCACTGGGAGGACGTGTGCCGTGAGGACTGCATGTAGATACGACCCCAGAGGCAACCGGTGGATTGAAATCGCCCCTATGAAGGCGTGCAGAGAACACTTTGTGCTGGGGGCTCTGGGTCAGTACCTGTATGCAGTGGGGGGCAGGAATGAGCTGAGGCAGGTGCTGCCTTCTGTGGAGCGCTACTGTCCCAAGAGGAACAAGTGGATGTTTGTCCAGCCCTTCGACCGCTCACTGTCCTGCCACGCTGGCTGCGTGGCTGACGACCTGCTCTGGGTGTCAGGTACACAGAGATGGAGGAAAACACTCATGTTTACTACACATCTATACAGGCAGATACAGTTCAGTCAAAATATCTGCTGCATGTTTATTTATTCTGTCTCTTACAGAAAAAGCTCAGGATGTTGTGCTTCTCTTACAGGCGGGGTTACAAACACGGCTCAGTACCAGAATCGGCTGATGGTGTACGACCCTGAACAGGTAACCATCCAAGGATTTAATCAGCTATATTCAAGTAAAGTTCAGCAACTTTCAGCAAAGGCCCCAAAAACATTTTATTTAGCTTTTAATGCTTAAATTATATGTAGTCAACTGAAATTATAATTTAAGTTGGATTTAGAATTTAAATTTATTACCCACAAGCTGTCAGATTACTGAACTCTTGATAATACAGTAGTCCCTCGCTACGTCGTGGTTCATTTATCGCATACTCGCTCTACTGAGTTTTTTTTTTTTCAAAATAAGATTGGACATGACACACTGATTGATGGATGAGCTGCACGATCGGCATGGAATTTTTATTTAAAATAAATGATTTTAAATTATTTAGCACCTTCAGCTCCTTTGTGCAGCCCTTTCTGCTGCAGGATAAACTTCCTGCTGCAACTGATCAGCTGTAGAGCAGAGAAGTGGGCGTGGCCAAAAGTGCCTGCAGGTGACAAAGAGCAGACAAGGCAGGCAGGGAGCTGAAATCATGACATTCTGTGCTCTTTTAGAGCGTTTAGAGTTTAGAAACATTGTTTAGAATATTGCAAGAGTGTGGGAAGAGTTTAAAACACCTTATATATATATATATATATATATATATATATATATATATATATATATAATAAACTACTACTTACTACAGTAGTCCCTCGCTACTTTGCGGTTTGTTTATTGCGGGTTTGCTGCATCACAGTTTTTAAAAATAAAACTGGACATGACACAATTGGCTGATTGATGGATGAGCCATGGGTTGTTTATTTAAAATAAATTATTTTAAATGATTTTGCACCATGTGTTCAGCCCACAAGTGCAGGGGGAAGCTCCCTCCTGCAGCTGATCAGCTGATCTTCTCTGCCACACACACATTTCTCCTGCTGCAGCTGCATGAAGAGTTAACTCTTTGCTGTCCAGATGCACCGATTGACTTTTGTCTTCCAACTTAAAATTCAAAGTATGTCACATCGTAAAAATCCTCATAATCACAAAATATAAAAGTGTTAAAAGTTATTTTTAATTTTTTTAGAACTTCTGTGTTCAGTTGTTTCAGTGTACTTGATCAAGAAGTACATTTGTGCTCCGTGCTGCAGAGCTGAAGCTGAGTGACATCACTTTGATGTCCTGCTGCACTTCTCTTCTCTACAATTTAAATTTAAATACTGTAACATTTTAAATAAACTATCCATGCTGCATGGATTGTTTATTTAAAATGTTACAATATTTAAATTTAAATTGTGTATTTAAGGAGGGAGACTGGGAGTAACAGGTGATGAGTGTGATTACAGCCTGGTACATGTCATGACAAAGTTTAATGAACTTAAACTGAACTTGAACTTGAACTACTGTCTCCCTACTTCACAGTTTTTCACTTATCGTGGGTGGGCGGGGTCCCTAACACCAGCGATAAACAAGGGACTACTGTATATCCTTTTTTTCCCTCATCCTGCCGTTTTATATTTTATCCAAGATAAAACAATTTTACTCCTTAAGATTGTGCACTTTTGTCAATTACATGCTAGTTGTTTATGTGTTGAAATGTAAGTTTTATTTTGTACCATCAGCAGGAACAACAGCTGAAAATGAGTCTGTACGGCTAAATCTGGCTCATTTACATGAACGTTCAATTAATATGCATCATACCTACTTAAAATATAAATACTTGTACACAATTCTTGCTCATAAGTGTTGTTTTTTTAAATTATTATTAATGCTCATTTCTTTTTATCAGATCATTAACACTCCTCTCACATTCAAAGCCTTTTCAAAGCCGTGTCGTACACGAGTTAGTGGAAGTGTTTTTACACGTGCATTAAACTCCCTGTTACAGTGTGAGCACAGCAAAGAATGTATGATGAAATCAAAGATCAACCTTTTGAAGGGGAGATGATAAACATCTGCCACCCAATCCTCCCCACAGTAGACAAAACCCAAATATTATCCTCTGATAAAACATTTTCAAAAAACTAAACAATACAGCACAACCACTGCTTCACTGAAGGTTCTTAATGACATTGTTGAAGCACTGGATGTTAAGGATTATTGTGCTGCACTTTTCTTAGACCTGTCTAAAGCTTTTGACACTGTGGATCATAACATCTTGTGTCATAAACTCTCAGACATTGGTTTCTCAGATCACACCATTGGTTGGTTCTCTAACTATCTTTCAGACTGGAGGCAATGTGTTCAACATAATGGTACTTCCTCCAGTTATTTAACAGTCAACAATGGTGTACCACAAGGCTCAGTCTTAGGACCCACCCTCTTTGCAATCTACATACATAATGTAGGTAAAAACATCCCTAATGCATCCATACATTTCTATGCTGATGACACAGTTGTTTATTGTCGAGCTAAAACTGTTGCTAAGGCTTTCCAGCTTTTGAAATCTGCATTCAACATCATCCAGACTGATTTGTTTCGCCTCAAACTTGTCCTAAATGCCGACAAAACCAAAGGGATGCTTTTTTCAAATAGGAAGTTGGTCCCAGCAGTTCTTCCTCCGATTTTATCCTCAAATGGTGTCCCCATTGAGTTTGTTGATTCCTATAAATATTTGGGTATCTTGGTCGACTCACATCTCTCTTTTAAGCTCCATGTGGAAAACTTGATAAAGAAACTGAAAGTTAAACTGGGTTTCTTTTTCAGAAACAGATCCTGTCTAACCCTGAATGCTAGAAAACGCCTTGTATCTGTGACTTTCCTTCCCTCATTTGATTACGGTGATATTATTTACATGAACGCTCCTATAAGAACCCTGCAGATGTTGGATGCTGTCTATCATGGTGCACTAAGATTCATAACTGGCTGTGATTATCGTACCCACCACTGCACCCTGTATTCACTGGTTAACTGGACATCATTAACTTCATGCAGACTCTCTCACTGGTATATTTTCATCTTTAAATCACTTCTTGGTCTGCTGCCTTCATACATCTCCTCCTACATGTCTCTGCGTGAGTGCAGCTACAGCGTGCGCTCTCAGGACATTATTACCTGCAGTGTTCCCTCAATGAGGACTGAACTTGGCAAAAGGGCCTTCTCCTATTCCGCTCCTGTTTCCTGGAATATCTTACAAAAAGATTTGAAGCTCTCGACCTTGACCTCTCTAAGTGTCTTTAAGAATCGGTTGGACACCAGGCAGGGTCCAATGCAGACATGTTCCTGTTTTTAGTTTTCTACATTTGTCTTGGAATCTAGCTGTTTTTTGTTTTGTTACCTTTTCCTTTTAGCCATCCTATTTGTTAAAAAAAAAAAAAAAAA
>NC_056502.1:39495943-39508648 GCF_014905685.2 Nematolebias whitei
TGTTTAATATTTGACTCAAGGGCGCCCCCTACATTATTCAAACTGTTATATCTCAGTGATATGTCATCCGATCTGGACCAGATTTTTGGTGTGTGATTAGTGAGCACTTAAACACACAATGGTATTGTTGTTTTACTTTTGACTCAAGTGCGCCCCCTAGGTAAATCAAACTGTTATAGCTCAGTGATATATTGTCCGATCTGCATCAGATTTTTGGTGCTTGACTAGTGAGGACTTATGGACGCAGTGGTGTTGTTGTTTAATATTTGACTCAAGTGCGCCCCATAGATAATTCAAACTGTTATATCTCAGTGATATATCGTCCGATCTGCACCAGATTTTTGGTGCTTGACTAGTGAGGACTTATGGACGCAGTGGTTTGTTGTTTAATATTTGGCTCAAGTGCGCCCCTAAATTATTACAATAGGTATATATGCGGTCGCAGCTTATGTCAAAGGTTCGGCGAATGCGCACTCCGGAGAACGGGCGCGTGACGGTAGCTTGAGCGTTCTCGATGGCGACCGGGAAGGGTCGCTGCAGTTCCCGTGGTCGCCATAAGGCCGCAGCGGCGCTTCGCTGCGAGGGCCTTGAACGCTGCTTGCAGCTTTAATTTTTATTACAATCAAAGCCCTGGATTTTACAGAAAATGCCAATTGGTTGTGATATTTTGAAGTAAATATTTGAACTACTGGTAGTTGTGAAGTAAATATAATGTTTTCCTTTTTTCCTGCATGGTATTTTGCTAATATGAAAACTCATATTGAGGTTCAACACAATCTGCTGGCTTTCTTAGATATATAACTTTAACTGTCATTTTTATCAAGAATGTGGATGTTTTTAAACAGTGCCCTGGGAGAATGTTTGTTGTAAATTGAAAGTATTTAAATAAATTAACTTGAAAATTAGTATATCTAGTCAAGTCGAGTTGTCTTTATTGCGCTATCATTTAAATATATCCAGCAGAATGAAATTATGTATCGACAAAGTCCATGCTCAATAATCCAGGTATAAAATCCAACATTTTTCAGTCAGGTCATCTGGACAGTTTCTTTCTGTGTGCTGAAAGGTTTCGCCTTCGATCCGGAAGGCTTCATCATGGGATTTTATACCTGGATTATTGAGCATGGGCTTTGTTGTTTTCAACCAGTTTGACAAGACTGTCAACAAGGAAGAGGGCCGGCAATGGAGGAGGGGCGTACCAAAGAGACCATCTTATCACAAGCAGAACTGGTTTGTTCCACCTTGGAGTAAGCTGTTGGGGGGAAGAATCAGTTTTGTTGTGTGTTTCCTTGACTGATGAAGCCTTCTGGATCGAAGGCGAAATCTTTCAGCACAAAAAAAGAAACTGTCCAGATGACCTGACTGAAAAATGTTGGAAATTATTTATCCTTCATGTCTAAAAAGAGTCCAGAATTATAAACAAAAACAATGCTTAAAAACAAAACAAAAATAAACTGATGTGTTTGTTCCTCTGTGGGCTTCTGATTAGGTTGCCTCCTGTGTGCCTCATATATGAGATGTTTCAGGCTAGTTGTTCTAAGAGGAGACACCAGAACAGACCTGAAGTCTGCCAGAGGGATCATATTTGACTTCATGACTGGTGATGTCTTAAGGTTCCCTATAGAAGGAGCTGGAGAGAGGGACGTGTTGGCTTCTCTTTGGACCTGTCACATCTACAACATGACCACAGATAAGTGGAAGAAATAGATGGAAGGATATATAGATGATTTGTAAATAAATACATTTAATGGTTAAAATATTACCATTAATTCCATTGAAAAGTAATAAATTAGGTATAAATTGTGACAGATTATGTTTTTTTCTTGGTTTAAGTAATGAAAAATTCTAAACAGTTGATTGAAGTTTGAAGAACTTAAGGGCAGAATGCTATTACTAAGGGCTGTCCATCCATCCATCCATCCATCCATCCATCCATCCATCCATTCATCCATCCATCCATCCATCCATCCAGCCAGCCAGCCAGCCAGCCATCCAGCCATTCATCCATCCAGCCAGCCAGCCATCCAGTCATCCATCCATCCATCCATCCATTCATTCATCCATCCATCCATCCAGCCAGCCAGCCAGCCAGCCAGCCAGCCATCCATCCATTCATCCATCCATCCATCCAGCCAGCCAGCCAGCCAGCCAGCCAGCCATCCATCCATCCATTCATCCATCCATCCATCCATCCATCCAGCCAGCCAGCCAGCCAGCCATCCAGCCATTCATCCATCCATCCAGCCAGCCATCCAGTCATCCATCCATCCATCCATCCATCCATTCATTCATCCATCCATCCAGCCAGCCAGCCAGCCAGCCAGCCAGCCAGCCAGCCATCCATCCATCCATTACCTTCTACTTCTTCCGAAGTCAATTCACAGGGGCAGTAGCTTGAGTTGGAAGGCCCAGACATCTTTTATCACAGTCACCTCTTCCAGCTCTTCTGGGAGGACTCCAAGACGTTCCCAGGCCAACCGAGAGATCTAGTCTCTCCAGCATGTCCTGGGTCTTCCCCGGTGTCTCCTCCCTCCCAGTCGGACATGCCCAAAGCACCTCCCTAGGGAGGCGTCCAGGAAGCATCCTTACCAGATGCCCAAACCACCTCAACTGGCTTCACTTGATGTGGAGGAGCAGCGGTTCTACTTTGAGTCTCTCTCGAGTAACTGAACTTCTCATCATATCCTGATGCATGCTCAATTAAAAAAAAAAAAAAATCAAAAAAGGTCTAAA
The DNA here is from genome assembly GCF_014905685.2 of Nematolebias whitei. Classification (NCBI taxonomy): domain Eukaryota; kingdom Metazoa; phylum Chordata; class Actinopteri; order Cyprinodontiformes; family Rivulidae; genus Nematolebias; species Nematolebias whitei. Next base: position 39,498,677 of record NC_056502.1, read on the forward strand.
AAGTTCAAGTCAGATCCTCTGGATGGATTCTTCTTGTTGAAATATTTCATATTTTATTCAAAAGACTTCTTCAGTCTGAGGCACTAAATAAATAATAAATTAATAATGATTAAATAATAATGACACATAAATATGTGTCACATAAATATGTTGTTCACATAAATATGTGAACAACAAGTTCTGGATGTCACCAGCAAACTGGTTGATCCACTATGAGAAGGTGCTATTTATAAGACTGTTTATTGCAGCACCTGAGACTGAAGAAGTCTTTCGGATAAAAGACGAAACGTTTCAACAAGAACAATCCGTCCAGAGGACCTGACTTATATTTTTTAGATGAACTTCTCACCCTATCTCTAAGAGAGAGTCCAGCTACCCTGTGGAGGAAACTCATTTCTACCGCATGTTTCCGTGATCCTGATTTTTGGTCACTACATAGAGTTCGTAGCCATATGAGGGGAGGAATGTACATAGATTGACCGGTATACAGAGAGCTTTGCCTTACACCTCAGCTCTCTCTTCACCACAATGAACCGGTACAGACCCGACAATACTGCAGATGCTGTACCAATCCGTCTGTAAATCTCATGCTCCACTCTTCCCTCACTCATGAACAAAACCCCTAGATACTGTTCTTCAACTCCTCCACTTGAAGCAGAACCTCACTCTTGACCTGAAGAGAGCAATCCACCCTTTTCCAACTGAGGACCATAGCCTCAGATTTGGAGGTGCTGATTCACATCCCAGCAGTTTCATACTTGACTGTGAACTGCTCCAGTGAGAGCTGAAGATCACGACATAATGACGCCAACAGGACCACATCATCTGCAAAGAGCAGAGATGGAACTCTGAGGCCACCGAACCGGATTCCCTCCGCCCCGTGGCTGCACTGAGTATTTCTGTGTACAAAAGTTATGAACAGAATTTATGACAACAGGAAGCCCTGGAAGAGCCCAACTCCTATCCTGAAGGGGTCTGACTTACTGCCGGCAATGTCAAACAAACTCTTGCACCTTTTGTATAGGAAATAACAGCCTGTAGCAATGGACCCCAGGCGTGTCAACCAAGACACTCCCACCGCAACATCCAAAATCTTTAGGAAATTACTTACTTGAATTTAAATTACTAATTACTTGATTACTTGAAATTACTTGAAAATTATTATGATTGAAATAATTGTTTGAAAAAAAGGGGCAGATATAATAAGATTGTTTCTTCTTTCTGCTGCCTTTCATTTTAAATCTTTTGTATCTTTTTTTTATATTGTTATGGAATTGTTTTGTACTTTTTTAAAATGAATAAACTTTATACCATACCATACCATATTCTTGTAATTTTTAACATGTCTTTATATTGCAAACTGAAGACACCAATGGCCAAACACAGCTTTAGAGCTGTGTTGAGGGAAATCTGCATCACTGCTGCAACACTGAGTCAATGTCTTTCTTACAGCTGCTGGGCTCTGTGTTAAAATAAATAAATGTGTGTTTTCAACACTTTTTGTTCTGGACATATCTGAAAGTCTCACTTGATACACATCAACAGGAGAGCAGCCTGGGCTGAGGATCCACAGATGAAATGTTTTCCATTGGGAATACAAAACTGGAAAATATCTGAAATATGATGCAATGAACACCTGACCTTTAGCCTCAACCTGTTGCTACAGTTACTGCTGACCCACTGTTCCTCTAGGATCTGGAGCTTTATTAGTTAGACAGTGCACATCCCACAATAACCAACATAAGACATACAGTAATTTTAGATAGTATTTACACCCTCTAAGCTTTTAGCAGTTTTTGTTTTATTGTAACCTGATGCACCTGTCCATCCATCCATCCATTATCTTTTACCCACTTCTTCCATTTTGGGTCATGGGGGTCGCTGGTACCCATGTCCAGCAATCACTTTGCGAGGGGCACTCATACTCATTCTCAATGTGATCCCGTTTTAATACCTCTTTACTGGATGTTTCGTGTAATAATTTTTGATCTACTGTAGCAAAGCCTCCACTCTGGAGAGAACGTATGGGCCTGCGTGGATTGCATATGGTCACTCGTTTGCAGTGGAGAGTGGACAGGTCTCCAGTCCATCACAGGGACACATAGAGTTTAACGAGACAAACAACCATTCACTCTCTCACTCACACCTAGGGACAAGTTAGAATTACCATTCAGTCTAGCATGTATGTTTTTTGTCTGTGGGAGGAAACCAGAGTGCCCAGAGAAAACCCACGCAAGCACGAAAAGAACATACAAACTCCACCCAGAAAGGCCCCTGGACCGAGATTTGAAACGAGGTAACCTGCTCGCTGAGAGGCAGCAGCTCTACCAGTTGTGCCACCGTGCTGCCCCTGATGCACCTATATAAGACAAAATTATAGCTTAATACTGTTAAACAAGTTTGTAAATTTATTTCAATTTACTGAGGTCCTGGGTATTGTGGAAGATGTTTTCATTGACAATATCTCTGTAACTTGCACCACAACGCTTTGACTCAACTCTGATCATTTTTCCAAACCCTGCTACTGAAACACATCCCACAGCTTGATGCTGCCACCTCCATGCTTCACTGCTGAACTAATTTTGGGTGGTGCCTGGTTTCCTTTAGGCATAAATAAAGTTTAGTGATGAGGCTAAACAGTTAAATTTTGGTTTCATATGACCAAAGAATCTTTCTGGCAGTCTGAGGGTCTTAGGCAGCTACTAAGCTTCCATGGAGCCACTCTGTCATAAAGTTCAGATCAGTTCTAGTTATTCTTCTAGAATTTTGTCCCATCAAAGGTCTATGAAGCTCAGAGTGACAATCAGGCTATTGGTTTCCTCTCACTTTGGCTTCTCTCTGGATTACTCAATGTGATCTGGGAAACCAGAAAAGCCAAACTTCTATTTGAGAATTACAGCGTCCACTGTCCGGTGGCTCAGTTGGTAGAGCTTCCACCTCTCAGTGAGAAGATTGCCGGTACAACTCCCGGCCCAAGACCTTTCTGGGTGGAGTTTGTATGATCTCTCCATGTATGCGTGGCTTTTCTCAGGGTACTCTGGTTTTCTACCACGGACTAAAACATGCATGTTAGACTGATTGGTAACTATAAATTGTCCCTAGGTGTGAGTGAGAGAGTGAATGGTTGTCTTGTTTGTCCCTGTGATGGACTGGAGACCTGTCCAAGGTGTCCCACACCTCTCGCAGAGTGACTGCTGGATAAGGGCACCAGTGACCCCCATGACCCAAAAAAGGAAGAAGTGGGTAAAGATAATGGATGGATGGATAATTGTGACTGCTACAGCAAAAATCAGCACAAGGATTTGAGAAAACTCATCACAAAATGCGTGATTTTATTACAAAAACATTTATACAAGTCATTATACAATTTTTACTAAGTTTGACATCAGAACGTGAGCAGGAAGCGTTTACAGTACTTAAAGTTTAGACTGCATAGCAACAAGAGTCAAATCTGGCTTTCATATTTCTATAAAACATTTCATCGTTCTCAAAGCTGGGGGAAATGTACTTCATGTAAAAATGTTTCAGCTTTAAAAAGATCCCTTTGACAAATGCATAGAACAAATCCTGCCCTAACACAGACTTTAGTTTCAATTGATCTCTAATGAAATAACAGTATAAAACAGATAAAGCAGAATACTGGACAGCCTGCGCAGTTGATAAAGGGGAGAAGCAAAAGAAAAATGCACTGGTAAATCACTGCTTCTGCTCAGATAATGCACATTTGTCTTTTCCCAGGATCATAAATCATTCGGAGAAGCATAGTTTCATTTCATGAACACATTTTACACTCAGATAATGGACTACGGTAGAAATAATTTTAAAGTTTCTGAACAGTAAAACATTAAAACTATCGACTCTGTTAAGAAAATTGAATACATAAAAAGACCATCATCTTAAATTCATACTCATCAATTAAAAAAAAAAAAAACAAGCTTAATTTACAGTTTGTTTTCAACTTCACTGCATTCACGCCAACTCTCAGGTTTTCTCCTAAACAAAACAACATATGTACAGTAGTCACAGACAGAAAAGTGCAAATGTATGAGAAGTTTGATCAAACAAAAACGTAATCTAGGAAGTAAAAAAACAACACATCTACATGTTCCACAGAAATACAGCGAGTCCTGAGAAATTAATCTCTACAAATCAATAGCGTTTGCTCATATTTTAGTGCAGTGCTCCATCCATAATCTCCAGTGTTTAAAACATTTTTAAGTAAATATAAAAAAAATGTCCAAATATAAAAAAAGAAAACATGTCAAAAAAGGTTAAATGACAGAAACAATGTGGGCCTGCCAACCACAGTTTTTCTGTAAAATCAAAACAATCTTAAGAACAGCAGACTGTAGCGGATCATGGTTTTGGTATGTGATGGTTCTTTATTTGGACCCTCAGGACAGTCAGACAGCACGACGCCTTCACATGCTATCTATGTGAGTTCTAGCTGTATGTGTTTGGGTCTACTGCTGCCTGTCTCTGCTTAGTTTCACAGCCAGAAAAGCACAGCAAGCTGAAAAGCTGCTCTGATGCCATGCAATTAAGCATCATGCAGAACGTCCAACTTTACACACAATCAGGTAAATTATTGATATGCAAGTAGAGAAAAAGGCTTTTGTAAAGCAGAAATGAGCCCTTCTTTTTCCACATAAATATATTATCTTCATGCAGACTCAGTGCAGTACTTTTCCTCCAGGTTCAGTCAGGCACATGTGACGCACTGTACTGTTGTCTTGGACCCTTCCTTACTTTGCTTCTGATTATCTCCGTGTTTTGCTGCTCCAAGGCTGTGTTTGGGCTGAGCGCTGCGGCTTCAACAGGATGCTCAGAGGCAGCTGTAATCATGTGGGCAGCCTGTCAGCTTCATCTGAAAACAGGAGCGGAGTCAACACTTCATTGAACAAACAGATTAATGCAGCAGGATGCAGATCAAAGCATGTTTTTCTGACCTGAAGGCGAAGGAGTGCTGTCTTCCCCTGTTGGGACAAACTGAAGCTCAGACCCCAGAGCTGCTATGGAGCTCCTGGGACGGATGCACCGGTCACCTGAGAAGCTCCTGCGAAGTAATGCCTGAATCCAGAAACATTACACAAGTCAAAATCTGAACAGTCTGAAAGATTTAGAAACCAATCAGTCTTCTAAAGCAAACTGAGATCTGTGCACATCAGTGCTTGACCTTGCGGGTCATGGGGCTGGTGGGTGCAGAAGCGCTGCTGTACAAACTGAGGCTCGAGTTGGACCTGCTGACAGCCAAACCCTTAGTGGTGCTTCCTGCTGGTGACAAGTATTTCTCTTTGATCTTCAGGTTGGTCCGACCTTTCACTGTTGATGACACAATGAGACAAAATACAGTGAAACTTGTCATTTATCTGCCATTTCAAAGATCATCAAAAGGTGTCAACTAAAAACAAAAAATGACCAAATATCACTTCTTATATATAATTACACATTTGTTTATTGTTATTATTATACTTTCATTTTCTCAAAAGTTTTAAGTAAATTAAATCTTAATTACTGAGTATAAGACAAGTTCAGATCTGCCATGAAGGCCATTAAACCTCCCACAACTTATGGATGATGCAGTCTCAAAATAATTATCAGTGCTAATGTCCCAGGTCACAAAGGGATGTGAATGGTAAAATATTTGTAGTTTTTGAGATGACTGTTTTTTTGGACTGGTATTGACCTGGGAACACAAGTAAACCTTAATGCTTTTGGTGCAAGATATTCAAGTGAGTATGAGTTACAAGATCTACAAATATAGAGATGGATTTTTGTTGTTGGTGTTGCTGGTGTTTGCTTGCCTGAGCCAGAGTACAGTGATGGATCCTGGCAAGCAAAGGGAGATATTTTATCCACCACCAAGCACAATGGCAGAGCCAGGGGGTGGTCAATGGTGGTCTTGACCTCCATAGATTAACATTTGGCCACCCCAGTTAAAATCATTTTAGGAAACAATACTGCTAAGCAATATAAAAACTAGAAACCATAATTTCCTCAAATGAGCAGGGTGGTCAGTTTACATTTAAGCATATGGCGGTGACAAAACCCTTAAAATGGCCACAACTGATACTTAGCTAATGTAAAATCAGTTTATCTGTATTCAAAAAAAGTGAGGAAACCATTTGAAGAAGGTACAACACAGACTAGTCAAAAAATTGCAGAAGCAAAAATACATATATATTTTCCAAGAGTATGGTTTAGAAAAAAAGTGTCTTGATTTGTTAAAAAAATTAATAAAATAACTGTTACCGACCTCTGCAGGGGTCATTCTTTACCAGGAATTCATCAAGAGCAGTCCAGCCTCCTCCCACCCTGACCATCAATGTGCTCCGCAGGATTCGAACCATCCGCAGCTGTTGGGAATCTCCAAACTTCAGCAAACCAACAAAGAAGAAAACACAAGTTGATGTTGGAATAGGAATAGAGGTGACACTTTTATTGTTCTGAAGCAGTCATTGCTTTAAACGCCACATTTTTTTGTGCAGGATTTCTTTCATGCTTATATCACAAAGGAAGGAAAACCAGTATATGTGAAGATTAAAACATATCATTAACAAAGGCTCACCCTGTATCTGTTGGCACTTATTTGCTCCACTTGGAATTTTTTGGGACAGTTACAAAGTGACACCTGTCGACTCACCTACATGTAAAAAAAGAAACACAATAATGAAAGGCAATAAATGTAGGAGTTGTGGTTTTGTACCGGGTGTCATGTTTGTCTGAGTTCCCCCTGATCCTCTGTTTCTCTTCATAGGGTTTGTGTTTCTTTAGTATCTAGCCCCATCTTATGTTGTGTTTATGTCTTGCATCCTCTGTCTCTTTCTCTGGCGTCTGCGATTACTCACAGGTGCTTTCACTTGGTCTAATTGGTGTTTCCTGTATATAAGTATGTGTCTCTGTGTTAGTCTTTGTCCTGGCATTGTCTACTGTTCACTGGTGATGACCCGTCTTTATTGTGAGCCCCCCCATCATTACAGTATATGTTTGATTTGCTGCCCTATCAGCTCTTTGTTTTGTTAATAAATCTCTTATTTTTCATATACCTGTACATCCTGAGTTCTTACCTGCCTGCCTGCTCCATTGGGTTCACCAGCACCAGCCTCTTGTGACAATAAACACCCCACTTTTCTAAGTGACAGTGCAAACTCTGCTCCTACCTCTTCATTGATCTGATCTGCATCCAGTGTTTTCCTGTAGGGGTCCCTGCTAGGATGCAGAGCACTTATAAACTCATAGTAGTCAATGAAGCCGTCGTTGTTTGTGTCGAAAATGTTTGCCACTGCATTCATCTCCAGGGAGTTTGTTGGAAATTCTACAATTGAGGAGTTGGATGAAAAAAAGACTATAACTTCACAGATTTGAACAGAGAACAGTTATTTAAACTTGCGACCACCAACATGGAGTCTTACTAGAAGCAAGAACATAATCAATGAACTCTTTCTGGCTGATCCGTCCATCCTGGTCTCGGTCAATAGTCCGGAACACGTCTAAGATCCGAGACTTCATATGACTGATCCACTGCATGTAACGCTTTCGCCAAACATTGAAGTCAAAGTTGGCAAATTGCTCCATCTGAAAATAAATAAATACATCACAAAACTAACTCCAGGAGTATACTGCATTGCTCTTCAAGCTTTGTCACAATTGTAAAGATATTCTGGAAATCCATAGTCACCTCTCTGAGCATTTGTTGGTGTTGTGCCAAGCGATTCTGTCTCGCCACAGCCAGGTGCCAAAGTTTCTGCCACTGACTGACCAGCTGAGTGAGCGGGGGAGTCTGGGGGTCAAGGTGCTCCAGGGGGACGGGTACAACAGGCGGCAGCTTCATCGTGCTTCTCCTCTCTGCGTGGAAAATCAAGCATACGAGAGTTAAGTATTAGATTTGATAATATAATAACTGGTAGTCATTGAATCACCACTGACTTTAAAGTTTGTTCTAATTTTTTTTTTTGTAGTAAACTGTGGTCTTCTTACTTGTGAGTGGCCGCTTGCTGGGGGAAACTTGTTTGGGAGAGCTCTTGTGTTTGCAGGATTTTGTGGCATGTTGAATTTCTGGAAACTTTTTGTTCATTTCCTCCATAAACACCTGCAGAGAGCAACCCATTTAGTGGCTTTACTATTTTATTGCAAAGCTAAATTATCAAAGAATTAGAGCACAATACTTGTAATTCCTTTAATTGACTACACCACCTTTTGGGTAAAAACAGACAAAGTAAAACTGCAAATAACAGCATAGTTGTGCCCACAAAGCTCTGTATCACATTTTGCATGGTGAAAAAAAGGCAAACTGATATTTTTATTTGGTTCAGAAAACAGAGAAATGTATAGCGCCATTGCAGCCATTTTGTTAGTTAGCATGTTAAAAATAATACAATAGTCCCTCGTTTATTGTGGGGCTTCCGATAAATGAAAAACCGAATAGTAGTACAAGTAGTAGGTAGAAGTTTATTTTATTTTAGTATGTATGCATGTGTATATATATATATATATATATATGTATATATATAAGGCGTTTTAAAACCTTCCCACACTTGCAGTATTCCAAACAATGTTTCTAAACTCTAAATGCTCTAAAAGAGCGCTGCCACCTGCCAGCGCTCTCGGCCACGCCCACTTCTCCACTGCAGAGCGGAAATAAAAGAGGAAGCTTCTCCTGCAGCTATGGGCTGCACACAGGTGCAGCAGGTGCTAAATAATTTTAAATAATTAATTTTACATGAAAATTTCATGCCGATCGCCCGGCTCATCCATCAATCAGCCAACTGTGTGTCATGTCCAATCTTACTTTGAAAAAGCTCAAAAGAGTGAGTCCGTGAAAAGCAAACCGCAAAGTATCTAGGAACTACTGTAATATATTTATTTCAGTTACTTCCACTCATAACCTTAAAACCAATATAGAACTCAATAGATGATTCCATATCAGGCCACTAGGTGGCGACATTCATCAAATCTGACGAACTTCAATAAATATTCATGGTAAATTTGCTACAACAGTGATGGTTGATTGGCAGTGACACTAAATAATTACTTGTCTGACAAACTATAAATTTTGTGCGCATAAACATTTTCTAAGAAAAACTGGCTTCTTTTTATCTAATTTTTTAAAGCAAACACTGAAGGAGTTGAGTTGACCACCTAAAGTTGAGCAACGCTCCCAAAAATGTCGGCATCATTGCTCAAAGACTGAGAATCCAGATGTGTTGCTCTATTCCATAATAAACAAGTAACAAGAGTACTGCATACAGCACATTAAAGGCATTCGACAAACAATTGTACAGTAATCTATAACAATGGCCCAGACAAGTAAAGACCTTGTAATAATGTCTGACCTTGATTTGTGACCTTAAAATTAGATCTGAGGTGATGAAAATATTATGCAACACTCTGTCTAGTATCCTGATGCATGCTCAATAATCCAGGTAGAAAAATCCAAAAAAGTTCAATCTGGTCCTCTGGACATTCAAAAAAAAACAAAAAACAAAGCAAAAAATGTAGAAACGTTTCGTCTCTCATCTGAAAGACTTCCTCAGTCTGAGGTGCTGTATTCAGCCCAGTCTCTTAAATAGCACCTTCTCAGAGTGGATCAACCAGTTTGCTGCTGACAACCAAAACCAGCTGATCACATGCTCAAGGAGGACCATCAGCCTAACAATGGATCATTAGCACACTGATGGCTGTTTACTATTCACAGAGGGCTGAGTGATACTAGCAATCACAGCATTATAAGAGGGAGACACTTGAACCCGGAGGCCTCCACCCTGTTTAATGATGGACAATTTCTTTTCACAAAGATGGCCTCCTTTACTCCTCTCTCAAACCATCGTTCCTCTCTGTCCAGGATGTGAACATCTTCATCCCTGAAAGAGTGACCGCTGGCCTGGAGATGACTGTAGACCGCAGAGTCCTGGCCTGATGATGTTGATCTTCTGTGCTGGGCCATCCTTTTGGCCAGTGGCTGTTTAGTTTCCC
>NC_056502.1:39509048-39519449 GCF_014905685.2 Nematolebias whitei
TTTTTTTGCTTTGTTTTGTTTTTTTGAATGTCCAGAGGACCAGATTGAACTTTTTTAGACTCTGTCTAGTGATGATGCATACGTGTAAAAATGTTTGTTAATTGTCTTGAGCGGATCAGAAGCTATGGCCCAGACATGCAAAGACCTTGTACAACGTTTGACCTTGATTTTCGACCTTGACCTTAGATGAGGGGGGATGTAACATGTATGTGACACTCTGTGTGATGCATATGTGTATGACCTTTCATTAAATAATCTTGAATGTTTCAGAAGTTACGGGCAGGACAAGAGAAAGTTCACAGGTGTACGGATGATGGAGAGTATACCGTAACATGTCTGCCTTCAACGGGCACATAAAAAGATGAAGATGTGAAGATTCTAGAAAGCATTTGCAGCTCAGTGAGTTTGTATCTTGAGTAGCTCCCAGTGCAGAGTAGAGATAAACTGTACCATGTGCTGCTCAATCAGTTCTTGGTTCTGCTCTGAGGTCTCAGGCAGAGACTCCTGATCCCTCAGGTTGAGAGCTTCCTCTGCTGATGAGATCCAGTCCAGCAGACTCTGGACTTCTTCTTTTGCTTCGTCCAGCGCTGCCAAGCTGGCCTGGATCTTCTGGCTCTGCTGCTGGGCCCAGGCCTCAACCTGGATCAGAAACAAACATTTTAGTTTCAGAAACAGTTTTGCTTCTCACATTCACTGACTGTAACAATTAACTTGATTTTAACAATGAATTTCTGAGACATTTTGAGGGAAAGTAAAGTTTCTTTGTTATTATTCTGGCATGAAGGCACTCACCTCCTCATAGCGGGTTTTAGTGACGCTGATCCAAGATTTGAGCGTTATTATGGCATCTGGGTGACACGAGGCTAGAATCTCCTCACCCAAAACCTGGATGTTTTCTAATTCCACTGCTTGAGTCTGTAATGCAGCCAGTGATTCCTACAGGGGAGTGGAAAAACACTTTCATCTCATACTTCATCCGTGTCATGAGCTTTTTCATTGAAGTGGCTCGAGCAAACAGCTCTTTGCATCAAATTATCTTTCCCAAACCAGCTGAAATCCTTGATGTCACAGTTATGCCTCTCACACCTAAGTGTTGTCATCTTTAAACAACTCCTTATCAACATCTATGACGGCCCCAGAAGGCGATAAGTTGGGATAAAAGGATTTTCCCACTCAGTTTCTGGTAAAACTGACCTTGTGTTGTTTATCAAAGGCCCGCAAACCGTTCTCCTCTTCAGGTATGACCCCGTATTTTAGGATCCTCTCTGCCTCAGTGAGCCTCTCCATGAAAGAGTGAACAAGGCCGTAAAACTTCTCAGCCTGAGAAGAGCAAAGAACGTTAAGAGTTTTGTCTGTCTCAGGGAACTTTTGTGGTTGTGCACATTAACTTAATCAATGTATTTTCTCATTTGTTGGAGATAGCTGCATTAACGTTTCAGCAGAAGACGTTATAGACCAAGCGTAATAAAGCTGGAACATTCAAATCTAACATCATTTTGTCTTCATAGTTGTACATGCTAACAGGTGTTGTGTGTAAGCAGTACCTGCTGGAGTGCAGCCTCCAGCCTGTCCTGCTTGCTGACTGACAGTTTGCACACAGCCTCCCATCGCCCCCCCAGTTCGTCCATCTGCTCCTGCAGCCAGTGGGCGTCTGCCGTGCTGCTTCTGGTGAGGTCCCTCACAGAGCGCTTCAGGGTCCTTATGCATCCGGCTCGTTTCCCCAGCTCCTTCTGGAAGGCCTGGAAACAATAAGACATGTTCACAAGCTGCAGGTTAATTTTCCCCAAAATAGGATCAACTGTAAATAATAAATAATATTTGTATAAAGAGGCTTGTGGCAAATGTTCAGCCCAGTTGGTGTCAGAACTTGTTAATTTGTGCGTACCTTGTGTTTGTCGATCAGATTGTTGACGGTGTCTTTGTCTCCACCAACAGGAACGTCTTCAGCCAGTTGGGGCTCTGCTCTGTACAGCCAGTCATTCAGCGCCTGCAGAGCATCAGTGAATCTCCCTGAGAACAGCAGAGCTTCCTCCAGCTTATGCTGTCTGCAAAGTAAAACATCAATAAAGCTCAGAGTGAACATCACTTGCAACATGACGGGTCCTGTTTAATCTGTGGCATGCGCCACACCAATAAAGTGCCCCCCCATCCCCCCTCAGGTGCCATCACAATGTTAAACAGACATTTTACAACACATATGTAATCTGAAATTGTGTTTACTTTGGTAAATTTCAAATGTCTGAATGTGCATGAACACAGCGCCCCAAAAATCTGACTTTCTGTTTTACATTAAATGACCAGTTTAAATATGACAAGCTGCAGTAAACATCCCCCATCGCTGACGGAGTTGAGTAGTGAATGTTTGTAGTTTTTGAGATGAGCGTTTTTCTGGACTGGAATTGAACAGAAAATACAAGTACACCTTATTTTTTCAGTGTAAGTTATTTAAGTGGGTAGGAGTTTCACTGTGTCGAAGAACAGAGGTAACTTTTTTTGTCTTTGCTTAGAGGAGGTGCAGAGTGATAGATCCTGGCAAATAAAAGGAGAATGTTATCCATCACCAGGCAGAAGGGCAGGAACAGGGGTGGCCACCATGGATTAATCTTCAGTCACCCTAATCATTGGAAGATATTATACCTTTAAACAGTATTAAGAGTAGAAAGCATAGTTTATTTAAATGATGGGGAGGGGGCTGGCTTACAATAAAATATGTTGGTGGTCATCTTGGGTTTAGACGTAGCAATACAATTTTTGATAATGAACTTTCTTTCATCTAAGATGCTGCCTCATGCCAATTTGGAAGTTGGCACGTTGCTTATTTTTCAAGTTATACATCATTTAACAAGGTTAATATGCATGCATATGTGGCAGTAGCCATCTTGGATTTTGACCTGGCAACTCCATTATCAAAATGAATCTTTGCTTAGATGTGGCCAGAAACCAACATAAAGTTGGTAACTTTTAATTTTCAAATCATCAAGCTCAGAACATGCATGAATGAACAGATAGAGAGTATCTCCAATTCTCAATCTGGGGGACAATAAACTTGTAAAACAAAAGCTTTTTTTCTTTTAAATGGGTTATTTGCATGTGTTATCCCATTCCCCATCTGTACTCCAGCTTGGCCCCCTGTAAACAAACATTCTCTGTCCAGCCCTGCCCCTCTGTACCTTTCAATGGACTTGCCGCTGATGGTGTCCCACGTGTCTCTGAGTTCAGCCAGCATGTTCTCCAGATGCTGCCTGTCATGGCTGCTCTTAGCTCTCTCATGGAGGCTGCGACCGTTCTTCATCGTGGCTTCGTACATGGGTCTCTTTAACCTCAGCAGTTTGTGAAACTCCTAATTACAAGAAGCAACAGGGGTTCAATGAAAATACTCAATGCCTCAACAAGTTCAAATGATTCTGCTGATAAATAGTTGCACCTTCTGTTCAACCAGTTGCAGCTTTATTTCCTCATGAGACACAGCGATCTCTTTATGTGTGTCTAACGTTTGTTCAATCTCTGCCGTCCAGTCCACAAGGAGGCGCCAGGATTCATTGAACTGAAATATGAGAAACAGAGTGGTGGTATAAAGATAGATGATTCCTCTCAGCAGCACTTGGCACACTTTAGGTGTGAGTGTAGTTTAACAACCATGAAGGTTATTCTTGTACGTTGGAACTAAGCACTCCTCTACCTGTTTAACATTCTTTTTAACCTCCTCCAGCATCCGGCCTCTGTCCGCCGCTCGCTGCTGAAGCTTTTTGTATCGATCCTGAACGGTCATGATTAGGTTATGGATGACATCACAGTCTTCCTTCCTGCTCAGCTCTGTCAGCCTGCGGCCCGTGCTCTCCACCGTGGTCTTCTTCTCGCTGTAACCATTAACCTCATTCACCAGAGACTGTGAGGATAATGGCATTTTTAATGAATAAACAATTTGCAAAAGAATCAGAGCGACACTAGGTGTTAAAGTAATCTTACGCGATGTTCTTGCAGCTGTGTGGAAACTGTGTCCAGGACAAAGCTGGGAGGAGGAAGAAGCCCGATGGACTCTTCACATTCGCTCATCTTTGTGAGAATTTCCTGGACAATACTGTGAAACTCTTTAGCCAGACTCAGCCCCTCCATCAGCTGAGCCTGCAAGCAAAACATCTCAGTGAGCTACAAAAATACACCAGCAGCCATAATGAAAGTAAATAACAGTTAACCTGAGGTAAGTTCATTTACTTTGCGCTCCTGAACTTTGCTGTAAACGGATGTCCATTTTTGTTCAAGAATAGATAAGTTGTGTTCCGTGCACGACCCTCGCACGAGGTCGCTCCGCTCCAGCATCCTGTGAACAGCATTATTCACATGCGTGTAGGCATGAAGCTTAGACTCCATCTCATTGCACAACTCCTGTTAAAGGTTAGAAAAGCCGAGAAAGTTGGCAAATAATGAATATCCCTTAAAAAATGCTAGTTTTAATGACAGTATTTTGTGTTTTGTATTTCAAAGACAAATAATTGATACCAAGTGTGTGTTGAGGCGTTCACTTGCAGAATCAGGCATGCCCCACATGGTTTTGGAAGAGGACAGTCTGAGGTCTGTGTTTTCCAGCCACTGTATAAGATCCTGAATCTCCATGGTAACATCCTGCACCTGTCATAAAATAAAATGTGCTTTAAATGCTTTAATACCATACAATTGATCAGCTATAGTAAAAAAAGCAAGAGTTCCTTCATATGAGGTGATGCCTGTAACATTACCATAGTACAACTGTTTACTAACATTTATTTAAAGATTTATATAAAATAAAATGTAAAGAACCACCAGAAACTGCAGCCAGCAGCAGGTGATACCTGCTCCTATTTACACAGATTGTATGAACACATAGGAAGCTATAAGTACACTAACGTCTAAGTGTTGCTGTGATTTTATTAGACGTCCAAAAGCTGTTTGTTTCACCTGACTTAATCTGTTCTCTAATTCCAGCTGCCGTCGCTCAGTCTCGCAGCGAACGAACTCCCAGCTTTCATTCAGCTCCTCCAGCTGAGACTGCAGGCCACGTGTGCCGTCTCCACAACCGGCCTCCAGCAGCTTCTTGCCTGCCTGGTTCAGGGACTCAACTGTGCGCACATGAGACATGACATCATTCCGTAACACCTTAGAGCAAAGAGAAGCATCACAGGTCAAATATTTATATATGAATATAATTGCATCGTTGTCGCCATGTTTGCCTGATTATCACGTACCTTATGTTTAGCTAGCTCTATTTCACAGGTCTGCAGGTCGATGCTGATTGGCTGGTGGCCATGCAGCTGCTCAGCTGTGCGGGAAAGCCACGTGCGCAGCTCATCGAGTGTGTTTTGGAACTGACCCAGTCCCAGCAGTGCACACTCCAACTGGTGCTGGAAACACAAATGGATATGCATAATGCTGACAGATGGTTTAGTTTTATTGGTAGTTGTGACTATAAAGATGCCTAAATAAAGAGAGGGAATTAAAAAGTTGAAGGCAACTGTGATTGTAATCATAAGGACTAGATATCGTTGTAAAATTGTGTCTGTTATGTGTATTCAGATGGTGCAAGTTTATAATTACTGCTCTGTATTTGCTTCTGTTTCCCACCTGTCTGTTTACAGTCTCTGTCTCAAGGTTGTCCCAGCGCTGTCTGAAGTCACACAGCGGGGACACCGAGCCGGGCCGCTCCGAGCCTGGAGACAGCCGGCACACAAAGTGATGGGTCAGACTTTCTATCTCGATCTTCTTTTGGTAGAGTTCCCGCTTGAATTCCTGAGACAAAAAAAAAGAAAAAGAAAAAGTTACATAACGCTAAATATTTATTGCAATCAAGTTTTACTTGTGTTGAGTAAAGTCTGTATTTTCAGTAAGTCTCACTGTAAAACACTTTGATGTATGAGCTTACCTTGAGTTCACATAGCTGCTCCTGGACTGATTCCAGGTCAGTGCCTACCATGAACTCCTCTGTAGATCTTAGCTCTGCTGATTTTAACCACTCAAACAGGCCCTGTTATTAAGGAAAAGCCAGATTTTACATTAGACCATCTAATTTCACATTATATTACAGTTGCATGTGGTTTTTACTGTTTTAGCGTACAGTATATGTATTTATAGACCAAAGAGTTTAGGACTCACATTTCATTTGTATATACACTAGCAAAACACTTTGCAGGGCAACTCAGTAAAAGACTTTTCTGGATCAAACCCTGACCTGCATCGTGTCTTGATAGTGCAGAGCCATCTCCAAGGAATCCTCCAACTTCTTGTGACATTCGTTCCAAAATTTGCTTAGGTTGTTCCATGTGCAATAAAGCTTTGGTATAAAACGTGGTTTTAGTTAGAGCATCATGACTGAGAAAAATATTCTATAAAAACAAAGGTTTCTTACTTCGTCCATGCTTTTTGTGACGTCCGGTTTGTCTGTATCCCCACATGCTAACATCAGGTCCATTCCAAGAACCCCGAGGATGTCCAGATCCCCCTGAAAGTTGTCTATATCTTCCCTGAGAGGCTAGAAAGGGATTAAATTAAATATGCACTGCATTCAAATAATAATAAAAAAAACAAGTTTAAAATGTAAAGTTTTCCAACAGGTTGAAGACAAACCTGCATGGTTTCAAGACTTTGGCGAATGGTTTCAGCGTCTGTCCGACAAGCATTGAGATCCATCAGTGACTGCTGGGTATCATTGAGAACAGATGCCATTTCACCAACATCGCTCCAAAACTTCAAGGCAAGGTCCAAGACCCTCAGTAACCAGCTTTCTCTCTTCTGGACCTCCTTGTGAGTCTCATCCCACAGCAGGGACACACTGGTCACTTGATCCTGAATTGCTGAGAACACAGATATAGCAGGGATTTTATTCAGACGGCTCTTTGTCGAGTAAATGACATTGTTATGTGAAGGCCTGTGAGTACTGAGGTAATGTTGGAGAAGACTTATCACCTGTGCCGATGGACGTATCCCCTGCTGCCTTAGTGTTTGCCAGCAGTTCATCTGCCTGCGCTTTCACAGTGCTAAGACCCAACTCCAGCTTGGAGAGCTCAGCCAGGGTTTGCCTGTTGTCTTGAAGCTGCTCCTGGATCCTTGGGGTGAGACCTTGAAGAGAGGTTGGAGTCTGCATGCGACTGCGTAGACGGTCAACATTCTCTCTGATAAGAGTCATCCTCTCATTCAGCTGAAGGACCAAAAACAGACATTAAGCTTTTTCTTGTGCAAATATAATGTGATTTATGTACCAGTACTTCATTGAACAAATCCCATTCTTACCTGCGCAAATCTTGGCAGGGACTCCTCTAGAAGACTGGCAGTCTCTCTGACACGATCTCTGATGGTTTTGTGCTTCTCCTCGGCCTCTGTTGCCTTTTGACAGAACTGGTTTCCCTGATCCGAGTTTAGTTCTGACAAGCGTTTTGCTATAGCACATAAGCGTGCAATCAAAGGGCGGTGTTCTGCTATGGACTCTCTAAGACCCTGGACAAATCAGCAACATAAAAGAGAGGAATGATTCAGCTAGCTCATTTATTGAAAGAATATAATTTTACTGTATAGGAACATAATGGTTACAAAAAAAACAACATTGTGCATATCTGACAAATCAGAACTTCTATTATAGTACACTGGTGGAACAGTTACCTTGTAATTGAGTAGATTATTTTACAGAACACAGCAGACTGGCTCATTTAGCTCAAGAAAAATGGGGACAGACTGTGAGGTACTTCTTTGTTGAACAAGACAAAAGGAAAGAAAAAGCTGAGGGCAGTTTTTTTTTTTACCTGCAGGAGGTCCTGTTGTTCCCGAAATGCCTCATAGCTAATTGTGCTCAGGGTGAGGTGGCCAATGAGAGCCTGAGTGTCCTCTAGCCAAGGAGAAATCTCAGCAAGACATTCAGAGAACTGGCCAAGAAGTGACTGGGCATGCTCAAGCTGCAGGACTACATGGGCATTGGTGGCTGAGGTGGCGTTGCACTGTTCCTGTAAGGCCTCTACTGGAGTCTGAATAAAAATGTGACCACACAACTGAACATTTAATTGATCACACTCAAAAGGAAAAAAAAAAAAACCTGTTATGAAATAAGTTGCAAATGTACCTGAAAATCCCCAGCTTCTCCCTCATCACTGTAAGTTTTTAAGATTTCAGCAATCTTTGCCATTTTCTCAATGTTGAACTTGTGTTGAAGAATCTCTACTGCTAAAATCTGTCCACAAGAAACAACTTCAAATTATTTTAACAATCTAAATGTAAGTTTCATGATTTTACAAAGTTCTATATTGTTAGGTATGAGTACTTGAATTTATTTATATATTGTTCTGACCTTCTGTTCATAGAGTTGTTCAGCTATGACCTCTGGATCCAGGTTAATGGTTTTCAGCTTCTCAAGACTGAGCGCTGTGTCTCTGAACCAAGCCATCTCTTTCACCACAGCCTGTTCCAGCTGATACCACACAGATGTTAGCATATCACAAAACCTTTTGTTAAGAACATAAAATGATAATAAGATAATGTTTAACAGAAACTCAGGTCAAAACAGTTATCTACTTGTAATGTTATTGCAACGCATATTACCATACATACAAAAAAATGCTATTTCATGATTAAAAAACAAATGCTTAGCTTGTAAGTTATAATAAAAGACAATAAAAAACAAATATTTAGTTAAAAATATGATTGAAACGCAAACAGAACAAATAAATAACACATTTGCCTAAAATTATATTTAACATCTACTGCTTTTTTGTCTCAAATGTCATTTAATACATTTTATAAACCATATATGAAAAAACACAGGTGGAACTATTTCCACCAATTAGGACAATCTGTATGACTTTAGATTTTTTTACTTGTAGCAACATATGGATCAGACGTGGGCGTTCCTGTCTTGATTTTAGTGTGTTGTGTGAAACGTTACCCTCTGTTTCTCAGCTTCACAAAGTACTGCATCCCCTGAATGTGTCTGCGCTCCTGCTGCTCCCAGGAGCTCCCTCTCGATGCGTCCCAGCCACAAGTGGAGGTCCTCCTGGCTGGAGGTGCAGCGGCTGGAGGCTTCCAGGGCCTGCTCCAGCCTCTGCAGCACATCCAGACTGCTCAGACTGAGCACAGAGCAACGAATACGCAGAACATCCATCTTCTCCTGTACCTGCTGCGCCTCCTCCACTAAAACGAAGATTAAATCACAACTCACAGCTAAAGAATAATAATGTGCTAGTTTACTAATATTCAGGGCAAAAGTGAAGATTTACTGGTTTTAGGGAATGCACAGCTACATTTTCTTCTCACAATTTACAAGTACAGCCTGATATTTGCTGAGAATCAGCAATTTAGATGATTTTCACAGGGATTTGTATAAATTACATTATATAAATACTACAGGATGAATTACTGGACATTTACAGTGAATGAGTCTGTTCTACATTCAGAACAATCTAGTACACATTACCTGAAACTTCTTCCATTAAATTAAGGCCTGATGTCTGTATTTTTCCCAGTTCACCAGTTTGGGCTTGAATCTCATCAACAACAGCCTAAAAGAAAAAAAAAAAAATTAATTATACTTTCTATTGAAACAACATTTATTGTTAATTAATTAAAATCAAACACAAATCTGCATAACATTCGGAGTCAGACACATTTGAGTAACCACATTACAACCTCTGCTGTAAAAATCATAAAGAATTTCACATGGACACTTTTACACTCTGTTATCCACCTAAACACTATTGTTGATCAAATCACATCTTTACACATGGAAGTCGTATACCAAACACCAGTTCACAAATTTCTAATGTACATCAAAGTTGGACGAGTCCAAATGTTCTTGTCCTAAATGTTCAGATGTTCTGAGTTGCTTCAGAGGCAATAGGGTGACTCAAACGAATCCACTCTGGTCATAATGTTGTGGTTAATCAGCATATCTGATAGATTTCTAACCTTGGCTCGTTCTGTGGCGTCTGCGAGGTGCAGCATCACTCGCTCTGCATTTCGTAGTTCAGCTAGCGTCTGTTCGATCGACATAAGCCACTGCTGAAATGTG
Source organism: Nematolebias whitei (assembly GCF_014905685.2). Lineage (NCBI taxonomy): Eukaryota > Metazoa > Chordata > Actinopteri > Cyprinodontiformes > Rivulidae > Nematolebias > Nematolebias whitei. Next base: position 39,519,067 of record NC_056502.1, read on the forward strand.
TCTGCTTCATCCTGGAGCTGCTGAGCTCGGGGCAGAATCAGCTCCAGATGTGCTCTCCTACCAAAGTCAAGTATTAATCAGAAAGGTTTATGCTGAGCTATGCAGCGAGCCTTGTTGGAATAAAATAAACCAAAATGTCTGACCTTTTCTCTGCCCCCAGCTGTAAGGCCTCCCACTTCTGTTTCAGAGTGGAGAGCTTGACCTTTGTCTGCTCTTCCTCCTCTCCTGGGTGGGCTTCGACTAACCGGGGGCCTTCCAGCATCATCAAGTCCATGCTTCGTCTCCTGTCTGTTAGGAGGCGCTGCAAGAGCTTTAAAACAACAAAACGATCTTGGGTTTAAATTAAAAACACTGACTCAAAGCATTAAACAGAATTAACAGAA
>NC_056502.1:39519549-39535089 GCF_014905685.2 Nematolebias whitei
ATATATATATATTTTGTGCTCGTTTGAAAAAGGGACAGCAGGAGTGAAAATCTATTTAAACCTGTTTCTCCTTCTCCTCAGCTTTTGTATGAGGTGGAGGAAGCTTGTATCTTGTTTCAAGCCTTCATTGTCAAAATCCTGGAAGGGTTCATTGAATCTAAAGGGCTCACGATGTGGGAGATGTCAGCTGAGAGGTAAAACTGTTTTTCTCATACCCCAAGGTCATGTTCACAATGGTTTAATGAAGCTCATTGTTGCTATGAACACCATCTTTTCACCTCGAAGTAGAGCAGAGGTGTTCTCGTAAAGGTTGAGAACTCTCCAAATCTTTGGAACAGCTCTCTACAGGAAATAGTTTTTACTTTATTTGATTTTATTTCATGTTGCATAATTAACATACAGATCAAAGATATTAAGAAAATAATAATAATAATAATAACAGTGCAGGGAAAGGAATAAGCCCAGTGTATTTATATAAAGCCTCCACCCAATACATATAGATAATACAAATAATACAGTCAATTGATCATACATTTAGGAAAAAAATACATAATAAAAAACACATCTACAAAGTATTAATGGAAATTTGAATAAAATATGTAACAATTAAAAAGTCACGCTCATAATTATTTAATTAAATAAAGCTTTAAACAATGTTTAAACTCTTTTTACAGAAGGCCTGCCTGTTACCAAATGTGAAAAATCCTTCCAAACATGAGCATCCCTGTAACGGAGAGAAAACTGACCTCTACCGGTCTGATATTTAGGAATTAAATTAATAATTCAGATATAATATTTGGATTAGGATAATAATTAGGATTTTTTTTTACTATGTTTCTACCCAATTTTTTTTTTCTTCCCGAAACAAGAAATAATGTGATGAAGTCCAACAAAGTTCAGTCAGCTCATATGGACGGTTTCGTATTTGTTGAGATGTTTCGTTCTTCACCCAAAGGACTTCTTCAGTCCGAGGAGCCGCAGACAAACTGAGTCCCACAAGCAGCACACTCACTTAGTGGACCAACCAGTTTGCTGGTGATAAGATGGTTTCTGGAGTCCACCCTCTCCCCTGTCGACTCCTGAGGCTGGTCGGTCCACCATGTGAGTGTGCTGCTTGTGGGACTGAGTTTGTTTGTGGTGTCTCAAACCAATGAAGCCCGTTGGCTGAAGGATGAAATATCTCAACAACAACAACAACAACAAAAAAACATCCAGATGACCTGACTGAACTTTGTTGGATTTTTCACCTGGATTATTGAGCATGAAGCTTGAGTGTGATGTAGTGTTCCAGTCAAACCAACCTTTTGTTCTTGAAGTTGGGCTTTCACTACTTTGACCTCTGATGATGGAGGTTTCTGGTTGGCTGTGAGCTCTTCAATCTCACTGACCCATGTAACCAAAGCATCCAGGTTCTGGAGAAACGTTTCAGAATCTGTGGACACGTTCCTGAGTGCCAAGGCAGATTTTGTTCCCTGACAAAACACACATGCATAATACAAGACAGTAGATTCATTTCTGAAAATAAAATTAAATAATAATAAAAAGCTGATATTTTACCGCTCTAACACAGAAAGCAGAAAACATACCATCCACCTGTCCAAACTAGAATCTTGGTCTGAACATGAACGTCCATCACTTTGGAGCTGCGAAGTAAAGAAATGCCAGTTCATAAAATGTATGTTGCAGACAAACCCTTTATCATGTGATGCAGTCAAATGATGGATTTAAGACAGAAGTGAAGGTTAAAATTTTAAATATGGATTAAATAAATACAGAAATGGAAACAAATATGAAATTTATTATATTTGAAAATCAGTCATTCAACCTCAGCAAGTTCTTCTGCAACACCATTCAGGACTCTAACTGTTCTGGTGACTACGGGGTTCCCTCCTTTATCTCCCGGTGGATATTCTGTGACTTCCACAATTTCTGTTACAATTGTCTCTGTGACCTCAGTCACTTCTGTGACCTCACGTGACGCCACCGTCTTCCAGGACCAGGGGCTCCCTTCTCTGGAGTCTCTTCTCTGGAAACTGGCCCTCCTGTCTGCAGCATTCTTGTCCAAGTGAGCCAGTGGAGACCTGGCAAACTCCGGAGTCACAGTCCTCCTCATTAGTGTCCCATTTCGGGAGGTTTTTATTGGAGAAGGGCTGTTGTGCCAGGCATTTTCCAAAGTACTACTACTCCTAATAGTAGAAGCAGGAGAGCTATGAAGGGGTTTATCTGAAATGGGAGTATGAACACCGTTCTCTCTTTTACATTCTACTTCTTGTTCCTCGTTTTCTCTTTCCACCTCTCTCTTCTTGTTCTCATTTTCCACAGCTTTGTCTTTCAAATCCTCTTCTAGCTTGGCCTCATGTTGCTCAGCAGGCTGACACTCCTTTCGTTGCTGGTAGCACTCCTTCAAGAAGCCCTCATCTGTCCGCACATGCTTGGATTTCTGGCCCAGGCAACTGGGCCGGCTGATGAGGTTACCCATAATCCTTCAGCCCACAGCCTAGGGAGGTAATAGGTGAGGGAAGACCCCTTGGCCATTCATGCGGATGATCCCTCAGCTACCTAAAATAAAACAAGGGGGCTCAGAGTCATCATGCAATTAAAAAATAAAGCTCATTTTTTAAATATATATTTAATTATTATTATATTTTAACAAAATTTTCTTTTAGATGTCTGGTTTTACATCACTAACAACTCTTTGCCACTGCCAGATCTCCAAAATAGTGTCATAAATTGGAACTAATGTTATATATCAGTCGTGCAAAATTTTGGCCATTGTTATTGTTCTGGCACCAAAGGACCAGAAGAACATACAAAATGGTGATTTGGCCAAGCTGTTCCCATCTTTCTCTTTTTTTAAATTTAAACACATACACACATTCTCTCTGATACCTCACACCAAAAACTGATTTTTTTTTTTTCTGGGCTTCAAAATCAATTTGACAGGCTTGTCAGGAACCCCAGTGCTGAGCCTGGCATGGAGAAACCAGAGGCAAACAGCCAGCTCGTTGTACAGTGCAGCTTGGACCAGTCCTGGGAAACCCATTTAGGATGTGATCGAGAATGACAGCCATAAAAATGCAAACATCGCCCAGTTTCTCCAGGGTGGCAATTGGATGGGTAAAACTACAACAACTGGTTTGGTAGGTTTAAACTTGCAAGCTTAATATCATGCAGCATGACTTAGCTGCTCGTAGGTCACCATTTACAATTTGTAACGGAATATTTCTATTACATACTAGAAGTTTCACAATCCTATATGAATATAGTCAACATCTTATTGTTACTGACAGTTCCAAACTGTCCTAACTCAGTTCCTTCATTGTTGTGACAGAGGTCAAAGGTGAATGTAATTATCTTGACATGGAGGATCTGAGGTGAGCCCTTTAGGAGATCACAGGGAGGGTTCCTGTTGAAGCCAGTTCCTCCCTCTGAGGGGGGGGGTTACTCTGCTCCATTCAAAATTATACAGGTCACTAAAAGTCATGCTTGGTGACTAATGATCAGGTGGGGGGTGGGGGGACTGGGGGTCAGTAAAGAAGATGTTTGGATGATAGTTCTTCAAACTGATAGGAATATTTTTTTTCAGTTTTGACAATGGAGATGCAAAGTGCTGTACAAACACAGTAACATGTTGTGGCTGATTAAAATACGCTGAATATGCAGCTCTTTTATCCTTGTCTGAGGCTAGACAAAGAAACTCTGCACCCAAGGAGAATGTGCTACTATACTTCCAAATCCCACCCCAAATTTGAATTAAATTGAATTTGGGTGAATGATTACACCACAAATTAAAACAATAAAAACACAAACTCAATGATAATTTAAATATGACCTAGTTTGATATCATCACTCCATGTGCATTAGGAATTACTCGCATCCTGCCTGTCTGCTGAGCAGATGATGCAGTCCAGGGGTCCACAGGGGAGCACAGATCAGAGTAGTGCCCAGACAAAGACCCCGCCTCAAGATCAATGATTACCCAGTTAGCTCAGATCACTGCCCTGCAGTCTCCTGAGGAGAGCAGAGTGTCTGTGCCCAACTGCACACCAGCTAACAATTTAGCTGTGTCTGGTTACTGTACCACACTACGAGTAAATTTCACACTTTCCTCCATAGTGATCTCACACTATATGTTGCTGCTGATCTGTTTCATGTTGCTGCTGATCTGTTTTATGTTGCTGCTGATCTGTTTCATGTTGCTGCTGATCTGTTTCATGTTGCTGCTGATCTGTTTCATGTTGCTGCTGATCTGTTTCAATGTTAATGTGTTCATGCGTGCACATCTGCTCACAGACTCATGTTCATGTTTGTGCTGATGTTCAATGTTTTATGTTATGAGTGCTTAGTGTATATTTAGTTGATGTTTTTCTTAGTTCATATCTTAGATGTTATCATTGTTTTTCTTTTACATTTTATTGTTGGATGTAACTGGGACCCTGTGTACATAATTTCGCTCCACCACATGTACCACATGAGGTGCGAATGACAATAAAGAATCTCTGACTCTGACTCTTTGCATGCGGAGTATTCTTACAAAATGGTTTAACAATGACTTACTATTCCATTGAAATTTAAAGTCTACAGGTGTTTTATTTTACATGATGTGAAATAGATCCATCTCTATGCTGATATAAGGAATGCAAAAACAATGGGAACTCTGTAATTTTATACTTCTTTGGACAAAACAAGGTAGTTACAATACAGTGACCTACATTTACCTAAATGAAAACAAACCTGATAGATTTTCTCATCGAGCCATATTTTTAACTCCCAAGTAGAATATGGGGAACAGATAGCCAGTTTACTATTTAACGTATATTCCAAATGGCCGACCCATTCCAGCACTTAACCTTTTGTAAAAGGGCTCTCCAGATCAGTCTCTTTTCTGCTTTCAGTGTGATTTATGACTGCAGTTCATTCTGGGATTAATTAGATTATAGCCATGGTGTAGGGGCCTCTCTACAGCAGAGCAAGATAAATTGGAAATTTAAAGTGCTAATATAATGAGGAGTTTATGATTTTTGCAGGTTTCAAGTCTCAGTCATTCAAGATATGGAAAATTTTAAAAAGTTAAAAGACAAAACAAGTGCGCTCATTCTAAAGTTGAAGATGTTCCTATGCACGGAGTTATCTCAGTTCAAAACTGGAGGGTGTGGAGCTCCAAGCTTTAAACTGCATGAGATGATAAATCCACATGCAGATGCTACTGTATATATTTATATACCTTTAATGGGTTTGTTTTGGTAAGCCATATTCAGTAATCTAATACTCAGTATGAACCAAAGTGAGATGCATGTTGTTCTCCACAGGTTTAAAATGATAATTTTAACCATATAACATTATACATGTTTAATTAATCCATACATATGGTTCAATACGTCCTGTGTGTATGGATTTGTAATTAGCAGCTGAGCCATAACCATCGGTCAGAACAGTGGAGTCACTTAATGTTGTCTCATGGATGTCTGCCGCTCTCTCTTAACAGGGGTCCTGAAGTAGTAATCATTGAAGTGGTCCCTAATCAAAGATGGCAGCTGTGCATTTACCCATGAGACTCATAACATTTGAAGGTTGATATTGTACAAGGTCAGACATTTCATTTTTATTTATACTAAAGGTTCTGAAAGTAGATAACCTAAAGCTGCTGTGGGATAATATCAGCAGGGTTTCTGTCAGAATGTTACTGAAAATAAAAGTGTGTGTTGAAATATGACACTACAAAAACCAAGAACAAACTGTTGAATTAAATTTAAAAAAAAATACTCACATTACTGTGGTCCATTCATAATGATGTAGTTTCTACTGGAATACCTCATCATTTCCAGATTTTTTTCTTAATGTAGTTAAAATAAATTTTATTTTTAATCCCTCTATCAGAATATAGTTTATCTTTTGTGATTTCTTGGTTTCCTGGCGGAGCAGCAAACACTAAACCCAGCCTGTCTTTCTGGGCCAACTCTAAGGTAATGGCAGTTTTGGCGGTTAGAAGCTCACGTGAATTATACTCACCCCAAAGCAGAACTGAACCAACAGCATGGAGTAAAGGAATCCAGCAAGCCCTCATTCACCATTCAGAAGGGAGAGAAAGGAGGGGAGAGAAAAAATCCGGCTTTGTTTGAGCATCCTTTGAACGGCCTCTGAGCTCCAACATCCCAAACTGTAGGTTCCTCACAAACACCACATGCATCCTCCCCCAGTGCACACTCAGAGTCCACCTATTTACACACAGTCACCTACAAACACACTTTCTAAACACATGTCCTGATAACTCATGCTTTCCCGTTGCCCTCAGTCACTGACAAACAATGCCCCCTTCTCCCCTCACAGTGCACCCTTCCCCTCCCCTCCCTTCACTTCACTTCTCCTCCCACCGGCTCTGCTCCTCTCCATTTCTTCTTTGTTGTGGGAGCTGTGATAGAGGCATTCCTTCCTTGTTAACGCACCGATGGGACAGTGCGCCAAGATGAAGACAATGTATTCCAACGGCTCAGTTGAACTCCCACAGTTCCCAGCCAAGAGCAGTTTTCACAGGGAGGTCACTTGTGCACGATCCACGTAACACCCCAGTGGTTGGAGTTCCTCTCTGCCACTCAGGCTGTCCCCCAGGAGTACCAGGCAGCTAGGCAGCAAAGTGCCTTCTTTACCTTCTTCCAGCTTTTTTTCATTTTCTTTTGGGGTGTTCCACATTCTCCCCCCTTCTCATCCCAGAAAGCCCCTCCTCTGAGGCTCAGAAACTCTGCTTCTGCTTGAAAAATGGGGTGGGGGCAGCAAAACAAACAAAAAAAGGAGAGTTTTCTAAAGACCCCTGGGCTGCCCTCGAAACATTCACATGTTAAGTGACAGCTGCCTCAGCCCATTCCCTCTGTGGATGGCAAAAGAGAGAAGTGAAACCTACAAAAGGAGGGTCCCACACCCACCCTACAACCCACCCAGTCCCACATTCACACTGTACCCCTGTGCAGCCCCGCATTCCCCATTCATAGTCACTACAGCAGTCTCCACAGCAGCAACAAATGGCAGCTAATTACTGTAAAACATCTCAGATTGCTTTTCCACTTGCTTACAGCCATTTCAGCTCAAGTCTTTAAACACAGAGGATGGAGGCAAACACAGAATAAAGCAATGAAGATAATTCAGTTCATTCTGTGGTGTTGGCATGGGAAACCAAAGGAAGGACCCCTACTGAGATATTCTGTTGTGCCCATAAAAAAGCAATAATATTTGCTTTAGAAAAATGTCTCACGCAAAGAAAAATATAGGTCAACACTTGGGTACTCAGAGGTTTTGGTTTTTGAATTGAATTATATTTTATTTGTCTGCAACATTTCAGGTATTTAGTTAGGTATAACATACAGAAAATATAATGGAAGTAATATTATAAATTTTTGTTGATATGTTGGCATTCCACAGTTCATGCACTATATCACCACATGGAATTTATGATCATTCTCTAATAAAAGCTGCATAGGCTACTGTATTCCAGCCTATTGATGCAAACTTAGTTTATTTATTAGAATTAGAAAAATTAGAAAGAGTTATTCATTTTGTTCTGTTACTTGAAAATTATTATGATTGAAATAATTGTTTGAAAAAAGGGGCAGATATAATAAGATTTTTTTCTTCTTTCTGCTGCCTTTCATTTTAAATCTCTTGTATCTTTTTTTATATTGTTATGGAATTGTTTTGTACTTTTTTTAAATGAAAAAAGTCCAGGTCCAGGGGCCTTATGGGTGGAGTTTGCATGTTCTCTCCGTGCATGCGTGGGTTTTCTGCGGGTACTCCGGTTTCCTCCCACAGACCAAAAACATGCATGTTAGGCTGATTGGTAACTCTAAATTGTCCCTAGGTGTGAGTGAGAGAGTGAATGGTTGTTTGTCTTGTTTGTCTCTATGTGTCCCTGTGATGGACTTGCGACCCGTCCAGGGTGTACCCCGCCCCTCGCACAGTGATTGCTGGATATGGGCACCAGTGACCCCCGTGACCCAAAATGGAATAAACGGGTAAAGATAATGGATGGATGGATGAATTAGAATACCAATGGTTAGACATGTCTGTGATGATCTAAAAAGGCTGCATGGTGGATGGGTTATATGTACAGTTGCCTAAGATCTCCAGTTCAAACTGCACCTTTGTTGCATTTCCATATTCCCATTTCGACCACTTCTGGTTCACATCAATCAACAACCAATCAACCAAGTGTCCCCCCCAATGTGCTTCGGTGCTCAAGGACTGCACTGAACCAGACCAGAATGAGACCACAGACTCAGCGGTGAACCCAAGAACTCCTAGCCAGCCCACAAGGACTTCCAAGTGGGGATGCGTGCCGCCAAAGGTCCAGCGCTCCATCTGGAGCCCGCCAGGACTTTTTTCATCTCTTTCCACCGGCCGACAAGGACTTCCAAGTGGGGAAATGCTGGTAAGCAAAATTTAGTAGCTACATATAAGTATGCTGTTAAAATGAGTACGTTTAAGAGTTTAGAACATTATTGTGGGCTTTGTCGCTGCAGGGTACGTCTGCAAAAACGAACCAAGTTGGACCGGAACCAAGATATTTTACTTACTAGCTTGACTCACTGGTGGGAAGGAATCGACCTTGGAGAAGGCTACAAGCTCGGTCCAGAGGTGTGACCACAAAATTTGGCTGTTTGGAATCACCAGTGAGACGTACCAGCAGACATGGGAATTCAAGCAGAGGCTGCCTGACCCAAAATAATTATCTGAATTTGTCTTCCCCACTCGGCCTTGAATTGGCCAGTTATCTCAAACTTCTCCTGGTTGTTTATGTGAATGAGAAGCTCTGCTCCCCCCACCCTCCCCTATTGCTCCCCTCCCAAGGACATCTGTGGATCAGTGTCAGAGTTGAGCCAGCTGATAGACACTGTGCCATCTTTATCAGGACTATGGAACATTCTGGCAGTGTCCACGGACAACTCACTGCCCTCGTCAGCCTCCTCATGCATGAATGTATTATGATGTCATCAGTATGTTGGTGTTTCATGTGTTGAGGTCATTTTTTGCAACTTTCACACTGAGTCCCATTTAGAACACAGTGTGAGATTTGATTTTTTTTTTTTTACACCTACACTCCCCCTCGGGCTTTTTTTCCTTATCTGAAAAAACAGCTGCGCCTCTCATGGCTGACGGCCTCAGTCACCTCTGTCTTCCCATGTCTGTTTGTTTATGTTTCTCTCGGACGGGCTGTACTGAAATGTGATTTTGTCGTGCTTTGGTGCAATGACAATAAAGCTGATTTTGATTCTTTGTTGCTGCTCTGCAGCGCTAGTACATTTAAGTCAAATTTAGCAGCTACATGTAAGCGTGTTGTTAAAATTAGTGGGTTTAAGAGTTTATAACATTGATTGTGGGCTTCTTCACTGCAGGGTACATCTGCAGAAAGGGAACCGAGTCGGACCGAACAGAGATGGACCGGAACCAAGAGCTGTTGATGTGTTCTGCAGAGCCTGGTAAGAAAAATGTAGTAGCTACATATACAGTACTGTACTGTACGGATGTTGTTAAAATGACACAGGTTTAAGAGTTTAGAACTTTACAAGAGTGTGGGAAGTGTTTCTATAGCCTTAGAATATAGTATATAAATACTAAAATAAATATGATGTCACTACTTCACAGATTTTCACTTATTGTGGGTGGGGGGGGGGGGGGGTTGGAACTTAACACCCGCAATAAACAAGGGACTACTGTATTGCAATTTTGCGACTGTTAAAATTTTATAGAAAAATTTCTCTCGAGAGGATCTGCTTCTCACAAGATTGAGTATCAAAGACAAAATGTCTGATTATACTTGAACAAGGTGTGAGAGGTATGGTCTCGCTGATGTTATAGTGCCGGTAGATGATCTTTTTCTCATGAACAATTCGTACTCAAAAGGGAACCACAGGCGATAAATCCTAATAAGTCCTCCCGCTTCAGCGCACGTCAGGCAGAAACAGAAGCAACACAGACAGAACGGTTTTCAGAGAGTTTTTGTTTATCCAGTGGATGATGAAGGGTTTGGAGGAGGAAGATCAGGTGTTTCTGTTGTTAACCAAGGAGAAGTGCTATTTTGTAACTTTGTCATCAAAGGACCATCGCCATTTTGATCCGACGGTCCAGGAACGTCCCCCATGCTGCCCGTTCAAGGTGCACTCCCTCCCAGTCATCACCGTCACAAGTGCCCATGGAAGGCGGACCCTCTCTCGGTTGGCACAATCATGTAGAGCTGCTGGTTCGAAAGCACACCTTTATCCTGTATGCACAAAAGTGTCCTACCTGCTTCCACAAGTTCTTTCTAAGTTTTGTTTGACTTAATCATTTAAACTGGAGCAGTTGTAATGTTGGCTGTATTTTCTCTCAGTTCCAACCAGCTGCTCCTCAGCAGATACTGCTCTGAGATCAGCTTACAGCAGCCACGTTACATAAACAGACACCCACAAAGTCATGTTTAGAGATAATATGAAAATCAACAAAAGTTAAGGAAATGGGAAGCCATAAATGTGTCCCTGTGTGCAGTCATAGTGAGTAAAAAGAACTGAGTGACCCTGAAGGGTCAAGTTATTTAACCTCTTGAGAGCGCCAGGGTCATTAAACATTCATTATGATTGTTTTATTTATACTATACTTTACTATTTATATTTAAGAAAACATTAACATGTAAACTAGTACATATTGTGGATTTTTTAATTATTTAATTTATTAATTAAGTTGTGTATCCAACACATTTTGTGTTCAGCTGTGAGGATCAGAAAAGAATCAGAGATAATACAATATATTTTATCTGTTGATTCCTACAATGTTGTTTTTGGAAGCTACTTTAATAATGTAGTTTTGTTTCACTAATAAATCAATAGCCAAAAAGTATTTGATTTCACAGAAGGCTCACACATACGCTTTGCACAGTTCTTAAAGAAATGTTGGTGCCTTGGTTTAAGAGTAGCTGGTATTCAGGCTTGTGCAACAATGTTATTTTGTTTAATATATGGGTGTTTGTTTATGATCTGAGTGTCCAATTCTTATTTTTTTTTAAGTCTTAAGTTGATCCAGAACACTGCTGCCACAGTTTTAAAAAGAGTTGATGGGAGAGGTCATATCTCTCCAGTTTTAGATTCTCTCCACTGGCTCCCTTTCAAATGCAGGATATAATTCCAAATCTTACTTCTAACCTACAAAGCTCTCAACAGCCTAGCTCCATCTTATATCACATGTTTTATTGGTCCATATTTTCCTAACAGAGCACTTCACTTTCAGACTGCAGGTTTACTTGTGGTTCCTAGAGTTTCCAAAAGCAGAATTGGAAGAAGATCTTTCAGTTATCAGGCTCCTCTCTTGTGGAACTAACTTCTAGTTTCTGTCCGTGAGGCTGACACATTGTCCAGTTTTAAGTTTAAGCAATGTATTTCCTTTTTGATGGGGTCAGCTTGGTTTCTTGAGCTATCCCTTAGTTATGCTGCTATAGGCTTAAGACTGCTGGAGGACAAATTGATCCCATTTCCTCACATTGCTGCTGTCTTTACTTGCTCTACTTTTCCTGATTTGTATTTGTAATTATTTATATCTTAACATGTTTGTTTGTTGTTGTTTTTTGTCTTTTTTACCATAGAAAGTACATCTGGACCTGTCATTCTGTGTTCATTTCTCCTTCCTGCCCTCTCAAACCCAACCGGTCGAAGCAGATGGCTGCTCGTCCTGAGCCTTGTCCTGCTGGAGGTTTCTTCCTGTTAAAATTGAGTTTTTCCTTCCCACTGTTGCCTTTGTGCTTGCTCAGGGTGGTGGACTGTAACAAAGTGAAGATTCAACACAATCTGTTGGCTTCTTAGATAGAGAACTTTTACTAAGTAGCTTTTATAATGTATGTCAATTCCTTTTGTACAGTGCCCTGAGATGACTTCTGCTGTGACTTGGTGGTATAGAAATAAACTGAATTGTATTGACTATTAGCTGTAAAAAATATTTTTATCTGTCATTCTTTGATACTTGTAAATAATACGGCATTTGTGTGTTCATATCTGAATAGTGAATACCAGTTGTTAGCGTTCAAAATTACACGATCCAAAATGAGGATTTATTGTAAGTCAAAATATTTTCACATCCTGTGTACAAAAGGACTAAAGAGGGAAAAAGATGAGCTGAACAGGCTTGTTTCCCCCTCCCCAGTTATTTCTAACTCTCTGCTGCCTTGTGATTAAATAAGACCTCAGAGACTCTTTTACTGAACATGGTAATTAGCCCTCTTCAAAAGAAATGAAAGAAGAGGGGTTTTCTTTTTTGGGGTCAAACTGGAAGCACTATTCAGCATGCCCACTATCATTTATCACCAAAAGAGGTTGCTTCCAAGAAAAGTGGATAAAAGGGTGAAGGGCTTCCCCACAGGGTTGGTTGAATCTTGCAATGCTGCTTGGATACTAGAAGTCACAATCATGGGTGTAGGGAAGATTTGCTAACTTGGGGATCAAAGAACTAAATCATATCTGCAAATTTGCATTTGTTTCAACGGCTTTCAGGAAAAAAAAGAGTTACAGCTACGTTTGGATTTTCTACTGAGAATAGGGAGAAATGGTCAATAAAAGAAGAGGCCCCATTGTCAGCATAAAGTATGTGAAAATAGGTTAAAAGGTGAAAATCAATTTGACACACCAAGTAAGAAAAAACAACATTGTATCTTTAGAAATAATCCCAGTTTCACTACATATTACATTTACTTTACTATCACCAAAGCACAGTTTATTAGTCTTTTGTCTTTTTGATTTGCAGCAATGAAAATAAGTCCCGTTTTCTCAGGGTGTCAAAGAGCATGGATGCTGTTTGCTTGCTGTCAGAAACAGAGGGTGGAGAATAACAGGCCGTGATCTCTCACCCCTCTTCTATCTAGGGTCTGCTGGTAAACTGTGTATACAAAGCTTGTTTGGGATGCAGCATCTGCCATTCAGTGAAACTAGAAACCTTTAAAGCACCTTTAAAGCACAAATAGCCCCCCCACCCCACCCCACCTCATCAGAAGGTGCAAAAAAAGAAAGAAAATACAAAAAAAAAACAAACAGAGAACTTTTGATTTTAACCTGTCTGTTTTGATCATTCACCATCATGAAAGGTAGAGATGCACCGATCCACTTTTTTTTTAACTTTCGATCCGATCCGATACCTAAACCTGGATAATGACCAATACCGATACCATCCCGATATCATCATCTCCTCTCTATAGGCAAGTACAACTTGTACAAATATATGCATTTCCAAAAAGGCAACATAAGGTAAATTTTATGAATGTTGGACAAGTTTCAAAGTTAACCCCCAGTATACTCCCTCGTACGTCCGTTCACGCATACGTAAATGTGTACTGTATGCAGAGGAGCGTACACCCTGAGCGGCTGCAGTAAACTCCACAGACAAGGGGCGTTTACCTTCGGGACAAATTGAGGTTGCTGATTGATCATTTGCTGACACGCCTACTGGATTGATTGACAGGTCAGGAAAAAAAAAAGAGCGCTGGCAGCCTCCGCCACAGCGGTGTTCTGTGTTGTTAATAAAAAGATCTAAAAAAAATTTTTAAAAACGGAGCGCTGGCTCTGCAGTCCACACATCTGTCCAGCCCTCCAGGAAATCTCCAGACCCTCCCGCAGCCACGCTGGACCTGAGTTTAATTTGCTCATGACAAATTCCTTCATTTCTCACCATTTCAGTCATGGCATCAACGGAGGAGGAAGAGATCACTGCCTCTTGGCAAAAAAACAAAAGAAAAAGCCAGATCAGGGATGAAGAAGAGAAATTTAATACACTGGTTTTGAATGCTTATGGGGGCCGAGATGGTGTAGAGGCAGGGCAGCCAACTCGAGACCCGAAAGTCCCAAGTTTGATCCCCAGTCATTGCACAACTTGTGGTGTTGGTGAGCAGCAGACCCCATTCACAATTGCTCCCCAGGCACCCCCAATTGCTGCCCACCACACCACCTGGGGTTGGATGTGTTAAATGCAGAGCCAATTTTGCCATTGTATGGGAACATACAATGATGACAACACATTATTATTATTATTATTATTATTATTATTACAGACTGATAACTCTCTAAAGCTCCTTCCAAAGCCCTGAATTTAGAGGTCTAAAGGTCATTTTATACTCCAACTCAAGCCAAGTAGTTGTAGTATGTAGCTGCATGACACAAATTGCATTTTATTCTCGTTGTTCATCATTTCTCAAAACAAGGCTATGTATTAACTATTTTTTTTCCTCTCAAGTATATGCGCAAAGTATTGCACAATTGTTCAGAAGTTTGTGGGCATGTTTGTTTATGCGGAAAAGTGCTCGGACAGCAATGTTGTCATTTTGCTTCAAGTATTGTGCTTCCAAAAACTGGCTTTTTGCCAGAAAACAATATGGATAGTTTTGAGGAGTAATTTACAGAGTAAAATGTACATCCATCTGTAGAATTCTTCCAGACACACATATAATGATTGTAACAAAGGAGTGTTTAAAGGACATTGTGCACAAAGGCGTCCGTCTACCAAAAAGTGTGGCATGATGCATACCACAGTGGGAGGGGTTTCCCAGGATCGCTGTGTGTATCGTGGACTATGAATGGTGTGAGCCAAAATGAATGCCTCGCAACTACATGACCGTGAGCTGATTTCTTGGATTTGAATAGAGTATAAAACGCCCATACGATCTGAGAATGTGCATGTCACACTCAGTTGGAAAAGTGAGCTGCAATGATGGTGCTTATAAACTACAATGACTAGAAAGAAAAATGCTGGAAAGAAAACATATCTCTGAATAGGAATAGCAAACATGGCCGTTCTCTTTCTGCCTCTGGTATACTGTACTGTATGCACTGGAAGTTTGGTGGAGTCAAAGGCTGCTGCTCTTCCACATCTGTTTATGGTTTCCCAGTTGACTAACCAATGAAAAGTGTCAAAAAGTGGTTCTGAGCTTGTATTCATAGTTTATATTTATATAAACTAAAATCTGTTTTGTCCTGATAAGCAGCATTTTTAGAGATCCAGTGTTTCTGTACAACAGGTCAATACTGCCTAATCCCACATTTTTTTCTGCATATTTTTTAAGAATACAGCTAAGAAATATTTTAGAGTTCAACATTTATGAACTGTGGGTTGTCTGTAGTTTTTTTTTCATTAGATTATTGTTTTAAAGTAAAAGGAAACCTAAAATATGACTGGATTATTTTTCATTGGTTTGTTGCTTTAGGCCAACTGTTGGTCTTAAGCCCTAAAAGCTATGTGATGCAACACCTTGTGTTCTGCATTTCAAGGGGTTCAAGTTCGAGTTCAAGTTCAAGTTCTTTATTGTCATTCGCATCACATGTGGTACATGAGGTGGAATGACTCATGTACTTTACATTACTTTACATTGTGTACTCAAGGTCCCAGTTACACCCCAAAATATCAAAAATATAAAGTATAAAAAGAAACAGTAAATAATGTTATAAGACATACACTAACATGTACACTAAACAAACCTTAAATGAACACTAAACGAACACTGAATGATACGATAAACGATACGATAAACGATACGATAAACGATACGATAAA
>NC_056502.1:39535099-39538534 GCF_014905685.2 Nematolebias whitei
GATACGATAAACGATACGATAAACGATACGATAAACGATACGATAAACGATACACTACAAGATCTAAGATATACACTAAACACTAATAGATAAGTTCTCACGACTCAATTAGACTAACCTGTATAAATAAAGGTTAAATGAATGAATGAATAATGTACGGTATATTAAACAGCAAACATGAGTCGGTAATGAGTCTGGGTTAAAATCCTCATAAAATTGTAAATGTCAATAACTTTATTTATTGTAGGAAAAATAAAAATTGTTCATTGAGATGTTTTGTTTTCCATCTTATTTTAATTCATATTTTGTTCTTTAGTATAGCTTTTCTTTGGTCATTTTGACTGCTAAAATATTACTACTGATTAAAGCTAAACACAGTGATTCTCATTCTCTTCATCAAATTGTGTGATATTTTGCTAACAGGCAGACAATGTTGATTCCAAATGTAAATGTCAAAAATAAATGCAAAAATGTGCTTTGTGTAGTGCTCGAAGGAGCTGAGAATGCTACGACCACCCTAAACTTTAATCTATTTATAAATCTTGTTGGGTTGTGGCCATTTTTGTTTTTCCTGTGGTGAGGTGGCTTTAGCAGCCATCTTGAATTGAGTTTGCTCCAAAAATTAGTCACTTGCAGCAGTAAATCTATTGCTTTCTGAGAGTTGTAATAAATTTCATTCAGTGGATCCAGATATTTTGCTAACAAAGAGGCAGAATTGACTGTATTATTAGCAAAAAATATAAAAAGAATACAAAAAAAAAACCCTTTTAGAACCCAAAATTTGTGAACTTAGAGTTTCCCCCAGTCTTTTTATTTATTAGATTATTATTTTGAAGTTAACAGAGACTTAATTGTTGATTTAATTGCTTCATTGGTTTGTTGCTTTAAGATACTATTTTTTATTTCATTTTATTTATTAACCTTTATTTAACCAGGCAAATTCCATTGAGACCACATATATCTTTTGCAAAGGAACCCCTGCAGCAGCCACAAGAACTACAACATTTTTGGCAGTGGGCAATAAAAATACTGTAGTCTGTTCTCGGTGGGCGGGGCTAATGAAGGATATTGATACAAAGTTCTGTTGTGGATCCAGTTCTTCATCAAATAGGTGAGCTTTTAGAAAAAAATCCCACAACTCTTGTCGTTTTCATTCAGGTGTTTGTGATTCTTGGCAATAACAACATTAGTATTTTTGTGTATTCCAGTTTTGTATTAAAGCTGTTTAAGACATGCTTGTGTTGTGTTAAGGAGCAGGTGTGTGACTCCCCTGTGGTGATGTCTGTGCATTGGGGGGATGCATCATGAGATGTCGTCATTCATGCTGTTAGCTAATGAGTCCCTGTGGCTCGGACTGCAACCAGCAGTGCTGCAGACTAATGACATCACCATGACAAAGGCCTGTGCTCTGATCCAGTATGATAAAAGCATGGTAGAGATAAAAAGATTAGATCACACACTTAATAGGAGGTGAAAGCTCTCGTACACACACTTATACAAAAAAGACAAGGTAAGTAATAAATTATTACTATAATATTATTGATGGAGCTAAAAAGGTTGCCTACCAATAACAGACTCAACAGCCCTACTTGTATAAATAAAAATGGTACAGTGAACCACATCAATAATACATTTAACTTACACAAAGGTTTTGCTGACACATCCTTACTGGGTCTAGTTAAGTAAGCTGATTTATCCAAACATGCCGTTACATCCATGCTGTTTGGTTTCATGTTTTTAGAATTAATTAGAACAAATCAGTTACAGAATTAGCATTCAAGAGAATAAACATAGCATTTTATATCATAGATAAATTTAAAAAAATAATTTTCACTTAGGTCCATTGTTTGAAATTAGGCTGGCTTTTAACTTGACTGCAACATGCTGTAAAAGCTTTTCTCCAAATGTTGGTATAAATGATTCTCTGACAGAATTGTTTGTTTTCAGTAATACCCACAAAGTCAGATCTGAGCACTTTAGCCATAAAGATCCTGTCCTTATTGTCTTTTCCTCCTTGCCTCCTCCTCTCTTCTGAGTCTGATGTCCTTTCAGTGTGTTCGATCATGTGTGCAGAGGGCCTCCAGTGCCAAGCACTTCTGTGGCCTGGCTGTTCAGACCAGGCACAATGGAGTCTGATTCCACAGCCCCCACTTTCCCCTTGTGGCCAAACGAGGCCTGCAAGACCACCTCAGTAGATGAAAACTCCACAGTCTGACATGAGTCATTAGTTTAGCTCAGGTTCTTTTTGTTCTTATTGTGATTTTCTCTGACATGGACTTTATTTTGTAAACCTGGAAGCTTGAATTGAGTGGCACCATCAGATTTTCAGATGCTGCAATGAAAAATATTTAGAATGGCTTTTAGAATGGCTTGACCCAATGAACAAAAGACAATCAAGAATTTTAGGATATCTGATATTTCTGAGTGTAAATGACATCAAGTATCACTGGTGGACAGCAGAGAGATTTTAATAACTCAGATTGTTGTGCATCGGCATGGACTCAATATACTCATCGTTCAAAAAATGATGATGTAGCGACCTACATGTTGGCTCACTATGACTTTTTACCTTAGAATGCACAACAGCTTTGGTTGTGCGCTGAAATAGTAAAGACCTGTGAAAATTGTTATGATATTCAGAAGGTGCATTTGTCAATTTCTAGTTCGGTGGTCTCAGGATACGTCTCTGCTTTTTGGAGATGATGTGGTCCTGTTGGCGTCATCGCTCTGTGATCTTCAGCTCTCAATGAAGTGAGAATCAGCACCTCCAAATTAGAGGCCATGGTCCTCAACCAGAAAAAATGTGGATTGCTCTCTTCAGGTCGAGGGTGAGGTTCTGCCTCAAGTGGAGGAGTTCAAGTATCTTGGGGTTTTGTTCACGAGTGAGGTAAGAATGCTCGGTTGAGGTTCCGTCACATGTCCATGGCCTTGGAGAAGGGAGGGGTGAGGAAACAGTCAAAGCATCTTTGTTTTTTCCAAAATATACCAGGAGGAGTTGAGGTAAGTCCAGCGTCAAGGCCACAGTTTGGGTCAGGCAGAACTCGTGAATTGTTGTTTCTGCCTTTTAAAGTCTCGCTGATACTGTATATATTCCTCTGATGGAAACTCCAAACAGCCAAATTGATTCCTTAAAGTCGAGCTCACAACTTCTCCAAGATTATTCCCATCTTCATGTGTGCTGCTAGAGAGTTCACAGTCCTGATAACAGCTGCTCCAGCTCTCTGATGCAACTGCACATAATTCAGTCTGAGCTCTGTCAAGCTTTGAGACATCCATACAAATTTGTCAACAATCCTGATTTCACCAACCCAAACAGCAAGATCCAGTTGTCATCATGAATCAAACTTGTCTCCGTCGAGGTAAGAGAGTCCTCCTTACCCTGACTCTTGTCAGGAGAAGTTGATCAATTTTGTTGAGAGACCAGCTGATCCTTTG
>NC_056502.1:39538934-39581226 GCF_014905685.2 Nematolebias whitei
AGAGTGTGACTTTTTTTAAATGGACTGCAGACCTGTCTAGGAAGCCTGCGGGCGGGGTTACGGAGCGCCAGGAAAACACGTCTGACTTCACCAGAGTACACAGAGAAAAAAAACACACCATTAAATGAAAAAACTAACATAAAACAACTTACTTCTGTGAAAGTGATCTGGGTTTCCCAGCAGACTTAGCAAATTATCCATCCATTTATTTTCATTACCAGATTCTCCTTTCTGTGTAGTGATGGAGCTGGTACCTGTCTCAAGCAGCCACTGTGCAAGAGGCAGGAGGCTTCCTAGACAGGTCTGCAGTCCATTTAAAAAAAGTCACACTCTCACTCACAACTCAGGAAAAAATAGGTACCAGTTAACCCAAAAAGCATGTTTTTGGTCTGTGGGAGGAAAACAGAACCTTGAAAACAGCCCTTGCATACATGGAGAAAACCTACAAACTCCACAAAAGAAGGCAACATTTTTCAGTCAGGTCATCTGGACAGTTTCTTTTTTTGTGCTGAAACGTTTCACCTTCACTCCGGAAGGCTTCATCAGTCAAGGAAACACACAGCAAAACGGATTCTTCCCCCAACAACTTACTCCAAAGTGGAACAAACTGGCAATGGAGGAGGGGGCTTTGCCAAAGTGACCATCTTAGCACCAACATAACTGGTTTGTTCCACTTTGGAGTAAGCTGTTGGGGGAAGAAGCAGTTTTGTGTTGTGTTTCCTTGACTGATGAAGCCTTCTGGATCAAAGGCGAAACGTTTCAGCACAAAAAAAGAAACTGTCCAGATGACCTGACTGAAAAATGTTGGATTGTAATCCTGGATTACTGAGCATGGACTTTGTTGTCCACAAAGGAAGGTTCCAGTTGGGAGGCAGACCTGTAACCTACTTGCCGCGAGGCAACAGCTCTAACCACTGCTTTACTGTGCTGCCCAAAATTAACAAACCCTTTATTTAAATCATTAAATTGGAATTAAGAAAATTCCTTCCTCAAATGACAAGTGAAACGTTTTCAAGAATCAAATAACATTTTTAAAAAGTCTAGTTGCTAAACATAAATTCTCTATTTGAGCACATTAGCCGATCAAAGATAAACATTAGATTAAAGCACAAGAGCACACAATTAAATAACTCATTGAATAATTGTCAAGATTTTCTTCAGCTGTTAGTACTTTGTATAAATTATTTGTTGCTGAATTGTTTCCCAGTGAGATTAGGCAACGTGTGGAACTTTTATATTTTCTAAAACCGAGAACAGAGAGATTTTTGTCAGGAGGCGAAGAGAATATGGAATACAACCGAGATAATTTTTCCATTTCATCACAGGATGTCCACAGATGCTAACACTTTGCACCAGGAAATGAATAATGAAGATCAAAGCACAAAAACAATACAACAAACAAAATTTAAAAATGATAGTGCAGCATGCCTGATGATATTTTATAACTTTAAGAGAAAAAACATATTGAAGGACTGGACACAAAATGCGTAAGATGCCTTATGACCACTTGGTTTATGGTAAAACAGAAAGTGAAAGTGATGGGAAGAACCACGGACAACAACTTTGGACCTAACTGACCCTAGGATCCAGGGGAGGCAGCTTCTTCTCCACACTGCTGAGCCACTGCCTCAGTGCTCTGATGTGACCCCTGAACTCACACTGCCATTGGCTCATGTCATCTCTCCTGAAAGAAAGAAGAGCAGAACAATATCCATGAAACTGGGAACAAAACTAACAGAGCAGAACTCAAATATCGTAATTGCCGGTCTATAGAGTGCACCTGAATATAAGCCGTGCACACTAAATAAAAAAAAATAAACAAACAGTTTCGTACATATACTGTATAAGCCACACATGTATAAGTCATGGTTGTTCATGTTGTAACATGAGTGGCAGCACAGTCACTAAGATGTGTAGATCAAGCCTCAACCACCAGATGGCATCTTACAGACTTTATCTTACTGTTCAACAGACACAGAGTGAACCCCACACATCTTCATAACCACCTTGCTCACTCATGGTTACTGAATGACTTAACATAATTAACATAAACTAGGCTAAGAAGAAGGGACTAATCACTAAAAGAACAATGCTAAACAGCTAACCTAAATGATTAACAACGAACACAAATTTTACCTATTTTGGTAAATTGAGCATGCATCAGGATATTTACCTATAATCCCTCCCTGAGGCCGTGTGACCGACAGTCAACCACAGCAGAATGCTACAATATGTACCGGTAACATAAACAAATACGTACAGTAATTTTTTATATATATATTTTTTTTTTCTGAACAGACACAGAGCAATTCAGAAGATTTTTATGGACAAAACAAAACAAGGAACTCAGTGTCCTTTGCCCGGACGTGGGTTACCGGGGCCCCACCCTGGAACCAAGCCTGGGGGAGGGGCTCGTCGGCGAGCGCCTGGTGATCGGTCTGTACCCATGGGGCCCGGTCGGGCTCAGCCTGAAGGAGCAGCATGGGTTTGCCATCCTGTGGATCTACCACCTTCAGGAAGGGCCATAAAAGTCGGGTGCGTGATGCCATGGGCAGTGGCCGAAGGTGAGGACCTTGGCGCTCTGATCCTGGCTTTCCAAAGCTGGCTTTTGGGACATGGAACGTGACCTTTCTGATGGGGAAGGAGCCTAAGCTTGTACGTGAGGTTGAGAGGTACCGACTAGATATAGTTGGGCTCACCTCAATGCACATCATGGGCTCTGGAAGCAATCTCCTTGAGAGAAGCTGGACCTTATTCCACTCTGGAGTTGCCCATGGTGAGAGGTGTTGAGATGGTGTGGGTCTACTTGTAGACCCCAACTTGGTGCCTGTGTGTTGGAGTTTTCCCCGGTAGATGAGAGGGTGACTTCCCTTCACCTTCAGGTGGGGGTACAGGCTCTGACTGTTGTCTGCGCCTATGCACCGAATGGCAGTTCAGAGTATCCGGCCTTCTTGGAGTCTTTGGCAGGGGTGTTGGAAGGTGCGCCAGCTGGGGACTCCTTTATTCTGCTGGGGAATTTCAATGCCCACGTGAATAATGACAGTGTGACCAGGAGGGGCGTGATTGGGAGGAACGGCCTCTCAGATCTGAACCCGCGCTGTGTTCCATTGTTGGACTTCTGGGCTAGTCATAGTTTGTCCATCACAAACACCATGTTCAAACATAATGGTGTCCATAAGTGCACTTGGCACCAGGACGCCCTAGGTCATAGATCGATGATTGACTTCATAGTCATGTCATCTGACTTGTGGCCGTTTGTTTTGGACACTCGGGTGAAGAGAGGATTTGAGCTGTCAGCTGATCACCACGTGGTAATGAGTTGGATCAGATGGCAGGAGAAGATGCCGGACAGACCTGGTAGACCCAAACATGTAGTGAGGGTTTGTTGGGAATGCCTGGCAGAAGAACCTGTCAGAGAGATCTTCAACTCGCACCTCTGGGAGAGCTTTAACCGCATCCCAGCTGAGGTGGGGGACATTGAGTCTGAGTGGGCCATGTTCCACACCGCACTTGTTGAGGTGGTTGCCTTGAGCTGTGGCCGCAAGGTTGTCAGTGCTTATTGTGGTGGCCATCCACAAACTCGGTGGTGGACACCCCGGGTTAGGGAGGCTGTCAAGCTGAAGAAAGAGTCCTATTGGGCCTTGATGGCCAGTGGGACTTCGGAGGCAGCTGAGGAAAACCGGAGGGCCAAGTGGTTCGCAGCCTTGGCTGTTTCTGAGGCAAAAGCTCGGATGTGGGTGGAGTTTTGTGAGACCTTGGATAACGACTCTCGATCGGCTCTGAGGAGATTCTGGCAAACCATCAGATGGCTGAGGAGGGGAAAGCAGCACTTTACTAATACTGTATTCAGTGAAGGTGGGCTGCTGTTGACCTCAACCAGTGATGTCGTCGGTAGGTGGAAGGAATACTTCTCGGACCTTCTCAATCCCACCAGCACATCTTCGATGGAGGAAGCTGAGTGGGGGAATTTGGGGTTGATCCATCCATAACTGTGGCTGAAGTCGCCGAGATAGTTAAAAGGCTCCGAGGTGGCAGGGCTTTGGGAGTGGATGAGATTCACCCTGATTTCCTTAAGGCTATGGATTTTGTGGGGCTGTCTTGGTTGACATGTATTTGCAACATCGTGTGGACATCGGGGACAGTGCCACTGGATTGGCAGACTGGGGTGGTGGTTCCCCTCTTCAAAAAGGGGGGCCAGAGGGTGTGCTCCAATTATAGGGCCATCACTCTCCTCAGTCTCCCTGGTAAGGTCTATTCAGGGGTACAGGAGAAGTGGGTCCGATCGTTGGTCGAACCTCAAATCCAAGAGGAACAATGTGGGTTATGTCATGGCTGTGGGACACTGGATCAGCTCTTTACCTTCACTAGGGTCCTCGGGGGGTCATGGGAGTTTGCCCATCCTGTCTACATGTGTTTTGTGGATTTGGAGAAGGCATTCAACCAAGTTCCTCGGGGTACACTGTGGGGGGTGCTCCCTGAGTATGAGATTGGGGGCCCATTGCTACGGGCTGTTCAGTCCCTATATAAGCGGTGCGAGAGCTTGGTTCTCATTGCTGGCAGTAAGTTGGACCCCTTTAGGGTGGGAGTTGGACTCCACCAGGGCTGCCCGTTGTCACCAATTCTATTCATAACTTTTATGGACAGAATTTCTTGGTGCAGCCAGTGGGCAGAGAGTTTTCAGTTCGGTGGCTCAGCATTCTATCTTTGCTCTTTGCAGATGATGGGGTCCTGTTGGCGTCATTGTGCCATGATCTTCAGCTCTCACTGGAGCGGTTCGCAGCTGAGTGTGAAGCAGCTGGGATGAGAATCAGTACCTCCAAATCTGAAGCCAAGGTCCTCAACCGGAAAAGGGTGGATTGCTCTCTCCAGATCAAGGGTGAGGTTCTGCCTCAAGTGGAGGAGTTCAAGTATCTCGGGGTTTTGTTCACGAGTGTGGGAAGAATGGAGCGTGAAATTGACAGACGTATTGGTACAGCATCTGCAGTATCGCAGACTCTGTATCAGTCCACTGTGGTGAAGGGAGAGCTGAGCTGTAAGGCAAAACTCTCTGTTTACCGGTCGGTCTACGTTCCTACCCTCACCTATGGTCACGAACTCTAGGCAGTGACCGAAAGAATGAGATCGCGGATACAGGCGGTTGAAATGAGTTTCCTCCACAGGGTAGCTGGACTCTCCCTTAGAGATAAGGTGAGAAGTTCAGTTATCCGGGAGAGACTCGGGGTAGAACTGCTGCATTAGGAGCCAGTTGAGGTGGTTTGGGCATATGTTAAGGATGCCCCCTGGATGCCTCCCTGGGGAGGTGTTTTGTGCATGTCTGACTGGGAGGAGACACCGGGGAAGACCCAGGACACACTGGAGAGACTATGTTTCTCAGTTGGCCTGGGTACACATTGGAATCCTCCCAGAAGAGCTGGAAGAGGTGGCTGTGGAAAGAGATGTCTGGGCTTCCCTGCTCAAGGTGCTGCCCCTGTGACCCGACTTCGGAACAAGCGGAAGATAATGGACGGATGGATGGATGAACAGACACGACTGGTTAAAAAAAAAAAAAAAAAAAAATTCAATAGCCTTCCATGAAGTCATACTTTGCAATTTGAACATTTGTACTAACAATGGTTACAAACTGTGACAAAACAGACTTTTTAATGACAAAACATTGTCATCATTACTTCTTTAAGAAAAGATGAGCTAATGGTGCAGTTGCGTATGGCCAGTTATTAAAAGTTTCTAATGCACATGTGGTTGATGTTGTGTGCAAACTGATAATTTAATACATTAAATACACAAGGGAACAGCTGAAACTTATTCTACAGCTAGATGAGCATATAAAAAAAGATATTCTGGCCATTGTAAAGTGGGGTTTTTGCAAATTTCCAGCAGTCACTGTGTGAGAGGCAGGGGACACTCTGGACAGGTCTCTAGTCCATCAAAGGGACACAGAGAGACAAAGAAGACAAACAACCGTTCACGTTCTCACAAATTTAGTGTTACCAGTTAACCTAACATGCACATTTTTGGTTTACAGGAGGAAACCAGAGTACCTGGAGAAAACTCACACGCGCACCGAGAACAAGTAGCCCCAGATCGTTAAACAATGCTTCAATCTCCTCCAATCACTGCACTGCTCTGCCACCATTCTTAGCTACTTTGGAAGCCCTCCATGCAAGCGGCACAGGAAGTCCTAGCTTGCTACAGCTGTTGCTATTTGTGCATTAAAATACTGTTAGAATTCTGTAAAAACTGTGTACTGTGAAATAATTAAAAGACTGGACTTGTAACCTGAGATTAAAGAACTTTCTCAATTCTCCAAAGAGCTGAAAAAGCTCATTGGGAGGGAAACAAAATGTCTTCAACTTCAGAATGTATTTCCAGTTGTTCTGTTTTTATTATTTTTTGGAGATTTACCATGATTTACCATACCAGGACATTTTTTCATTAAACCTTTATTTAGACAGGTAAAGGTTGAATGAAAAATTGTCCTGGATGACTGAGAATCTACGGAAACATACATTGCCTGGCCAAAAAAAATAAGTTGCCACCTGGATTTAACTAAGCAAATAGGTACGAGCCTCCTATTGGATAATTACTGCATGGGTGATTATCTTTCAGCTGGCAACAAGTTATTTAACCCCAACTGGTGCAATGAGTTGCTTTTCATTTTTTAAACAACCATGTTGAAAGACACATCACATGGTCGTGAAAAAGACGTCAGTTTGTTTGAGAAGGGTCAAATCATTGGCATCAAGCAGAGAAAACATCTAAGGAGATTGTAGAAACTACTAAAATTGGGTTAAGAACTGTCCAACGCATCATTATAAACTGGAAGTGAGGACCCATCGTCTTCAAGGAAGAAATGTGGACAGAAAAAAATCTTGAATGATCGTAATCAGCGATCACTTAAATGTTTGTTGAAATCAAACTGAAGAAAAACAACAGTAGCACTCAGGGCTATGTTTAATAGTGAAAGTAAGAGCATTTCCACACACACAATGTGAAGGGAACTTGAGGGATTGGGACTGAACAGCTAAGAAAACCACTAATCAGTAAAGCTAACTGGAACAAAAGGCTTCAATTTGCTTGGGAGCATAAAGATTGGACTCTGGAGCAATGGAAGAAGGTCATGTGGTCTGATGAGTCCAGATTTATCCTGTTCCAGAGAGATGGGTGCATCAGAGAGACAGGTCATGCCTGGAGTCTAGTCATCAATGCAAGATCTTGGTGAAAAATTAATTCAACACTGGATGGAAATAGATCTTGTAACATTGTAGAAGCTTATTGAAACAATGACACACTGAATGCATGATGTAATCAAAGATAAAAGCGGCCCAACGAAGTATTAGTGTGTGACCTTTTTTTTTTTTTTGGTGGCAACGGTTTTTTTTTTTGGTCAGGCAGTGCATGTACAATGTGAAATTGGTGGATGGGTCCATGAAATAATGTTTGCATGAACTGCTAGAACATTTTGGGAAATTAAATAGTTTAAAGATGGAAGTAATCTGCTTTGTTCTGGCTGTGTTGAGACAAGCTCAGCAATGTTGTTGATCCTAAACTATTTCTCTGAACTGACACTGTTCTAAAAAGCTATCTACGACAGATAACATTTTATTTGTTCATAACTGTTTCACATAAATTCACTTCAAATGGACTGAATATCCCTTTAAGGATGTGACTAGGTGTTTTTAGCAGAAACATTTCATTTGACTACTCTGCTAACAGTACCGCACTGCAAACAGGATCATGCTGCCAAGAGAACCTTGCTGCTGACAGTATCAGTGTTTTTACAACACTATTTTTATTTTAATTGCTTTTTATAGCTGTATATTGTTATATTATATGTACTCTATAGCTATGTTGTCTGTCTAAAACAGGTCTTGAAAATTATGGAACACCAAAATGCTCAAAATGACATAAATAAATAAAGCATTATGAAATAAGTATCTAAGCTCATTAGTATGATTTTTTTTCCTAATTATGTTTTTCATGGCTTATTTATTTCATAATTGGGGCAGCACGGTGGCGCAACTGGTAGAGCTGCTGCCTCTCAGCGAGCAGGTCCTTGGTTCAAACCCCGGTCCGGGGGCCTTTCTGGGTGGAGTTTGCATGTTCTCTCCGTGCATGCGTGGGTTTTCTCCGGGTACTCCGGTTTCCTCCCACAGACCAAAAACATGCATGTTAGGCTGATTGGTAACTCTAAATTGTCCCTAGGTGTGAGTGAGAGAGTGAATGGTTGTTTGTCTCGTTTGTCTCTATGTGTCCCTGTGATGGACTGGAGACCCGTCCAGGGTGTACCCCGCCCCTCGCACAGTGATTGCTGGACATGGGCACCAGCGACCCCCGTGACCCAAAATGGAATAAACGGGTAAAGATAATGGATGCATGGATGGATGGATAATGACTTATTTATTTCATAATTGTGTTTTTAATAATGACTTATTTATTTCATAATGCCACTTTTCAGCAGAATGACTTCAGCTGTCAATCAGCGTCAGTGGGTTGGACCTGCACGCCCACTGGCCGATCCTTCACATCCATTAGTTTTCCTGCTCGCAGGTAAAGCTAGCAAAGCAGCTAGCAGCAACTTGCTAGGTCAACAGTCATGAAGGATGGCAGAGTCGCATGAACTTCGTTCAGCTCAGGTAACTTTAGCAGATCAAACTGAGAGGATTATGTTCTCAGACGATACAGGTGTTGGGACAAAAACTGATGGACTGCCAAAACTCGATCAGTACTGTGGGAGCGAGCACAGGAGAACTCACTGTTTTAGTTCTTTGAATTTAACAAGATTAACACTAGCTGTACCAGTGAGCAGGTATTCAGGAAAACTAATGGATGTGAAGGATCGGCCAGTGGGCGTGCAGGTCCAGCCCACTGACATTGATTGACAGCTGAAGTCATTTTGCTGAAAAGTGTCATTATGATATAAATAAGCCATGAAAAAACACAATTAAAAAATAAATAAGCCATCATGAAAAACACAATTATGAAATAAAATAATAAAAATGAAAAAAAAAAAAATCTTATTTCATAATTTTGCCCTAAAACATTTGATTGTTAATCAAGATGATTGAGTGTTTTGGACAGATGGTTCTTTTGCATGTGTTAAAACCTGCTTCTGAGATTCCAACAGGAGGTTGGCTTGAAACACAACAATGAAGGCTACTTATGGGACAGATCTGGTTGGCAGGCCACAGACTGATGAAGTCTTCTGGATGGAAGACGAAACATTTCTCCCTTAAAGAAACTGGTCCAGATGAAATGATTGAACCTTTTTTGTGTTATCTATCTGGATGATTGAGCTTACAAATCTTCTTATTTCATAATGTTTTATTTATTTAATTTTGCGCATTTTGGTGTTCCATAGAAAATGAGTCCTTGCGACTCAGTGAGACTACCTGTAGCTTATAAATAAAGTATAAATAAAAAAAATTTTAAAAACTAAATTTGCAATCTGTTTTCTCTGTGTTAAGCTAAAATTTTCTTCTGAACCACTCAGGCCTTGGTGTCCTCAAGTTGTTTCTGTGAGTAAGAAGTTGGTCATCTGGCCCAAAACATTTGATTGTTGTATATGATGTCTGATTGTTTTGGATGGGTGTGTTTTGCACGTGTTAAAAGTCTACTTTTGAAACACAGCAGTGAAGGCTACCTATGGGACAGATCTGGTTGGCAGGCCGTAGACTGAGGAAGTCCTCTGGATGGGGGATGAGACGTTTCTCACTTAAAGAAACTGGTCCAGACGACATGATTTAGTCTTTTTTATTTCTAAAATGTTCTTCTTGATGCAACATTTTTTATTTATTTTAAATTGTGTGCTAACTGCCCACTTTTTAGCTCTGTTTTTTTTTTTTGTGGCAAACTCAATGGTTCACAAAGCTGATGCAATCATCTGTCATTAGCTGCTAAGCGCTTTGTTCAGTCTGACTGTTGGTGACCACTTACGGTCAAGCAACCATTCATTCTGCTGAGCAGCCGTTTGTTTCAAATGTGCTCGATGGAGCAGAGAATTTCAGTGGAAATGCCCCCCACCCCTTTCACCATGTCTCCTTAAAGTTACCTTTAACTACAGCAGGCTTTAGCAGAGGGACTGAATATTTTTGACAGCATACCCATGTGTCGGATCCTGTGAAGCATGTGCTGATGATCCAATTAAAGCTTCTTCCTGCAAAAAATAGTGGGAAAGAACACATTATTGTGCAAGTTGATCATCATATGACCTGCTAGAATGATCACTATCTGCTCAGTGATTGTTTACTAAATGCTGTTTGCTACACATTGCATACAAAAATAGGTGTTATTATCACTCATCTTTATGCTCTTACCTCCCTGCCAGTAACTGGGAGGGAAGGAGTCACTTCAGAGTTGTCAAGGGAGCTGAGTGAAGAATTCAGAGAGGTACATTCCCCATTGCTTCTGTTGACAGGCTCTTCCATCAAACTCAGAGGCTAGCATTGACACACAGAGCAAAACATGGTTGCATTTAGTAAGAAAAAAAAAAAAACTGGGGATACTTTCTTGTAAATTTTATTTGTGTCTGTTTTGAGATCATCATCGGGACATGAGCCCGTTCAACTTTGAATTAAATTGACTAAAATTGTCATTTTGAGAAGATAAGTTAAAATGAACTGTTTGGAGATGAAATCTTCATCATAATTTAAATATGCCTTATAAATGCAGTGGGTTCATAATCATGAATGGTACAGCTAGAGTTGGAGAGTTGCTGGTTTAGTTTCAGAGGAGTGTAGTTCTGCTTTGTGCTGCCCTCATGTGGTCTTCTGATGCTTCTCTTGTAAAAATGACTCCATGCCCCTCTCAGTCCACCAAATCCATTCATCCATTCATTATCTTTGACCCACTTCTTTTTCGGGTCGTGGGGGGGTCACTGGTGCCCATGCCCAGCCATCATGGTGTGAGAGGCGGGGGACACCCTGGACAGGTCTCCAGTCCATCACAGGGACACATAGAGACAAACAACCATTCACTCTGTCACTCACACCTAGAGACAAATTAGAGTTACTAATCAGCCTTTTAGACTGTGGGAGGAAACAGGAGTACCCGGAGAGAACATGTAAACTCCACCCAGATGGGTCCTCGGACCGGGATTCGAACCGGCAACCTTCTCGGTGCAAGGCAGCAGCTCTACCAGTTGCACCACTGTGCTGCCTTTAAATGTAGTTCAAATGGTAAATATAGTTTGTATAACTTTGTTTTTCATAAATGTAAAAACATCAGTGAATTTGGAATATTAACGCCAAACTTCTCATCATTGTAATATCATTGCATCAGACAGTTGGGTTTGCTCCACAAACTCTTGCCAGTTAGAATGAGAAATTTTATATTTACAGTGGTGCTTGAAACTTTGTGCACCTTTATAATTGTCCATATTTCTACATAAATATGACCTAAACCATCATCAGATTTTCACACAAGTCCTAAAAGTAGATGAAGAGAACCCAGTTAAACAAATGAGACAAAATATTACACTTGGTCATTTATTTATTGAGGAAAATGATCCAATATTACATATTTGTGAGTGGTCAAAGTATGTGAACCTTTGCTTTCAGTACCTGGTGTGACTCCCATGTGCAAAAATAACTGCAACTAAACATTTCCAGTAACTTGATCAGTCCTGCACACCAGCTTGGAGGAATTTTAGCCCATTCCTCCGTACAGAACTGCTTCAACTCTGGATGTTGGTGGTTTCTTCACATTAACTGCTGCTTCAGGTCCTTCCACAACATTTGGATTAGATTAAGTTCAGAACTTTGATTTGGTCATTCCAAAGCATGAACTTTATTCTTCTTGGGTCATTCTTTGGTGGAACCAGTTGTGTACTTAGGGTCATTGTCTCGCTGCATGACCCACCTTCTCTTAGATTCAGTTCATGAACAGATGTTCTGACATTTTCGTTTAGAATTCTCTGATATAATTCAGAATTCATTGTTCCATCAATGATGTCAAGCCGTCCTGGCCCAGATGCAGCAAAAGAGACCCAAACCATGATACTACCACAACCATGTTTCACAGATGGGATCAGGTTCTTATGTAGGAATGCAGTTTTCCTTTCTCCAAACATAACACTTTTCATATAAAACAAAAGGTTTGGTCTCATCCGTCCACAAAACATTCTTCCAGCAGTCTTCTGGCTTGTCCACGTGATCTTTATCAAACTGCAGATGAGCAGCAATGTTCTTTTTGGAGAGCAGTGTCTTTCTCCTTCAACCTGCCATGAACACCTTTGTTGTTCAGTGTTCTCCTGATGGTGGACTCAAGAACATTAACATCAGCCAATGTGAGAGAGA
Organism: Nematolebias whitei; assembly: GCF_014905685.2. Taxonomy (NCBI): domain Eukaryota; kingdom Metazoa; phylum Chordata; class Actinopteri; order Cyprinodontiformes; family Rivulidae; genus Nematolebias; species Nematolebias whitei. The sequence goes on from NC_056502.1 coordinate 39,551,228, forward strand.
TCTTCAGTTGTTAGAAGTTACCTTGGGCTCCTTTGTGACATCGCCAACACACACCTCGCTCTTGTCGTGATCTTTGTTGGTCCACCACTCCTGGGGCGGGTAACAAGGATTTTGAATTTCCGCCATTTGAACGCACTCTGTTTGACTGTGGATTGGTGGAGTCCAAACTCTTTAGAGATGGTTTTGTAAACTTTTCCAGCCTGATGAGCATCAAAAACTCTTTTTCTGATTGTGTCATGATACACTTCCACAAACATGTTGTGAAAAGCAGACTTGTTGTTGTTGTTGTTCTTGAGGTTTTATTGGCGGTGGGCAAAATACGTTGAGGTTGCATTACCTCCACCTACTGGTATGGAGTGTGGCTCAAAATGTCTATTTTATTCTATACAAATGTTATATTCTGCTAATCACCTTTGTTTTCCAGAAAAATCTACTTAAAATCTGAGTACTTTTACTATCTGAATTCCCCCTGTTGTACATTTATTTAATTAAACTTTTCTTTATTTTCCCTAAATTCTTCCAACATTAATCTCCTTTCTTCTACATACTAAAATAATATGTTCTATTGTCTCGTTTTCTCCACAATATTGACAGTTTCCTGTATTATGTTGCTGTATTTTCTATAGCGAACTGTTAAGTCCATTATGTCCAAATCTTAACCTTGTTAATAGTTTCTCCTCTTTTCTATTTTTTCGTCCTACTATCATTTTTCCTACTCTTTTTTTAATCCTATAATACCACCTTCCTTTGTTATCTTCATCCCATTCTTTCTGCCACCTTTCCCTCAATTTTTGTTTAATTATACATTTGCTTCTGATTTGCCTGTACTCACTGTAAAATTGACTTGTCCTGTTGTTGCCTTTGTTGCTTCCCTATCTGCTATTTCGTTACCCTTAATCCCAATGTGAGTTGGAATCCAAATAAATATAACTGTTAATCCCATCATTTGTATCCTGAATAATGTTTGCTGTATTTCTATTAAAATGTCTGGTCTATTGTCTGAGTGGTTGTATTTTAGACTGGTTATTGCTGAAAAAGGTCTTATTTCTATCCATTGTATTGCTAATAATAATGTTAATATTTCTCCTGTGTATACTGATAACCCATTTGTAATTCGTTTTCCTTGTCTTTTCTGAAATTCCGGTATAACAAAGGCTATTCCTATTTCCCCAGTTGGATTTTTTTGATGCATCTGTAAAAATCTGGATATGATTATAGTAGTTGTTTATATATATATCTGTACTGTGTTTGAATTTAAAATATATCCTTTATCCTTCTTCTTGTCTAAAAGAGTTAAATCTACTATTGCATCTGGTAGGATCCATGGTGATACTGCTGGCAAAGGCACCACTGTACTAATTCTTAAATTGGTTATTTGCAATTCTTCTGCCTTTCTATTAATTACCCATCCAAAACTCCTTGTCTCATTTTTATCTTTTTCCCAACATGGTTTTAAAGTTTCTATTGTTGGATGATTTGACTTATTTCCTTGTCAACAGATCCAGTAGCTTATTGCTAATTGTATTCTCCTTAATTCTAATGGCATTTCTCCCATCTCAACTTTAATTGCTGCTGTAGGGGTGGTTTTGAATGCTCCAGTACAAATCTTTAGCGCTTGATGCTGAACATTGTCCAGACTTTGTTGTTTTCAACCAGTTTGACAAGACTGTCAACAAGGAAGTGGGCCGGCAATGGAGGAGGGGTCGTACCAAAGAGACCATATTATCACAAGCAGAACTGGTTTGTTCCACTTTGGAGTAAGCTGTTGGGGGAAGAATCAGTTTTGTTGTGTGTTTCCTTGACTGATGAAGCCTTCCGGACTGAAGGCGAAACGTTTCAGCACAAAAAAAAAGAAACTGTCCAGATGACCTGGCTGAAAAATGTTGGATTGTATACCTGGATTATTGAGCATGGACTTTGTTGTTTTCATCCAGTTTGACAAGACTGTCAACAAGGAAGAGGGCCGGCAATGGAGGAGGGGGCATACCGAAGAGACCATCTTATCACAAACAGAACTGGTTTGTTCCAGGAGTAAGCTGTTGGTGGAAGAATCAGTTTTGTTGTGTGTTTTCTTGACTGATGAAGCCTTCCGGACCGAAGGCGAAACGTTTCAGCACAAAAAAAAAGAAACTATCCAGATGACCTGACTGAAAAATGTTGGATTGTATACCTGGATTGTTGAGCATGGACTTTGTTATTGTCCAGTTCTATTCCATGTAGGCTTCGCCCTTTAAGGCTATCGCTAATGGGTTTATCCCTTCGCGCACAGCGCAGCACTGAAAACTTTAGTCTGCGCCCACCGGCTGTGTGGGCCCCACCCCCGGTCCGTATAAATTATGGTGAGACGGGGCAATCGGCTCCCATTTTTTCTTAAGCCTGCTAGCTAGCACTGTCAGAAGAACAAAGAAGGAAAAGATGTCCAGCTTTGATCGGCACAACTTTTGCAGAGGATGCTTGGGTCTCCACCATGCCGACCTCCTGCCGTCCCTGTGAGCCCCCCCCCCCCCCCCCCCCACGAGGAGAAGCCAAGATGAGCAGCCTTGTTCAAGGTAAGTGCCAAGAGTGTTTTTCCGTGGCGGGCCGCTACTCGCTGAAATATAATTGTGTCAGATAATATATTAACTTAATGAAATGTCTAGATATATGTATCCCATTTTGTTATTTAGAATGATATTGTGTTAAAACACGTTCTGATTCCATTTCCGGTAGAAAATGTAGTTTCAGCTACATGCCTACAACTCCCAGACATTCACGCACCCACCCATTATAGAACACAAGATCAGAATCAGAATAAACTTTATGGCTAGATATTACTGGTTGAGAGCTGGGTCACATGATAGAGTAGGACTTCCCATTCGTTCATAGCGGTGACAACTCCAGGAGGTGTGGCCGAGCTCTGAAGAAGATGGGTTTTCTGTTGTTGTTCGACGTCATTGTTCGTGACCGCATGGTGGAGTTACAATGGCCCAGGGCTGGGGATCTTGTACTTTACATGTGGGTAAAATAAACCTTCTGAAATGGAAGACAATTGCTCCTGCTCTCCCTGCTTCAGATCAGAACACATTCTTACATCGCTGGACCACGCCATCGCCTTTTCTAACGCGCGTGAATTGGATGATTCCCTTGAAAAAGGCGATGCGGGCAGCAGCTCCGCTGAAAGTTTTTCCAGGGTGGGACGCTATGCGCGGGACGATGCCACCGCCTTTCTTTGACGCAGAGTCGCGCAGTGAATCGAATGTTTCCTCCGAGAAATGCGATGATGGAAACAGCCTCGCTTCCCCTTCCCTCCTGGAGAGCGTAGTGACGGAAGATGAGCAGCTGAGCGAATGCTCAGCCACCTCGGGTCTTCCCACGTCGACAACCACACCACTCCCAGCCGTCAGTGCCCTCCTCTTGGAGCTGCCCGACATAATCCAGGAGGCTGCTGACAGAAAGGGACTTTCCGTCCCTCGCCTCCCTCTACTCCGATTGAATGATCTGGCGGGAAGGTTTGGCTCTGCCCCGGCTTGTCGCCCTGACCCCATCTGGCCCCGCTGTCCAGCTGTGACGTCACACTGGAACGAGGCTGCAGCTAGCTGAAGACACCCATCTCCACCTTCGCCTCCATCTCCAGAGTGGAGGGTTTTACCGATCTGAGGTTTTACCAATCGGAGATTTTACCGATCTGAGTTTTTCCCTCGGTTCCCCCCCTGGAGCCAGGCCTGATGGAGGCACTTGGGGCAAAAGCTTCTAGGATGGACCAACAACCTGTCCCTTCAGGGAAGCATGACCAGATGGTGACAAAGCTCTCCAACCGAGCTCACCATTGCTCATTCCAGGCAGCCACGGCAAACAACAACGTTGCCCTGCTGCCTTACAGCATCTCAAAGAGGCTGGAGGAAGCAGACCTGCTGGAAGAGACAAAGAGCTCTCTCTGTAAAACCGCTGATGTCATCTTAAACATGTGTGCCACCTCTGCGGTCTGCCTGTCCCACATCGCCGCCTGGATGACCATCCTGGCTCCGCCTCTCACCATCTTTGTCCGAGAGGTTGCAGAGAGACCAGCTGGAGGGCCCCATCACCCCAGAGGTGCTGTTCGGGGCCAACTTCAGGACCATCCTTGAGAAATTGCAGAGGTCCAAGGATGTCTCAGAGACGGTACACCATCTGGTGACGTCACAGTCCTCCTCCCGCCCCTCTGGCCACTGGAGAGACCGCCTTGGCCAGCAACAGCAGCAGAGGCGCTTCACAGCTGCGGCAGCGACTTCACGCTCCGCTCCTCCACCAGCCCACTCCACCAGGGAACAGCTCCTTGAGGGGAATGTGTGTTTTTGATGATGTATGTTTTGAAATAAAACAGAAACATCTCTAAAAGTAAAGTTTCATCTGATTCCAGCCTGACTGTCAGATCAACTGATCTCACAGCTGCCTCTCTTCACACATTCCCCACACAGAACAAGCTGGTAACCTCTAAACAGCGTTTTAAAAGGTACTACAGTTTGGTAAATATCACAAGACACTCATCTGCCGCGTCAGCTAAAAATGATGTTTTTTCAGCAGACCGAGTCCGGTAAAATCCCTCGCTCTCAGCCAGAGCCCGCTTTCATTTTCTGCTGTTTCTGCCCACTCACCGCACAGCGAGAGTAAACGTGTTTCTCCATGACAGCTGCAGCCTTCACCGAAACAACGTCTCACTCAGAAAACGCTCATGCATCCTCTCAGTGTGCACCGGCTCACCTCAGCTCTAACATGAGACCGCAGCCTGGGTCAAGACAGAGGCACACATACAGCCCTTTTCTGTCGGAGCCCCTCTTGGGTTCCCCCTAGAGAATCTCCAGAGCAGGTGATGGCAGTAAGGGTTTTTTAGTCTGGTTGACGTCCATGAGAAACATGACACAACACAAAATGCGTGCCCGCTCTCCGAGCGTTACTCAGAGTGGCAACGAGTGTGTTCCCTTGACAGATGGACGGACCGTCTGATCAGCAGGGGTTACACGCTGCAGTTTGCAGCTCAACCCCCACCGTTCAGAGGGATTATAGAGATGGTTCTGTCTTCTCCAGAACAGAGCTCGTCTTTCCAGTCAGAAGTTAAGGAATTCCTGATGAAAAACGTGATTTCCACAGTTCTCAATGGAGAGGAAAATACGTTTTTTTTCCCTCCCACTACTTCCTGGTTCCGAAAAAAAAAAACAGAGGGATGAGACCCATTCTCAACCTGTCCATGTTCAACAAATTGATCATGGAGAGATAATTTCACATGCTGCCATTCAAACAGCTGCTGGAGAACTTCACCAGAACGACTGGTTCACCTCCATAGATCTGAAGGGCGCATATTTTCACATTTCCATCATTCCAAAACACAGGAAATTCCTGCGTTTCTCCTCCAGGGTATTCCGTATCAGTACAACAGGCTACTGTTCAGTTATTCCCTCACCCCACACACATTCTCAAAATGCGTGGAGACGGCTCTGCAGTCGTTACACATGGCAGGAATGAGAATTATTTTTATCTGGACGATCTGCTTTTATTAACTCGGTCCAGATAAGAAGCACAGCACAGATTAAAACGCTAGCGTTACACCTGCTAAACCTGGGGTTTTCTATAAACTGGGAAAAAGTTCCGTTTGCCCGTCCCAGATGATTGTTTATCTGAGAGTGGAACTAAACTCAACCACAATGAGAGCCCGTTTATCACAGCCGAGAGCCGAAGCTCTGTCAGCTCAGCTCCACCGTGTCAAACCCTGCAGCGTAGTGACAGCTCTGCCTGTCATGCGACTCCTGGGGATGATGTCAGCAACCCACGTCATGGTTCTGCTGGGCCTACTTCACATGAAACGCCTTCAGATATGGTTAGCCCGCCTGTGCATAGATCCTGTGCAACAGAAGAGGCGGATTATCTCTGTGCCCCTCTCCGTGAGAACCGATCTGAATCACTGGGGAAACCCCCTCATTCTGTCAGAGGGAGTTCCCATCAGTAGGCCTACATCACATGTCTCAGTTTTCAAAGACGCGTCCCTGTCAGGCTGGGTAGGAATGTGTCTGTCCCAGGCAGTGGGAGCACAGTGGCTGGATCACATGTTGCTTCACACAAATGTGCTAGAATGTTTCACGGTCTGAAACGTGACAGCATTTTGCCCCCCTATTGCGGGATCAGCATGTTCTGATCCACACAGACAACAAAGTGATGGCAGATTACATAAACCATCACGGAGGCGTGCGCTCAGCCCAACTGTTACGCATCGCCAGACAGCTGCTGTGTTGGGCACACAAAAACCTGCTCTCCATCAGAGCAGTGTATATTCCTGGCGTCCTGAACAGGGGAGGGGACATCATGCCGAGGGGCGGTCCCTGCCACGGAGACTGGAGCCTCCATCCCGAGCTGATCTCTCGGAATTGGAGCATGTTCGGCCGAGCAGCAGTGGATCTGTCCGCCACACGGGAGAACGCCCAGCGTCAATTATGGTTCTCACTGAGCCCACGAGACGACCCACCGTTAGGGGTGGACGTCTTCGCTCACAGCCCGTAACCAAAAATTCTCCTTTATGCATTGCCCCCAGTCCTGCTGATATCACAGACTGGGTCCAGGAGGAAGAATTCTCAGTCATCCTCGTAGCTCCAGAGTGCATAAGCACTCCGTGGATCTCGAGTCTGCAGAAACTGATATTGGGTCGGCTGTGAAAACTGCCGTGGAGAGAGGACGCTCTCCTCCAGGCAGGAAGAGCGATCAGGAGTTACCCAGAAATAGGTCAGCACCTTTGGGTCTGACCGCTGAATGGATCCATTTAGAAAAGATGGGCCTCCCACAGGATGTGGTGCGTATGATTCAGGGCGCTCGAGCCACTTCCACCACAGCGCTGTATACATCAAGTGGACAGTTTTTCAGTGCTTGTGCACAAGGAAAGGTGTGGAGGCCATCTCATGTCCACTAGGTGGTGTGCTGTCATTTCTACAGCAACTGATGGGCAGAACTTTAGTGTTCAGCACAATTAAAACTTATGTTGCAGCTACTTTTTCCTGTCATGAGGTTTTTTGGTGACAGAACAGTTTTTAACCAGCCGCTGATTAAGCGTTTTTCTGAAAGCTGTACGGAGACACAGACCTGTGTCACATCCACTAGCTCCACAGTGGGACCTAATGATGGTCCTGTGCGCTCTGATCAAAGCTCCTTTTGAGCCTTTAGATCAGGTTTCACTTAAATTTTTGTCATTTAAAACAGCCTTGCTGTTAGCTCTGACATCGACAAAGAGAGTGAGTGATTATCTGCTCTCTCTGTTGCTCCCTCATGTCTCAGATTTCAAGCTGACTGCAGCTCAGCTGTACTGCGTCTTAACCCTGCTCTGAAAAGCATCACAAGCTCATTCAGATTGAGAGTGATAACCTTGGATGGGTTTTATCCTCCTCCTCATAATTCTGAGGAGGAAGCAACATTTCACCTCCTCTGTCCCGTGCACGTACTTTCGTGTTACGTGTCACTCACGGCCGCACTGCACCACTCTCAGCGTCTGTTCGTGCATTACAGGGACAGCTCTTCAGGACACCCTCTATCCACCCAGTGCCTCTCACACTGGTTGTGTAAGGCTATTTCTGAAGCTTAAAGTTCATCTGGGCTGGATCCTCCAGAGAATCTCAGCGCATCCCACCAGAGGGTTTTCATCCTCCACGGCTCTGCATGAAGGGATGACAGTGGAGAATATTTGTATGGCGGCTGAGTGGTCATCGCCATGTTCAATTATTCGTTTTTATCTACGTGATGTTTCTACTTTCTCCATGACCCATTCTGTTCTCAGGGTTCTGACAGAATGATTATTATTTGTTTCATGGAGTCTCACTTTTGAGCTCACACCTGCCTGCATGCAGTCGCAGTGTGAGATATTTATTATCAGTCACAAGTTCATGACTGCTGATTTTATGGCTATTAATCGGTTCATCCTGTGGAGCTGTTGGCCTGCTCTGTTCATCGTTACACTGTCACAACTTGTAACCTCCGTTGTTCCTATTCACAGCAGCAGGTCTGCTATCTCAGCCTTTTTTCTCACCAGAGATCTCTTCTCTGGTGCGCTCCTGTGCATGTAGCGCGTAATTATGCACACAGAAGGCTGAGTGATGAAATGTTTTTTTTTTGTGCAAGCAGGTGCTTCATGTTTGTGTCTGAATAGACCCAGTGAGGCATAGACTACATCCTGCTTTGCCTTTAACCCACTAGCGATACTCTTAAAGGGCGAAGCCTATACGAAATAGAACGTTGGTTACGTACTGTAATCCCAGATTCTATGAGTATAGGCGCAGCCCTTTAAGCTCTGGGCCTCACTGGTTCCTAAATGGCTGAAGAAAAAAGCTATTTGGGAGCTGATTGCCCGGTCTCACTGTAATATATACGAACCGGGAGTGGGGCCCAAACAGCCGGTGGGTGTGGACTAAAGTTTTCAGTGCTGCGTGCAAAGGGATAAACCCACTAGCAAAAGCCTTAAAGGGCTGCACATATAGAATCTGGGGTTACAGTACGTAACCAACGTTTTTCCAGTTGTGTCTTTGCTGCTGACCCATAAACAATACTTCCATATTCTATATTTGATCTGATCAAACCTATGTAAATTATTTTTAAAGCTCCTCTTTCTGCCCCCCAATCACTTCCTGCCAAACATCTCATAATGTTTAGACCTTTTTTTTACATTTATCAATAATTTTTTTGTATATAAATGGTAAATGGACTGTACTTATATAGCACCTTTCTATCTTATTTCAAGATACTCAAAGCGCTTTACAACACAATCTGTGCCCTCATTTTCCCATTCATACAGCACTACTAGATCTCTACAAAGCTAATTGAACAATTCATTCTAATGAGATTAATCAGTGCTTTAGATCACATTCATACACCGATGGGACTCACATCAGAGGCAATGAGGGGGTCAGTGTCTTGCCCAGGGACACTTCAGTATGTGACTGCTGGTGGATTTGAACCCCCAACTCTCGCATTGGAGGACGACTGCTCTAACCACTCAGCCACAGCTGAGTATGAGTATAATATTCCATGTAATTTTCTCATCAAACCAAATTCCTAAGAACTTTATACATTTTACTCGTTCTAATTCTTGATTATATAATTTAATTTTAACATCCTTTATCAGTTTTTTCTGTGTAAACATCATCACCTTATGTTTTTTCCACAGAGAATTTAACCCCCCATTGAAATGCCTATTTCTCTATTTTAACAATAGCATCCTGAATTTTTTTTAGCAGTAAAGTCACGTCCCCTCTTCCAAATGGCTCCATCATCTGCAAAAAGCAAACAACCCATTCCCTTTTCAATTTCTGCCAAAACATCATCTATCATTATAGAAAACAGTATTGGACTTATAATGCTGCCCTGCGGTGTTCCATTTTCAACTATATATTTTTTAGAAAGATATTGACCTATTCTAACTTGTAAATTTATATTTGAGAATAAGTCCTTAATCCAATTCAACATTTTATCTTTAATACCCAATTTACGTATATTAATTAATAATCCTTCTACCCACAACATGTCATAGGCTTTTTCTATGTCAAAAAATACTGCTATAACCATTTCTTTATTTACCTGTGCTCTCCTAATTTTATATTCCAAACATATTGTTGAATCATATGTATTATGGCCTTTTCTAAACCCGCTTTGATATTTAGAAATATATCCTTTTTTATTTAAATAATATGTTAATTGGTCATTAATCATTTTTTCCATTATTTTACATATATTTGAAGTTAATGCAATGGGTCTATAATTTCCTGGTTTTGTTCTGTCCTTACCTGGTTTAACTACTGGAACAATGATTCCTTCCAACTTAGTGGTTGTTTCCCCTCCTCCCAGACTTTATTATACATCTGTAAAATAATATCTTTGGCTCTTTCACTCAGATGCTCTATCATTGTATACCATACTTGATCTTTCCTGTGTGCTGTTTTCTTGGTTTTCCTGAGCACACAATTTAATTCTGCTTTTGTAAAAGGTTCATTAAGTAGATTATTGGTTTCATCAATATTCTGTAGTAAGTCTTTATATTTTAATTTTGTTGTATTCCTACCTTTTCTTCCCTCATCAACAAATATTACATGTATTGTGAATTTTACTAAATGTTTCTGCTAAAATTTCAGCTTCTTCTTCATCTTTAACTATTGTTGTGTTATTTAATGTTAATACTGTATATCCATATTCCTTATTAATACCATTCATTCTTTTAATTACTTTCCAATTTTTTTTTATTTTTGTTTCTCTCCCAATAGTATCACAAAAGTTCCTCCAATATTTTCTCTTTGCTTCCTTAATTATTTTCCTAACCATGGCTTGTTTTTGCTTATATTCAATAAGACTCTGGTATATTGAATTACTTTTAAGTGCTTTAAAGGCTTTATTTCTTGATTTTATTGCTTCACTACAATCATTTGTCCACCATCTTCTTATCTCTCTGTCTCCCTCCTTTTTTTGATTGATTGTTCTGAAATCTCCAAAATCATTTTACAAACACAGCTATTTACCTCATTAACATCCATTGTCATGTCAATTTTCTCTGTCCTTTTATTACTCAAATATTAGAATTTATTCCAATCTGCTTTATTAAAGTTCCAGTTCTTATTTCTTTTTATTATACAAAGTATTATTATTCAGTTTTATTCCAATTGTTATTTGAATGGGATAGTGATCACTACCAATTGTTGTATTTTTATTAATGTCCCACCAACTAATTCCAGCCACTGAGTTTGACACAAATGTTAAATCTATTACTGATTCCGCTCTTGTTCTCACATTAATCCTTGTTCCCCTCCCATCATTAAGACATACAAGGTTTTTCATTTCTATGAACTCTTCAATAACTTGTCCATTTTTATTGTTACTTTTACCCCATAATGTACTGTTTGCATTAAAATCTCCACACCATATACATTTCCCTTCCATATATCCCATCATTTCCTCCATCATTTCAATTGTCATTAGTTTACACAGAATATAAAAATTAATTATTCTACATTTTCCTTCTAACCCCCATATTTCAACTACAATATATTCCAACTCTATTCCTTTCCCTACAGTCTGATCATGTATGCCCTGCGTATATAAACCCCACACCCTCCTCCACTTCCCTCTTCTCTGTCCCTTCTTACACCATCATATCCTTTTATAACAAAATCTATGTTAGGTTTTAACCATGTTTCCTGTATGCATATAATATCTGGTTTTTCTTCGAGTCCATCTATGTATCCTTTAAATTCCTGTCCATTTGCAATTAGGCTTCTTGTATTCCACTGTATTATTATCATATGTTTTTATCAGCTGGGGTTCCTGGCTTCCCATCTGATTCCAACCTCTTATTTATGTCTTCCCAAGATCCTTCTTTAAACCCCATAAACTTTTCAGCTCCTCTTACTATTATTTTAATCTTTTCTGTTTTGTGTTTGGCTTGATCTGTGCAATTAATAACATATGCTATAAATAATATTAGTTTTTCCACAGCTACAGTAATGTTTTCCTCTGCATCTCTATCATTTTGCTGTTGGGTTTGTCTTTCCCTTTCACCTGTATCTTTTGTCCTTTGTCCTTGAATACTCCTGACTGCCTCAGCAGAACTTATGCTTTTAGTCATTTTTATCTGCTGGATGTCCTTTGCCTTCTTCTTTACCTCACAACCCCCATATGTGACCCTGTGTTGTCCACCACAGTTACAGCATTTTTCCTGTACATCATCCTTACACTCTTCAATTCTATGATCTCCTCCACACTGTGAACACCTTTGCTTTCCTTTACATACAGCAGCTATATGTCCATATCTCTGACACTTGAAACAATGGAGTGGTAGTGGGATTAAAGGCCTCACTGGGAAACTCAGGAAACCTACTTTGATTCTTTGTGGCAGAATATTCTCAGAAAACTCAATCAGTACTGACATACTTCCAACTCTTTCTCCATTTAGATTTTTTGTTAATCTCTTTATGTCTTTCAGAGTCAGAGTCAGAGTTTCTTTATTGTCATTTGCACCTCATGTGGTACATGTGGTGGAGCGAAATTATGTACACAGGGTCCCAGTTACATCCAACAATAAAATGTATAAGAAAAACAGTAATAACATCTAAGATATGAACTAAGAAAAACATCAACTAAATATACACTAAGCACTCATAACATGAAACATTGAACATCAGCATGAACATGAGTCTGTGAGCAGATGTGCACGCATGAACACATCAACATTGAAACAGATCAGCAGCAACATGAAACAGATCAGCAGCAACATGATATGGTTTTTCACAGTGATTATTCTAGTTAGAGATTCATGAGTCTAACAGCCTCAGGGTAGAAGCTGTTCCTCAGTCTAGTGGTTCTACACTTAATGCTCCTCAACCTCCTTCCTGAGGGGAGTGGGGCAAAAAGTGTGTGTGCTGGGTGAGTGGGGTCCTTCATGATGCAGGTGGTCCTCTTCCTGCATCTAGAGGTGTAGATGTCTGTGATGGTGGGGAGGCTGACTCCGACAGACTTCTGTGCAGCCTTCACCACTCTCTGCAAAGCTTTTCTTTCTGCAGCTGTGCAGCCTCCATGCCACACGTTGATGCTGGAGCACAGGATGCTCTCCACTGCACACCTGTAGAAGGAGGTGAGGACTTAGCTTCCCAGACCAACTCGCCTCAGCCGTCTGAGGAAGTAGAGTCTCTGATGAGCTTTCTTGATCAGGCTGGTGGTGTTGTTGCTCCAGCTGAGGTTGTCATTCATGTGTACACCCAAGTACTTGTAGCTGGAGACCACTTCCACCGCAGATCCTCTTATGTTCAGGGGGGTGTAGGTGTTTTTGTTCCTTCTGAAGTCCACAATCACCTCCTTTGTCTTCTTCACATTGATGTGAAGGTTATTCTCTTTGCACCAGCTCTCCAGGTGTTCCACCTCTTGCCTGTAGCTGGACTCATCATTGTTTGTGATGCATCCCACCACCGCTGTATCATCTGCAAACTTTACAATGTGACAGCCTGGATGGGTAGCTGCACAATCATACGTGAGCAGAGTAAACAGGAGGGGGCTCAACCCACATCCCTGAGGAGAGCCAGTGCTGAGGATTATGGTGGAGGAGGAGAAGTTGTGGATCCTCACTAACTGTGGTCTGTTTGTTAAAAAGTCTAGTACCCAGTTGCAAATGGAGGGGCTTAGTCCTAGTGTGGATAGTTTGTCCATCAGGGTTTGGGGGATCATGGTGTTGAAGGCGGATGTGAAGTCCACAAAGAGCATACGGACGTAAGAGTTTTTCTGCTCCAGGTGGTTGAGCGCAGTGTGGACCACAGAGGAGATTGCATCCTCTGTTGATCGGTTCTCACAGTATGCGTACTGGTGAGGGTCCTCGTTGATGTTGATGGTTGTTTTGATGTGAGTCATGACCGGTTTTTCGAAGCATTTAGCGACTATCGGGGTGAGGGCCACTGGCCGATAGTCATTCAGACCAGTCACTGTAGAGCTTTTTGGGACTGGGATGATGGTGGCAGTCTTCAGGCAGGTGGGAACTGTCTCCAGGGTAAGTGAGGTGTTAAAGATGTCTGCCAGCACCTCACAGAGCTGATCAGCACATTCCTTCAACACTTTTCCGGGGATGTTGTCTGGGCCAGTTGCCTTGTGCGGATGAATCCTCCTGAAAGTACTTCTTACTTCGGTTGAGGTCACGCTGAGTTGCTCTTCATCCGGTGTTGAGGTGAGCCTGGTGCTGGGTGGTCTGTTCGGGTCTTCAAAGCGTGCATAGAACTTGTTGAGGGCTTCAGGCAGAGATGGGTCTTTGGGGCATTGTTCGCTCCTTCCTTTATAATCTGTTATGCACTTAATGCCCCTCCACATGCTCCGAGGGTCTTGTGAGATGAATTGACCCTCGATCCTCTGTGCATATGTGGCCTTGGCCTTCTTAATACCAGCAACCAGCTCTTTTCTTGTCCTACTCAGCTCCTCTGAGTTTTCAGACCTGAAGGCAATGTTCCTGGCTTCCAGCAGGGTACGCACCTCTGCATTCAGCCAAGGTTTTCTGTTTGGGTAGCTTTTAACATTTCTGATAGTGGAGACGGTTTCAGTACATGTACTAATGTAACCCAGAACTGAGGATGTGTATTGGTCAAGATCAAGCGAACCTCCATTTTCAGCAGCTTCTCTGAAAACCTGCCAGTCTGTTCAGTCAAAACAATCTCTCAGTATGGGGCCACTGTCCTGGATCCAGCATTTAACTTTCTTTTGTACCGGTCTGGAGCGTCTCAGCGGGGGCATGTAAGCAGGAGCCAGGAAGATTGAGATGTGGTCTGACAGTCCTAGGTGGGGGTGGGGTTCGGCTTTGTATGCATCTTTTACGTTTGCGTAAACACGGTCCAGCATCTTGTCTCCACGTGTCGGAATTGTCACATGTTGATTAAAGCTTGGGAGACAGTCCTTTAGATTCACGTGGTTAAAGTCTCCGGCTACAATGTAAAGAGCCTCGGGGTGTTTGCTCTGCAGCGAGCTGATGATATCATGAAGCTCCTGCAGTGATTCATTAGCATTAGCGTCCGGAGGAATGTAAACGACAGTGATAAAAGTCACCGTGAACTCGCGGGGTAGATAATGTGGCCGACATTTCACTGTTATTTGCTCCAAAGCCTTCGAGCATGAGCTATTTACAACAGTAGAGTTCGTGCACCAACTTTTACTCACGTAAATGCACACTCCGCCTCCCCGTGATTTCCCCGTTAGCTCGCTGCAGCGGTCCGCTCGAAAAAAAAGTCTGTCATCCAGCTGGAAGACTGTATTCGGCGTTTCGCTTGTAATCCACGTTTCCGTGAGGCAAAGCACCGCACACTTCTTCATCTCTTCTCAGGCGCCCACTCTCAGACGAAGTAAATCCATCTTGTTGTTCAACGAGCGGACATTCGACAGAAAGAGAGACGGCATGGGGAGTTTACCGGCTTTAGTGTTAGCTCGTAGCCTCACCATAACCCCCGCCCGGCATCCTCTCCTCTTAAGCGGGGAGCAGCGCTTCCTCTTCTGCCCGCTGGAACGCCTCTGCTGCAGCTTCCAGGTAGATGACTTTAAGAACTGCATTCTGCCGAGCGTAGTTTTGAGTTTGTTGCTGATTTCTGCTATATTTCGTGGCAAATCCGCTCCTATTCTCATCAGTTCGGTTCGGCTATAGTTCACACGCATAAATTGCGCGATGTCAGGCACAGAGTCAATATCAAAACTTCTAAAAACTGGGATGGTACCGGGAGCCTGTGAAGCTGCAACTGCTCTGAGCGCGGCCATCTTGGCATCTTTCACCTGAGCACCAACTATGTTTCGTTTTAATTTATCCAGATCCTCATCTAATGGAATGCCATTAATCACACCTCAAATTATTTTGTTTTCACCTATAACTTTTCTTTCCACCACCGTTTTTTTGCAAATGCTTTCAACATGTAGTGTCTTTCTTTTCTGTTCTTCAATTTTGCAAATCACCATTAAATTTCTGTCTCTCAACACTTTCACCATTTCTACCTCTCCAATCTTCTTTTTTATTTATTTTGACAGAATGATTGGACTTATTGTGCTCTGTTCTTCCTCATTCCTAAACTTTATTATTTTATATTCCCCCATCTCTACCTTACTTCTGACAACTCTCTTTCCAGAGCTACTTCCGTCTAATTCTCGTTTATTTTTCTGATTGTCAAACGCTCTTCCTTCATTCATCTTACCTCCACCACCTCCTCTGCCTCTCCCTTTTACTGTTGTCCATCCATCATAATCCATATCGTCCTCATTATTCTCTGCCTGCTTATCCATTCTGAGCCATTCACATACCAGTGTATGCCAAACCAGCCACTAACAAAATCCAGAAAGACGTCCACAAAGCGATGAGTCGTTGTTGCCAAACAAAATCCAGCTCACCGGCCTGCTGCCGGGTCCATTCAATTCTTTCAACCTTCGAAGAGCAGTCTTTGATAGATCCCTGTTCTTTAAATCAAACAGGGTGCCCACTCACACCTGATCATCATCCCATTGATTGAAAACACCTGAATCTAATTTCACCTTCAAATTAACTGCTAATCCTATAGGTTCACATACTTTTACACTCTTGATTTAGTTCTGACCTGTGGTGTAGAGATTAAGGACTTGGTAATAGTTCCTCAAAATCCTATTCTGTCCGAACATTTTTTAATAACCTTTGAGTTTACATTAAATGACTACACAGTCACTGAGAGTAAATTTCATCTCAGCAGGTGCTTATCAGAAAATGCTGTAACCAAATTTAAACAGTCTCTTCCATCAATGTTTTCCTCTGCCTTGCAGAGTAATGCATCAGAGAACAGTGACTTAGATCATCTAGTTGATCATCTTACAACTTCAATGCAAACTTCACTTGATAAAATTGCTCCACTGAAAAAGAAAGTAATCAATCAGAGGAAACTGGCTCCTTGGTTCAATTCTGAGTTACGTACTTTAAAGCAGGCATCTAGAAACCAGGAGAGAAAATGGTGCTCTACTAATGTTGAAGAATTTTATTTAACTTGGAAAGATAGTCTGCTAACATATAAAAAAGCTCTCCGTAAAGCTAGAACTTTATATTACTCATCTTTAATAGAGGAGAATAAAAAAAACCCTAGGTTTCTGTTTAGTAATATTGCTAGACTAATTAAAAGTCTCATTTCTGTTGAACCATGTATCCCTACAACTATAAGTAGTGATACAAAGTTTGTTTTCTCAGTCATCCAGGTATATAACAACAAAAAAGGTTGAATCATGTCATCTGGACTTCGTTTTTTTTTTTTTTTTTGTTAAAAAGAAACGTTTCGCCCCTCATCCAAGAGGCTTCGTCAGTCTGAGGCCTAGCCATCTGGTATTACCCAGAAGCCACCCTGACTCTTGTGTTTCAAGCCTGCCTCAGATACCCCTGAAGTCTGGCCTTTTCACTAACCTTTTTTGTTGTTATAAGTAGTGATGACTTCATGAGATTCTTTATAAATAAACGTATTTCAGTTAAAGAGAAAATTCAAACCATCCTTCCTTCTACTATCTTTAGTCCCCTGTCAAATGAGACAACTTTAAAAATTTCACTAGAGTCTGATTTATGTTTGGACAGTTTTTGTCCTGTTGACCTCTCTGAATTGTCAAAAATAATAACCTCATCCAAACCATCCACGTGCCTGCTAGATCCCATCCCAACCAGATTGTTTAAAGAGGTATTCCCCCTAATTAATGTCCACATTTGAAGACTGAGGTTTTGGTTTTTGGACCCGAGCACCTTAGGAATTAATTTTTCAGTCTTTCTCCCTCCTTAGATGGCATTAATCTGTTCTCCAGCTCTAATGTTAAAAATCTTGGTGTTATTTTTGATCAGGACATGTCTTTTATCCCCCACATTAAAAACTTTACTGGAAGCACCTTCTTCCACCTGCGTAATATCACTAAAATTAGAAACATCTTATCTAAAAATGATGCAGAAAAACTGGTCCATGCATTTGTCACGTCTAGACTGGACTATTGCAATGGTTTATTATCTGGGTGTTCAAATACTTCTTTAAAACATCTTCAGTTGATCCAAAATGCTGCTGCCAGAGTCTTAACCGGAGTTAGTAGGAGAGATCATATTTCTCCAGTTTTAGTTTCTCTCCACTGGCTCCCTGTCAAGTCCAGAATATAATTCAAAATCCTACTTCTAACATATGCTGGTGAAGATTCTCAGTCATCCAGGACATTCCTACTTCTAACCTACAAAGCTCTCAACAACCTGGCTCCATCTTATATTACAGATCTTATTGTGCCATATTTTCCTAACAGAGCACTTCGCTCTCAGACTGCAGGTTTACTTGTGGTTCCTAGAATTTACAAAAACAGAATGGGTGGAAGATCTTTCAGTTATCAGGCTCCTCTCTTGTGGAACCAACTTCCAATCTCTGTCCGTGAGGCTGACACATTATCCAGTTTTAAAACTAGGCTTAAGACTTTCCTTTTTGCTAAATCCTATAGTTAGGGTCGGCTTGGGTTTCCTGAGCTGTCCCTTAGTTATGCTGCTATAACTTAGACTGCTGGAGGACAAACTGACCACAATTTTCACTCTGCTACTGTCTTTACTTACTCTGCTCAACCTGTTTTGTATTTGTAATTATTTTTTCTGTCCTTAACATGTTTTTTTTTGTCTTTCAGATACACCTGGACCTATACCTGGACCTACCATTCTATGTTCGTCTGTCTCTCCTTCCTGTCCTCTCAACCAGCCGGTCAAAGCAGATGGCCGCTTGTCCTGAGCCTGGTTCTGTTGGAGGTTTCTTCCTTTTAAAAAGGGAGTTTTTCCTTTCCACTGTTGCCACTGTGCTTGCTCAGGATGGGAGACTGTGACGAAGCCAAGATTCATCTTGTCTGCTGGATTCCTTAGATAGAGAACTTTACTAATTGGCTTTTATGTGAATGTTCCTGTAATGTGCCCTGAGACAACTTTGTTGTGATTTGGCGTTATATAAATAAACTGAATTGAATTTTACCACTAACAGATATGTAATATTGCATCATTTTCCTCAGTCAATAATGACCAAGTATAATATTTTTGTCTCATAACTGGGTTCTCTTTATCTATTTTTAGGACTTGTGTGAAAATCTAATGATATTTTAGATCATGGCAGCATGGTGGCGCAACTGGTAGAGCTGCTGCGTCTCAGCGAGCAGGTCCTTGGTTCAAACCCCGGTCCAGTGGCCTTTCTGGGTGGAGTTTGCATGTTCTCTCTGTGCATGTGTGGGTTTTCTCCGGGTACTCCGGTTTCCTCTCACAGACCAAAAACATGCATGTTAGACTGATTGGTAACTCTAAATTGTCCCTAGGTGTGAGTGAGAGAGTGAATGGTTGTTTGTCTCGTTTGTCTCTATGTGTCCCTGTGATGGACTTGCGACCCGTCCAGGGTGTACCCCGCCCCTCGCACAGTGATTGCTGGACATGGGCACCAGCGACCCCCGTGACCCAAAATGGAATAAGCGGGTAAAGATAATGGACGGATGGATGGATTTTAGATATTTATGCAGAAAAATAGAAAATTTTAGAGTGTTCACAATCTTTCAAGCACCACTGTAAATATTTTTACTTTATTTAAAAACTTGAGTGGGATTCCGAAGTGGGATTTTGCACCTTTTTTTTTGCACTGGAACCCTTTGATATACTTCTAGGGAGTTGAAGATCTTTGTAATAATTAGGGTTCACTAAATATAAAGTTTGCACTCTTTACTATGGTGCACTCCTTGCTTTATTAATATTCCCACAGTAGTTGTTCTATTTTAAATTTGATCACAGATAATCTTGTTTACATTTTGACCTACAGAATATTAAGCATGGTTGTCATTATTTTTTTCAGTTCCATTGATAGTTTCTTAATATTTGAAACCATGATGTAGACATTGAGACATTTCAACGGTCCAAAATGTAAACCACTGATGTAGATTGCAGGTGTACAGCAAAGGAAAGAAGGACTTCATGGTGTTTTCTGTGGATGCCATATCCATCCATCATCTAAATAACACATTTTCAAACAATATGATACTGAGGTGTGGGGTGGTGCAACTGGTAGAGCTGCTGCCTCTCAGTGAGAAGGTCCCTGGTTCAAATTCTGGTCCAGAGGTCTTTTTGTTGGAGTTTGCATGTTCTCTCCGTGCATGCGTGGGTTTTCTCCGGGTACTCCGGTTTCCTTCCACAGACCAAAAACATGCATGTTAGGCTGATTGGTAACTCTAAATTGTCTCTAGGTGCGAGTGAGAGAGTGAATGGTTGTTTGTCTTGTTTGTCTCTATGCGTCCCTGTGATGGACTTGCGACCTGTCCAAGGTGTACCCCGCCCCTCGCACAGTGATTGCTAAACATGGGCACCGGCGAACCCCGTGACCCAAAATGGAAGAAGCGGGTAAAGATAATGGATGGATGATACTGAGGTGGAAACACTTCATACATTAACTTGAACTTAAGACATAACTATATTACTTGCAAAAACAGCTCCAAATGAATATAACATGGTGCATGAATGACAAGAATATCAATTTAGAGCATATTTATTTACAACGTAGTGTTATGTTCACATACAGCAAAATCCTCATTTTCAACTAAAGCAACATTTGTCCCATTGTTAAAATATGCAGTTTATGATGCTAAAAACAGTATTTTACACGAACATCCCCCCCATGTTCTTTGTAAAGTTAGTAAAACATGCAAGGCACATCCAAAACAAGAACATGATTAAAACAAAATAAAGGTGTAAAAATAAAAGAACAGAACTGCATAATGAGAAAAACAAAATAATCAGCAAAATAAAATGTTAAGCCTTTTTCTGCATGCTATGAAAATCAGAGAGAAAACAACTGAAAGGAGCCAATCCGATATAATACATACATTCATGCAATAAACATTTGTGACGTAGGCACTTTGGTTGAACAGGAGACAGAATACAGTAAACCAGTGACTGAAGATAGGCTGATGTTTCACTGAGGCACCTCTAATGTTCATGTGATGTGTGAATTATCTGGTAGTGTACATTTTAAGGCATTCTATCATAAATATCCCTATGATCGTTCAAGTATTAATGTGACTTAAGCAAATGAGTAAGGAGTACAAAAAATGGCATCCCAAGATGAAGTTGACTCAGTCTCAGCTTTCCAAAATGTGATGCACAGTGGAGGAAAAGAAAAACTCAAAGGCAGATCTGGAGACAAATGAAAACAACCATGAAAATAGGCAACATAAACCAAACATTGCAGTCAAAGAAAACGATAAAAAAATTAAACAAGGTAAAAAAAAAAATCTATAAATCAAAACAACCTGGGGCTATACCTGGTCTTCTGTGTGATAATGACATGAACTCGCAGGTCCAGCGGTGGTGGGGAGGCTACACACTCTGCCCAGCTGAGTATTTGTGCACACATTTTGGATTTGAAGTGAATGTTGCATCTATGGAAAAAGTACAAATGACAGAAAGAAAACACAGTAGTTATAGGATTTTTAGTTGGGGGGGACACATTTTACTGATGACATGACACCATAACTGCATCTGAGATAAGTTTTCAGAGTAAGTTATGGGATGCCAATTAAGAAAAAACAAACTACAGAGAAAATTAAAAAAGTACATGAAGAAAAACGTCAACTTACAAGAGTCAAAATAACAGGAGCAGGACTGTGGGGTGGTGGCGCAGGACTGAGTCTGACATCATCTTGGGATTTAGCAGGAACACTTGGTTGATGGAAATATTGACAATTCTAAAATTTGGAGTGTGTAAAACAATAAAGCAATGACCTTGTCCACTGAGAATAAATGACCATAAGTAATAATATATATATAACCAGTTTCAGAAAAGTTTGAACAAATTCACTGTTGACGGTTCTTTTCTATTAAGAATTCTCAGTAATTCGTTTTGAAGTTATTTAAAAGAAAAAAATATGCCCCAATTTACTTGGTACATTGCACAGGCAATCAAGCAACATGAAAAAAAAAAACAAAAAAAAAAAACCATGAACACATGTTTTGTCTATGCTCTACACAAACATTTTAAAGTCTTAAATGTTTTAGTTAAAATCATTAGAGCTATGGTGACATTCAATATTTCATTACTATCGATGATAAAAAAAAAGTTATAAAACATGTTTAAACTGTCAAATTAAAAATAAAACGAGGAATACTTGAAAAACATTTCTGCTTAAATACACACAGTATATATTAGTTCCAGAAACATGAGCACACATTGTTTGAACAGGTGTAAAATTGAAATGTTTTAAAAACAGCAGAAATATCATGCTCTGCCTTAATAGTTATGAGCTGACTTGGTAATCTTTACTGGAATCTTCTTTTTATGCAATAATTGGTTACATCCCCATAAAAGAGGCAGCTGTTTACACAAGTAGATAAAAAAATCATCAGCTGAAGCAAATCTTGTGACTATATGAAATTACAAATAAATAAATTATACTTTTATTGTTACTGTATCTAATTTCTGTTGTTAGAAATGCAACTGTAAAGTGCATTAGTATTGCTAGTTTTTAGTTACAACTGATTAGGAACGGGACGAGCTCATCAGAATCTACGAGGGTAGGCAGATGTGGATGAGTAGGAGTAGGAGGAGGAGGTGGTGGAGAGATTCATGCTAAAGCCAGAGCCAGCATCAATGCTGCCTCTTCTTGAACCTGATCGGGATCCTGTCCTTGAGCCAGTCCGAGAGCCATACGCAGATCCAGAACCACTGACATTGTAGGGACTGTAAAGGCCTTTGCTAGACTGAGAAGAGGCCTCCAGAAGCCTTAAGCTAGATCCTTCTTCAACCATGCTTCTATCCATGGCATCTTTGAAAGAGATTTTCAATTTCGTTTTTGGACATGTCAGATATTTTGAATAAGTACCGACATCTCTCAGCTTTTGGGCAGTGCGAGCATCAATCGTTCCTTTTCTGATGGATTCATCTAAGGGCACTCTGCCCTCAACATCGGGCTCAATAAGACCACCAGTCAAATACTGAACCTCAAGGAAACGCTGCCCAGCCTCATAGTACAACCAGCCTTTTTTTAGAGCCTGGGAGGCAGACATTTTGACTTTAGTTCTGGGGTCTTCAAATCCATTGAATGCTTTTTGTGCCAGGTTGAGGCGATCAACCATGATTTTATCTATCAAGCTTTTCTCTGTTGCTTCAGCAACTGAGAATCGTTCTCCAGTTGTAGGATCTATTATTCCTCCTGTGCAGGCTTGGGCCTCCAACAGTCTTTGGCCTGTGATATTGTCTACTAGGTTTCTGTGTATTGCCTCAGTGATAGACACCTTTTCCAGTGTATCTATGTCCAGTATTCCTGCTATTGGTCCAGTCTCCTCTGTTGGATCATTCCAGTTTACTGCAGGTGGTTTAAGTGAAGGTATAGGGCTCATGGAAGTGGAGTAAGATGACCCACTAGTAGAACCAAATGAAGATGTGCGTGAACGGAAACCTCCTATACCTCCAGAAAGCATATCAGCAAACTCTGTGATTGACAGGTTTCCAGATCGGTATGTATCTAAGGTCTTCTGATCAACAAGTCCTCGTGAAAGAGCATCATCAACATCATACTGTCTGCCGGACCTTCTGTCAATGATTAGAGATTTTACAGAGCCATCAGAGGAAGTCATTGTAATTTCCTCCCATTCACACTCCTGCTCAGCAAGTTCCAAGTAAGTTTGGTGGTCAATGAGTCCCATTCTGTAGGCCTCATATACACTCATTTCTTTGCCTGTCTCTGGGTCAACAATGACAACTCTGCGTTTTCGAACAGAAGATTTAGAGGATGTCTTTTTCTCCCGGTTCTTTTCCTTCAGTAACAGGAGTACCAGGCCGGTGTCTGGATCAGTGATACATCTCTCCATCAGCTGAAGGTAGGTTAGGTTTTCTTCTGTATTAGGATCAAAAAAGCCTTTTGTGTCATCAGATGGATCTGTTAAGATCTCATTCATTTCCTCATCAAAGAAGCCACGGTTATAGGCCACCTCAACTGGTAGACGGTGACTTTCTTCTGGGTCAATAATTCCACCAGTGGCTATTTGAGCTTCTAGGAGACGGATACCATGATCTTTCAGGATGAGGCCCTTTTTCATTGCTTGGAATAGAGAGATTGTCTTGCCTGAATAAGGATCTCTATATCCAGTCACTGCTCGCTCAGCAGAGAGAAGCTTGTCCTTGAACTCTGGACCTACAATTCCCATTTTTACTGCTTCATGGACTGTCAGTTTAAGGTTCTTGATTGGGTCAATAACATACCCTGTGGCTGCTTGGGCCTCAAGAAGCTCAAAAGCAGTCCCTGGCCTAATCATGTTCTTCTTCATTGCCTGGTATATAGATAAACGTTCTTTGGTTGACTCCAAATATACACCAGAAATACAGCCTGTGCCCTGGAGGTATCTTGATAGCCTATTGCTGACTTCCTCCATTGTCAGAAGGCCTTCATTTAATTCAATGACAGTCTGCTGGTCAATAATTTGTGAGCGAATCAGCTCCTCCATTGTGATCTGTTTTCTCAGACCCGTAAAGGTCAACCTCTTGTCTCCTAGGGAAAGGAGGCGCAACCCCCCTTCTAGTTTGCATCTCTTGAGGAGCTCTGCATATGACACTTTTTCATCAGTAACTGGATCAACAAATCCTTTAACACTGTCAGTTAATTGCTCATTGGTCTCCTTGTTGATATAACCTCTTTGTAAAGCAATGTCTGCTGGTAGGTGGAACTGGAATTCAGGATCAATGATGCCACCAGTAGCAGTCTGTGCCTCCAACATTTTTAAGGCATAATCTTCTGGAACAAGATCTTTTTTCATGGATTGGAAAAGAGAAATAATTTTTCCACTGTATGGATCTTTGTATCCAGTGACAGCTCTTTCAGCAGAAAGAAGTTTATCATGGATCTCAGGCCCAACAATTCCTTTACGAACAGCTTCGTCAACAGTGAGTGTTTCATTCTTCACTGGATCAACAATGAATCCTGTTGCAGCTTGCGCCTCTAACAGGCTAAGGCCTATTTCAGGTTTAAGGAAACCTCTGTTCATTGCTTGGTATATGCTTAGCTTGGCACTTGAGTCAGTTGTGACACCAGCAACACAGCCTGTTCCATAGAGGTATTGTTTCACACTAGTCATCTCCATTATGTCACGGATATCCCTCTTGCCCTGTTTAAGAAGATTGTATGTCTCCAAATCAATGATGCGAGCATTGTAAAGCTCTTCAATTGTTATTCTTCTCCTTATAGTTTTGTATGAAAGTGGGCTGTCATGTCTGATTATTTCTCTTTGCTCCATTATCTCAATAATAATGATGATCATCCTCTCTTTAGTTATTTTTCCAGCGCGGTATTCATCTAAAAGCTTCTGTCTTTCCTGTTCTGGAATCAAATTTGAGTTCATTACATCCCACAGGTTCATTGGTTTATCAGCAAGGCCCTCAATTGGAATGTCAATTTGGGTTTTAGTCAGATCACTCTGAGTTTGTTCTTCTGTATAGAGGTATGTCTTCTCCACAATGGTTGGAGACTGAGGTTTAGAGAGAGGGAGGATGTAAAGACCTGTGTCTGGATCTTTTCGGCATTTGTCTTTAAGATGCTGGTAGGTTACATTCTCATCAGTTTCTGGATCTGAGAAAGCCTTGTTGTCATCTGATGCTACAGACAGAGTTTTGGCAATTTCTTTACTGAAAATGTTCTTTTGGTATGCAGCCTCAATTGGGACCCGGTGACTGTTCACAGGGTCAATGATTCCTCCACTGACCATCTGTGCTTCCAAAAGGGGCATGGCATGTTCTTTAAGTATAAGATCTTTTTGCATTGCTTCAAAGAGGGAAATTTTCTTGCCTGTGAATGGATCCTTATAGCCAGTGACAGCCTTTTCTGCAGAGAGAAGTTTTTCATGCAACTCTGGACCAACAAGGCCTACCTTTACTGCTTCATCAACTGACAGGCATTGTTTTGTCACAGGATTTACAATAAATCCAGTTGCAGCCTGAGCCTCAAGAAGTAAAATACCTGTGTTTTGTCTGAGAAGCTTTTTCTTCATAGCTTGATAAATGCCTATTTTTTCCTTTGTTGGTTCCAAGAAAATGCCAGCAATGCTTTCAGTGCCCTGGAGGTATTTACTAACATCAGAATTTTCACTGACCTGTTTAGGTGTTGTTTTACCCTGTTCAAGGAGGTCAAATGTCAGTTTATCTATGATTTTACAATCATACAAGGAACTTGCTGGAACAGGAGCACGGAGTCCCTTAAAGCTGGATTGTTCCAGTTTCTTAGCTTCTTTCTCATTCACAATTGTGATAATGATCTTGATTATCTTTTCAATTGTAAATGTTCCTGACCGAAACTGTCTGAGCATGTCAAGTCTCTGTTCCTCAGTGAGATATTTAGAGTTGATAAGTTCCCAGACTGTCATCTTTCTGTCCTTAAAAGGTCCAGATTCAAGCTCCACAGTTGCTTGAGTCATAGCCTCTTTTGTCTGGGCTTCAGTGTATGTTGACTCTTCCTTATCAGCGATTGCCTCGTCACTAAGAGGAAGAAGCAGAAGACCAGTTTTTTTGTCAGTGACACATTTCTTGAAGAGCTGTGAGTATGTGACATGTTCTTTTGTGTTTGGGTCAAAGAAATGTTTAGTTTCATCAGTTGGTTTGCTCAGAGTCTGTTTCATTTCATCATCAAAGTAATTTCTCTTGCAAGCAACATCATGAGGAACACGTAAGCTTTTTACTGGATCAATGATGCCACCAGTGGCCATTTGGGCATCAAGCAGTCGAATACCTTGCTCTTTAGGGATTAGATCTTTTTTCATTGCCTGGAAGAGAGATACAGTCTGTCCAGTGTAAGGATCTTTGTAACCTGTAACAGCTCTCTCTGCAGACAGGAGCTTTTCATGCACCTCAGGACCAACAACACCAGCTTTAACAGCCTCATCAACAGTGTACTTTTGGTTTTGAACAGGATCAACTACAAAGCCTGTTCCTGCTTGGGCTTCAAGCATATTCAAAGCAATCCTAGGCCTTACCATGTCCCTCTTCATAGCCTGATAAAAGGACAGTACCTCCTTAGATGAGTCAATGAGTACACCAGCAATGCAGTTTGTACTCTTCAGTGCCTTGTAGACGGGCTCCATTTCAGATATTTCCTTGACTGACACATTTCCCTTCTGGAGTTTATTGTGAAGGTCTTTATCTATGATTTTTGATTCTACAAGCTCACTGGCAGGGACAGGTGCTCTTAGACCATCAAAGACAATTTCATTCTTCTTCTCCTTCTCCTCAGCTACTGTAATGACAATTCTAATGATCTTTTCTATTGTGATTTTGCCTGTCTTGTACTGGCGAAGAAGATCCTTCTTTTGATCTTCAGTGAAGTACTCAGAGTTGATTATCTCCCAAATGGTAACAGTTTTACCGCTGAATCGTCCAAAAGGCACAGACACAGTTGTTTTGTTGAATACATCTTTTGTCTCTTCTTCTGTGTATATACTAGAACACTGAGCAGCTTTTTCAGTGACTGGCAGGAGTAACAGACTGGTATTGGGGTCAGTAGTGCATCTTGCCATTAACTCAGAATATGTCAGTGGTTCTTGAGTGCTGGGGTCAAAGTATCCCTTTGTGTCATCTGAGGGTTTCTCCATGATCTTATTCATTTCTGCATCATACTGTCTCTGCTTACAGGCTGTTTCATTGGATACACGGTGACTGTTGATAGGGTCAATGATGCCACCAGTAGCAAGCTGAGCCTCAAGGACTCTGATGGCATGATCACGTTCAATTAGACCCTTCTTCATGGCTTCAAAAACAGAAATCTTTCCACCGCTGTATGGATCTTTGTAGCCAACAACAGCCTTCTCAGCAGATAGCATTTTGTTATGCAGTTCAGGGCCAATCAAGCCTTCCTTGACAGCCTCATTAACATAAAGTTTCTTGTTCTTAATAGGGTCTAATATGTAACCAGTGGCTGCCTGTGCTTCAAGAAGGATCATTGCTGTCCCTGGAGTAATAATTTTATCTTTTGATGCCTGGTAGATTGACATTTTTTGATTAGCAGGGGTTAAAATACCTGCAATTGCATTGTTTCCTTTAAGAATTCTTTTAAGGTTTTTAGTCTCCCCAAGTTCTTCAACAGTGGTTTTGCCATTTTTTAGCTGATCAAACTCATTTTTGGGCAAAATTCCAAGCTCATAAAGCCTGCTAGCAGGTACCTTTTCACGGATGCCATCAAAAGCTAAGGGATCTGGTCTCTTTTCTCCACCATCCACTATGTCCCTACCATTTTGACCAATGTAAACCTCCTTTGTCTCAACAGTTGTCATATGGATAATTTGTTTGTTTGAAATTGTATCAGCCTGATTGTCACTTTCTTTTGTTTGCTGATCTTTGTGGGCTTCAAGCTGCTGTAGTTTTTCACGCAACTTCTGGTTTTCCTCTGCAAGAACCCTTTCCTGTTCTAGTCTCTGTCGTTCTCGTTCTTGCATTTCTTTTTGCTTGTTAAGAATTTCTTGTTCTGCCTCTTTCTGTTTACTGACGGCTGCGTCCATGGTGGCCAGAAGTTTCTTTTTCTCCTCTTCCATCTGCTGTCTCTGGCGTTCTTGTTCATCTTTAAGAGCCTTTGCCTTTCGCACTTCCTCTTCAAACTGGCTCTCCAGCAGTCTTTTCTCATCTTCAATTAGCTTCTCCTTCTTTAACAGCAGTTCTTTTTCTGTTAGGAAAGTCTGCTCAAGCATTATCTTCTCGTGCTCAATTTGTTTCTGCTGAGCATCAGCCATCTATTAGGGAAAAAAAGAATATGTTACAAAAGGTTTGTAGTTGTTGGTCTTACTTTAATTTTATATTTTTATGATGAAATTAATTTGCACAATGCACTCTGCTTATGCATTTGGTGTTACAAGTGTCACTAAAAAGCATAACTATTTGTTTTTTTACTGTATGTGTTTGTGTATTTAGTGGATGTGCAGTACATTTTTTTCTAAATTACTGTCCTCAACACTCTTGCTATACCACATTCTTGTAGTGGTGTAACTGTTTAGTGCAGAAAAAATATTGTACCACAACTCTTTAACAAATACTGCTGTATATAGTTAATAATGTTCTGTGACATTACAAAAGAATGTATTTATTTGAGCTAGAGTAAAGTGGTAGTGTAAAGGTTTTGACACTTGTAAAATGTTTAATATGCCTTTGGGTAAATGTTCTAAAATAATAGCAGGTTTTTGCACACACATTATGAAAAGTAGATAAAGAAAACCTCACTTGGACACCAGTAAAAAAAAAAAAGGTTCCTGGTCAATTTTGCCTGTTTTTTATTTTTTATTTTTTTATTTTTCCTTCATTTTTTTTACATCAGCCTAAGACAGATAATTACGAATGGGGGGAAAACAGATTTTTTTCATTTTTTTTTTATTAACTCACAATTTTAATTGAATACCAGTCAGAGCAAGTATCTCTAAACTTTACTTTAGGAATCTGATCCTAATCATCCAGTTCTGCTGTCATTAAACATTGGTTAATTCATAAAAGTTCAAGTTCAGTTGAATAAATCTAATTTTTCAGACTTGCCAAGTCCAAGTGATCACCTAAATCCAGCAGAATATTAAAATGTTTTTATGGAGTCGTGGTTCCAAGTCCTCTAATCTGATATGCAGGAAGACCTCACAAAATACAAAAAAGATACAGATATTACTTGAAGGCACAACAGACTTCTATTAACCACATATATTCAATATTACACCACTATTCGCTGTACCCATAGATCATGCAAAAAAAATAAAAATAAAATAGTGTCCTTTGTATTGTGGGTATTCTTCATTTACCTTACAACTTGTGTCAAAAATCAGTCAGTGTCAGTACCATGATTTTCTTTTTCTTAATTCTAAAAGTTTAAACTGCAACTGTGGGACATGGAGCAAACAAGCACTATGCTCATTTGCCTTGAATCTATACAAGTTATATATCTATACAGTTAGCAAATACATTAAAGTTTGTACATTAGGATTATGACACAAAAATGATCTAATCTGTGAAATTAATTTAATAAGGTGTAGAAAAATACATTATGACTGAAAACTGTAAAATATGTATGCAACAATATATGATATACCGATACTGTATTTATTTTGTGCTGGTTTACACATTCTGATTCTCTTCAGTGAAAGACTAAATATTTTTTTAGTACAACTTTTAGAATAGTTTGGACATTTTTCAATGTGGTTCTGTGGAAAGATTATGAAGAAATAATATTTTAGCTTTTGTCAGTAGCTCTTTGAACAGCCTCAGTTTAAATAAGTAGACTTTAAGTCTGACGGAACTGATGAGATAAAAGTCTGAACCCAGTCAGGACCAAAGCAAATTCATATCATCTTCAAACAACTCCAGTTTTAAAAAAAACAACGCCATTGGTTTTAATAAAACAAGTATACAGTTGTCCTTTGTTTATAGGGGGCATCCGTACCCTGAAGCCCCGCAATAAGTGAAAAACTGCAAAGTAGGAATAGTAGTAGAAGTAGTAAGTAGTAGTTTATTTATATATATATATATATATATATATATATATATATA
>NC_056502.1:39581326-39596696 GCF_014905685.2 Nematolebias whitei
ATATATATATATATAGGGAATGGGGGAGTGGTGGCGCAGAGGTTAGAGAAGGTGGGCCTGTATATGTTAAGGCATTTTAAACCCTTCCCACACTCTTGCAATATTCTAAATAATGTTTCTAAACTCTAAACCAGGGGTGTCAAACTCACTTACAAAAGGGGGCCAAAATTAAAACATTTTTCAAACTAAAGGCCAATTTCAGAATCTACATTAACTCAAATCAGATACCAGACATATTTTCTTGGTCACAGGTTCCTCAACAAGAGTTTGATTGGTCTCATTTGATGTTCTCTGTTGTGCTTTCGACATCATAATCAAAGATTATTGAAAAAATCAAGAGCTAGAAGTATTTTATGTTTCACATATCGTCTTGGGCGCCAGATAAGATGTCAACGAGGGCCACATTTGGCCCCCGGGTCTTGAGTTTGACACATATGGTCTAAACGCTCTAAAAGAGCACAGCATGTCAAGTTTTCAGCTCCCTGCCTCCTTTGCTCTTTGCCACCTGCATGTGCTCTTGGCCACGCCCACTTCACCGCCCTGCACGGAGAACAGCTGATCAGCTGCAGCAGGACGTTTATCCTGCAGTGTGGGCTGCACAAAGCTGCAGGAGGAAGCTTTTTCTGCATCTCTGGGCTACACAAATGTGCAGCAGGTGCTAAATATTTTAAAACAATTTATTTTAAATAAAAATTCCATGCCGATTGTGCGGCTCATCCATCTATCAGCCAACTGTGTCATGTCCAATCTTATTTTGAAAAACCGCGATAGAGCAAGTCTGCGATAAACAAACCGCGAAGTAGCGAGGGACTACTGTACCTCACAGAGCATGTTACATGCTCCTTGAGAAAATATATTATAGAACAATACAGTAATCTACAGTGATGGGTTGTTTTAAGGTGGCAGCAATCATCACCACAGATTCTGTATCTTCAAACTGAGGCCATTCAAAAAGCCATTTACAACATGTAAGATTATTTAACTCATACCTATTTCACCAAACCCTACTCAAATGTCCAAACTTTTCCTTTAATGGTGAAGCTAACATACAGTAACTATCAAAAATGAATGACACAAAGTCACTTGTCTAATTTTTGTCCTATAATTCTTTGGAAAATGGCTAAAAAGAAATTTGTTAAATAAATGTAGTATTATTTAACTTTAAGACAATGTTTTAGTAATGTTTATAGTATGTAGTAACGTACACTTTAAGTAAATGTTTTAAACATACCAGGGAAACTGTGTGTTTATTGCTTTTAAATTTAATCTGAGTTATGAAATGGAAAAGAAAAGAGATGTGTTGAAATGTGTCAGAATGGAGAAACATTCCAGGATATGAGGAGGCATTCAGGATATGATCTGCATGAACAAAGTGCACTGTAAGAAAAATAAATGTAAATTGATGTTCAAAATTAAAACAGATTCATGATTAGTATAATCAGAGACAGAAAGAGAGCTTTGGAGAAGAACATGGGTTAGTTTTAGACAGTTATCAATGGCATGAGCTGCTCTGCTATGCCATTTTTGACACAATACCTCTTGTGACTTATTTTGAAGGTCTTCAGCCTCTTTTTTCAGTCTAGCCTTCTCGTTCTCTAGGTCTGCAATAGCTTTGCGTAAATCATCAGCTTCTTTGCCAGTATTTAGCCTCTCAAACTCCAGTCTTTCAACTGCAGTCAGTTTTTCTTTTGTGGCAATTTCCGTCTCATGAAGACGAGCAGAAACGGTATCAGCCTGTTTCTTGAACTTTTTAGCTTCTTCCTCAGCTTTGGCCTGGGCTTCACTGAGCAGAGAAACCTGAAGTCTTAGTTTTTCAGCTTCAGCTACGATCTCCAGTTGTCTTTTCCTCTCTGCTTCAAGTGATCGCTGGTATTCCTCCGTTTCCTCGTTTAGACGCTGCTGCATTAGCTGCTTATCCTCCAGAAGCTTCTGCGCCTGCTCCTGAGCCAAGTCTTTTTGTCTCTGAAGCATCTCCGCCTCAGCTCTGAGCCTGGATGCTTCTTGTATGGCCTGCATTTTCTCTTTGAGCATGTTTTCTGCAAGCGCTCGTTGATGGTTGAGGTCTTCTTCTGCAAGTTTTCTCAAGCGAGCAGCCTCTTGGGCTTCAACACTAAGCCGAGCAGCATCTTCTGAAAGTGTTTTCATCTTCTCTGCCTCATCAGCAAGGAGCTTCTGCGTGCTATCTTTGTCTTTCCTGATTAGACGCTGGTTATCCTCCTCAATTCGGATTTTCAGTTTGAGAAGTTCCTCCATTTGAACCTTGACTTTGAACAGCTCCTCCTCCACTTGGGTCTTTTGTTTGACAGCATCGTCAACCTCATCTTTCAGACGCTGCAGTTCATCGTCCAGGAGAGACTTCTGCTTATCTGTTTCATCAAGTTTAAGCTTGACCTTTGTGAGCTCTTGCTCCACTTGAAACTTCTGTTTTAAGGTTTGCTCAGCCAGCTTTTTGTGCTTTGCCATTTCAGCATCCGCTTGCTCTTTTTGCATGAGTGCTGCCGCTTCTGCCTGTGCTCGTTTAGCGGCTTCAAACTCAGCCTCCTTCCTCAACCTCTCAGCATCTTCTTGAGCTTTAGCTTGGTTTGTAGCTTCCTGCTCCGCAGCAGCTTTTTGCCGTTCTGCTTCTTCTGCTTGCTGACGAAGGAGAGTTGCCTCCCGTTCTGCCTTCTCCTTGGCAGCTTCAGCCTCTTTGGCAAGTTTCTTGGCTTTCTCGTACTCGTCCTTAAGTTTCTGTTGCATCATGCTGTCCTCCTTTTGTTGAGCAAGAACACTTTGCACTTGCTGCTCAGCTGCACTGCATTTCAGAGCTGCTTGATGGGCCACCGTGATCTGCTTCTCTGCTTCTTGGTCAGCCTCGTCTTTCTGCTTCCTGGCTTCTTCTGCTCTCTTTTTTAAGCGTTCGAGCTCGTCTTGGGCCACCTTTCGTTGCCTAGCTGCCTCTTCTTCTGCAGCAGCGATCTTCTTGACCTTTTCTTCTGCTTCCTTCCTCCTCTTCTCCTCCTCAAGGGCAAGCTTCCTCAGCTTCTCGGCCTCCTCCTCTGCTCTGAGCTTGCTTTGTTGAGTTTCCTCAGCGATATTTTTCAGCTTGTTCAGCTCTAGCTCCAGGTCCAGTTTTCCAGATGACGCCTTCTCAAAGTTGAGCTTCAGGATTCTGATTTCTTCTTCAACGACTCGCTTCTGTTTGAGCGTGTCGTCCACCAACGCTCTTTGTCTTTCCATTTCTGCGTCAGATGACTTTTTGAGTTGGACTATCTTTTCGTCAATGTCTTGCTTGTGCTGGTTTGCCTGGTCTTCTAGAGCTTTTCTCTGATAAGCTTCATCCTCAGCTTGACGTCGGAGCCTCTCGTTTTCTGCCTCCTTCTCTTTCAGGGCAATTTCGGCTTCTGTTTTTAGGCGAGTGGCATCGCTGATCGCAGCAAGCTTCTCTTTGAGAATCCTCTCAGCCTCTGCTCTCTGACGAGTAGCTTCTTCTTCTGCAATCTGACGCTGATGCTTGGCCTCCTCTGCGATGGCTCTAAGCCTGCTTGCCTCTTCTGCCAGGTCTCTCATCTTGGTAGCTTCTGCTTCAAGAAGCTGTTTGCTTTTTTCTGTGTTGGACATGGACTCTTTCTCAGCTTTGGACTTCATCTGGATGAGCAAATCCATCTCGCTTCTTACTTTGGCTAGTTCGTCTTCCAGCTGTTTTCTTTGTTGCTGAGCTGCAACAACTTCGTTCTTCAGGCGGTAGAGTTCATCCTCAAGTAGGGACCTCTGTTGCTCTCCGTTGTCATAATCCGCCCTGAGTCGAATGAGCTCCTGTTCTGCAGTGAGCTTCTGCTGGGAAGTACTCTCAGCCACTCTTCTCTGCCTCTCAAGTTCTTGCTCGGCCATGTCTTTCTGTTTCAGCGCCGACTCTTCAGCTTTGGCTCTCTTCTTCGCCTCCCGTTCAGCCTCCTCTTTTTGTTTTTCAGCTTCTTCTTGAGCGAGGCTCTTTTTATGTGCCTCCTCTTCAGCCTGGAGTCTTAGACGAAGGGCCTCATTGGCTTTCTGTCTCCATTTTTCAAGCTCCTTTTCTGCCTCCTCCCGGGCGTTTTCTGCATTCTCCTGTTGTTTCTTGAGATGAGCCGCTTCTTGTTGCAGCTGAATGACAGCACCGTGCTCTTGCTTGAGCGACTCCTCCAACTGTGAGGTCTTTTCCACGTACGAGGTGTGTTTGCTCTGGAGCACGGCAGCAGCACTTTTCTGGGCTGCCTCATGAGCCACTTGAATTTGTCTTTCCTTTTCAATTTCTGCTTGCTTGACTTGTCTCTCAGCTTCCTCTGCCTGCCTCCTGAGGTTCTCAAGGTCTTCAAGGGCTTTTTGCTTTAGCTTTGCAGCCTCCTTCTCGGCTTCGGATTTCCGTTTGAGTTCCTCTTCCGCCAGACGCTTCTTTTGCGTCTCTTCATTAACTTGTTTACGGAGCTTCTCTGCCTCTTCTTGAGCTGCCTTCCTGAGTTTCTCAGCTTCGGCTGCTCTGTCGCGAAGTTGACCGAGTTCAGACTCTGCAGTGGCCTTTTGTTTTATAGTTGTCTCAAGTTGGATCCTGATGAGGCGGATTTCCTCCTCAATCTTGACTCGGCTGTGAAGAGCTTCATCCACCTGCTGGCTTTTGCTTTTGATCTGCTGCTCTGAGATGTTTTTGAGCTCATGCAGCTCCTGCTGAATGTTCTGTTTTTGGTTTTCTGCATCTACTGCAGCGTTTTCTCTCCTGCTTACTTCTTCCTGCATTCTGAGCTTCAGCTCTTGAGCCTCTTTTTCAGCTTTAGCAATGGCCTTTGCATGAGCTTCAGCTAACTGCTTCTGTTTGTCTAACTCAGCCTGCATCTCCGCCATCTTTTTCTGCTCTTCTGCTTTGAGTTTCTGTGCAGCTTTCTGCATTAGTGGAAGCAAATGGTAAAGAAAGGATTACAATCAAGCATGATAGGATAAAGGTAACATGTTACATTAACCAGCTCACAAAAGTGTGGGTTAAAACCATTAAAACTTTGGTCATCACAGCCAAAACACACTTGTTTAGGAGCAAATTAATGTAATCCAGTACCTCAGCAATGTTAATGTTAAAATTAGCTCAAAGAAGAATTCAATCACTAGATGCAAATTAGATGCACATTCAATTAGGTGATGTTAAATTCACAATGCAATTAAACAATCATGACAAGATCATTCAGCAAAAACAGAAAATATGAATGTGACAATTAATGTATGGAAACAAAACATCACTTCACAACACAGCAAGAAAATCATGGCATGCATCTGTAGCTGTAGGACAAACTCAGTTATATATATATTGTGTGTGATCACTACTGAAATATACATTTAGCAGATATTTGCAGTAGGTAGGTGGGGTTCTGTTTCATGGAAACAGCTTTATACCCCATTAAGTCAGTGGTTATAAGTTTTATTCAAGCAGAGTTAGGACTGTTTTTACACCATTTCATTTGTATAGTTTTTAAACCATCCCTTGCACTGGGGGTTCTTTAAATCACCGTTTGAGACAAAATAGAATTGAAAAGAAAGGAAAAGTAAAAAAAAAAGAAGAAGATTCAAGTGGTGTGTTAGTCAGGACTGAAAAAAGATTAGTAAGAGTTGCAAATTCTCATAAATTGACAAACAAGCTGAACATTTAAAGTAGATGCTGTCAGTCAGGACATTAGAAACGAGGCTGTCAGGAACAGTAGCTGTTTATGTACAGAAGACGTGAAAACTGAAATTAAACATGGAGTGAAAAGTCAGAATAGAGTTTGAGACAAACAGATGATAGGATGAAAGAGGGTAATGAATTAGACATGTACCTAGGACAGAATCATTTACCTCCTTTATGCTCAAACATGGCAAAGCACTGGCAAGCAGTTAAAAGAAGCAAGGACACAAAAAACATTGGGTTAGAAAAGAATGTAAAATTTTAAATTTGTGTTATTTGGGGAAAAATAAAAGATTTGAATCCAAAGATGATCCGACTGTCCAGCAGAGTTATAACTTTGAGTTTGACCTCCAGAAATCAGTGAGTGGCGTAAGAAAGAAAGAGACGATTCAAAGAAGTGAAAGAAAGAACCCCTCATTCTAGTTCTACAATGGCGCAACACAAAATGAATGGAAATGAAGCAGCACGTATGGATGTGCACGATGCTGGATCTAGTCACTCTAGTTTTATACACAGGAAGATGTCTCATTAACAGACTTCCTGATTGATTACAGTTCTGTAGTAAAGTGACGGGACACCCCTCAGATCTTTGTTTCCCATGGAGCAGGCTTTCTTTTTTTAATGGTCTTGATAGCGCTCCAGGATTTCTGAAATTCTTTCAATTTCCTCCCTTTTCAGTTTAATTCTTGTTCAGAAGAATAGTTTATGTATATTACTTTATGCTGATCTATGAATCATTCAAAGAAAAAGAAACCTATTTTACCTCTTTGGCTTACCTCCACTTAAGGTAAGCCAAAGAAAAGCTTTAAGATGTTCAAAAGGCTCGAAGAACATAGTTTTAAGAGCACTTTAAAAGCAAACCAGCAGATCTGGCTTCCCGGAAGATAAATATAAAAACACAATTGAGTCCATAATGTACTTTGGTCCCGTTCTTAGTTGAACCTCAGCATAAACACATGCATCGTTTGAATTTAGCTCATTTTGTATGAACGTTACAAAACATCTTGCTTCTCGAGCTCATGAGTCAGCTACAGCATGCCAATGTTTCAAGCATATCCAGTGCAAAGGAATTATTTGTCACCCATACAATAAATGTAATGTGAATTAAAGTGTGACAGAAAAAACAGAAAACAGTGTGGGTGGGGGTGTCGGTGGGTGTATGCACTTCCACAGATCAGTGTGGAATCCATGTTGTTTGTTTTGCTTGGTTGGTTAGTTAAGTAATGTTAGGGTTTAGTTTGTTTGGGACCCTCAGCCAGTTGTCACATACCTCCTCGTCCTCCAAGCGGCGCTGTGTGTCCATGATGAACTTGATGTACTGATTAGTCAGCGTCATCAGCTCACTGTACTTGGTCCTGAGTGTTACATACTACAGTAGGAGAAACACGCAACGTTTGGAAATGAGTCAACTTTAGGCCGATGATTCATTGTCCATACTGTTAGTACAACTTTTACATTTTCCAAGGTTCGTTAAAAAGCACTTTATAATGTGTTTTTCGTCCACACAAGCAGTCAGTGCTTTCATTATATCAAAAAATATACATACACAACATTTGCAATTGTAAATAAACTGGTCAATCTATATAAATCTAGGGGCGCACCGATTGAAGTTTTCTGGCCAATCACTGATTTCTAAAAAGTCTGACTTGCCGATTCTGATTTTGGCTGATACTGATTTTGTTTCATAAGCGACACTGTCAGGTGTTATCAGTTCACAATGCACCTTCCATTTTCCAATCTTATTTTATTTAAAAACATACCCTTGAACAATATCCTAGAAACAATACAAACTTGTTTTAACTGACCATGAGGTAGTGTTCTGAAATATAAATAAAGTTCAGACAATTGTTCTTAAAACCAAAAAAAAATCTGTAAAATCGGTTTCTCATACAAGTATCGGCCAATTTCCGATTTCCGTAAATTAAAGAAATCGGGGCCGATAAATCGGCCGGCTGATTTATCAGTGCACCCCTAATAAAAACACCAATTAACATATCAAGAACTACGTATGGTTTAGTTTCCTAAAACAGGAGTACTGCATACAGCACATTACGCCCCTCTAACTATCATACAGAAATCTAAAGCAAAGACTGAGACAAGCAAAAACCTTGTGTAACATTTTCAGTGTTTCCCCTACCATCATATACCGAGCGCTCTGTGTACCGCCCCCACCCACCCATCGACAGCTGTTGATATTAATATAACAAGGGGCGCAATACAAATGCTGATGAACCACTTTGCCTGCCCCCCCCCCAAAAAAAAACAAACAAAACAAAAACAACAACAACCCAGCAGCAAAGTAGCACCAAAAAAAAGTACCATGAGCACCCCACCAAGGAAGCTAATCTAGGGGAAACACTGATTTGACATTGATTTGTCACTTTGATCTTAGTGCTGGGTTGATGAGAAGATTATGTGACATGTTGTCTAGTGGTGGTATAAATGTGTATCAAGATTCATTCAATTGTGCTGAACTGGTCAGAAGTTATGAGCCGGTCAAGCAAAGACCTTGTTTTAAAATTGACCTTGATTTGTGACCTTGATCTTGAAGCGTGAGTACTGACAAGTGTGTGTCACTTGCTGTCTAGTGATGCAAATTTGTATGACGAAGGGCAGGACAAGAGGAAGTTCATGGACGTACAGATGGACAGAGACTACCTCGTTTTACGTCCGCCTTTCGCTGGGCGTAAAATAAATTGATATGATAAAGTTCAGTTCTTATTCTAGTTCAGCTGTGGTTCTAGTACCTGCCCGACAACCACCATAGTTGTTGCCACTCGTACTGCTTTAAAGTGAAGAGGTTGTGCATACAAATGTGCATCATTTTACAAGTTATCTCTTGTGCTGAAGCATAAAAACGCACCTCCTGAATGATGTTGTCAGAAGCAGAATCCAGTTTGGTTTTCTTCAGGGGAGCACTAAGAGGCTCCACCTGAGCCCTGTAGGCCACCAACTGCAGCTCATAATCCTGTTTGTAAAAAAAGATCATCAGTAATGCTCAAAGTAAGTCCTCTATATGTGACGTGCATGCAAGATTTTGACGTTTAAAGCTCACCTTAATAGTATCAATGTATGCTTTGGCATAATTTTGACACTCGTCCACTTTGTCTTTGTTCTGTTCAATCTCATCCAGCAGTTTCTGTTTGAAAAACACGTCTCAGTTGATTTATTCAAGAACAAAATAAAAGTGACACTGTGAAGGTGTATAAATACCTTTTCCTGGGCAAGCTGGTCTTTCAGCGTTTTGCTGTCGGTGATGGGCATAGCCTGGATCTTCTCCTGCCTTTGCTTGGCGTCAGTTATCCAGCGAATTAGCTGATCGTAGCTCTCCCGATAATAACCGAGCTGCCGACCGAGCTGCTCCAGCTCTCTCTGGCGAAGGTCGATCTGGGTGAACACTGCTTTCCAGCGGTCCTGGAGACTAGACGTGAGCTGGCGGTAGTGGTCCAGCTCAGCATCTCGTTCGCTGTGCACGCGGGACATCTTGTCGCTCACAGCAGAAGCTTTCTTCAGCTCCTCCTCCATGGAGTCGAACACTGGCTGTTCCCCCTCAGCTTCAGCTCGCATTTTCTGTCATGGCCAAATAAAAACGTAGCCGGTTTGTTGTGAGAAAATGTGATAAAATTCCCTCAACAAACACCAGATGGAGTTTGGGCACAATAAAAGTTGTAACATATTTATGTTTTAACAGTTACATCATGTTGTTACCTTGAGCTTAGTCCTTTGAGTCTCTACTTCCTTGACATCACTAGGCACAGTGTGAACCTCCCGCAGACAGTCCTCATACTGCTTCAGGACACCCTCAGCACCCTGAGTGTTGCGGATAACCATGTCCACAGTCTTCAGCCTGAGGGAAGAGGCATTAATAAATTTAGAAGAGTAACAAGATGTATGTCAGTGTCCCCCATCCCTGAGGAATTTGAAGAATTTGTAGTTTTGGATTGTTTTTCTGTACTGGAACTGAACAGGGAATACAAGTAAACCTTAATGTTTCTGGTGAAAGATATTCAAGTGGAGCTACAATGTGTACAGGAACTGAGGTGGTTTTATTATTATTATCTTGCTTGTCTGAGGCAGCACAGAGTGACAGATCTTGGAAAGTGGAGGAGCAATGTTATCCACCACCAGGCACAAAGGTGGAGCCAGGGGGTGACCAGTGGCCTTGTCCACTATACAGTAATCTTCAGCCACCCCAGGGGCCACTCTAATTACTCAAGTAAGCCATAGGCGTTGCAACAATTATATGTGATGGGGACAGGTCCCCCTCACATTAAAAAAAATATTTGTGTGGACACTCCCTACACACATACACATTTATCATGAAATATTAGTTCACTCGGTGCTGTTTCTCTTTCTTCGTCGACTAATCCATTCCACTTCATTGATAGGAGAATACTCAAACTACTAAAAGTCCACTCCGTGTTTTCCTGGTTACCTACAACAACTCACTACACCTCATGCAGTGTTTCCCCTACATTACTTGATGGCGCGGGGGAGCAGGAGTAGTTTTGTGCTAGTTTACCGTCACCTTAGTGCCTGCAGTTGTTGACCGGGGTGGGGTGGGGGGGATAGGATTTGTGAGAGAAGCAGAGCGCCACATCTGTAGCATCTTAGCCAGCATGTCTGTATTGTGCGCTGCTAGCTTGGCGCTACGTTAATGCTGACAGTTGTTGACCGGGTGGGGGCACTGTTGAAGTGAGTGTTTAATTATGTAGGTAAACATAGATGTTTAACAACCTGTTAAAATACCCCCTCACCCCTACACACACACACACACACACACACGTCACACACACATTGCAAATGCTTTTGACGCCAATGGATTTCAAGCAATAAAAAACTTAGAAAGCATATTTTCCTCAAATGACGGGGCGGCATCTTTAATGTGTGTTGGTGGCTATCTTGGATTTTGATGTGACAACCTAATTTTTGAAATGTATCTTTCTTATGTCTAGCTGTAGCCACACGCCAAAATAAAAGTTGATGCATACCTTGTTTTTCAAGTTATCATGCTCACAACATATTTACAATTCCCAACAAACATGAGTTTAAAATAATGCATTTTTCTTTTAGAGTAAGTACTTGGAAACTTACTTCTCAAGGTAAACAGAGGAGAGCATGTAGACGTGGTCCATCTTCTGCACAGTAACGTCAAGCTCTGAGCGCAGCACAGGGGTTGAAGCAGACTGCTGAGGAGAAGCCAACACCTCCTGTGTCTTTACAGACACCTTATCCAGGTCCTTCTTAAGGCCTTCAAGCGCTCCCTGGACTTTCTGTGGAACAAAACAACATCAGTGTTAACAGGATTACAGAGAAACAGAAAACTGGATTCAAAGCGATGATGCAAGACAGATTTAACTGAAGTTGCAATAGTTTACCTGCTGCTCTGTTCTTTTCTGGGCACATTCTCTCAGAGGCTCTTTTTCCACTGGTTTGCGGATGCGGGCCACAGTCTGAGCCTCACAGTCCTCGATGCGCAAACGCAAGTCTTTAAGCTCGGAAATATAGTTCTTACGCAGAGTCTCATCCTGCTGACCTGTGTGAAAGGAGTTGTATTGTATTAGAACATAAATAATACAGAAAAATAATCTGTAGTAAGAAGCATTTTGTTGAATATTGTTAGGGAATTTTTGGTCAGAGTTTATGTATGTTTTTAACTACTGTGGCTGAGAATGTTAACTCTGCCCATGAACCATATGTTTGGCTTAGTAGAAAGCTGGATGAGGAGCTGAGTGAGGCACAGCTGACACTCCAAGGTCACACCTTCAAGTCTGTGAGCTCGGCTGAACTGTAAGGGTATAAAAACAAGCTTCACACACAGCTTGTAGCAGATTCTTGTGACTGGGCTTCATGCGTGTACTTCCTGTATATCTGTGTAACCTGTCCTGAAAATCTGTCCCTGCAAGTAAAAAATGGTTAAAAATCATCTCCTGTCGTCGAGCGTGGCTCTTTTTGAGTAAGTGAGGTAAAGTAAGAATATTTATCTCCAACAAATAAGCAAGCTGGGCGGCTGTGGCTGAGTGGTTAGAGCAGTCGTCCTCCAATGCAAGAGTTGGGGGTTCGAATCCACCAGCAGTCACAGGTCGAAGTGTCT
The DNA here is from genome assembly GCF_014905685.2 of Nematolebias whitei. Taxonomy (NCBI): domain Eukaryota; kingdom Metazoa; phylum Chordata; class Actinopteri; order Cyprinodontiformes; family Rivulidae; genus Nematolebias; species Nematolebias whitei. The sequence goes on from NC_056502.1 coordinate 39,593,080, forward strand.
CAGGGCAAGACATTGAATCCCTCGTTGCCTCTGATGTGTGTCCCATCAGTGTATGAATGTGATAAAGCTCTGATTATTCTCTTTAGAATGATTTGTTCAATTAGCTTTGTAGAGATCTAGTAGAGTGCTGTATGAATGGGTAAATGAGGCACAGATTGTAGTGTAAAGAGCTTTGAGTATCTCAGTAAGATAGAAGGGTGCTACATAAGTACAGTCCATTTAAAAAGTTGCATTAACTGAAATGCATGAAGCACCATTGTATGAAATACTCAGGAATTGATCGTAGTACCTAATTAAGATATTATGTTTTTCCAAATACTGATCAAATTCTCAAACATTCCATTTAGTACAAGATCCTACATGCTGTTCTTCACGTGCTGTGTCTCAAACACTTTATTCATCTTTACCACATAAATGTTGCTGCATGTATAGATTTATTTAAATGACTGCATGTCAAACAGCAGCAACTATTAGCACCTAACATGGTTAGTAAATAAAGTAACTCAGGAGCCAAAACAACATGCAGTCACACGTGAAACTAATCTATGATGGATGTTCATGTTTGGACACTCCACCCAAAGCTCCAAACTGAGGATACAAATCATTTCAAGGCTTCTAGCTGACTTTATCTGATGCCACTCACCTTTGACCCTACCTGCCATTTGTCCTGAAAGGTGAAGTCAAATTTTTATACTTTTATAGTGCTATGCATACATATTCCTTTGTTTTGCTTGGTAATAACAAGGATATTGCAAAACAATCCCCCCTCCCCCCCGTTTTTAGAGCACCTCATACCTTTCTCCATGGAACGAAGCAGATTGTCAAAATGCTGGGTGCATTTGGTGTAGTCCTCCTCGATCTGCATGCGGTCATCAGGGCCAAAGACCTTTGAGTCCTGGCTGTCACGCATGAAGTCCTGGTAGTGGAGTTCCAGGTTTCTCATGATCAGCCGGTACTCCTCTGGTTTCATGGTCTTTAACTGCAGAGGGGGAAAACAACAACAACAAAGAATTGGCATGAATGCAGAACTGAAGTGGAACTTTTCCATTTTACTTCCACCAGGTTGGAGTCAGACTCATTACATGATCTCAGACAGCTGAAACATTCATCTATGTTGTTGTTTATTTTACTTTTCAGTCTGATGTTTGCATTTCATCACTTGTAACTCAAAAGCAACAGACAGCTGATGTTTTTACATGGGTGGGTATTCATTTGCCTATTGGGTTCATAAAATCTCATGAACCAGTGGAGATTTCAATTAAACTCTGTAATTATTGTATGCTTATCTACAACTTTTAGCTTAATTCAAGTTAGCTGCTGCAGCTAGCTAACACAAAAAATGGATACAAGCCAGTCACTTTTACAGACATGAGGCTGAAATTTGATGTATCAAAGAGTCATTCACAGCATGCACGCTGAGTGCTGACAGATGGATCTCACGTCTTGCAGAATGCGTGAGAATTCACAAAACCTTTTTTTTTATTCTTCCTTCAGCTCATCAAATTGAAACTCAGGCATGAATATGAAATGCTAAGCCTTTAGTTAATTTAGTTTAAATTTTTTAAAAGTAGCCTAAATTTTAACTTGTAACCTTTAAAAAAAAAAAAAAAAACACTAATACCAACCATGCTGATATTCCAGGAGCGAATCTGAGTAAAATCTCTCATCAGGTACTGCCAAGACAGCAGACTCTTCATGTTGATATGAAGCATCTGCCACATGGACACTATCTGCTGATGGTCCGCGTCCAAACTAGAGCAGAAATAATGTGTGAGTTAAAGTGCCACAGAAATGAGACTTTCAAAAGAGAGTAAAAAAGTTTTTATTTTTTTTATTGTAGCATGTCCATTCAAATACTGCCATCGACTACGTGCCTCTGTATTCTCACCTTGACACACCGTCCACAGCCTCCTTGTTGACTGGAAGCACAAGGAAGCAGACAGAAGGAACGACTGCTTCGTTTCCAGAGCGGTTCAGAACCTTCCACTTAAAGGGCTGAGAGTTGTTGAGGAGGGCGCACTCATCTCCTCTGTGAACAGTGATCTGAAGCAGAAGAAACACTCAGGATCTGTTGTATGACGATAACGCTGGTATATCAGTAAATGCCACTGCTGCCTGATAGTTCTAACCTCCTGCTGCTTGAAGTCGCAGACGGCCTGAATGGGCAGTTTGCCTTTAATGGGGGTGGTGGGACTGCGAGGTTTCAGCTGGATGATGGACTTGGCTCTCTTGTTCAGCCCAGACACCAGAGTCTTAAACTCATTCAGCTGTTCCTTCTCATCCTGTGAAAAACAAATACATTGGAATAAGAACCATTGCCATTCTCTTTATATGCTGTGTTTTTAATTATTCATTTACAAACATGAACGATAATCATCTACCCACCACAGCATCCTGCAGCAGATCCTCCAGACGTGTGGCTGTCGTGGAGCGATCACAGCTGTATTTCTTTTTCATGCTCTCCTGCATTTTATTCATCTTGTCCTGAGCTTCTTTTACATCAGCAAAGAACTGCAATGAAAGCAGACATGTGAGGGTCACAGCGTTATGGAAGCCTATCTGTGCAATATAAAGATTCACGACGAAGTAGTTGTAATTTTGCCAACCATCAACTTCAACAAAAGCATAATTTGTGTTATTTACCTGGTAGTAAGCTGTGTTTTCTTTAAGATGAACCTCTATGCAGCAGCACAGCTGCAGGATCCAGCTCCACTGAGTCTGCAGGGCAGCAGTGAAGGCCTAGAGGAGCCCAGTAAAGTATAACAGTGGGTTAATGACAGGCTTTAGTGTTTGCATGATATGCTTCTCATCTCTGTTCTTCAGTAGAAACTGTTTCTGTAGTCACCTCAACCGTCTTCTTGCCAGGATGTCCATCATTGACGAGTTTGTCTCCCATAGCCTGGATATCAGTGACCTTCTTTTCCCTTAGTTCCAGCTCCCGCATGAGACTCTGAATATATTACATTACAGTAAATTCAATAAAATCATGTTTGTAAATCTAAAGAGATGATTCTCAATAACTGATGTTCTTCTTTTCAAACCCACAGAGTAGTTTTCCTTCTTAGCTGTCATGTTGGTGTTTCTGTCACTCCAGTCGTAGTTGACCTCCTCCTCCTCTTTGTCGTTTAGCCACATCAGTTCCTTGGTTGCAGCAGTGACAAAGGCGTGCAGCGAGTCCAAGTTCCTCAGGCGGGACTTGGAAGAGTTCTGAAACAAATTGTGATCAGGAAAATTTAGAAAAAGATCAAAAGAATCATCCACAAACACTGTTTAAATATGTGCAAATATTTACCAGTAGTTTTCCATACTGGAGGTCCAGTTTTCCCAGGTATTCTCTGTATTTGCCTTTGCTGACAGGAGATAGTTGGCTCTGTAGCAGAGAAAAGATGAAAATTAAAAAAAATTAACTAACAAGCGGAACACCAATGTCCCCTGTCGCTGAGGGATTTAAATAGTGAATGTTTGTGGTTTTCAAAGATATATGTTTTTTCTGGACTGGAATTGAACCGGGAATGCAAGTAAACCTTAACGGTTTTGGTGCAACATATTCAAGTGGGTAGGAGCTACTCTGTATGTAAGCATACAGATATATATATATATATATATATATATATATA